>NC_080846.1:4362824-4962824 GCF_030435755.1 Ochotona princeps
GGTGGAGCGGGGCGTGTGTGTGACGCGCTGCCACTCGCTGACGCACGAGGCAAGTAGTCCCTGGAGGTGCCCGTGGGGCTGGGACGCGGGGTGTGGGGGAAGGGGAACGCTCGGCGGAGTGCACCCTGAAACCCCGGCGTCGGTGACAGCGCACGGACGTCGCCACGCTCTCTCATCCCTTCCCCCAAAGAAAGCAACCGAAAAAATGCAAACTGATCTTAGTTGGAAACTTTCGGGTCTCGCCACCCCCAGTGGGTTGCGCGACTGCTGCGGGACTGGAACTATTAGAAAAGACGGCGGAAAGGACAGGTGGAGCCCTGGAGGACGGGGTGAGGGAGAAGATTCCACGCATAAAAAGCCTCCCGGGGTCCCGGGCCTCGCCATCTGGCAGGACAGCCCCCGCCTGTGACCTCACCCGGGCACAGTGCCCGTACCCCCAACCTCGCACCCGCACAGTCACAAAGAGTTTGTGCGTGACCAGAACCTAGGCGTGGCTCCCAGTTCAGGGTTCGGGGCCGCCCGAGGAGCCCTCGCACAGTCAGGGCCACCCGCAGCTATGTGGCTCTGGCTCGTGCCTCTAAAATGGGGGAGCCAGCAGAGGGGCCGGGGCGCGTGGAAGAAGGCTCGAGGAGCACTGCCCAGGTCTCTCCAGCTCTGAGCACCCCCAACCCCAGTGACCTCCCTACACCACCATCCTCCTCTCAACCTAACGCGCCCCCCCCAAACACATATACCCCGGCAACTCCGAACTCAGTTTCCAGAGTTCGTGCCGCCCGACCCTCAGCTCCTCCACCCGCCGCGAGAGACCAGAACTGGCGCGGCGCGAGCGCCTCGGGGCCACTCGGCCTGTCAGCAGGTGCAGCGGCAGGGGCAGGGCTGCAGCTTGCACGGAACGTCCGTCCGCCCCCTTCCCTGCGATGTCCATCTCTCTAACCCGCCGAGGGGTGCCAGTCGTGCCCTGTCTACCTGGACAAACGCTTTGCACGCCAAGCATGCGTGGTGAGGGGCTCTGCGCTGTGACAGGCCAGCGGCGGAGCCTGGTCTAGGGTGCGCGTCGGGGGGCGAGGCCGGCGCGGGGAGGGGGCCGGGGGTCCGCGCCCGTGCCCACGCCGAGCCGCCCACGCGCACGCCGCACGCGGGGCGGGCAGGGAAGTAGTCCCGGCCTGGCGCCGGGCCCCGCCCCGCAGGACGGAGGGACGCAGCACGCAGGGGTGGGGAAGCCGGATCCGTGCGCGGGGTTGCTAAGGGTGAAACTTTTCATTGACTTTGCTCACTTCGGGCCGGGGCGCGGGAAGGTGCGGCTCGTCGGCCGAGACCAGCCCAGCGGCTCGGGTGACGCGCGGGGCCGGAAGGGCAGGACCGCGCGTCGGCCACCTCCCGGAGCCGTCCTCCTCCGTCCCTCCCGCGCCTTCGCTGCCGCCGGCCGGCCCTCCGTCCGTGCTCCCCGCCGCCACCGCCGAGCCCGACCCCCAAGAAAAGCTCAAAGAATTATTAACAATCCTAGTCCTCCCCACACACACTTCCTCCTTCGCCTCGTCCCCCGCCCGCCCCGCAAAAAAAAAAAAAAAAAAAAACGCAACGACGATAAGGACAAGGACACATCTGCTCCCGGACCCAGCGGACACTCAAGAAGGACCGCCGCCCCGCGCTCAGGACCACCCTGGAGGGAGCAGCCGCCCCGCTGCCGGCGAAGCCCGAGTGAGTGAGGGAGTGGGTGGGGGGCATGCGGGACCCCAATCTGCCCAGCTGGGCGCCCCACGTTGCCATCGGCCCCGGCCCGGCTTGGCCAGGACCCCCACCCCAGGCGCCCGTGCTCCCCTCACCCTCACACCGGCTCCCACCCTGGGGTCCCTGAGAGCTGCCTCCTCTCCCACTTCAGTGGAGCCCCCTGGGGAATGGGGGTGCGTTTCCTCACTTCCCCGGCTTCTCCCCAGCTCTTGTTCTCCCATCTTCCGGAGTGCCACCTGCCGTTCCCTACAGGGGAGGAAGGAGGGGGATGCAGGCCTTGCTGTGTTCCCGGGTCCGGGGTGCTGGTACTCGTGATGAATGGGGCTTGTTTCTGGACCCAGGGCACTGAGGGGAGGGACAGCCCCCCTCTGGCCGCTGGGGCTGGCCAGTTGGGCCACCGGAACCAGAATCCACCCTTGGAGCGTGAGGTCTTTCAGTATAGCAAAGGGAAACGGGTGAGGGTACCCCAAAGGCAGGCAAGGCCCTACTCCCCAACTCCAGGGCAGGGACGATGCCCTTGACCGAAACTCTGGGGAGTCGCAAACCAGGAGGGTCAGCCCCAGGCGCGCGCCCCTGGGCCCTTGAACCCCTACATGGGGACGCCCAGTTGGAAACCACCTCCTGTCTACCCCGCGCCCCTCTCCTCAGCGCTGGGGAGCGCGTGGGAGGTAGGGGAGGGAGTTAGCCTGTCAGGAGCTCCGGGGGCTGGCAGTGGGCGGCTGGCACCCAGAGCCCCATTCGGGTTTGAGGGGCGGCCTGGGCCTCTCTGTGCCCAGGGGAAGAGGGGAGAGCGGGGTGTGACTCCGCCCGCCTGGCAGAGGGGTTCCTGGAGGCCAGTCCGCTAGGAGGCCTCAAGTCAGAAGGGCTCCCTGAATCCACCATCCTCCCCGTCACCTCAGAGACACCCTCCTTCCCAGCCCCAGGCCCCTGAAAGGCAGATTAAGGGGCTGGGCTCACCCTTCTTCATCCAGGAAAAAGAAAAAAAAAAAAAGCAGACCCCTGATTCAGTGGTGTAGGGAAAGGGGGAAAGTTCAGCCTCTCCCAGGCCAGACATTAACATGGTGGTAGAGATGGGGAGGAGACCGGGTGGGTAGGATTTATAGGAAATTAGGCGATGGGGTGGGGGGAGCCCATTGGCCACAGTGCGCATGTGCGTCGGAAACTTTTCCGTGGCTACCCAACGCTCCAGCCAGATTTCTTCGCTGGGCATGCGTGTTCGGGGGGGGCTTGCAAAGTGTGCTGGGAAATGTAGTGTGTAAAGAAAGTGGGTCACTAGCTTCGAGTTGGGCTGGGGGCGCCCGTGGACTACCGTTCCCAGAGTGCAGAGCGCTCTCGGCTGCCACCCTCCCCGCCTCTGTGTGTGTGGGCTATCTTCCTGGCTTCTGGGGGAAGCCAGGGTGCCCTAGAAAGAGATCTGTTAGGAGGAAGGAGACTTGTACTCGAAGCCAGTGTGTTCACAGGTTTGGGGCCGGCAGCTGCCCTCACCCCTGCTGCTCCCTAACTCCTGAACACAGCCCTTGTGGGAGGTTCTCTCTGAGTCCCCTCGCCCAAGTGCTCCTTCCCACCACTCACTTGTAACCCACGTCAGCAGTCAGTACGGGAGATCTGGGTCCGGGGTAATCTATTGTAAGAGAGTGAAGGGTGTAAGGCTTTTGGTGAAGTTGGAGAAAAGTTGCATTTGCAGCCCTTTCACAGATGGACAAAGGGAAGGCTTGGTGCTGCCTTCCTACACTGACTTTGGGAAAGAGTGTATGCAGTAGCTTACCAAGCCTGATAGTGCCTTTTGTTGAATACAGCTCCTCCCAGCCCAGCTGTGTAATCTTACCACACGTCCATGAACGTGCATAGCTAAGCTCTACAGTCTGCCCTTAGCATCCCGGTGAAGACTCGTTTGGTCCCTGGAGTGTTTAGCATCATGCGGTCGTCTCTGCAAGCTGAAGTCGGACGTAGAGTCTGCTGACCGGGCAGAAGTCCTCCCTCTGGCGACCTGGCGTTCTTGGGAGTTGCCTGGCACAGGCGGTGGCATCGCTGAGGTGCAGGAGGGTACACACTGCGAGTGGCATCCACAGCAGACAGGAGTTGGTGGGGCAGGGCTGATGATGGTGGCTCAGGGCTGTTGTGGGGTCGGAGGTTTGTTGCCCAGTGACTGACCAGTGTGGAGAATGCCCCCATTTGGAGATGAGTGACCAGTGGAGGGGCCGTTTGCCCGGAAGGGAGGTCATGGTAGTGAGGCGCCCTTGGGTAGGGTGGATTATCCCAGGTGAAATCTGAGCTGTGGCCAAGGAAGAAGCCCATATGGTCACGTCAGGGGAGCTTTGTCTGTTAGAAACCTGGCTCTTTGAACTGCAGGTTGACTTGGGGCACTGGAACCCTGACTTGGGGGCCTTCAGTCTCCCAAGTTGGACACTCCAGGTGAGGTGCCGTGGCCCTTCTAAATGTCCACCCTGGTAGGTGACTCAGTCTCCTTCACTAGGCCCTCCCCTTGTTGAACAAAAAGGATTTTTTCTGCGTACATTTTTTCTTCCATCTTTGTGGGCCTAAGAAGGGCCCTGGATTTGAGGTTTCTTGGTCACAGGCAGACGCTAAGGGCAGACATTTGGAGGAAAGTCGTGTTTGGGGCAGGCTGAGGGGACAAGCGCGGTTCCTGAGTTCCCAGAGTTCCCTGGCATGCTTGGGAAAGAGCTGTGCCATCTCCCCTGGGACCTGAGCAAGTGATGAGGGATTGGCCGCAGTTGTGCGCTGCCCCAGGTAAATACACTCTGTCTTCCCATGTCCAGCCTCTCTGGAAGCCTGTTTTCAGGGTTCAGTCCTGCCGATGTTCCCAGGAGCCACAGGCCCAGGCCTGAAAATTACAGGGCGCTGTGTCCGGTCTGCAAGCCAGGCTCAGTGTCTGGAAGCTTTGTGCCGGCCCCGGAGGGGTTCTAGTCACACTTTGAGGCTCTGGCTCAGGCAGGTCCCAATGTTGGTACGGCCCTGCCCAGAGAGATGGCCCCAGGGGCCCTTTCCCCTTGAGTTTCTCCACAGCAGGAGCTGCCTGGGGGAAAGAGGTTAGGATCCCTGACCCCAGGCCCCAAGGCCTCAGGGATCCTCTTCCTGGCTTCTGGCTTCCAGGTGGGCTGGGAGAGAACTCAGAGTAAGTATTAGCTTGTTACTCTTGGGCTGCCCCGTCTCCAGGGATTTCCAGACACTCTGCCACTCTGATGGGCCGCTGGGGACAAGTGGGAGGCACAGTGATGACAGCCTCCAGCTGGAAGCTTCAGGGTGATGGAAAATTTCTTCCTCCATATGTCCTTGTCACCTGACACCGTTGACACCCTCACCCTTGCCAGAAGCCTCAGAGATTCCCGCCAGGCATGCCAGAGCCATGCCAGCCTCTTCCCCAAGGGCCGCCCCCATGTCTCACTACGACCTGTCTTGCCTTTTTCCTGGGAGATCGTGCACCTGTTAGCACCCTTGGAGGCTGTCTGGGAAATGCCCATGGAGTTCTGACATGGCTCCTGCAAAGCTATCGGAGCCAGGGAACAGGCACGTCCTTGGGGCCGGGGGTGGCAGATGGACGTGCCTGGCGTCCAGGCGCCTGCTGGGGTTGGCGGGCTCCTTCCTGCCCGCGGATCTGCATCTCACTCCATTTAAGGACAAATGTGCACAGCTTGGCCTGTGACAGTTTGGGGCCACGATTCCACAGAGACATTGCAGCGGCAGTGAGAGCCTTCCCTCCTCCTCCAGCTAATCCATGGGCTTGGGTTTTTGGGGGTCATTCTTGCAACAACACCTGATGACTCACGGATAGCAGGAAGCACAGCCCCCACCCCATGATTTCTTTAGAATTCAAAACGAAGTGACAGCTAACGTTATCAGGTGCTTTCCCACTGTCGGGCGCATCACGAGGCTCTCTGCACCCTTGACCTTTAGGGTGCAGTTGCATGCCTGAGACTTGGAAGAAAGTCACTTGTGCGCAGCCCCATGGCGACACTGCTCCCCCTGCCCCAGGCGGGCCCATGTCATCCAGAGTGGGTGCCTTACCATCTGTCCTTTGTCACGGCCATCTTTCTATAAGCCACCTTACCATGCCCCTGCCCTTTCTCCTTTCCCAGAGCTAGCCGGAGCCCACATCAGCCCACCTGCTGTCCTGTGGCCCTGCCTGTGGCCTGTGCGAGTGCCCTGAGCTCATTGTCTCCTGGGAGGGGACCATGCAGCTGGAGATCAAGGTGGCCCTGAACTTCATCATTTCCTACCTGTACAACAAGTTGCCGCGCCGCCGGGCTGACCTGTTCGGGGAGGAGCTTGAGCGGCTTTTGAGAAGGAAGTATGAAGGCCACTGGTACCCCGACAAGCCTCTGAGGGGCTCCGGCTTCCGCTGCGTCCACATTGGGGAGGTGGTAGACCCTGTGGTGGAGCTGGCTGCCAAACGCAGTGGTCTCACAGTGGAGGACGTGCGGGCCAATGTGCCTGAGGAGCTGAGTGTCTGGATCGACCCTTTTGAGGTGTCCTATCAGATCGGGGAGAAGGGGAGCGTGAAGGTGCTGTACCTGGACGACAGTGAGTGCAGTGGTGCCCCAGAACTGGACAAGGAGAGCAAGAGCAGCTTCAACCCCGACGCTCAGGTGTTCGTGCCCATCGGCAGCCAGGACAGCTCCCTGGCCAGCTCGCCGTCGCCGTCCTTCGGCCAGTCGCCCAGCCCCACCTTCATTCCCCGCTCTGCCCAACCCATCACCTTCACCACTGCCTCCTTCGCTGCTACCAAATTCGGCTCCACCAAGATGAAGAAGGGGGGTGGGGCCGCGGGGGGTGGGACAGGCAGTGGGGCCAGTGGCCAGCAGCCCCCACAGCCGCCACCACGCGCCGCCCGCTCGCCCACCAGCAGCCTGCTGAAGCAGAAGGGCTTGTCTCTGTCTGTGCATTCACTGAACTTCATCACAGCCGGCCCAGCCCCTCAGTCCCAGCTCTCTCCCAATGCCAAGGAGTTTGTGTACAATGGCGGCAGCAGCAGCAGCGGTGCCGCAGCTGGCCTCTTCCTGGGCGGGGCCGAGGCCCAGGGGAGTGGTGGGGCCGGCCCCTGCCACAGCAGCAGCTTTGATGTGGCCCAGGTGTTTGGTGGGGGCACCAACAGCCTCTTTCTGGAGAAGACCCCTTTCGTGGAAGGCCTCAGCTACAACCTGAACACCATGCAGTACCCGAGCCAGCCCTTCCAGCCCGTTGTGCTGGCCAACTGATCCCCGACTCCCGCTCAGGGCCCGGGAACCCCAGACCAGGGAGAAGGGCAAGAAAAGGAAAGGCCAAAAAAAAGAGGAAAAGAAAAATATACAAAAAGATTTCTAATCTGCTCCCTCTCACCTCTAGAGGAGACGGAGCCCAGGGGTCTGAAGGGGTTCCCCTGGGTCCTGGCCTCCCACCCGCCTGTGGTCCTACCTGCCTCGGTTTATGAGCTTGGTTTGGGGTTTGTATTTTCCTTTTCCATGTAGTGCTCTGGATGCCATCTTGAATTACTGGTCCCTGTGCTAAGCGTGGCCCAGGGGAGAACTGCTCCCCCACCCTCCTCCGGCCCAGTGTGGCCAGGCTCACAGGGAGGAGGAGCCACGGCAGGCCTGACCCCTCTCTGCCCACAGCCCTTCCTCTGTCCCCCAGCTGGCCTCTCTCCAAGTCCCTACCCAGGCAGCTCTGACCCAAGCCCTCAGACCCTCGCAGCCGCAGCTGGGGCCAGCTGATCCCTTCTCTGGAGCTAACCTGGGGCTGCGGGGAGGTTAGAGCCTCAGCCTTCTTGAATTCTTTCATCTCTATGGCCCTGCTGCCCCTGCCAGGCTGAGGCCTCCTGGTGCCGAGGCCCCAGCCTCACCCTCAGGCAGCAGCCGCCTCTGGGCCTGCGGCCAAAGATAGAGAGGTGAGGTCTGTGTGTGCGTGTGTGTATGTATGTATGCATGTCCATGCCAACGTGTGTGTGTGTGTGTGTGTGTGTGTGTGTGTGTTTGTGTGTACTTACGGCTTGCTCTCCAGGATTCCAAACAACAAGAAACCTTCCCTGTTGGTGTGGTTCTGGATCAGAGCAAGTACTGGTTCCTGGGGAGTTGGGAGGCGTCAGGCCTGGAGGGCAGCCTCAGCTGAGCCTGTGCCATTCCCCAAGGGTGAGCTGTGGCAGGAGCAGGCTCCCGAGCTACTGAGGAATCTGCACTTTCGTTTTGACCAAAAGTTAGTTCTGCAGGGCAGAGGGAATGCCCGGGCACCAATGCCTACGGGTGGGCCCTAGACTCCAGTTCTCCTGTGGTGTGACCTCAGGTCCCTACTGGGCTGGGGGCTGCTCCGCTGAGGCCCCTGCCATGAGAGTAGGCAGCCAGGAGATGGGGATGTGCCCATGTTGGGAGCCCCGGACTTTGCATTGAGACGTCTGCCACCCTGAGCCAGTCCCACTGGACCGTGATGCTACAAGGGCGGTCCCTGGGCACCCCAGCAGCGCTCGCTCGCTGCCTCTGCCAGGGGAGGGTGGCTTCCCCAGCCCCAGGGGAACATCTGGGAGCCCCAACCCCGGCACGTGGGACACTTAGCACACACCCTGCTGCATGCTCCTAGGGACGCCAGATGAGCACTGCTCCAAATAGATCGAGCCCAGACAGGCACTGCCAGCCTCCCCTTCCTGCAGTGGCCACCAGCTCTACCTCCCCCAGCAGGGCGATGCCCTGGCTGCCCAGCCCTGCACCATGTGTCGCCTGCGACTTCTCAGGAGCCAGCCTGTCTGGGCCTCTGTGTCCCCTGAGCTCAGCGCACACACAGACGGGCACAGGCACATGGCCTCTCGGGGAAAGATTGGCTGCTGCCTTATCCCCTTCCTCCCCTCCCGCCTACACTGGCACCAATGGGTGCCACCCACACCCAGGCCTGCTCCGTTCTCGCCACAAAGGGAGGCGGGGAGACCAGCCCCTTTGGGTCCTTGGGAATCTGAAGATGGCTGCATGTTCAGGAGCCTGCCTCTGGTGCTGGGCTGCTAGCCTGGCCCAGTCTGTCTTGTCTCAAATCTAGGTATTTTTGCTTCAATTTTTTTTTTTTTAAGAAAACAAAAATCTGCACTAATTTACCTGGTTTCATAGGAAAAGGTTTTTTTTTTATTTTTTACATTTTTTGGTGTCTGTTTGTATCGAATGATTTGCTACATTTGTAAAATGTAAGAGGTATATATATAATATGTGTATATTTCTAACGTAAGAAACGTAATTTTTTCTGTTCAAGATTTTTTCTTAAAAGGAGAGAAACCAATATTTTTTCAGGAAAAAAAAAACAAACTTTAAATAAAAAAAGAGGAGGATAAAACCTTTTTCTCCCCTTTCCCCAACCTGTCTGCCCCTCCTTCCCAGGAATAGATGAGGAGGTGGGTTAGCTAAAGAATGTAAACTCACTCCAGAATATTCTTTTCTCACCACAGGGAGTTAGGAGCTATCGACTCTCTTGTCTTCCCTCAAGGTGTGGGCTGGGGGACACAGGCAAGTGGACGGGGCCAGAGGTGGGGGAGTGGAGGGTAGCAGACTTTTTCTTTTAGTGAAGGAGGAATACAATCAAGTGTTTTGTATTCAGAATGTTGTGCAATATTTTGGAATGGGACATTGGTGTGTGTAGAGATTTAGTTTAAAAACAAGATTGATCAAATCTGTACAGTTTATATTGTTCCAGATTTTTTTAAGTTTGTATTAAAAGCATGATATATAATAGCTCGTGGCTGGCTTTAGGCTTATTTTGATTTAGGGGTCGCTTTTGGGGTGTATAGGAAGAGGATGCCCCAACACTGTAAGCTGCAAGAACTGATGGGGAGATGCTGTGATGTAGTAGGTTAAGCCGTAACCTGTGATGCTGGCATCCTGTGTTGGAGTATGTCTCTGTCCTGGTTGCTCTATGTCCAATCTAGAACCTGGCTTGTGCCCTCAGAGAGCAGTGGAGGATGGCTCAGGTACCTGAGTCCATGTCCTCCTCCTGGCAGCTCCTGGCTTTGGCCTAGCCCAGCCTGGCCATTAAAGCCATCTGGGGAAGTGAACCAGCAAACACGGTTGAGAGGCAGAGAGGAAGATCTTCCGTTCGAAGAATCACTCCCCAAGTGACCAAAGTGGCCGGTGCTATGCCAATCTGAAGCCAGGAGCCAGGAACTTCCTCCAGGTCTCCCACATAGGTGGAGGGTCCCAAGGCCTTGGGCCTTCCTCGACTGCTTTCCCAGGCCACAAGCAGGGAGCTGAATGGGAAGTGGAGCTGCCAGGATTAGAACTGGTGCCCACATGGGATTAGAATGGGCGCCCGGTGTGTTTAATGCGAGGACTTTAACCACTAGGCCATCATGCTGGGCCCTATTCTCTTATGTGTAATGAAGTATGAATGCACATGTGGGCCTCTGATCAGAGTGGGGAGGGTTGAGGTATGGAGGAAGGTAGGTGGGACCAGTGCTTCAATTCTTTTTATTCTCCTGGTCTGCTGGGCGAGGGGGAAGAGGGCCGCTCTTTGCTGTCAATCTGCATCAGCACCCGGGGATGGAGGACAGTCATTTCATGTCTGATGTCAGAGACCCCAAGGTAGGGAAGAATGTGCCGAGGGTGTCGCCCAAGTGGTTTTGACAGTTCTATCATCATCAGCCTCATTACACCAGGGTTGGGAAAGTCTTTCCAGGGTCTGTTGGCTGACCAGGTCCACCTTAGTGTGCACCCACAGACCCAGACACTTGCCGCAAAGCTTGGCCAGGAGAGTGGTCCAGCCTCTTCTCCTGATGAGGCACTCAGCATCCTCTGCTGGCCTAGATGCCCTAGCCTTCATGTCCCCCAAGAGCATCTGGCATGCTGTTCACCGCACCGGCATCAGCAACTGAGGAGTCCACCAAGAACTTTCCCCAGGGGTGACCTCAGACTTTATTTGTGTATGCCAGCTAGTGCAGAATCAGGTTGGTTCTGTTACCTGCACCAGCCAATGCACATACCGTTGGATGGGACTGCCTGGTCAGTTCTGCACCCAGCCCCATCTCATGCAAACAAATAAACACAAAGACTCGGTCTTTGCACATCAGCAGGTACCCTAGTCAAGCAAACCCTAATAACCCCGTTCTGCATCCCATCTGATTCTTGTGTACACCTGCGTGTGCTGCAGTTCAGCTCAGCCTGACCTGCTCCCAGACACAGCCCACATGTATGCCAACAAGTACTGCCACCTCGACCAGCTGGTGTGCCTCCAGCTCTGACTCTCATGCTCACCAGTGAGAGTTGCAGCCCAGCAAAAAAGTGCCCACCCAGTTGCCCTTTCCCATGCAGGATGGACAGATGCCTCTCCTGTATGCCCATTCCCTGGGTTCTTGGCCACAGTGGACATGGGCTCTGGTGGTACAGCCAGGCCCCGAAGTCAGTGCTTCTTGCCCCTCCTGGAGGGGGTGGGAGGAGCCAACTCTCCCCTCTCTAGATCTAACATTTAACCTTAGATGGGGGCAAGAATTAGTGTGTCTGCCCAAAAGCCTGGTGCGTGGATCCTGGGCTCTCAGTCAAGAGGCCTGCCTGAGCCTAGGGCTGCAGAACAGCCGTCGATGTGCCTGGGGTCACCTCCCCATCTCCGCCCTCTCCGCAGGCCTTTTCCTGGGGCCAGTACCAGGCAGGGCCTTGGTGGAGATGGTCCAGCATGTTGGCCAGAATGGGAGTAAAGGGGTTTTGTCTGCATTACACACTCTAAAAGTGGGCTCCATGTTAGATTTTCTGCCTAAATTCACAGAACTAGTAATTGATGAAATTAGTAATTGACTCCAGTTCAAGTATGTCCTGTATGGATTCTGGTAACACACAGCAGGGTCCAGCGGATGGTGTCTGCCTTGTCAGGGCTCACACCTCACAAGGTCTATACAATGTTTTAACAGCTGTGGAATACAGCAGGGCAGGGGCCTTGCCGATCATCTCCAAGCTGGGGGTTCTGGAACAGTTCCCCAAGAGGCCCACACTAAGCCCTCCTCTCCCAATTATTTGGACTGAGCCTAACTCCTGCAGACCAAACATCCCTCTTCCGGGAAGTGCAACTCCATGCCATTGCTCTCCCTAATCCAGAATGACCATGCCCTGGTGACAGGTGCAAGGTCACTTCCTGGAGTTTGGCGTCCTTGCCCTGCCCTCCCAGCCATAGGCCCTAGGGAGGGGCTGTGTGGCTCTCATCCCATCACCCTCCTTCCTACTTGTATAAACGCAGGTCCTGCCAGCAGAGGCCACAGTCACCTGCTTCCCTTTCCTGTCACACTCAGAGCTGAGAGGACTGGGCGAGGCTCGTCTAGGTGCCAGCCTCTCCTTCCCAGCCAGTCCGTTTGGCTTGAAGGTGTGGTCACCTCTCCACAGCACAGACACACCAATGATTCAACCACACATACCTGCCACTGTCTGTTCAGCTGGCTCTGCAGAAGTGGGGCACAGCACTGCTGGGGGGCCCCTGGGCAGCAGACAGTTTGCCAAGGGCCAGCCTTTTGATGCAGTGGGTGCCAGCACTCACATCTCCAGTATCCCATAAGGGAGTGCAAGCTTGAGTCCCGGCTTCTCCACTTCCCATCCAGCTGCCATGCTGGTGTGTCTGGGAAGGCAACTGGAGATGGCCCAGGTCCATGAGGGCAAGCTCAGTAGAGTCCCAGGCTCTGGACTTTGGCCTGGTCTGATCCTGGAGGTTGTGACCATTTGAGGAGGGAACCAGCAAAGGTGTGGAAGGTTTCATTCTCTCTCCCTGTCTGCCTTTCAGTCAACATATTTTGTAAAAGCAAGAAAATGCTCAGGTGGACTCAGTTCTTCCAGACCTTACACACACACACACACAAGTATCCCCTCCTGCCCCCAGGCACACAGGCAGGAAGGTGGCTGGCTTCAGGGTGGGTACACACAAGCATCTGGCCTGGTAGCCCAGAGAGCAGAAGTTTCTTGGAGGAGGTGAAGAAATAATTCAAAACTCAAAGCACCAAGAAAGAGAAAAGCAAGGCCAGGACCCTCCCCAGGGCGCCCCACTTGGAGGGAACTGTCAGGGTCAGGGAATGAGAAAGGCCTGTACCCAGGACAGGTGTTTGGGGTACCTAATGCTGTCTGTGAGTACCCGAGTTTAAGTTCCGGCTCTATTTCCGACCCTGCAACCTGGGAGACAGTGGAAGGTGGTCCAGCTTCTTGGGATCCTGCCGCCCAGTTGGCTGACCTGACCTGGGCTCCTGGCCCCTGGCTCTGGTTTGGCCCAACCTCAGATGCTGCGATCATGTGGGGAGTGAACCAGCACATGGATCATCATTGTCTCTCTGTTAAGTAAAATGAAGACAAAGAAATAGCAATGAACGATTGGTCCACCTTCCTGGCCTGCCACTCCCAGCCAGGTGACCCCAGTCAAAGCCGTCATCACTAAGCTGGGGGTGGCAGCTATACCTCGTGGGGAAAGCCAAAGAAAGGGTGCGAAGTGCTGATCTCGGCGGCTGGACAGGAACAATCTCTTCAATCACCCTCTGCCAGTGTCCGTCCCCACCTGTCACTGGTCAGGTCAGCAGACTTCCTCGTGGCAGCTGACAAGTGGGAGTGCAAGCCTGCAGGCAGCGCGGCAGATGGAGGCCTTTGTTCGGCTGTGCCTGGGTGGGACCCTGCCTGTCCCTGTGGACCATGCCAACCAACCAAGCAACTGACTGACAGACCACACTCCTCCCCTGCGGCCTGCTGTCTCAGGGGCAAGCTGGCAGCGTGGGCAGAGTCTCAGGGGCAGGAGATTCCTGCCCTCTTCATTGCCACCTGCTGATGAGCAGCCCTGGGCCAAGGGGACGCCTCTGTCTGAGCCTCAGCACTGCCAGCTGCCCGTGTCCTGCCTGGGCAGGGTCCTACAGAGAGGCAGAAAGACTGGGAGCAACTGGGCAGCCCACCCTTTGGGAATTTCACTGCCTGTGGCAAGAGGTAGGTTCTCAGTAAATAAAGATGCCAGTTCAAGGTGTGACTGACCTTGAACCCCACTTGACATTCCTTTCATTTATAGGATAAGGGGGAGTTGGGCTAGGCTCCTGTCCAACTAGGCCACCCAGGTCCTTCCCTGTGTGGGTACCTCTTCCTGCCCCAGAGGCCCCAACATCCGGGTTCTTGTGTCTCTTACTCATTTTCAGCATGGCAGTTACATTGGGTGGGGCACTGTTCTAGGCCCAGGGAAAATCAGGGAGAACATCAACCAAACTTGCCCATCCCTGCTCACCACAAACCAGTGGCAGGGATGCCAGAAGGTAGGTAAACGGAAACCAGGGACTGGGGACCCCTGAGATTGGGTGATAGGGCAGGAGAGGCCTTCCCCCAGTGACCCCTGAACTCTGGGACCCCTGGTCACACACTCAGCAGCAAGAGTGTCAGCAGGCACAGGCAAGGGCAACGTGCATGGCGAGCAAGCACTGGGAGTGGAACTCCACAGCCGCACACACAGCACAGGTGACTCTCGCTCAGGGCCACTTCATGGCCGGATGGCTGCTAGCTAGGACCGATACCCACGGTGTGCCTCGCCCACAGCCTAGGACAGAGGCGGCCAAGAGCTCACTCACACAGTCAGTCCGCACAGCTCCTCCAAGCTCCCTCCTTTGTGCCAGACCCTGAGCTAGGTGCCAGTCATGGACTGACTGGAGGAGGAGGAGCCTTAGGCCCTGTCTAGGGGGACACTGACGTCACACAGACGTCAACCCCAGACCAGAAGGAAGCCCAGATCTTCAGGAGGGTGGGTGGAAGCAGAGCATGAGGGACAGGGCAGCAGCTCATGACCTGGTGCAGGGGCAGGTGCTGCGGGGTGACCTGCCCAGATGATTCCTGAGCCTTGCAGTAGGGGAGGAGGAGGAGTGATCGGATGAAGTGCAGCTGGCTCCTTAGGAAGCTACAGAGGGGCCGGCACATCACGTGAAGCCTCTGTGTGCAACACAGACATCCCCTGTACACGGCTGCCCCACTTCTAATTCAGCTACCTATCATTGTGCCTGGGAAAGCAGCAGAGGACCGGCCAGGTGCCTGGGCCCCTGCTCCCCATGTGGGAGCCCTACATGGAGTTCTTGGTTCTCTGCTTAAGTCTGGCCCAGGGCTGGCCAGCTGTTGTAGCCATTTGGAGTGTGAAGCAGCAGATGGGAGATGTGTATGTGTGTGTGCAACTCTTTCAAACAAATAAAATAAATCTTTTTAAAAAATAAATCTTAAAAAAAAAATAGTCCCAGACACATCCAGAAGGCAGAAAGAAAAAGAGAAAATCTTTGTGATCTTAGATTACACAAAGACTCTTAGAAATGACTCCAACCGCGTGATGCATAAAAGAAAAACCTGATAAACTGGACTTTGTCCAAGTCAAGAACTTCTGTCAAAGGTTGGGCGTCCTGCTCACTGGGTGCAGAGCTGTCATGCGGGCTACCGCATCCAACTTCACAGTGCCCAGTTCCCAACCTGCGTTTTGGCTCCTGCCATCCAGCTCCTGAGGCTGGGCAGCTGACTGTGGCCCTACAACTTGAGTTCCCACCCCCAGTGTGGGAAACCCCACCACTAAGTCCCCACCGCTCTGGTTGCTGCAAGCATTGGGGTTGCAGGCCACTCCTGTGTCTCTTGTCTCTCTGCCTTTAGAATATAGACTTACAAATTTATTTTTATTTGAAATACAGAACCACACAGGACATGGAGAAATACAGAAAAATCTCCTGTTCACTGGTTCATTCCACCAATGGTCTGGGCCAGGCTGGAACAGGAACCAGGAATTCTGTTCTTATCTCTTGCGTAGTCAGCAGAGGCCTGACTACGTGGGCTGTCCTCTGCTGCCCGCCCAAAAGAACTGGGTCAGCTGTGGCCTGGCCTCTGGCCACCCACAAGGGAGACCTGGGTCAGCTGTGGCCTGGCCCCTGGCCACCCACAAGGGAGACCTGGGTCAGCTGTGGCCTGGTCTCAGCAGTTGAGGGCGTTTGGAGAGTGAGCCAGTAGAAGGGCACTCTTCATCTCTCTCGTTTCTCTCTCTCTCTCCCCTTTGCCTTTCAAATAAGCAGAGCTTTGGTTGAAATACATGCATAGGTTTTCAAATGATAACAGATTTTCCACATTGTTTAAAGATTTATTTTATTTTTATTGGAAAGTCAGATATACATAGAGGAAGAGAGACAGGAAGATCTTTTATCCGATGGCTCACTCCCCAAGTGGCCACAATGGCCAGAGCTGAGCTGATCCAAAATCAGGAGCCAGGAGCTTCTTCCAGGTCTCCCATGCGGGTGCAGGGACCCAAGGCTTTGGGCCGTCCTCGACTGCTTTCTCAGGCCACAAGCAGGGAGCTGGATGGGAAGCAGGGCCGCCAGTATTTGAACTGGCACCCATATAGGATCCCAGCACATATAAGGCAAGGACTTTAGCCGCTAGGCCACGGTGCCAGACCCCTCCACACACCTTTTTGCAGATCCCTTGTTTTTATTGCCCTAATTGTGGTGATATTTTCACAAGTACATAAATGCCCAAGTTAGCCAAGCCATGTGGCAGGCAACTGTGACAGAGTGGCTAAGCTGCTTGCTTGGGATATCCACATCCTATAAATAAATTTTGAATAAATGCTGGAAATATTTATCTCTATGATTTTTCAGCAGGTATAGCATATTGTTTGTCCATGATTCTTTAATAAAGCTGTTTAAAAAACAAATACAAATAAGCAAGCAAAAAGGAGCAAGCGCAGGGGTCAATGCCTGTAGGCTAACTTCTACCCGTGGTGCTGGCATTCCACCAGGGCACCTGTTTGAGTCTCCCCCGCTCCACTTCTGATCCAGCTCCCTGCTTGTGGCCTGGGAAGGCAGTAGTGGATGGCTCAAGTGTTTGGAATCCTGCATCCATGTGGGAGACCCGGAAGAGGCTCCTGGCTGCTGGATTTGGTTCAGTTCAACTCCAGCCACTGTGGCCATTTGGTTGGTGAACGAGCAGATGGAAGATATCTCTGTCTCTCCTTCTCTCTAAATCTGTTTTTCCAATAAAATAAATAAATATTTAAAAGTACATGTATTTCTCAACTCCTACTCTGAGCTGTGTACCCCAGAGGCGGCAGAGCAAGACGAAGGCCCTGACTTGGCTGGACCTCCAGTTTCTAGTGGACAGGGCCAACAACAAACATGATCAAGCAGCCAGAAGGTGAGTCACGTGTAGTGTGCTCACAGAAGTCACACAACAGGGGCACATGGGCAGGGGATGTACCCGTGGACTGCACATAGCAATGGTGTCTCTTGTGTGAACTGTGAGATGCCCCCCACTTGTTCCTGGCCCCATCAGCCCCTTCCTAGCCCATTCCATGGGCCTCAACTTACCCCTGTGTGGTTTGGCACAGACCCCACCTCTACAGCTCAGCTGTCCTGCCTGGAGAGTGGGCGGCAAACCTGTGCTCTGTGTGTCCCCAGGAGCCCCTCCTCTTGGTGGCCCCACTCACATTTCAGGACACTCAGAGCAAAAAGGCCAAGGGCAGGAGAGCAAGTCTCCCTGGGGCCCTGCCAGCTCTCTGTGTGTGTGTGTGTGTGTGTGTGTGTGTGTGTGTGTGTGTGTTGCGGGATCCTTGGCTCTTGGTGTGGCCTCTGGAACAAGGGCACAGGACTGGTGCAGGGGCACAGCTGAGGCATGGCTCTGTCTGAGCAAGGCAGGCAGGGCTGATGCCAAGGCTCTGGCCCTTGTAAGGGCAGCTGAGGCCTCCTGCCCCTGCCAGTGCTAGGACCAGGCTGGCTTGGCCAGAGGCCCAGTGGGGGCGGGCCGGGAGGTCACCACCATGGAGTGGGGGCTACTTGGCCCTCTTTCTGGACACAATGTTCTGGACTGCTCCATGGCTTGGCTGGCAGACAGGGATCAGTGGCTGGCAGAGGGTAAAGGCAGCAGGCCAGCGGGGCACGGCCAGGGTGGGGGCGGAGGAGCAGCCCAACCCCAGCAGTGGGCTTATTCTTACAACCTGTCCTTGGACGGGACTCAGCCAGCTCCCTGTAGGCAGGGGGTGTGGCCTCCTTCAGGGTCTCATTTCTCTCCCTATCTCATCTCTGTCTCCCCAGGATTGGGATCGCCAAAAGTGATTTGAACTAAGTTCTCCAAATCCTCACACGTGCTGGTCTGGTGATGGGCTGTGTGACATGAGGTGTTTTACAAACCTTTCTGATGTTGAGATCTTCACCTGAGAAATGGAACCCTCTTTCTCTCTGTGGGCATGCAGCCAGGGCAAGTGTTTGGGAACATGTTAATGATGCCAAGTTTGCTGTTAGCCTTGAACTAATAAGCACAAGTACATCATGATGGGTCTTCTGCATGCCCAGGGTTGTGCCAGCCTGGCCTTAACCCTGGCGGGCACATCTCACTTTGCAGCAGCCAGCCCCAGTCACTCCCTTCCCACCCTGCTCCCTGCTCCTCCATCTGGAACAACAGCAAAGGGTAGCTTAAGTGCTTAGGCCCTGCTACCTACGGGGAGACCCTGCTGGACTCCCTGACTGCTGGCTTTGGCCTGGCCCAGCTCTGACCATTCTGGCCATTTGAGGGACAGACCAACAGATGGAAGATCTCTCTGTCTCTCTCTCTGTTACTGTGCCTTTCAAATTAACTATTTAAACAATATCAATGAACAAATCCAAGTGATAAGCCTGAAGCCACACTGTTCCATTAAGCTGAAATGGTCCCCAAGCTGGGAAGGGAACCTCTCAGGGCAATGTGAGAGGACCCTGGAGGGCTCCTGAAGGCCGAGACTAAACCAGGAGGGCGACCAAGGCTCCTGAGGAATCACAGCTGAGTGTACCACCTGGTCTCTGACAGGACCCTTATGGCAGAGGCCCAGGGCAGATCCAGGCACCAGAGCCAAGATGCGTGCACAGGCTGGGCTGGGAGGAACATGTCCATTCATTCGCCCTGATTCATTCACCAAGTATTTATTGAGGGCAATACAGTTTGGCACTGCCATGTGCAGCTGCTGTGACTAGACTGGGGCATTTACGCAGGAGGGTGACTCCCACATTCCCACCCAAGTCTTGATTCCCCAGAACACCTCAATCTTGCTGGATCCAGGACCTCAGGGCTTCAACAGGAAAAGGCTGAGCCCGAGCCCAGGGCCAGGCCAGGGATGGTGGCCCCTGGGCAAGTCTCTCACACCCCAAAGTCTGCTCTTGGTAAGCACTCCAAATAGGTTGGTGTCATGGTTTAAGCTGCTAGCATTCCATATTGTAATTCCAGATGCTCTGCTTCAATTCCATCTCCCTGCTAATGTGCCTGGAAAAGTAGCAGGTACTGGCCCATGTACTTGTGCGCTGATCCACTTCCAGGCTCCTGGGTTCAGCCTGGCCCAGCCGCAGCTGCTATGGTCATCTGAGGAGTGACCAAGTGGATGTATATCTATTTGTCTGTTGTTACTCTGCTTGACTTTCAAACTGTTAAAGTAAATCTTACCAAAAAAAGGGGAGGGGCAGGGGTGGGTTAGTGTGGTGGCTCAACAGTCTAACCTCCATCTGTAAGAGTCAGCATTCCATATGGGTGCTGGTTCATGTCCTGGCTCCTCCACTTCCCATCCAGCTCCCTGCCAATGTGCCCGCGGAGGATGGCCCAAGTCCTTGGGTCATGCACCCAAGTAGGAGAACTGGAGGAAGCTCCTGGTTCCTGGCTCAGCTCCAGCCATTGCGATCATCTGGGGAGTGAACCAGAGGATGGAAAATCTCTTATCTCTTTTTCTTTGTCTCCCTTCTCTATAAATCTGCCTTTCAAATAAAAAATAAAAATAGATTTCAACAGGCACCAGTGCTGTGGCCCAGGGAGTCAACCAACCACCATCTGCAGCAGTTGCATCCCATCTGGGCACCAGTTCAAGTTCTGGCTGCTCCACTTTTCCTGCGTATGAGTCTGATAAAGCAGGGAAAATGGCCCAAGTGTTTGGGCCTCTGCCATCTTCATGAATGAAGATCTGGGCTCCTGGCTTGGGCCACTGGGGAGTGAATTTGTGGATAGAAAATCTCTCCCTCTGTTTTTTCAATCAATTAAGCACGAAAGTTTCAAAAAGTAAACAGATGTTGGCTAGTCTGTTTCAGCCAGCAAGAACGTAGGTGGGATGGCAGGGGACCCCCAGGCGCTTCCAGGGCGCCAGTGTGGATCACGGAGGCTGAGACCGGATCGGTGCTGCCGACCCCACCCGGTGCAGGTGCTCCAACCGCCTGCGGCTGCGCAGCCTGCTGCGCGGCGCTTGGGGGAGGGGAGGTTACGTAAGGAGCGGCGCGGAGGCGGGATGGCTGCGTCCGCGCCGGGGAGGGCAGCCGCTGGGCGTGCCGTTGCAGGGCGGAGCCGTGCTCTCCGCCCCGTGACGCCCGCCAGCCCCGCTCTGCTCGCGCAGTCCCTGCTGCCCCAGTCGCAGCAGCTGGTGGTGGCGACGGCCCGACCAGGTCACCGCGCCCGGCCGGGCAAGCCTTCCACCCGATCGGGTGGGGCGTGCAGAGGACCTCGGGTCGGACAGACGGACCTTCCTTGTTTGAGTCCCCACGGCCCGGAGCCCTTGGCCCCTCTGCGCGTGCTTGCCCACCTCCGCCCTGACCTACTGGGAAGCCCGGTGGACTGCTCCCGCCCTCGGCCGCCGGGTTCCTGACTTGGCTCTGCCTGCACGACGCGCTGTTATTCTCATCCGTGCCCTGGCTCTCTCAGGGCTGGGGTGGCCAGGGCACATGCCAGCAAGGAGGTTGTGGTGTCGCAGCCCATAGTGCTGGATGTCACAGTCAGGGGAGGCGCTTCTCCTTGGCGGTTTGGGGTGGAGGGAAGGAGGCGGGGGAGGAAGGGCAGGTGTCTCCTTCACCTGGGCCAGACATGGACGAGGGCCTCGGTTGGGAGGCTGAGGCCAGAGTTCCATGCCATACTCCCCTAAGCAGCCCTTCTGGGTGGGCAGAAGCCCAGTAGGTGCTCCCTAGGTTAATATATTTCACCAAATTATGTTAAAAAGCAGAGAGTGCAAAACATCTTCAGGGTCCCCTACCTGCATGGTGGGGACCCACGTGATTGAGCCATGACCTGCGGAATCCCGGGATGTATATCAACAGGATCTGAATCAGGAACCGAGCCTGACCCAAATCCCAGGCGCCCAAATGTGGGATGCCAGGGTTCCCACACAGGACCTGGCAGGCGTCTGTGGGGGGCTGGGAGATAGGAGCAAACAAGGACGAGCAGGCTGGGTTGGCTATCTCTGCTTTCTTGGGCGTTAGGAAAGACTAGGTGGGAGTGCAGTGAGGGCAGAGCAGCCTGTGAGGTTCAAGCTACAGCAGAAATGGGAGACTTGGCAAGGGAATGACCTTGTTCCAACTTCAGGGCACTCCCCCCACCCAGCTCCTGACAACAACAAGCTGGTCAGCCGTCTCCCAGTCTGCTCCAGCGACCCTGCCTAGGGGGCCTGTTTGCACCTGACCGCCACGACTGGGGAAGGTGACTTGGCATGGAAGGGATGAAACTGGGACTTAACTTCCTGGTGTAGACACCATGTAGAGATGAAACAGCTCGTTTATGCCTAAAAAAATTGTTGGCCTGAGGAGAGGGGCAGGAAGGGAGCAGCCAAGGAGGCTCAGTGCTGGGGCTCCCCTGTACCCCAGCAGGTGCAACAGGAACAGTCAGTGCGACTGTTCAGAGGCCTGGAATGTCCGTGGCTTTAGTGAGGCTAAGGCACAGGGGGCATCCTATGGTGAGAGGAGATGAGGCTGGACTTGCTGGGGAGAGTCGGCTGGCGTGGGTCCAGAGCACCCCAGCCCTGAGGAAGGGAGAGTGTTGGGCCCAAGGAGGAATGGAAGGCGGCAGCTCTTCCTCCCACTCCGTGTCCTGGGGTGGCTCCTCTCTCCCTACAACACTTGACTCTGGTCCTGCTGTTTCTACAGGCAGCCTGACCCATCTCAGCAGGGTGGGATGCTCACAGCCCCTTGGACCTCCTCTGATGGGACTGGAAGGCTCTGGGCTGCGGAGACAGAGGCACCCCACACCAGGCACTGACTGTCTGCGAGTGCAAGCAGCTGCCTGGCCTAAAAGAGGGGAGGTTGGTGTTTCTGCCACTCCCAGACCCTGCCAGGGACATCCTGTGCCCCATGATGTCACCAGACTATAGCTGGCAGGATTTATTTTTAGGCTCTCAGGCCTTGACTGGCTCCCTTCACTGTCCCGTCATTCTATGCCACCTCACCCGGCTGCCCAGTGTCCTGCACCCCCTGCAAGCTCCCCCAGGAGGGCCAGGAGGCCTCCCCAGCTCTCACATGCTCTGGCTGGGAGCTAGGCCGGGCCCAGCTGTCTCCGCTCATTCAATCAAAGGCTGCCGAGGTAAACAGATGGTCCCAGCTACCCTGGGCCTCTAGGGGACAGCCTGAGGCCCAGAAAGGGCAAGGGCCTTGCCCAGGCAGGACCATGTTCCAGCAGTACCTGGACCCTTGACTTGGTGCTGTCACCAAAGCTTGCTGTGGGTATGTGTTAAAAACCTACCATCATCTTAAAGTCAGTGTGGATGTTGCAGCCCACACAGGTTTGGCAGCAGACGGGCTGCTGGGCCAGCTCCCACCGCAGTGTGAGCAGGGGATGTCTGACACCAACGTCACACACTGACCCTCTTGGGTGACCTCACACTGAGCACATGTCACCACCTTGCACCGAGCTTCTGGATGAAGTGGCGGTTGAAAATGAGGTTTGTTGCCAATATTAGAGCACAGTGGCCTTGGCTGTGACCTGGTTGCTGCCCTGTGAGGTTGGGCCGGGTCCAGGAACCTTTTGCAGCAAATGGGGAAACTGAGGCTTACAGCCCAGATGTCAGATGCAGCTCTGCCTTGGGCCTCTGCGCTGTGTGACCTCAGGCAGGCATGCATTGCTTGTACCTTTCCCCTGGAAAAGGGGCCTGACCCTGTTGAGGGAGGGACTGATGGAGTGTCTGAAAAGCCCCTGAGGTCAGCTAAGCACCCCCTCCCACTTGGTGGCCTTCTGGCTCCGTCCGCCTCTGCGGGGGACACTGGGACAGGAGCTGGGTTCCCCCACACCCCAGTGGTGTTGGCAGAACGCCCACCACAGCCAGGAGAATCCCATTGCTGGCAACTCAGCGGAATTACTTGCTCTTTGTGCACCTTGCCCTGTGACCTCGGAGGGCTGGGGTGAGGAAGCCATGGGCAGGCCTGTGCAGCTAAGTAACCGTATCGCTTGATGCAAAGGCAGAGCCAGGCTGGGGTCAAACCCTGGGTGACCTCAACCTCAGAGGGTGACCTCAACCTCAGGGGGTCCACAGCCTCCCCACAGCTGGCAGGTGGGAGTGAAAATAAAGCCCCACACCACACCCCTTAGGGAGGAAGCTCCTGGGAATGGGGTCTGAATGTTAAAGTGTGCAAACCTATGCAAATCAAGAACAGATGTAGCTGCCAAAGGGGCTGGGGAAGGGGTGCTGGGACAGAAGCAGGATGCTGCCCCCCTCCCCTGTGCTAGTCTCTGATCAGACTCCAAGTTGAAGACTTACAGAACTCCTCACCTCTCAGCTTTGCTGTGCCGGACTCAGCCCTCTGCCCCAAGCTGGGTGCCTATCCACCTGGCTCCCTCAGCCAACCCCCGCTCCTGTGGGACACCCGGACCAGGTCGACCAGCAGCCCCTGGAGGGCAGGAGGCACTGGCCAAGTCAGCTGGGACCTAGTAGCACTGCAGGGCACAGAAGATCCCAGGAGGCCTTACAGGGAAACAGAAGGCTGAACTGGAGGTCATGGCCCAGGACGCGTCTACAGTGCCACCTGGCGTTAATACGGCACTCCGTCTCACCCAGCCGAGTGGGTTCAGTCAGCAGTTGATGTAACCGCCCAGAGCTAAGCTGGAGCAGGGCAGAGCTGTGGGACAGTGAGGGCGTCAGATAGGACAGCAAGAAGTTGTAAACAGGTCCAAGAGCTGGGCTGAGTCCTCCAGGCAGCCAGAGGGGCCTGGTCTGTTTCTTGGTGTGATGGCAGCCATTGGGCAAGACGGTTGTGTGAAGGAGGCCAGGAGAGTGGAGAGCAGGCTAGACGTGGCTGCTGGGGGGCAGGCAGCACGGGCAGGACTCGGGGAGACCAGGACACACCCTTGGGCAGGTTAAAGTGACTTGGAGGTGCTGTGAGAATCAAGGGCTTAGGGGACTGGGGCATGTGGAGGCTTTTGGGGTGGGGCCGGTCCAGGCTCTGCTGACTTTGAGAGCTGGGGGAGAAGGCGCAGGTACAAGGGGAGGAGGGGAGTCCGCATTTGGCTCATCAAGGGAAGACAGAGCCAGAGCTCAGCAGGGCTCCAGGTGACCCTGTGAAGGGAGACGCCAGACCCTGGAGCCCCCTCCAGAGTGGATACCCACAACTCATTCTGAAGAAAGTGCAGGAAGGCTGAGCAGTGGTTTGGGGGCTGCCCCCGAGTCCTCCCTCACCTCTGCAGACTGAGCCACGGCTTCATATGCCAGGTTTATGCCGAGCCCAAGGCGGGCAGTTGAGAGCTGGCAGAAGGCTGGCTAGGGTGGCTGAGGCCGACTCCAGATTCCCCCTGTGCTCACCCATCTCTCCGGGTGCCTGCTTTCCCAGATTAACTGCTGTCATCAGTTATCAGCAGGGAGGGGGCTGTGTGTGAGGGGTCATCTGGTAGTGGGGTGCACTTTGGGAAGAGAATGTTACTGTAGGCCAGAACTGTTGGGGTGCTCTGCACACCAGGTAGGCAGAGGCAGGTGCTGCTCACAAGGCATCCAGTTTGGATGTCGGGGGGGGGGGGAGTCCACTGGGGACAGACAGACCAGTGCCAGGGGGCTGGGAATGGCAGCTGAAAGGCAGGACACCGTGCAGAGGCCCACAGCCCCCAAGGTGACTGGCCACATGTCCTGCCCTCCTCCTCCTCTGGGCACGTGCGCGGACCTCCTACCTGGGACAGATGAGTCAGTGAACAGAGGATCTGCAGGCGAGTTAAGTCAACATGATACATGGTTTCCCACATAAATAAAAGCTATCAGGATGGGCCCCGAGTTTTTCTCTAAGTGCAGCCCGCAAGCCTGCCTGCTCTCAGAAACATCTCTTCTCTTGATGTGTTGGCCCTTCAAACCCTGTCACATTGCTCAAGGTTGCAGCAGGCATGGCATGTGTGTCAGGGAGCAGCAGGGTGTAAGGGTGTGAGAGAATCAGCAAGTTGCCTAGGCTGGGCTCACTCCTGCACTCCTACTGCCACGCAAGCTGGGCTTCCAGCAAGGGAATTTTTCTGCAGGGCCAGGTCATCGGTGGTAGGTGAGACCTGAGGTCCTAGGGGTGCATCTGGGGGTGATAGGGTCTTTGCCTAAAGGCTTCAGTCTGCAGACCAAAGGTTTAGTTCCCTCCACCTTGCTTGGCTTCTTATAGGGGGAAGGGCTAAGGCGGCAGGTGTCCAGTGGTCCTACACAGTCCTGGGGTGGGATGGGGCTTCAGGTCAGGCATTAAGATCTTGGGCATAAGATACATCCAGTTACCCTCCCACTTGGTCCTTCTGTTCACCTAACTGCTGGTCTTTCCTGGCATGCAGTGGGAACAAGGGACTGGGCTGACCACAAACAGGCCACTTAGCGTGTCACCTGAAGGCAGGTTCCCCTCAGTGTCTCCATCTGTGTGATGGGTTGACAACATCCCTGTGTAGAGTGGGGTGCACTCTGTGTTGGAACTGAACCCCAGGCTGAGAGCAGCTCTGACAGCTGCAGGGGGACGAGTTGAACTTGGGTCAAATTGCCAAACACGATGCTGCCCTGACTCCAGGATACAGGGGAGCAGCTGCCCAGTCACCACTGTGTCCACTTGGAGTAGCAGCCCAGCTTTGCCACTGTGACCTGGGGTACCTTGCCATCGGCAGCCTCGATGATGGCTGTTTCCAAGAGTGTTCCTTGCCAGTCCATCTCCAAACTTCAGGAACAAAATGACCGACAGGTTTTGGTCCCTCCAACTGCAGGGACCCCATCGTCCCTGGTATGAATCGTGACTACAGCGGCACAAAATCTGACAAAACAAGAGGGTCCCAGCCTCTTGTTTTAAACCTCCTCCTGCAGGCTGAGGTGCTTCTGCTCCGGGTCTATCCTTCCTCCAAGCCAGCAATTAAGGATGCGGTCAGGGGCATGTGGCTGCTATGGGCCTGGCCCCCAACTCTCACGCCCTGAGCCCAACATGTGGAAGAAATGGGGGTAGCACACAGACAGTCCCCGACTCCTCATCTCAAAATATTTAATTCTGTTTGGAAAAGGACACACTCCCGGCTCCCCTGCCCACATCACTCCAGCTCACCGATGGTGCCACACTCGCACGCACACACTCACGCACGCAAGGCCGATGGGCTCTGCCCACCTCCGCCCTCTCAGGCTGGGAGAAGGGAGCTGACTTTGGCTCCTTCCCCTACAAAGGTTAAGGGGAGAGAGGCCCACTGGAACGCCAACTCCCAGGGGGTGTGGAGCCCCACACGCTCCGTCCATCACATGCACCTAGAAAAATAAGCCCTGGTGGTGCCCTGGGCACACTCACCCTGCAGTAGGTCCACCTGGAAGCATCTCTGCCATTTGCTAAAAAAAAGTTATTGCACTTGATTGACAGGCAGCCCAGGAATGTATCGGCCCTGGTTCCCAGCCCTGCACCCTGCCTCAAGAGCCAGACCGCCAGGCCTAGGGAGAGCCAGTGCCCCCTGGACGCCTGTGTGTATCTAGGACACACTTGCTGTGTGTGTGTCTTCCTGCTCCTTCAGCACCCATCTGCTCTGGGCTCACAGGGGCTGCCCTGAGGCTCGGCATGGTAAGCCCTGGGGAGTGGATGACACTGGCTGGCACCCCTGGGAAGCCAGATGCAGGCCAGTTTCCACTTACAGAAGAGCACAGGTGCCTCAGCTGTCAGCCCCAACGGGAAGAGGGCTAGGGAGGGAGTCCAGACCCTGACTCCAGCGACAGGCCACGGCGGCCAGCGCAGCCAAGCACCACTCTGCCCTGCACTGTCGCCCTCTGGGGACATCCTCATTTCTCATTTCTGTCCCAGACGGGCTTCTGACTTGCAGGGGCTTCTGGGAAGGAGCCAGACGCCCAATGCCCAGGAGGACACACAGGTCAAGGCCCTGTTCCACTGTCCCCCGCAACTCAAGCATCAACCCTTCAAGAAAAGAAAACTGAAACCACAAACCAGCCATTTTCTAGCCAAAAAAGGAAGAAGAAGAAGGAGAGCTTGAGAGCTCAGGCTGTCCCGCACAGCCATCAGGAGGACTGCCCTCTTAGTGAGCAGCCCGAGTGGCAGGCGAGTGGCCAGGGGCAGGGCATGGACATGCGGGAGGC
This sequence comes from Ochotona princeps, assembly GCF_030435755.1. NCBI lineage: Eukaryota > Metazoa > Chordata > Mammalia > Lagomorpha > Ochotonidae > Ochotona > Ochotona princeps. Next base: position 4,389,762 of record NC_080846.1, read on the forward strand.
CACTGCCCCGTGCGGATGTGACAGTGGAAGTGTGTACATGGTGTTTACAGAACCACAAAGGAAGGATCAGGGCCTGGGCGGAGGGGCTGGCTACCTCTGCCTCAGGGACCCTCGTCCAGTTCCCCCCGAGAAGTGGGTATGTGGGTCCCCAGAGGGTTGGGACACCCCTGGGGGTGCAGTCCAGGGTCAGCAGGTAGCTTCCCTGGTATTGGCATTTGCTACGAAAAGTCTTCGGTGTTGGGGCTGCGACTCAGAGCCCCGACTTAAATAAAGCCAGTGTTAAGTGCAACAGCGTGTGCCGCATGTCCTCTTCACGGTGGCCTGCCCAGAGCAGGTATGCTTCGCGCTAGGCAGCAGAGGGTCCCGTGGATGGCCCCAGTTCACACAGGGCAGTGTGCTTCCACCGCGTGGCAGAGGAGCAATTGGGACAGAGATGGCCGTGGCCAGGATGGTCCCCCCGCACCACAGCCAGGTGTGGGCAGGGGAGCCTCTGTGTCCTGGGATCCAGACCAAGGGGACTCCAGTCCTGTGTCAATGTCCCAAGAGCTTGTTGTCCCCAAGAGCAGGTCCTGTGACCACAGTGATCCCCACATAGTATCCCGCCCTGCTGTGGCCCTCCGGGTACCCCACAGCGTACGGGAGGCCCCCTGCTGCCTTGGGGTCTGCTGGTGGGGCAGGTCAGCCGGCCCACAGTGGCAGCCCTGCAGAGGACTGAAGTCGGGTGCTCACTGCCTTGCAGGGCTGTCTCCAAGCGCAGAAAGCGAACACCTCCTATGGGGAGGGGCTTTCTTACAGGGGTCACCGGGTAGCGCGAAACAGGCCCAGAGGCCCGGTCCCCGTGGGACACGTAAGAGACCAAGGTGGCCTCTGTGGGCGGCCTGCAGCAGAGGGGACCAACAGGCTACCCTCCCTCCCTCTGCACAGGCCACACAGGGTACCCACAGAGCAAGGCCATAATGGGACCTGCAGCAGGGCGGGAGCTCAGGCCACCCAGCCCCCAGTCTTGGCTTTGCAAGGACTGCTCCTGTGGCTGCCAGCCACATGCTGCCATGCAGAGGGAGAGGCGATGGTCGCTGCTCTCGGTGGACACACGCCTGCTCCCTGAGAAGACGTGAGGGCGACACGGCCGATGGCAGCGCCTCTGCACAGATAGCCCTCGGAAAGGAGAGTGGCTCACCAGAGGTCCCCACCCCAGCCAACGGGGGCAGCAGGGATGGGAACTGAGGTTGTTTCTGTGGCTGGTGCCAACGCGGAGGCCGGTGCCCCAGGAAGGGCCCCCAGAGGGGGCTGCGACATGGTGAAGCAGAGACGTGAACACCCCAGGAGCGGTGCGTTGTCACGCGCCCACGAGTCTAAGTCTCCACATGTGTGCGGGGCTCAGGGAGCCCCCGGGCAGAGGTGCCTGCCCAGGCGGGGGCACGGGTTACAAAGGCCCGTACTTGGTCTCATACTTGGACACGATGGTCTTGCACTTGCCCACCTCCTTGCGCAGCTCGGCCACCTCCGTGCGCAAGGCTGTGTTCTCCTTCTCCAGGAAGGCCGCCCGGATGGTGATCTGGTTTTCCTTCAGGCGTCGGGCATCCCGGGACCGTTTGGCTGCCACGTTGTTTTTCTTGCGCCTCGTCCAGTACTTCTCGTCCTGTGAGGAAGTGGTCTTTTGTGGTCTCTCACCTGCCCCTGGCCAGGGAACCCACTGTCCCCCTCCCACCACCCTCACGAGGCGGCTCTCCTAAGGCGGCTGTGGCCGGAGCTGAAGCAGGGAAGGCGCTGTATGTGCCAGGGTGGCAGGGGTGAGGGTCCTGGGGCACACTGTGTGTGGAGGGAAGCTGCCTCTGGGCCCAGGCCCGCGGGCAGCCTGCTGTGCCTTAGGTCCTTAAGCTCCACCTTGGTGGATAATGTCAGTCACTCCCTCCCAGCATTGTCCCAGGATAACCCAAGTGCCTATGGTAAGACCCACCTGTGTGCTACCATCAGTGCCACAGCGACCACAGTCTCAGAAACCACCCTTAAGGGGCAGCAGGCACTGTGCTCCTGGCTCACAAACAAGGATGCCCAGGCAACCCAGTCACAGAAGGCCAAGGGGGCTCTGAAGCCAGCTCAGCCATTTCCCAGGCTTGGATTAAAACACCTTTCCTGGCAAGTACTGTGGTGTAGTAGGGTAGGCCTCCAACTGTGGTATGAGCATTCCATGTGGACGCTGGTTCAAGTACCAGCTGCTCTACTTCCGATCCAGCTCCCTACTAGTGTGCCTGGGAATGTAGTTGAGGATGACTACAGTCCTTGGGCCCCATACCCATGTGGGAGACCCAGAGGAGGCTCCTGGCTTCGGACTGGCTCAGCTACACCCCCTGCAGCCATTGGGGAGTCAATCGGCATGTGGAAGATAGCTCTGTCTCTGCTTATGATAACTTTGCTTTTCAAATAAAAATAATTAACTTCCCACTGATTCCCACAGAACCATCAGGCTGGGCACTGCTACAGCTCACTGCTGGGGAGGGCAGCACACCAGCTCTCTTTCATCTTCTAGAACAAGGACTAGTGCAAGCCCCTACAGTTGAGGGGCTCATGTCTGCTGGCTGGGTGGTAGCCAGGGTGCAGCCCATGCCCACAGCTGGGACCTGGAGCAGAGACCATGGGGAGAAGACTGGGCTGAGTACCACCTGACTCTGCCACCAAGTGTGGCTCTCAGCGCTGAACTCCCAAGTCCACAGTAGGGAGGAGGGACCGGCCCACCTCCCGGGCTTGCACGGCACCTGTGCACGTGAAAGGGCCGTGTTACCTTCTGTTCGTCAGGCACAAAGACCTTCTTAGCCTTTTTGATCATGGGCTGGGGCTTCAGGTCCTCCTCAGCAAACTTGTGCTTCCGCGGATTGAAGAGTTCCCCTCCGGGCACGCTTGACAGGACCAGGTCGGCCGGGTCAGGGTTGAAGTTCACGTCCACCTCCACACAGTTGGGGTCGATGGGACTGGGAGTTTCCCTCTCCTTTTCCAGGGAAGATTCTGGAAGACACAGAAACAGATGGTCTAGAGGCATCCCCCCAAACAGATTCAGATCTGCATCATAAACTCAGGTACGTGCACAAATCCCTGCAGTGTGGCAGGGGGACTGCAGACACACCAGCCCCGCAGCCAGCCTGGCAGGTGGGCTCCAGCCAGCGACAAGGACACATGGAGAGCCCTTCTCCGTAGGAGCAACACGCTCTCAGGCCAACACAGTCCTTGAAGATGACCTGGTCTCCCCACTGTTTTCTTTGCCCAGAAATGCTAAACACCACACTAAGTCATCATGCCTTCTCTCACTTCCTGTGGTTTCCAGTTCTTGACGAATGAGGAGCAGCTGAGTCTCCCTGTGACTGCTGATGGCCAGGGACATCAACGGCGCCTCCGAAACAGCTCTGCTCCCAGGCCCTGCCCAGGTGGCTGTTTTGGAAGGGGCTGAGTGTTACCCCTCTGCCCCGCTGTCAGAGGACACCAGGGCTCTCCTCAGGGTCCCACGGGAAGCAGCTGAAGTGCCCCCTGCCCTCGGGCCCAGGTTCTACAATGCTCGTGGCTTTCTTGTTCCTCCAGCCTCCATCTGCCACTTCGCAGTGCACACAGGTCTAAAGTCACCTCCAAAGCTCAAAGGACAGTGGTTTTAAAAACGAAACTTGTTTTTAATTCATGTTTTAGAATATTTATCTATGTACTTATTAGACCAACGGGAGAAGGGGGAACACCCATTCCCTGGTTCCTCCCCAGTGGCCCCAACAGCGCGAACCAGGAATTCCATGTGGGTTTCACACAGGGTGGTCAGGATTCAGGGATTCAGGCCATTGTTGGCTGCCTCCCAAGAGCATCCATAGGGAGCAGTCAGCACGAAAACTGGTGTTCTGACATGGGATGCCGGCATTGCAAGTGATGGCTTAACACATGGTGCCATGACGCCTGCCCCCAAAGTTTGTGGGTCATTGAAGAATACAATATTAATTTTTATTAAAATTTATTTATTTTTATTGGAAAATCAGATTTACAGACAGCAGGAGAGACAGAGAGCAAGATCTTCCGTCCGATGATTCACTCTCTAAGTGACCACAATGGCCAGTGCTGTGCCGATCCAAAGCCAGGAACCAGGAACCTCCTCCAGGTCTCCCATGTGGGTGCAGGGTCCCAAGGCTTTGGGCCATCCTCGACTGCTTTCCCAGGTCACAAGCAGGGAGCCAGATGGGAAGTGGAGCTGCCGGGATTAGAACCAGCACCTATATGGGATCCCGGAGCATTTAAGGCAAGGACTTTAGCCGCTAGGCCACGGTGCCAAGCCCGATATTGTTTAATTAAACAAGTACTACCTCAGGCCCAGGGTGGTGCGCTAGTGACTAAATTCTTGCCTTGCAACTGCTGGGATCCCATATGCGTGCCGGTTCATGTCCTGGCTGCTCCACTTCTCATCCAGCTCCCTGCTGGAGAGCTGTGGCCAGGGAGAGCAGTGGAGGATGGTCCAAGTCCTTAAGACCCTGCGTGGGAGACCTGGAATAGACTCCTGGCTTTGAATCAGTTCAGCTCTGGTTGTTGCTGCCACTTGGGGAGTGAAACAGTGGACGGAGGATCTTTCTCTCCATACATTTGACTTTCCAATAAAAAAGGGAAGTGGAGCAGCCAGGACACAAACCGGCCCCCATGTGGGATCCTGGCAGACGCAAGGCAAGGACTTCAGTCACTAGGCTGTCATTCCAGGCCACCCCTCCAAAAGACCCAGTGCGGTAGCCTAGTGGCTAAATGTCTCACCCTAAACGTGCTGGGATCCCATATGGGCGCCAGTTCTAACCGCAGTGGCCCTGTTTCCCATCCAGCTCCCTGCTTGTAGCCTGGGAAACAGTCGAGGACGGCCCAAAGCATGGGAAATTCGGAATAAGCTCCAGGCTCCTGACTTCAGACCAGCGCAGCTCCAGCTGTCGCATCCACGTGGGGCGTGAATCAGTGGATGGAAGATCTTCCTCTCTCTCTCCCCTCCTCTCTGTATATCTGACTTTCCAATAAAAACAAATCTTAAAGAAAAAAAAAGATACTCTATCTTAGTGTTCTGTTCGAAGCTACTGACAGGAGTATACAAAAATAATTATTCAGATAACAGGCATTTATTAAATATTTACTGTAAGCCAGGCACTGTTTTCGCAGAGACTGAACAGTGTAACAGTTAAACTACCCCACCTCTGGGGCTGGCACTGTGGCATAGCATGTGAAGTTGCCCTATGTGATACAAGTACCCTATATGGCTGCAGTTCATGTCCTGGCCGCTCCTGGCTAACAGTCTGGGAAAGAGCAGAAGATGGCCCAAGTGCTCATGTCCCTGCCACCCTGGCGGGAGACCTGGCACAAGCTCCTGGGTCTGGCCTGGCACAGCGCGGGGTGCCACTCTGCAGGACAACAGCGATGCAGGCTCCGCCCTCTTTTCTTCCTTCTTTGCAATTCGTTCAAATAAATCAACAAATTTTTAAACAACAAAACTAAACCAATCAACCCCACCTTCATTCATTATTCTAGCAGAAAAGCTCACAGTATATAAGGCAAAGACATTTATAAAATCGGGGCTGTTGTGGCTGTATCTGGGGTGCACGTTATAAAGTGGGATAGGATGGCCCTGAGGTAGGGGACGGCTAGTGGGATGGGCAGAGGACAGGCCTGACATGGAGCTGTGGCTCTGCTCTGCAGGGCACACGTGGGCATGGCAGGCTTGCTGAGGGCATTCCCAAAGGCGGAGGATGGCAGGGAGGGGTAGAAGCCAGGGAGCTAGTCCACGACCCACCACGCACAGGTGTCTCCTCCGGCCCCCATGGACTGATGGTCCCTGAGCTGAGGCACGCAGGGTCAGACTCTCTGCGTGACATCGGGCACAGAAATGCACTGCACACTGGTGCAGGGGGTGAGGAGCCAGGGTGAGCACTGGCAAATCCCTTCCAGCGAGACAAACAGCCAAGGTCCTCACCCCGAGATGCTGTTCAAAGTGACACTGTGGCCAGGTGTGTGGCCTCATGGCTAAGACCTGGATTCCAGACCCAGCTCCCACTCCTGAGTCCACTTTTGCATGCAGACTCTGGGTGATGACGCAAGCAACAGGGTCCCTGCCAACCCTGTGGGAGACCCAGGTTGAGTTCCTGGGTGCTGGGTAAGCCTCAGCCCAGTCCCAGCTGGAGTAGGGAGTGAACTGGTGGATGGGAACTTTGTAAACTCGGCAGAGACCAAAGGGTACGCTGCAGCTACCTCGCAGAGAAAGGACAAGAAAAAAGCCCCAGGAAATTTACAGAAAGCACAGAAAAGTTGGCTCAGGGGTGCAGGTTCTGAGGCATCTTCCGCTGCAAGGACACTGGGGTGAACAATTTCCAGGAGCTGACAAGATGACCTTAAGCAGTGACTCCACCGGGGGGAGATGGGAGGTGAATGGCTCTGGGGTTGAATCTGAGGAGACAGGGCTGAGGGCCACTGGACCAAAGCAGTGTGATCATGTCATAGGCCGGCCAGTGGGATGCCAGGGGCAGAGGCCACGCTCATGTCACAGGCCAGCCAGAAGGACACTGGGGACAGACACTGCCTCTCTGAGATGACTGGTAGGCACCTAGGAAAGCTGAACATGTCCATGCCCCATGACCCTCCATCCCACTCCTAAGCATCTCCCAGCATCCGGATGCCAAGTACCCCTGCAGCACCACTCACAACCAAACCCAGGATGCCTCAATCCTTGTTGACAGCAACGTGTTGTCTTCACACTCACTGCTCCACAGCAGCGACAAGGCACAACTGCTATGTGTGACATAATGGACTTACACACAGAGGAGGAGCCAGACACAGAAAAGCACATGGAATGCAAGTCTTGTCTACACAAGGAGCTGCAAGATCGAGAGGAGGGATTCTACTGTCATTTCTATGTGAGCAAGGTTATGGGGAGACAGGGGTTGTAGTGCAGCAGGTAAAACTGCTGCCTATGGCACCAACATCCCACACTGGCACTGGATCATGACTCAGGGAGTTTCTGATCCAGCTCCCTGCTAATGGCCTGGAAAAAGGCAAAAGATGGCCCACGTGCCTGGGTCCTTGCCATGGGGAGTGGAGATGTGGATGAAGCAGCCCGACCTGATCCTAGCCGTTGCAGCCACGTGGGGAATGAACCAGCAGACAGATCTCTATCAGTACCTTTGTCTCTTCCTCTCTTTGTGTAATTCAGACTTTCAAAATAAATAAATACATCTTAAAATAAAAACAAGTGCCTGGTACGGTAGCCTAGTGGCTAAAGTCCTCGCCTTACATGCGCCAGGATCCCACATGTGTGTTGGTTTGTATCCCAGCTGCTCCACTTCCCTTCCAGCTCCTTGCTTGTGGCCTGGGAAAACAGTAGAGCATGGCCCAAAGCCTTGGGACCCTGCACCTGTGTGGGAAATGCGGAAGAAACTCCTGGTTTCGGATTGACTCAGCTCCAGCCACTGTGGCCATTTGGGGAGTCAACCAGTGGATGGAAGATCTTTCTCTCACTTTCTCTCTGTAATTCTGACTTTCCAATAAAAAAAAATCTTTAAGCAAAACAAAACAAAACAGGGCCCGGCGGCGTGGTCTAGCGGCTGGAGTCCTCGCCTTGAAGGCCCCGGGATCCCATATGGGCGCCGGTTCTAATCCCGGCAGCTCCACTTCCCATCCAGCTCCCTGCTTGTGGCCTGGGAAGGCGGTTGGGGACGGCCCAATGCTTTGGGACACTGTACCCGCGTGGGAGACCCGGAAGAGGTTCCAGGTTCCCGGCTTCGGATCGGCGCGCATCGGCCCGTTGCGGCTCACTTGGGGAGTGAATCATCGGACGGAAGATCTTCCTCTCTGTCTCTCCTCCTCTGTGTATATCTGGCTGTAATAAAATAAATAAATCTTTAAAAAAAAAAAAAAAAAAAAAAAAAAACAAAACAAAACAAAACAAAACAAAACAAACCCACAGCTACAGGAATGGTGTTGGGATTAGCATTTAAGGGGACAATGACGACGCCTGTGCAACATTTCAGAGTTCTTGCATGCCTCTGCCCTGGGAGGCAGCAGATAACGACTCACATGGCAGACAGGGATAAGGTTCAGGACTTCTGGCTCTGGTTTGGCCCAGGCCTGGCTCAGTCCTAGCTGACGCGGACATCTGGGGAGGATATCAGTAGAAGTATCCGTGTTCTGTACCTCTGCCTTCCCCAAAACATAAGTTCATGAAAAATGCCTACTATGAACACATAATGCATGGATATAAATTTTTTTAGATATCAAAACAAACTTTTCTTTAACAGATTCATGTGTCTGGGCCCCTCTCTCCTCATGGTCGCCTAGGAGCAGGACGAGGACTCGGGAAGTCTCCTGCTCTCCGACCGGGTGCTGGCCGAAAGGAATGCTGCAGAAACCGTCACTCTCAGAAACGTCTCAAGGACACGTGCTGGCTCGGGGTCAGGCTCCCAAGCAAAGGGTGGAAAGACTGGCCAGTTGGTGCAGAAGTTGGAGATGATGCTCTTCTACCAGGACATGGAGCCACCAAAGCAGTTCTGGATGACTGGGATGTGCTTCTTGGAAAATACCTAGGGGTGACGTAGCCTTTTCAAGAGACGGTGACATTCTGGGAAAATACCTACGCTGAAACCTACTGAAATGACATCACATGAAGCCGCCCACTCCACTGAAGTTCTGAAATCATTCATCATGTAAATAAGTCCCATGTCTCTTTTATAATAAACTAACACTATCAAAAAAAAAAAAAAAAAGATTAATGTGTTTGAAAGTCAGCAGGCCAGGGTAGGAGGTACAAATTCAGCTACCATTTCACCTTCCAAATGCCCACAACACTCAGACCTGGGCCAGGAGCTAGGAACTCCATCCTGGTTTTCCACAAGGACAGGGGCCCAGGCACTCGAGTCACCTTCCACTGCCTTCCCAGACACTCGCGGGGAGCTGGACTGGCCGGGAAGAGAACACGCGCCAGTATATGCTGGTACTGTAAGAGATGTGCCGAATATGAGTGCGAGTACTATGAACTGCTATGCCACAACTCCACCCCAAACTTATTTTAATTCAATTTTTTAATGAGATACATCATAAATCTTACTTTATTTGTACTGTACATTTTCTTTAAACAAAGTGCTAAAGAAAACAGAAAAACAGATTTGAAAGGCTGCCTTACAAAGAGGGAGCATGAGCATGCAGTATCTTCCATCTGCTGGTTCACTCCCTAAATGGCTACACCGTCGGGAGGTGGGTAAGACCAAAGCCAGCTGCATTCCCGAGTACAGCAGCAGGGAGCTGGATTGGAAAGTAGCAGCCAGGACTTGAACCAGGACCCATACCAGAGGCAGGCACTGCAGGTAGCAGCTTAAGTTGCTACATCAGGGCCCAAAAGAATATTTTAAAGTAGGTATGGTTAAACTATTTTGTTACACATTCTTTCCAAAGTATTCATTTACTTGAAAGGCAGAGAGTCTCAAGCTTAAGACAAATTTCCTACCAGCTTGTTCATTCCCTAAGTATCCACAGCAGCAGGGGGTGGGAAAGGCTGGTGCTGGGCACTGGACACTCAAGGTGAGCTACCCGCACAGGTGGCAGATGAACCACCTGAGTCATTGCCTTCTGCCTCCCAGGAAGGTGTGGCGGGGAGCGGAGCTGGGACTCCTCCCCTGGGAGGCTGGCAGCCGGAAGAGCACCCTGACAGCCAGACCTAATGTCTGCTTCCCTACCCCGTAACTTCCATCTGTCCTCTAACTCTGTTGGTATAACTCAAGTCAAAGAATGCTGGACATCTAGGAGTACACAATCAGCTTACAGTTACTAAAGATAAAAGAGAACACAGTATACAATTCGGCTGTACAAAGTCTGCCTACCGAGGGCTTGGTACGGTAGCCTAGTGGCTATATACTCGCCTCGCACATGCCAGGATCCCACATGTGTGCCGGCCACCTTGCTTCAAATGCAGCTCCCTGCTTGTGACCTGGGAAAGCAGTAGAGGACGGCCCAAAGCCTCGGAACCCTGCATCCATTTGGGAGACCCAGAAGAGGCTCCTGGCTCCTGGCTTCAGATAGGCTCAGTTCCAGCCATTGCAGCCACTTGGGGAGTGAACCAGTGGATGGAAGATCTTCTCTGTCTCCCCTCTCCGTATATCTGATTTTCCAGTAAGTAAATCTTAAAAAAAAAAAAAAAGTTTGACTGGGAGGGGCCACTGCCCTAGCAGCTGATCCTCCACCTAGGATACCACCTGGGGAGTGAACCAGCAGATGGCAGATCTTTGTGTCTCTTCTTCCCTCTGTAAATCTGACATGTTCATAAAAAAATAAATCTTAAAAAACCCTCTCTAAATAAAGAAGAATCAGAACAAACAAAAAAGATTAAAAAACCCTCTCATTCCAGTTACATATGAAGTATTTATAGATAAAATGACCAAGTATCTCAAATTTCATTGAAAATAACTGGTTATGAGATAGGAAGTGTTCAAGGTGGTGATGATTACACAGAAGTTCACTGAAGTTTTTCATCAATTGAAAGGCAGAGTGTCAGAGAGGGAGAGAGCGAGCTTCCTCCCATCAGTTTATTCTCTGATGCCCACCACAGCAGGGACGGGCCAGGCAGTCCACCTGGGACTTCACCTGCAGCCTTCAGCCACATCAGCAGCACCGGAGACAGCGTGAGGACGGGTGTGGGCTCCCAAGGGGTGGTATAACCCTCTGTGCCTCAATGCCACCCTGTCACAGCCTGTTCTTTAGATTGTTTTGTTGGAAAACTTTCCCATAATAAATCATGAGGATTTCCTTGGTGTGAGCACCCAGCATTTACCTGCCTGCCCCAAGCCTGCAGACAGCTCTGCAGACCCCACCAACACAGGAGGTGTACCTGCATCCAGGGACAGACGAAAGGACAGAGGACCCTCAGGGATGGGGCGGGGGGAGGAAAATAGAGTCTGCCCAAAGGCAAGGCAAACCGAGCAGGTGGGAGCATCTTCTCGGGCTTCTCCCCAGTGGCGTCCAGTTGGGGTGCCAAGGGCCACTACAGCCTGGCTGGGTGGCTGCGGGCACATCCCTTCACCCTGGCTTCCTTGCTTGGAAAGTTGGGACAGCACTACTCCCCTCACAGCATCCATGAGGGGCCCCGGCTTCACACCAGGCACAGAGTCAGCAGTAAGAGAGCAGGAGTGGCAGTGGTGCCCTTACCATGCTACTGACCGAGCTTCCTGGGTAGTCATGGCAAAGGGCAGCAGGGAGGCCATGCGGGAGCGGGACGCAGGATCTTCACCCTGCCCCTCAGCAGCCTGGCTGGCCTCATCCACCGTCCTGGCCTCTCACAGACAGCAGACCACCAGACAGGCCACTGCCGCCACTCACCTCTAGCCCTGGATGGGAGGCAGAGCCCACTAAGACCTCCCCTCCAAGGTAGCTCCTGGACAGCGTGGACGTCCTGCCCGGAGGCCTTCACCCACCTGTGCTGGACACGGTTTCCGAGGGCTGGAAGAGGGCGGTGGAGGAGGACGGCGGGGATGCTGTGGAGGAACTGGCAGACTCCTTCCCCTCCAGCTCAGCCACGGGCAGCAGCAGGTTCTGGGCCAGGTGCGTGGGGCTGGCAGGGATGCCGTTCTCCAGCAGGAACTCGTCCAGGTCCATGTACTCCAGGTGGAAGGACTCGCCGTCATACGGGATGGTCTTGTCCCAGATGGGCGGCATGAGGGAGGCCGAGACGGCCATGGTGCTGGCTGCCGCCGCCTCGTCCTCCTCCAGTTTCTCCTTCCCCTTGTCCTTGTCTGCAGACATAAGATCCGGGGTGAGCCCTCACATGTAAGAGCCCAAGGTGGTCCCCAGAGGCGGCCAGCAAGCCCCACGGGGTTCCCCATCTTTCTCAGGGTCCTGATTCCCTCCCGAGTGCATCTAGCGCCCATTCCACGCTCCTGGGGAGCTTGAAGCGGCCTGCTGCGCCCTCTGCAGGCCCAGCTTCCTGGAATGCTCAGCAGCACCAAAGCCTGATAGGGTCCCAGGGTTAACACACAGGAGGGGCTGCAGGATGGGCACCCACAGGGGGTGATGGGACTGCTCCTGATGGGCTAGGCATGAAGAGGACCCGGAGACTCGGGTTCCCCACTGTCCTGTTCTCCACACTGGGCGAGCTCAGGGCTTGGACCTGCTCTGGCCACCCACCTGCTGTGTGCTGTGCGGCCTCAGCCGTGCTACTTAACTTCTCTGAGCCCCGAGTTCTTCTGCTGTCCATCCTGCCTGTTTGGTGGAGATTACATGTTGGAAAGTGTCTGACCGAGTCCCTGACCCGTGCCCACATACGCTATCACCGTGAGCTCCCGGGGGCGGAGCAGAAGCCGGGTTGGATCTATTCCTACATCTCGGGGGTTGACAGAGAGGCAGTGACTGCAGCACAGAGCACGTGCGGGCAGATTCACTCTCGGGTCATCAGAGAGCAGCCTGGAACTGCCCAGTGCCCTTTATCCCCTGCTGAAAGGTTTCCTGGGAAGGCGAGGGGAGGGGAGCTGAGGCAACCACAACCGCACCCAGGCAAAGCTAAACGAGCCTGTGAATGGGGCACTGTAACCCATTTCATTCTCTTGGCCAAACAATTCAGCACATGTCTCCCAGGAGGGGACAATTAAAAAAGAGAAAAAAAGATGAGAGAGAGATGAGGGTGGAAAGAAACGTCCGTGACAACCAGGCTCATCAGGGAAGTGGGAGATAATATCGTTCACGAGTTCATGATGGGTTTTCAAAATTGAGCCAGGCAATGCTGAACTCCGATTTTAGAAGTGAAAAGGATACCCAGAAGCCATAACGCTGGACACGAATCAGCCACGCGCGGACTCCCCCACCGCTGCCAACCCCAAGAGCGGCTGATCTGCCCCGTCAACACAGCCACACCCAGGGAGTTCCGACATTAGTGGTTCTGGCCAACAGAACCTGCTCAGGGCTCCTCTGTCTGAGCCGATGTGGGTTCCTGCAGCTGCCTCCTGCACCAGGCTCTGGCACCCAACCAACTAGGAAGTAAGGAAGCCGAGGCCGGGTGGGCCAGATGGCTCCACAGTCGATGCAGAACCGACTCGACCTGCAGATCAGAGGAGGGAAGAGCAAGGAAAGCAGACCTAGAGAGGATCACAACAGCAGGCTCCGAGCTGCACCTGGGCCAGGCGATTCCTGCAGCTTTAGTCAGTGTTATAAGGTGAGAGAGAAACCACTCCTTCCTCTCTCTCAGGTCACAACAGCGCATGCCAGAGGTGGTAGGTTTGACAGTGACAAGGGAATGGGTTGGAGAGGCCTGGGTGACCTTCAGGAAGCACCTGACCCTCGACCGGGAAGTGGGACTGCCACCCAAGTCTAGGTGTGCTGTGTGAGCACAGTGTGACGCCAGGTGGGAGGACTGGGCTGCAGGCTCACTACCTGATCACTTAAACAAGGGCCTGCCCCACTGACACATCTGTCCCTGTAGCCCGGCCCAGCCCCAGATTGATTGGGAAGAAACGCTGCCTCCATAATAAAAGGGTTCCTGTATGTACACACACACACACACACACACACGCGCGCACACACACGCCCCTAAGGCCCAAAGTCGGGGGGAGACGCCTGGCCTCACCTGACCTGCTGAAGCTATTTATAACCCCGTAGTGACAGCCATGGGGACAAGAGCCTTAGAATACAGACACAAGGGACATTTTTTAAAAGAATTCACTCTTTAGGACAGGTGACTCACAGGAAAGTCTCCCCCTCCAATCCTTAAACCACCCTGAAGGAATACTGCGGGCTGCCACTCTAGCACCCCACCTCTGGAACAAAAATAAGGCCATGCCTGCATTCCACCTGTGCCCTGGACAGTAAAGTAAAGCGCAGTCCCTCTATCTTGGTCCCAGGCTTTGGGGTCCATCCAACACCCGGTGGGGGGCCCCAGTCACCTCCTGCAGCTTCGCCCAAACCTTCCCGTCTTCATCCTTGCCCCACGCCCGAGACCGGGGATGCAGTTCCAGAAAGGCTCCAATGTGGACCCCTAGCACCATCCAGGGAGGAAGGGGCGACCTGCTCCCCTGGCCCCGTGCTGCCCAAACTTGGGTGGACTTTGCGGCAGGCAGGCATATGGAATGCGCCCCAAAATGCAGACTCCCATCCCAGGAGGAGCCGCAGCCTGGGTGGGGCCGCCCTAGAGCAGGCCTTGTCAGCAAGCATCCCGAGGCAGGCAGCTCCAGACCCCCGCCCCGCGCTCTCGCTCCTGCCTCAGTCCCGCTCATCCCCACCTGACCCTTCGTCATCTCCACGCCCGTCCCCTGACCTCCTCTCCGCCTCGGCCTGCGGTCCCCATGGCGGTCGTCGCTCCCCTCGCCACCCCCACCCTAGCCGCTGGACCACTTCACCCTGACCTCCGACCTGCCCAGTCCCGCCCTCGCCAGGCCCCGCCCCTGCAGAAACCCCGCCCCTCGGCGCGCACGGACGCCCCCCGCCCCCCTCACCGAGGCGCGCCTCCCGCGGGGGGTTCTCCATCAGCTTCTTCAGCACCAGCGGGAACGAGCCCGGCAGGCCCCGTTCCCCGGCGGCGCGCCCCGGCCCCGGCCCCGGCCCCGGGCCCGGCCCCGCCTGCGGCTCCACAGGCGGCTTCTTTCCGCCGCCCGCGTCGGACATGGTGCCCCGCGCTCCGCTCGCGCGCCGCGCCTCCCCCGCCCGCCCCCCGAGATGGGCCGGAGCCGCGCGACCCGCCGCAGCTGCCGACCCGGGCCGCGACTGCGCAGGCGCGCGGCGGCGCCCCCGCCTCCCTCCCTCCCTGCCCCCCCCCGCGGCCCAGCTCCAGCCTATTCATTATTCATGAGGCCAGGGCTGCGTCGCCCCAAATTGCGCCCCGGGATTGGACCGTCTCGCGAGAAGGGCCGGCACGGCTTCGCGGGCTGCGATTGGCTGGGCCGCCAGGGCGAGCTGGACACGTGCGGGGCCAGGTGAGGAGGCCCCGCCCTCGCGCTCGCTGATTGGCTCCTGCTGGCGTCGGCGCGCTAGGCCTTCCAGGGCGGCTGCCCCTTCCCTGCCTCAGAACACCTTCCGGCGCGCCGCGGCCTCCTTCGCCTTCCCTCGGGTCCCCCTCTCAGTCTCCGTGGGACGCGCCCCCAAAGGGAGGCGGGGCGTGGCGCGGGTGCTGGGGAGCCGCCGCCGAGGCCCGGGGGTGGGGAGGCTGCGCCCCGCAGAGGTGCCGGGGAAGGCGCGAGGACAGCCAATGGCGGCCGGGGGCGGGGCCCGGGCGGCGCACGAGGCGCTGCACGTGCGGGGCTGCGGCGGGGGCGGGAAGGGACACGGGCCGGGGCAGGAGGGGTGGGCCTCGGGTCCCGGACTCTGTCCCGGGGCGTGGGACGGCGACTCCGGACCCTGCCCGCGCTCCTCTTGCGCCTCCGCCTCTCAGAGGTTGGCTGAGGGCAGGGCCGCGGGGGAGGCCGGCTTGGCGGCCGCGGAAGGCGGTGTCGGGTGGCCGGTGATCCCGGCTTTATCGGCGAGCGGGAGCGGCATCCAGATAAAACCCTGGCGTGGAGCGGAGCGAGCGTCCGCGAGGCCCGAGGCGAGCCGGAATGCGGCTCCCGGCTCCCGCTTAAGTAGCTTGTGACCTTGGATGAGGCCAGCGGTTTCAGCGGAGTTTGTGTCCTTGGCCGTAAAATTAAGATTGGGCGCATCCCTACAGTCCCCGTCGGCCCTGAAAATTCTCGTCACTCCCTTTTCCTAGGGCAAGAAAGCAAACAAAAATCCTCCTTCACACAGGGGTCTCAGCCCACGTTTTGTGGGAGAGCCACCTCCTCTTAAAATACACATTTGCACTGAGAGGAAATGCGTAAAGCCGTAATGTGTGAAGAGAGACACAGACAAGCGCACAGGAAGCCTCTAGCCTGGCCAGAACTTTCTACCTCCTTACAGAACCGGCCATCGGAACCACCGGGGGAAAGGGGCCTGTAGTTGGTTTGTTTCGGGTCCCTGCAGTAGTTCGGGGCAGGAGGAGTAAAATGGCAGCCCGTTGGACGCTGGGGTCAGTTCGGATGTGCCGGATGAGGGGGTGGGGAAGCTGGTGCAGTCAGAATTTTGCTGCTGGAAGTTGAGGGCTAAGAAGCTGGAGAGTGGGGTTAGGATTAAGCCACCCTCTGAGCCGGCTCCCTGCTAATGCACCTGGGAGAACAGTGCAAGATGGCCCTTGTGCTTGAGTGCCTGGTACCCACGTGGCAGACCCAGATGGATTGCAGGCGTTGGCCTGGCGCAGCCTGGGGCTGTCCTCGCCAACTGGGGGAGTGAACCCACAGCTGGAAGACCTTTCTGTTTATCCCTCTGTCAGTGCCTTTTCAATAAATTTTAAGTGAAAGCGAAGAAAGGTGGGGACAAATGAATAGGCCTGAACAACAAGAAATGGGCAGGAGTGGGGAGAGGGGCAGGTGGCTGAGCCTGTTGCTGCCAGCTGTAGCTTTCCTTATAAGCAGGGGCAGGGAGAGGGAAGATGGGTCAGACTCTGCCTTAGGGGATTCTGGGAGCCAATACAGGTACCTACAGCGTTGCAAACCGGCAACCCACAGGAGCTGTTGCAATCTTACTAAAACTGGCGTTCCCTGAGGCTACTGCTGTACCCTTGGGTCACTTCCTAAAGTTGAGAGTTCCAGAAAGCAACCTGTGTGTTCCAGAGAGCATCTGTGTGTTGTACAGTTGTTGCTGGCAGAAATTGTATGCATAACTAAGCTAAGGTGTTTAGCTGCAAGGGACTTGTTTCGATTGGGATATAGGGTTGGTTTTTACGGGCATCCTTGAGGGAAAACAATTCTTGAGGCCTCAGAAGAGGCAGTGAAAGGACAGCGGCCCCTGACCAAGGTGGTCCATGGCAAGGACAGATTGAGCTGTTTTCCCTGGGTAAAATGGGGGATGTCTGCCCTAGTCACGTCCTGGCAGTTCATGGGGAGTAGTGAGACCTGTGCTTACGCCCTCTTGGGGCAGGCACCATGCTGTGCCCTGACTCCTCTCACTGACCTGGGAATTGCTGCAAGGCCTACCTCTGTCCCCGTACCCTCCAGGGCAGGTGGGCCAGCTGCTTCCCTTGCAGTTACACTTGTACAGGAAAGCTTTGCTTTCTGCTTAAATCGGTCTCCTGGCAATGCCCTCCGCAAGTTGATAGCCAGTATTTCTGTGTTACCTTCCCCATGAAGATACCTTAACCCTATAAAGAAAAACCCTAGGATACGAGGTATGTGAGAAGACAAGGCACCCTGGAGTAATGTATTCAGGGTGAAGGTTACTTGCAGGAAGTGTGCTGCTCGGGCAGGCAAGCAGGAGATCTCCTTGCCTCGGGCCACTGACCAGCTCGGGGCCCCGCCGTGGTGACTCGTGTGTGCCTTGGCCATTGTCCTCCTGATTGTACCTCTCAGGATGGGTCTGTGATGCGCCCTGTCAGGTGTGGGCCTAGAATAGCATGCAGCATGAAGGAGGGTAAGCCAGAGCCACCCTTCAGCCAGCAGCTGGGGCAGGGGACCGAGTTGCTGTGAGGTTGGCCTGTGGAGGACTAGGTTCCGAGTGAACACACAGACGGGGGAGTTTTATTAAGCAGTCATGCCCACGTGCGTCTTTGGTATTACTCGAACTTTGGCTTGGGAGTCCTTCACTTCATCATAGTCTCTTAGTGGGAGTGAAGAACCGGCCCTGCGCCCTGTCAGAGCGGGCTGACGACGAGGCATCCTCCCAGGGAGCCGACAGGGCAGGTTTTCTGTGCTTCTGGTCAGTTGCACGTGGAGGAGCACCGGAGTGCTCCTGGAGGAGAGGAACTCGCTAACTGTCGGTGCAGGAGGCCACCAAGGCCTTTCATTCTGAGTTGCACTCATGTGGAGCCTTACCAATGACAGCTTGCCATCGGGTTTGGTTCGCGTCGGACCTGGAGTTAACCGATGCCATCCCTAGGTGAGGCCCTCCCCTGGTACATGCCTGGCCAGCAGCTCTGCCCTCCAGCCCGCATACCTGTGGTTGCATAGTTGTGGGCTTTGTGGTTTGTACCTTGGTCTCTGTTCCAGGGGAGAAGTGGTGGGTGGAGACTCTTGCCCAATTCCTGCCCATCTCATCGGTGCTCTTGGGAGAACCAGCTGCCTGTTTGCTGCATTTCCCTGTGCTCCCCGCATGCAGATGGCAGGTGGAGCTCCTCCCCTCCCCCCAACCAGCACAGTTCCAGAGGGACAGCCCCCTGGTCTGTCGCCCTCCGCCCTGTCCCCGTGCCTCATTCCTCTGCTGCCTCGTGCTGCCCTCACCCTTGGGGGTCTCTCTCTTGCTCCCTTTCTCCAGGGGTGCGGCTCTGCAGGTTCCCCTGCCTCATCCTCATCCACGCTGATTGCAGTTGCCAGACCTGGGAAGCAGGGCACAGGCCATGACCACAGGCGCCTGTTAGGGTGTGCTCTGACAGGCCACCGGAGAGGCTGCTGTGCTGAGACCCCGGGCATCCTGTGGGCAGGAAAGCTGGGGCTGACCCCTTGGGCAGCGACAGCAGCCTTCTCCCCTGCCAGCTCTCCTGTGCACAGTGCACTTTTCCAGGGATGATGGGGGCTGCTGGGATCATGAGTCCTTGCTGCACCACAGTCTTACTTTGGGTCAGGCCAGGGCAGAGCGCCCTGGGGAGGCACTCCTGGATGGACCCCTCCCGTGGACACTGGGTGGGAGCGTGTTTCACATTTCTCCCACCGGCAGGGGCACAGGTAGAGAAAGCTCTGTCCCATGTGTGGGAGGGGAGAGCCCTGTGGCTCACAGAGAGACCTAAGCTTAGCCATTGTCTAGCCAGAAGAATGTGGAAAACAGGCCACTTACATGTCTAGTGAGGACGAAACTGAGCTGCCACATCCAGAAACTACAACCACCCCCCCCCCCTCCGCAGCCTCCCAAGAAACAAATGGCTGGGGTTCTTGGGGTGGCAGTGAGGGCCAGCACACCCAACCCTGCCCGGGCCCACTGGTGGAGCCCAGGCTGCCCCAAGTCCACTGGCAGCATGGTGTCAAGGCCCTAACTCCTGCCCCTGCAAGTTCCGCTCAGATCCCGCCCTGCTATCTGGTGACCTGGGAACTGTTGCTGCAAGGAAGCAGCCGTGTGTGTGTGTGTGTGTGTGTGTGTGTGTGTGTGTGTGTGTGAGAGAGAGAGAGAGAGAGAGAGAGAGAGAGAGAGAGAGCATGAGAGACTTGTACCGTTTGGAGTGCAGGCAGGATGGGTGAGGAAAGGCCCGTGTGGGCCAAGGACTCTGCCTTTCCAGAGGAGACAGCGTGTGGCTTCACAGTTTGCAGACACTCCCATGGGGGTAGGGCAGCTCTGTCACGCGGGCCTGTACTCCCTCTTTTTACACACCGGGCACTGAGGGCAGCAGAGCGTGGGTTACTGTCCTGTCTCTTGGCTGGAAGCTTCCCTTGGGGCCTGGTGAGTCCAGGCTAGGAGCAGCCCTGTCAGGATTGGGGAGGAGCAAAGGGGATAAAAGAGCTGGCAGTGTGGCCGCAGGAAGTGTGAGGGAGCAAGCAGCCTGGGCTGGGGAGAGGTGGGAGTGTTCGTTAGGAGCAGGGCCCTCAGACACGGAGGGTAACTGAGGTAGGATTTGGCATCCAGATGAAGGTGCAGTTCTCAGTGAGAGCTGCCAGGCAGCCAGGGGAGATGGTAGTCTGGTGAGCACCACTAGCGAAAGCTTGAGGCTCAGGAGTTTAAACTGCAGTGCTGGCATCCCATATGGTACTTATTTGAGTATCAGCTGCTCCACTTATGCCCCAGAACCTTTCTAATGGCCTGGGAAAACAACACAAGATGGCCCAAGTGTTGGAGGACCCTGCATCCACACTGGAAAACCTGGATAGAGTTCCAGACTCTGGCTTTTAGCCTGGCACAGCCCTAACTATTGCAGCCATTTGGGGAATGAACCAGCAGGTGGAAGATCTTTCTGTCTCTCCCTCTCTCCAATTATGCCTTTCAACAATAAATCTTAAACAAAAAAAAAGTGACATAATGTATCAAGCTACTGTCTGCAATACCAGCATCCCATGTGGGCACTGGTTCGAGCCCCGACTCTTTCACTTCTCATCCAGCTCCCTGCTTGTGATCTGGGAAAGCAGGAGAGGCAAGTCCTTGGGTTCCTGCACCCAAGTGAGAGAGCCAGAAGAAGCTCCTGACTCCTGGCTTCAATCAGGCCCATTCCTAACTGTTCTCACCATCTGGGGAGTGAACCAGCAGAAGGAAGATCTTTCTCTCCTCTCTACTTTTCAAATAAATATATATATATTTTTTAAAAGAGGAAGTCAGTTTATCCAGAGGCGGGATGGCGGCTGTGGAGGACCGGGAACAGCAGGCGGGAGAGCAGCTTGAACTTTGTGGTGCTCAGAGAAGACCTAGGAACCAGGAAATGGAGCCCAAGGCCGAGGGGAGAACAGGTACAGAAAACACAGCTGCACTTTCTCACGCTCTGTCTGCCTTCCACGGAGGTTCCTCCCACTGCACGGGACCCCACCCATGTCACAGGTGCACTGTGTTCCTCCCCCCCACCCACCTCCCTTACACGAAGTGCAGGTCTGGAGTGAGTGCATTGCCTCCATGAGGTCTGCTGCTGGAGTGCTAGGAGGTGAGGGAGGGGCGGCTACAGCAGGACCCCCTGCAAACACTAGCCATGCCGCTGGCTCTGTGAGTGGTGGGTATCCTCTTGCTTCCCCAGGGCCTGTTGCCTTGCAGGGAACTATCTATTTTTATCTTCCCAGGGGCTGCAGGCAGTGGTCGCCCCCTGGAACCTCAGGCTTCTAACCACAGTGAGGTGCCACATGAAGAGGCAGGAGGTGACTTGAGACCGGGGCCCATCCCCATCCTGACTAATCGTCAGCCAGACTGCCAGCTTCTCACAGAGCCCTTCCCAAACCCTCAGATAAAATCCCCTGAAGTGCTGGGCCCTGCCTGGGAGGCTTGGGGTCCCTGTGTCATCTGTCCCAGGGGCCTGCAGACCAGCTGTGGCCAGCAGCTGCCGCTGCTCCGTAAAGGCTTTGCTCTCCTCAGACCGAGGAGGTGCCCCCACCTCCTTGCTGAGCTGGGACCTGGCCCTGTAGTGCAGTGGAACATGCCCGGGCACAGGCTAGAGGCTGGGGCCAGGGCCTGGGCCCAGAAAGGAGCCCTCCACCCTAGCTCTGAGAAATTTCCAACCCAGTACCCTTGCGCACATGAGCAGAAAACTCTGCAGTAGGACTCTGCAGTAGCCTGGGGCACTGCCCCAAGAGGTAGGCTTTTCTGGTGAGTAGCAGGGGTCCTAGGGGCTAGGAGGCACCCACTGCAAGGGTGGCATAGACCCAAAGCTCCAGGACAGAATCCAGAGGAGACCCCTACCCTGAAACCTGCGGGCCATCCCCTCTTTCCTTCCGCACAGAAAGTGGCTCTCCGTCTTT
Organism: Ochotona princeps; assembly: GCF_030435755.1. NCBI lineage: Eukaryota > Metazoa > Chordata > Mammalia > Lagomorpha > Ochotonidae > Ochotona > Ochotona princeps. The sequence goes on from NC_080846.1 coordinate 4,411,127, forward strand.
CCAGATTTTACAGGAAAGCCCCCGGGGGCGTAAAAAGAGGCCAAGGCTGGAGGCTAGGGTGGGATAAGGGGAGTTAGTATTCTCTGGCTCTAGAATTAGAGAGTGGGGCAAAGAGTCCTGCCAAGGAAGTCCTGTGGGAGGGGATGACAGGTGCCAGCAGGAAGAAGATGGGGCATCCCCGGCCTCCTGTGTTGCCCCAGGTAGCTGAGTCCTGCTGCCGGGCTCCCCGGGAAGGCAGTGGGCAGCGGTACTGGTGTCTTGGAGTGCAAGAGATTTGAGGAATATCTGCCATGAGGAAGGGCCCTGAACAGGTGGCCCCAACTCGTGCCAACTATTTGGGGGCACTCGGGCTTTGCCAGGAAGGCACCTGGACTAGTGGCCTAGCTGTGCTTCAGTCACACGCCCTCTCCTGCCTGCCACCGGGCCCCCGTTTGCCATGGTATCCTAGGAACGTGGGGCTTAGAGCGTGCTTAGGTCCCTGTTACATAACAGCTTACATCCCAGCCATGAGTTCAGCTCTAGTGGGAGCCGGGAGGCGAAGCAGGTGAGGAAAGCTGTTCTCCAAAACTCCCGGGCCCCTGCCTGCCCACACCTGCCAGCTCTGCCACTGCTCTGCCACTGCTCTGCCCGCCCCTGTGCCCAGGGGGGTGGTGGGGTGAAGGTAGATAGGGAGAGCTTAGGAAGCAGGCAGCATCCAGATGGATTCTTACCCTGTGCTTGTCCCAAGCACAGCACTCTGTCAAGGGCTACACGCGCTGGCTATGGCTTTCTTAAGGCCAACATGCCCCTGGGAGCAGCAACAGAGCTGGTGTGGCACATACCTCCCCAAGTGCTTGTCTCCACCACAGCCCACCTTCTGTCCCAGCCGATACCCAGGACACACCCCTGCTAGGGACCCTCCCCAGCCTGCAGACGCTTGCCCTGCTGCCGTGCCCATGGCTGCCCCTGCCTCTTGGACACCTAGGCAGCCAGCCGGCCATGGGCCGCCTGTGCTCCTACCTGTCCTCTTGTCTGACCACGGCAGAGAGTGCTCCAGCAGGGACTTGAGGACCTCAGGCATGTCCATGGCAGGGGCCGTTCCGATCCGGTCACAGCTCGACATGGCCCAGCAGGAGGTGCTTGCCCGGGGAGTTTGCAAGCCGCTGGAGAGGCAGGGGGGGCTGGCCAGGGAGCTGCAGGCCAAGGCAGCAGGCAGGGTGGGAGCCTGAGGCAGCCAATGGGCAGCACGAGCCCCGGCCCGCCCGTCCACCCCCGGGCTTGGGCCACCTGCCAGCTCTGGCTGCAGCCAGGCCTTCCCTTCCCGCTGCCTGGCAGGGCGGACCTGGCCCTGCGCCAGCTGCAGCACGTGGAGCCACCGCGCCAATCCTCTGACAGAGAACCCAGCCTGTTATCTAACTTTGCAAAGGGAAATTCTCCCCCAGGCTGGGAGCCATAACCAGAGCTGCCAGATGAAAACGGTGAGCACAGCTCCACGCCCACAGCGAGCAGGCTCCGTGGGGCATACGGGGGGGGGGGGGAGGAGGCTGGAAGCCCAGGCGCAGCAGGGAGCAGGGCACGCCATAGTGGGACCTATCCTGAGCTGCAGCCCAAGGTGCCAGGAAGGAAGCAGAAGGACAGGCAAGACCAGCCCCCCAGGCAGCTCAGCATGAAATAACTTCTTCCTGTTGGCACGTGCAGGGGCATGGGTGGACATTTTGCATTCCCCCAAGGGCTTGTGGCATGTTCATGCTACTATGTATGTGCCATGTGCACATGCCCTGCAAGGCACATGCATAGAAATGTAGCACGCAGAGCTGGGGCTTAATGCCATCTGTAGAGCGGTTGACAAAGCCTGCAGCCTGGGTTTCTTCAGTTTCAGAGAGAGAAGGGAGAAGAGTTAGGTGCCCAGCAGAGGGGGTGTGGGGCGGGGGGCTGCAGGCTCCTTCTGCATGAATCCCAGTTCCCCAGCCATCATGGGGACCTTGCCAGTGGTCCACTCTTCTGCCCTCCTACCATCCTCCTGTCTGGTCTCCAGGCTACCCAGATGGGCAGTGAGGTCAGGGCTGTGTTTCTATCCCTGAGCTGCACGTCAGAGTGAGGCCTGACGTGGCCAGGGCACACCAGCTTCTTCATTCTGCTAGACACCAGTGTGTGGAGTCTTGGGCAAGCCAAGTAGCTATGCTGAGTGCCAGGTCCCGAGCTACTGGACGCATGACCTCGAAGGCCCTGCCAGCTCCCGTTCGTTCTCTGGCTCAGAAGCTGTGGGCTGGCTGTGTGTGATAAGCACAGGTTTTTTTTTTTCTGTCATAGCAGATTTCTGCGCAATCCTTTGCTATTGTCCAAAATACTGTTCTGCTCAGATTCCAGAACACTCTGTGACATTTCCCCCTCCCCACCCAGTTTCTTCCCCCTGTCGCCCTCCAGGAATCCACTATGGCCTTCCTGCCCTCCCTAACCATCCTCTCCAAGTTATGCTGTTTTCTCCTCTGGGATGCCAACAGCATAGGCAGCGGCTTAACCCCCAAGTGGCAGGTTTAGGTCACGTACTTAGCAAATGCAAAAATGGAAGGCTCCTGCTCTGCTCTCAGTTGGAGCTGGTGCCAGTGGGAGGGAGGGTGCAGGGGACCTGTGTGCAGGCTGTCTTGATTCTGAGATTTGTAGACAGGCCGAGTTGGTGCATTAACCACTTCTAGGCCCACAAGCTCTGGAGCGCAAGATTGGCTGCCTACCAGGGTGGAAAGGACACACACCCAGGGAGTGGGCTTCCAGAGGCAAAAAGAGGTACCCATAGGGTCTCAGTTGCACCTCCTGCCACCGGACAGTCCCACTCCAGGAGACCACACCTGGGAGCAAACTTCGGGTGCACATACGCTCAACCACACCTGTGTGCCGACCACACAGCCAGCACCAGGCTGTTCCCAGGCAGCACCTGAGAACATCTCTACTAGATCCTGTACCTGGTCAGGAAACTTCCCACCTTCCACGAATGCTCATGCTGCTGATTGGCTGCCCCGGGGCCAGCTGCAGTGCCTCTGCACAGTCTCACAGGTCAGACGGGGGGGGGGGGGCATGGCCGCAGATGCATCTGGAGACATTAGGAAAGGGCCACGTGGCAGCTGGCTTTGTCCTCACTTCCTGGACTTGCAGGCCCAGCACTCTGATGCCCATTGCAGCTGGGTTAGCTGCCCCTGGGATCCTCTCCAAAACTACCCTTTCCCGTGACTTCTGATTTCTGCAAGTCACCAGGAACAAGGTATGGTTTAGATGCCAACAGCTGTGTCTCTTTATGGGGAAACTGTGGCCCTAAACAGGAGCCTCCATAAGAATAATGGTCAGCTGGGAGATTCAGGGGATGAAGAGCTTTCTCTGGGGGCAGGTATTGGGCACAGCGGGTAAGCTACTGCTTGGGACACCTGTGTGCCATGTTGGACTCCTGTTTCCAGTCCCAACTGCTTTGCTTCTGATTTAGTTTCTGCTGATGTGTCCAGGCAGTGGCAGATGGCCCGAAGCTCCGGCTCCTGCTACACACGTGGGAGACCCAGATGGGGGAGTTCTTGGTTCCTATCTTCAGCCTTAACTGGCTCCGGCTCTTGCAGGCATGTGGGGAGTTAATCAGCAGATGGAAGACTCTCTTCTCTGTCTCTCTCTCTTTTTCCTGGGAGCTCCTGAAACCCTTGTGTGCTCAGGACAGGGGCAGCCATCCTGCAGGACTGCTGGGAGAAGACACCCGCCCCAAGTTGGTGTGAACAAGGCACCCAACAGCAGCTGTGACCCTCAGACCGGGCCAGAAGACTCCCTGGTGCGCTCGGGTGGTTCCCCTGGGGCTGCTCCCCAGAGGACACCCTCCGTCATCCACACCCCACCCAGTGAAAGCATCTGAACCCTGCTGTACTAGATCTAGTCCTTTTTTTTAAAGCTTTATTTTATTTTTATCACAAAGATATACACAGAGGAGGAGAGACAGAAAGGATGTCTGATGATTCACTCCCCAAGTGAGCCTCAACGGCCGGTGCTGCACTGATCCGAAGCCAGGAGCCAGGAACTTCCTCCAGGTCTCCTATACGGGTGCAGGGTCCCAAAGCTTTGAGCCGTCCTTGACTGCTTTCCCAGGCCACAAGCAGGGAGCTGGATGGGAAGTGGGGCTGCTGGGATACGAACCAGTGCCCATATGGGATCCCGGTGTGTTCAAGGCGAGGACTTCAGCCACTAGGCTACCACACCGGGCCCTAGATGCATTCCTCTTAAGGGTGAGGGGATGGGGCAGGGCTGGGGGGCACATGATGACAGATTACCTGCAGCCTAGGGAGCTGGGGCTGCAGCAGAGTGCACAGGGTGGCCCAGCCCCTCTCCGTGGGAGCCCAGGTCAGCCTCAGTGCTGAGAAGGGAAGCTGCAGGGCGGAGGCAGGGAGGGTGCAGAGCACAGCCTGTGCCTGGCCAGCAGCGCTGCCCAGGCCAGGGTCAGTCAGGCCTCTGCGTGTACACAGGGACACAGGCCTGCCCTCACCCCTTGGAATGGGCGCCCCAGACACAGGCAGCACCATCGGCCTTGCTGCACAGGCGGAGAGTGCCGGAAAGGGAGGATAAGGAGCAACAGCTTGGGGACTGAGGTCAAAGAGCACGCATTGATTTTTCTAGAACAAAGGCTAAACGCATTAAGTTTCTCTCGTTTTATTTTAAGAAGAACAAAAATTGTTATTAAAACATCTACATTATTATCAAGATACTAGACCTTATGATATTTAATATTAAAGTGTGGTATTCTTAAATTTTAATACACAGACATTTTTAAAAGGACCATTAAATTGATTACTGCCCAGCTGAGAAATGCAGCCCCCACCCTGGACCCCACTCTAGACCGTCCTGACCCTGCCTGCTAGCCGTGGGGCCCCATCGGAAACACTGTCCTGGGTGCACCTGTGGCCTGCCTCCCACTTTCCCTCTCCGTCCACGGGGGAGCGAGATCGGTCAGAGCACAGCACAGATGAAAGCCCATTTCCCTGGCATGAAGGCGGAGACAGCCACGCCCCAGTCCCACATGCCCTGCTCCATGCTGTGCCCAGGTGGGGACCACTTCTACCACTGCTGCCCGGCTCCGGTCCATCAGTCCCTCGCACAGAGCCTGACAGCCTGTGGGGAGGGTGAACACCACTCTTCCCCCATCCCCGCTGCCTCCACCATGTCCTTCTGGCCACATTCTTCATCTTTAGCCCTCATTAGAAGTGATTCCTTGGATACCACACACATATATAATATTATATAGAGCGATATATTTAATACCTGTGTATATATGCATCACAGGGCGACATATATACACACTCAAGGCTGGTGACGACAGACTGCAACACCATGGATCGGGGGAGCAAGGTCCTCCACGCTCATGACCACAGCCCCCGCCTGAGCTGCAGACCCTCCTCCCTTCCAGGCATGCCACCAGCACCCAGACTGTGCAGTACTGGCCTGCTGGGGGCCGGGGCGGGCGGGTGGAAAGGGTGCATGCCACAGTGGCTGGGACTAGGTTGGCGGTGGCACCAGCAGCAGGGCCTTCCAGGGCCTGGGGTGCCTGGCGTCTCACCGCGCTATTGATCCTTTCTGTCTCACCCCTATCCCGCCTTTGGTCCCTGGTTGCTTGTAGCGGGGGGGTGTTCCATTCTTTGTGCCAATGACAGGGGGCATTCTGGAATGTTTAGGGAGCCAGGGGAGGCTAGGTCTTCCCACTAGGTGGAATGGAGAGCAGGAGGTGCACACAGACACATCATACTAGAGGTTTTGGTGAGCAGGGGGCAGGACCTAGGGTTGGTGGGGTTGGGGCAGCTGGCAGGGTTGGCACCTGGGAGGGGCTGGGATAAATGGACACATGGTGTGTTTGGGTCCAGGGGCAGAGGACCATGATGACACCCAGGATGGGGGGGTCGTGTCTTGTCCAAGAGTGACCAGGGTGACCAGGGTCATTCTTCTATGTCCGCCTGAACCTTCCCTCCCCACTCCTGGGCCTCCTGTAGAATTTGGGGGTGATGAAAGCTGCCCTTCCCCAGCCTCTAGGGACCTCCGCTGCACCCCAAGTGAGACAGCCCCACCCCTGCCAAGGGGCCTTGTGGCTCTGGCGTTCGCTCCACCTCTACCTCCAGCTGTGACCCAGACAGTCCCCTGCCCCAAGCCTCAGCCTGCAAAGGTTCAGGGTCTGCAAAGTGAGGGTGGCAGGGCTGAGCCAGGATGCCCCAGAGGCTGAAGGATGGACAATCCATGTTCTGTGGCCCATGAGGAGGAGGGGCTGGGGTGTGGACATCAAGGAGCGAACCAGGCTCAACATCACCCCAGCCCCTCCCACCCTTCTCATCAAAGCGCAAACTGAGGTGTCCCCAGCTCCATCCTGGGGCTGCGTTTTAAAGCTAATCAGGGACCCCTGCCCTCAGTGGTCTCCTTGTGGGCCCCAGGACAGGGGGATAGGGTGGTAGTGGGGGAGCAAGGAGGGAGGAGTAGGTGCTAGGGAGAAAGCTCCTCCTGGTACAGATTCCAGTGGGGACCCCAGGCTCCCCAGCCCTGCACTCCCAGGGCCCCTCCCATGGGAGCAGACACAAGTTAAAGCTGTAGGCTCAGTCGGCCAGGCCCCCCTCACCCCAACAGGAGAGCCATGGGAGCGGGGGAGGGTCTGCCAGGTTTCAGCAGGATGTAGACCCTGGGCCTGCTGGGGTTGAGCATGCCCACCTGGTTCTGCACACAGAGGGGCAGTGGGGGCAGGGCTGCCTCATGAGCTCATCCACCTCCGGCTGGCTTGCCCTAGGCTTTCAAAACATCAGGTGTCCTCTCCCCACCCTACCCCCAACCCCAGCACTCTGCCCATAGCCAAGGCCCTACTCTCCGGTGGTGGCGATGGTGGTAGTGGTGGTGGCAGCTACAGCGGCAGGGGCCTCTGGGGCTGCCCTGGCGGCGTCCCCATCCTCCTGCAGCAGGAAGTTGTACCTGCCAAAGTCGTCATCCCGCGGGCACAGCAGCATGTCCTTGCGGGCTTTGGCTAGCTTCTGCTTGAGGACCTCCCGCCGGTCCAGCCACTCGCTGAGCTCTGCCTGCCCGTGGGCACAGCGGCACTTGTCCCCGTCCGGGCAGACCTTGCCCTTCTGGAGCCTGTGGGCAGTAGAAGGCTTCACTGCCCTGCGGCCCCCGGCATACAGATAACTCCCTTCCCTGGAATCCCGCCAGGGCACCCCACCCCCACCCCGTGGGCCACCTCGCTGGGGCACCTGTCACAGAGCCGGAACTCGCCCATGGGAAAGCGGAAGGTCCAGCCGCTGGCATCGCTGTCAGACGTGAACACCTTTTCCTTGTGCTTCTCCGACTGGATGTGTTGCTGCCACTGCTTCTTGCTGTTGCTATTCTTGCCGCAGAGCCAGCAGTGGTAGCCCATCTGGGAACACAGTGCCATGGGTGGCCCCACCCCCTGTGCCCACCCCGCCCAGTACACCCAGGCGGGCCCTGCCCCCTGCCCCCACCCGCCCAGTACACCCAGGCGGGGCCTCACCATGATGTCGGCGTAGTCTGTGGGCATCTGGATCTGCTTCTCCCCTTCCCGCGAGCTAATTGGGGTCCCTTCCCCAGGCTTGCCTGGGTTGTGCTTCTTCAGCCACATGTCATAGGTCTGCTGCATGTCCAGGACTGGGCAGAGGACAGGTGGCGAGTGAGGGGCCTTCACCAGCTACTCTGCCCACAACTGCCATCCAGTGCAGCACCCAGCCAGTCACTCACTCTTGTTCTCCTTCATGAATGTCCACATGTCCCTCTCTTCGGGGCTGTGTGCGAAAGAGCAGTTGCCCACGTACTGGCACTTGCGGCCGTTCTGTGCGTGGATGCAGAGCTGGGGGGCGGGGAGGGAGCCTGCTGAGTGGACCAGGCGGTGTTGCCGCCCGGGCAGGTGGGCAGCCCTCCAGGCCCACAGCCCCACCCCTTGACCCTGGCTCCCGACTCACGTCATATTGCTGTGGAAAGTTGCGGATGGACGGCAGTGGCCTCACCGACACCCATTTCCTCTTGGCCTTGGACATCACCAGCAGGACCCGCCGCTCTTTGGTCCAGCTGCAGGGTAGAGGGGCACTCAGGGCAGGGCCTGAGGGCTGGGTGACGTTCCCCCAGGGGCACCCATCCTGCCCAAGCACCGCCTGGTGTTCACTCACCAGTGCCGGGCCTTGGCACTGCAGTACTTGAGGTCCTTGTCAGGCTCTACCACCTGCCCATTCCTCCAGCACTGGCCGCACACAAACTTCATCTGCAGGTCAAAGGTACTGGGGCCGTGGCTCCGGGGTGCGCCCTGTAGGGGAGGGTGAGAGGAGGGCCTGCAGCACCGAAGCTGGGGGAGAATCTGGGAACACCCACAGCCTTGGAGAGGCCTGGCCTCCGCCATCCTGGCACTGTCCAACGAGCTCCATGACTTGGCATTGGAGCCAGGCCTCCAGACTCCTGACCAGGTGCTCCTCCTGCCCTCTCTGTGAGCCCCTACCTGAAGCCCCCTTCCCTGAAGCATGCTTTGTGGACCTGTGTCACATCTGTCTGCCTTTGTACCCGCTGGAATGCCCTTCTTCCATGCTTCTTACGGGAAGCCCTCCGTGGAGCCCTCTCAAGTCACAGCTGCCCATCCCATGCATCCCTAGTCCCTGAGCCACCTTGTGCTGATGCAGTCGTCCAGTTATGAGTATGGAGCCTGAAGAAAGCAGGAGGCCAAAGAGGGGGCACAGTGTGGAGGCGGGGCAGGAGGGTGCACCTGGGCACCCCTGGCCCCTCACTCCTGTGCACCTTCCCCAGTCTTGGCTTTGTAGCCGAAAGTTCTGCTCTGCCTGCACCCCAGGACAGATGCCCGTCCAGCTGTGCTGATCACCCTGCTGCCCCTCCCCACCAGCCTTCAGCCAGGGCCTGCCCGTCCTTGGGAAGCCTCTCCAGGCAGGCCAGGGTGTGTCTCCTGACCCAGGGGCTCCTAGGCGGGGTGTTGTGGCCCATTCGCCCATCTTTGAGCAGGAAGGGGCACTGTGCTCACCTAAGCCTGCACCCTGGCTGGTACTTGGCACAACACACACGCACCACCACCCGAGGAGCAGGGAGGATGCAGGTCTTTATGGTGGGACAGGCAGGAGGCTCTCCCTCATTGCTGTTGGCTTCTCACAAGAAGCGGGAAAGGATGGCACGACTCCCATGTCACATGCCGGGGGATGGGGTGCTGACTGAGGCCCTGCTCCAACAAGCCATACTGGTTTTCTGGCTCCTTACTGCAGCAGAGCCCTGGCCGAGGCTTGCAACTGCAGGGCCTCAGGGTGCCTGCAATTGGGCAGAAGCTCAGAGGTGAACTGCGTGAAGACGGGCCTGGCATGTGGCAGGTGCACATGTTTCACTGAAGGTGACACTGGGGAGCACGGGCCCCGAGCCCTACTCTCTAGAGGGGAAGCGAACAAAGGGCCTCCCATCCTGCTTGGGAACTTGGCCCTGGTGGGCGTTGGGATGGGTGGGGAAGCAGGAGATGGGAGAAGCTCTTCTGGTACCCCCAGGCAGCCATACTTGGACCTGGAATGGCCCTGAATGGCCCTGGCAACATCGCTGGGCACGATCGGGAGGAGGTGGCGCCACATGGGGTACTTTTGCCCCTCATTGCAGCCCAGAAAGAAATGGAGCCAGAGGATGAGATAGACCTGGAAACCTGGGAGAGGGTCAGGGCCAAGGAGGCCTAGGGGGGGAGCAAGAAGGCCGCACCCAGGAGGGCCCACCCCCACTCTGTGTGGGTGGCACGGAAGTGTCACCGTTTATCACTGTATCCGGGCACTGAGACCACTCCTCAGCCCAGAGTCCCCACTGTCTAGTCTGCTTCCAGTGATCCCGCTGCCTGGGGGCGGTGTGGCAGCAGGGGGCCACAGGGCTTTCCAGCCCCCTGGGAGACAGGCAGGCAGGGAGCAGGGCGAGTTCCGAGCCAATGCCACAGTTCCACAGCTTACATCTCAGGACCGGGGAGAGGATCACGCGGGACGAGGGCTGAGACATCTATGCATCTATGCGCACAGCAGGGGGTGGCGGTGCAGTCTGAAAAATCCCAGGACAGTCCGGCACTATGTCCCCAGAAGGTGAGCCAGTCACAGAGGGGACAGTAACTTCATGAGGCTGGTGCTGTGGCATGACATCATGCCCATATGGGTGCCACCTGGCTGCTCTCTGCTGTGCCCTGAGTAAGCAGTGGATGTTGGCCAAAGGCCTTGGATCCCTGCACCCACACAGGAGACCCAGAAGAAGCTCCTGGCCCTTGGCTTTGGCCTGGACCGGACCTGGTCACTGTGGTCAAATAGGAAGTTAGCCAGCAGATAGATCTCTATAACTCGTCTTTCAAATAAATATTAAAAAAAAAAAATTTGGCGCGGTAGCCTAGCGGCTAAAGTCCTTGCCTTGCACATACCTTGCCTTGCACATATGGGCACTGGTTCTAATCCCAATGGCCCCACTTCCTATCCAGATCCCTGCTTGTGGCCTGGGAAAGCAGTCAATGACAATCCAAAACCTTGGGACCCTGCACCCGCATGTGAGACCTGGAAGAAGCTCCCGGATCCTGGCTTCAGATCGGCACAGCTCTGGCTGTTGCAGAAGCTTGGGGAGTGAATCAATGGACGAAAAATCTTCCTCTGTCTCCCTTCCTCTCTGTATATCCGCCTTTCCAATAAAAATAAAACGATTGATTTATTTTTATTGGAAAGTTAGATATACAGAGAGGAGGAGAGACAGAGAGGAAGATCTTCCGTCCGATGATTCACTCCCCAAGTGAGCACAACGACCGGTGCTGTGCCGATCCGAAGCTAGGAGCCAGGAACCTCCTCTAGGTCTCCCACACGGGTGCAGGGTCCCAAGGCTTTGGGCCATCCTCGACTGCTTTCCCAGGACACAAGCAGGGAGCTGGATGGGAAGCGGGGTTGCTGGGGTTAGAAGCGGCGCCCACATGGGATCCCGGCCCATTCAAGGCGAGGACTTTGACCTCTATGCTATCGCGCCGGGCCCTAAAAATAAATCTTAAAAAAAATTTTTTTATGTGTGTGTTTTTTACAAACGCGAAAAGCAAACCCAAAACTTGACAGTGGAGGTACCTTTAATCAAGTTATCAAAGTGTAATCACTTGACCAGCAGTGGCAAGTGCATCAAGATCTTGTGAAAGTGCCTGTTCCTGGGACACACACGATAGCTTGACAAACACGGAGAAGGGGTGGGGTGGGGAAGTGTGCATCTATGCACACGAAGGCCTCGCATCTACAGACTCGCCAGCTACCCACCCCGCCCGGACAGAGCCACATGACAAACATGGCTGTACCCAACAGGGCCAATGTGGATGCAGTAAGGTGCCAACTTCTGGGGAACCCAGAAAAGGCTAGGGATGGGTTATTCAGGCCATCCTCACTGCCCTCCGTGTGCATGAGCTTGTCATGATAGAGGGAAGGCGACAGCCCCCTGGGGCCTAACTCCCCCCAAGGCTCCATGCCCAGGACCTTACCAAGCCACCGCTGGCCTTGCTGGCATGGGCCTCCATCTGTTGCCAGTGTTTCTTGGACTCTTGGACGATATCTTCATGCGTCATGCCTGGAGAAGGCAGGGGACAGAAGTGTAGCTGTGAGGGTGTTTGGCCAGGGACAAGGCAGGGCTCCCTGAGGGAGCCAATGCCCAACAAGGCCTTCAGGGGAGGAGCCGTTGGGCTCTGCAGAGAAAAACATGGGATGGGGGGAATGGCTCTGGGCAGAACTGAGGGGGATAAGACACAGCTCAGAATGAGAAACAGTAGACGCTGCTTGGTGTCGCGGTGGGTGGGGAGGGGTCCCTGCTCCCAGCCAGCGGCTCAGAATCCTGCAACCTGCAGTGGGCCACCCCCTACTCCACTTCTGGCTCGCCCCAGCCTAGATGTCAGCCCCCCATTCCATGAGGCCTGCCCTCCTACCTCCGCAGGTCACCTGCTCCTTCAGTGCCTAAGCTCTCCTCACTGGGTGCTTCCCTGGGCACCCAGGTTACAACTGACGAACCCAAATGTGTGCCTACCATCCAGACTCCTTCCATGCCCAGCCATCTGCTCAACCCCTGCGCCTGAAATCCAAGGGGCAGCTCAGCCCTCACCTTCCACTCCAAGCCCTAACACTGCTGCCCTGGAAGCTGTTGGTGCAGACCAGGCAGCCTCTTGGGACACCTGCATTCCATGTGCATGTGCCAGCTGCTCAACTTCTGATCCAGCTTTCTGACAATGCACCCAGGAAGCAGCCGATGACGCTTCAAGTACGTGAACCCTGCCACTCACATGGGAGACCTGGATGGGGTTCCTGTCCTGGCTTTGGCCTGGCACAGCCTGGGGCAACTGAGACCACTGGGGGAGTGAAGCAGCAACTGAAAGACAGCCCTGCCCCTCTGTCATTCTGCCTTTCAAATACATAAATATTTAGAAAATATACACCCCAAATATGCAGACACAGTGGATAGGTGTGCCTATGCCATCTTGGGGTGTCTCTGCCCCCATCCCTGCTGATACCCACCCGGCAAGGCAGAACGTAACTGCTCAAGTACTTGGGTCCCTGCCACCTAGGCAAGAGACCAAGATTAAGTTCCAGGCTCATGGTTTCGGCTTGGTCCAGACTCAGCTGTTGGGCACATGGGAGAAATTACCAGCCAACAGAGGATCAATCCTTCTCTTTCTTTCCCTCCCCTTTTCTGGCCCTGCCTGTCTATTCTGTGCCCCGTGATCAAGAGCAATTTGAGGGCCCGGCGCGATAGTAGCGGCTAAAGTGCTCGCTTTGAACACACCAGGATCCCATATGGGCACTGGTTCGTATCTCAGCTGCCCATTTCCCTCCCAGCTCCCTGCTTGTGGCCTGGGAAGGCAGTCTAGGATGGGCCAAAGCCTTGGGACCCTGCACCCGCATGGGAGACCTGAAAGAAGCTCCTGGCTCTTTGTTTTTGGATCGGCACAGCTCTGGCCGTTGCAGCAGCTTGGGAGCACAGCTCCAGCCGTTGTGACAGCCTGGGGAGTGAATCAATGGATGGAAGATCTTCCTCTCTGTCTCTCCTCCTCTCTATATTTCTGACTTTCCAATAAAAATAAATAAATCTTAAAAAAATTGTTTTTTTTAAAATTCTGATCAGATCACACAATTCCACCCACTTTACCCTTTAGACATTGTGTATATTTGGAACAACCCCAGTTATTTCTACATAAGGCCTAGAGAAGCCCACATGCCCCCGGCAAGACTCCCACTAATGCTGTAGGGTGATGGTGCCAGCAGTGGGGGAACTGTGCATCCTTGGGCAGGTGGCGTCCAGGGCTGATGTGCCAAGCCACATGTGGACCTTCCTACTTCAGCGAAAAATCAGGGTTCCCTGAGCAAGGGCCTCAACTGGTTCATACTGCAGAGGGCTGTTGGGTAAATCCCTGCGAATTGGGTCGGGGGAGTCTCTTCTCAGGAAAGCAGAGGAGGTTCAGAGGGAACGAGTGGGCCTTGCTGACAACCACTCGGGCAGGAGCCAGGCAGCCCAGTTACCGTCCTCTCTGGCTGAACCCAGGCACCCTGAATGCCCCTGGCAGTCCCCGCCCCAGGTGCCCCTGCCTGCCCCTCACCTGAGTACTGCTGCAGCAGCCAGACCTTGAGCTCAATGAAGCTGTGTGCGAAGTGGCAGCTGTCCTCCCGCAGGCAGCCATAGCGTACCTCATGGCGGCACACGTCAAACTGGAAGTGCTCCTGGAACTGGCGGATCTTGGAGTACTTGAGAGAGGTGGAGCGGACGATGTGCACCAGGCACCTGTCGTGTGGGGAGCACGATGCTGGATCAGGGGGAGCGGCTTCTCCCCAGGGACCCCCATGGAAGAGGTGTGCTGCCACACTGCGGGCTCAGGTGCCGGCTCAGGTGCCAGCTCTAGTGCCCTTCTCAGGCTTCAACGAGCAGAGGGCCCCTGACTCCACCTGTTACGAAGCCAAAGGTGCAGGTGGGGGCACCTCCCCTTGGGTTTCTGGCTCAGTTCTTCAGAGCTGGTCCTGCACCCACACAGACAATAGTGTCCAAGCCAGCCCCTCAGCTATCCCTGACCGTGACCCGAGGACAGAGGATTGTCATGAGTGATGAGGAAGCTCAGTGGGCTAGAGAACATGAAACAGACATGGGCCATGTTGGGGTTGGGACCGGATCAGCCTGACCTGGGATCAGGCAGGGTGCCACAGTTGGCGCCTCCTCTCCCTGCCCAAGAGGCCATCATGGCAGTGGGGGCTGCGGGTCCCTGTGTGCTGGCTGACCAGGCTGCTGCCAAGCCTCAGCCTTCTCTTCCTCATGTACACAAGGACACCCAGGACTGCTGGGTTGTTACCTGAAGATACTCGACAACCCAGGATCCCACCTTGCCCTCATGAAGCCTGGGTCTGTGGCTCTCACTTTCCTGGCGTTGGAACTGCCCTGGGAGCCCCTCCAGCAGCCCCTGTCCCCTGGGGCACCTACTCACTTATTGTTGTAGAAGCTGTGTTTGGCAGCCAGGTTGGAGCAGACAGATGGCGAGTCCTTGGTGCCCTTGCTGATGATCCGGGGCTTACTGTCGAAGCAGATCTGCCAGGGAGAAGGTGGGCTGGGATCCTGCAAAGCTGCCAGGGAATGCACAGCTCGGTCCCTGCAGCCCTGCCTGTCCTGTGACCTCTAAATCATAGGTGGCCTAGTGTTGGCCTGTCCCCACTCTTAGATGTCCCTGTTCCACATGCCTGGCACACGGCAACTTGATCCCTGGGCCTCATCTACCACACCAGTACACTGCGAGTAACTGCACCTGCTCGTCCCACAAGTTCACTGTGGAGGCTAAGAAGGCACGCAAGGAGCTGCAGTGCTTTGTGAGCTGTCAGCTGCTTCCTACACATGAGCCAGGACTTGGAGTCTAAGTCAGAGGGAAGGAGGCTGCTGGGTGAAGCCACTGCCTGTGACACTGGCATCCCATGGGGCACCAGTTCAAGTCCTGGCTGCTCCACTTCCAATCCAGCTCCCTGCCGATGAGCCTGGGAAAGCAGCGGAGTACAGCCCATAGGTTTGGGTCCTTGTACCCACATGGGAGACCTGGACAGGGTTCTGGGTTCCTGGCTTTGCTGTGTTATGGCCATCTGGGGAATGAACCAGCAGATCTCTCTCCCTCTATTTCAAATAAGTAAATTAATTAAAATCTTAACAACAAAGAGTCACAAAAGGGTAGATGAAGAGGATCTGGTTGAGATGAGCACCAAACCCTCAAGCCCCAGGGCCTGGCTCCCCAAGAGGCAGGGCAGGAGGCTCAGCAGAGCTCCTGGAATCAGAGCTGAGCTTGAGCGGGTCAGAAACACAGGCAAGAGGATAGGGCTGGGCACACGCAGGGAGGTGCGGTAGGTACCAGATCACCCAGTTAGATGGGCAGGTGCGCAAGCTGTGGACACTTTGTTGGGGATAGCTGGGCAGCACCTCATGCTGTTCTCTGTAGGGACATGGCAGCCTGCGCCCCCACACTGCTCCAGCTGTGTGGCCTTGGAGAAGCGTCTCACACCCTGTACCTCAGCTTCAGCAGCCGTAGCATGGGACCCTTGCCCGTGTGCACTTCTGCAGGACTGGGATCCAACTGTCCGGCCCTAGCCGGCAGCTGACCCCTGCTGTGAAGTAGCAGCACTGCTTTCTCCTGCTTCTACCTTTGCCAAACGAGGGGGTGCCGGGTAGAATGCGGGCTTTCAAAGACAAGACCTTCAAGGGCTGTGAGTCCAGGGAGCCACAGGTCAGGCCTCCCATGCCCACAGCCCCTGGCACCAGGAGCCTTCCAGGCGCCGTGGGGGCGGGGATTGGCAGCAGGTACCTCGCAGAGGAAGGTGAAGATGCCCTGGTGCTCTTTCAGGAGCTTGGCAATGGTGAGACTGCCGCGCTTGACGCCCCCCAGCGGGTCGAAGAGCAGGTCCCGGTTGAGGGTGCCCTTCCGCTCCTCCGTCCACACGTCGATCTCCTCCTGATGGTAGGCGAAGGTGCAGTTATCCCCGTATTTACAGTCCTGCTTGTTAATCATGTCTGCAAAGAGGCAACAGGACACGCGTTCCGCCAGGTGGGAACGGCAGCCCAGGGCGCCCCCGCGCCCTAGCCCCGGCCTGAGGGGCCCAGCAGGAGCTGAGGGGCAGGGCTAGGAGGCCCCCTGCACCCCAGGTGCAGGCCCTTCTGCACGGCTCACCCCAGGGCTCAGTGAGTGTTGTGGCTCCCCACTCCCCATGCCCTAAGTTGCCTCTGGTGGGTCAGGGCAAGGGTTTTGTGAGGGTGCTCAGTCCCACCAGGAAGCAGCATGCAAGCTCCTTGTTCATAAGGAAATTAAATCCACATAGCCTCCACCAGGGGGAGCGAGGCCTTCGGATTGACAGACTGGGGCTGGGGTCGCCTGACGCCCCCTGAGCCCCAACTAGCTTTTCCTCTTTTTTTTTTTTTTACAAAAGAAGATTTATTTATTTATTTGAAAGAGTCAAAAAGAGAGGGGGGAAAACAGATCTTCCATTTGCTGTTTCACTCCCGAAGTGGCCTGCAATGGCCAGAGCCAAAGCCACAAATTTGATTTGGGTGGGCAGCAGAGGTCCAACCACTTGGGCCACCTCCTACTGCTCTCCCAGGCCTAACAGTAGGGAACTGGATGGGCAGGGGAGCTACCAGGACCCGAACCAGCTCCCATATAAATAAATGGGATGCTGGGTGGAGGCTTAACCGGAGGCTTAATGCCGACACGCTCCTGATCTTTGTAAAACAATTATTTGTTAGCAGAGAAAGGGAGACAGAGGATCTCCCATCTCTTGGTTCATTCCTCAAATGGCTGCAACGGCCACGACGGGCTCTGACCAAATCCAGGAGGAGTTCAGAACTTTGTGCAAGCCTCCCATGTGGGTGGCAGGGACCCAGAGACCTGCTGCCTTCTAGGTCACACAGTCTCAGGAGGCTGAAACCCAAGGGAGAGCCAGGAGTGACGCCCAGAGCTGTGGTCCAGGATGCAGATACCTAAACCATGGCACCCAACGCATCCCTGCCCAATGGACGCAAGCCAAGGACACTGGCTTGTGGCAGGCAAGGAGCAGGTGGGGCACTGGGAGGGTGGGTAGCACATCAGAGCCTAGGACCTGCATTTCCAGGGTGGGATCAATGTTTCTGCTTGCCCTGGCCTCTCTGTCTGCCGGCTCCAGGCATCTAGAGGCTCAGCAGTGTGTTCTGGGTAGGCACAGGGCAGTGGGACACAGGGGTGAGGAGGTGGCCTCGGGCAGGCTTCGGCATGGAATCTGGCCTTCACTGCTCACAGGCAGTGGCTTAATGGAGACCTAAGCACAGGGGCCAGATGACCTTGGACTGGCCTGCTATGAGCTGGTTTAAAAGCCCTCAGAGGACCAATGCCTTGGACTGGGCATGGGGGATGAGGGCAGAGCCTCAGTATAACTCGGCTGTGAGCAGGCAAGATGGTGAGAGCCGCAGGCTGTGAGCCACCCTGCCTCCTCATACACTGTGGGGTACACCAGGTCGAGACTCCATGTTGGGGGACAGAGACCAGCAAACAGGCACATAGTGAGTGTCTGTTCACCACAATACCATGGGTACCAGCTAGGGTGACCCAGACAGCAAGGACAGCTGAGAGGAACTGACATCCATGGGGCTACTGCTCCTCAGATCTTCCCAGCAGCCCAGTGGGACTGCAAGGCCAACAGGACTGGCCCTGCACACGCAGGCCCTCCCAGACACGTGCCCTCAGGCTCCCCACCTGTCCACAAAGCTGATGTACTTTGATCTCACTCAGGCCTGGTGGGCCCCAGGAGCCCCCAAGCAGTTGCCTCACCTCCCATGTGTGTCGTGAAGGTTACACCTGCTCCGTGTGCCTTGAGGAGGAGCGGCGTGGCAGTGGGCATGGGGGGAACCAAGCGCTGCTGGGCCCACCCACCTTTGCACAGGTAGTAGGAGCCCACGAAGCTGGTCTTGGTGGGCCGGGGCCGGATCCTCTTCCAGGCCTGGTCCTCAGCGTTCCGGAGGCGGCCAAGCAGGATGTCCCGCTTACACTTGTGCTCCAGGCCCTCCCGGTAGGTGTAGTCACCTGCCCTCGGGCCTGCGGGCAGGAGGACAAGGCAGTGACTCCCAGCAGAACGGAAGGGGTTTGGCCAGCAGGTTCAAGCAGAGGGTGGGGATGGGCCTCCGTGGTCTGAAAAACCCACTTGCCCACGCCTTGACACCCACTGCTGTGCTGCAACTCCTCTGCCCCAGGGTCCTTGGAGACAGGGGCTCCTGCACTGCACACGGCGGCCCTTAGCCTACTTCTCCCCCTTCCCACCCTGCTACCACTGTTTCTAGAATGAACAGTGAAGACAATATCTGGCAGGGCCAGGCTGAAAGGC
Organism: Ochotona princeps; assembly: GCF_030435755.1. Lineage (NCBI taxonomy): Eukaryota > Metazoa > Chordata > Mammalia > Lagomorpha > Ochotonidae > Ochotona > Ochotona princeps. The sequence goes on from NC_080846.1 coordinate 4,429,468, forward strand.
ACCCACCCCTTCACTACTTGCACTTCTGTCCCTCGGATGCCCTGGGCTCTGCCACACGGGTCTCCCCTGGGGCCAAGGGGAGGCGCTCCCAGGGAAAACACTTACCTGTCTTGGGGTAGCAGAGCTGGCAGGCTTGCTTGAACTCATGGGTGGCCGCCAAGGGGTTCTTGATGAGCAAGGCAGTGTTGGGCATGGAGGGCTCTGGCTGTAAGGTGAGGCCCCGGGTGATGGCTAGGGTGGCCAGGGCCAGCCCACTGCGAGCAGGATCATAGCCCAGAACCCTCCTGACCCCTGGATCCCAGAAAACCAAGGTGGGCTTGGCTCAGGAAGCCCCTAGGCTGGTGGGTGGGGGGTGACCAGGCCAGCTCCTGGTCAGCCTCCCGAGTCTGCAGAGCAGCGACAAACCCTAGGTAGCTGTTTTTCTACCTGCGAGGACAAGTGAAGCCTGCTGTGGGGAGAGACCAGCTCTGACCTGTCCACCCCGAAGATGTCCCTCCCTGGGGGACACAGCATGGGGCCCCACATAGAGAGCTCATCCCCCACCTCTGGAGCCTACCCCTCTATCCCCAGGAGGGCCTGGCCATGGGTCTCCCAGGTACTTACCGAGGGCACTGGTTTCTGAGCACTGCCTGGGGGTTGGTGGTCCTGTGAGTTGGTCTCCTCTGGGTGGGGGGAAGATACAGGGTCACCCAGGCTGGATCTTTCAGTGGGAGAGGCCTCCACAGGGCTTCACTCATTCATTTCTGACTCAGAGAGGCCTGGAGGGCATGCTCCACCCACGCTGGCCCCTTCTCTCACAGCCACTGCCCTGTGGCAGAGAGGCTCTCGGCCTGAGCACGGCCAGCTCTTGCCCCTCCTCCACACCAGGCCAGTGCCTTGGCACCCTCTGCCCAACAGATGGACTTCTACTTCAGGACCCTGTCCAGCTGTCACCTCCTCTAGGAAGTCTGTGCTGCCAGTACCCAGATGGGGCTTGTGGCTTGGACCTGCCCCCAGCCTCAGACTAGACAATTAGATCCTAAACTACCCCAGCGCTGCACTCTCCGATCCTGAACAAGATGCACTCACTTGGGCCTCAGGCCTGCACTTGGCACCTAAGACACAGTAACATGTGCACATGACCCTGGCCACCAGGAGCCTGAGCCAGCTCTGCCTCGCTGTTGCAGAGACCACAGACAGCATCCTGCCTAGTACCAGGTGGGTAGGGGACAGACACGTTCACTCAGGCCTTACCCAGGAAGGAGTCGGGCTTATCGAGGGAGCTGCGGGTCGACCCGAAGTTGTCAAGGGTGTCCAGTCGGGTCTCTGAGTAGGGCAGCAAGTCCAGGGCGTCCAACGTGGGGCCTGGGGGCTCAAGGACATCCAGCACAGAGGCGGCCAGCTTCTTGGAGGGGTCCATGACAAGGCCAAAGGAGGCCGGGGGCAGCGGGCTGGAGACGGGGATGGAGCCGCCCACCACAGGCGGCAGCAGCGGGGTCCCACCAGGGAACACAGGGATCAGCTGGGGCAGTTCACTGGGCACACCGCTGCCAGGCAGGCCACCCTGGACCAGAGACTGTGGGTAGGGACACAGCAGGGTCAGAGAAGGCAACCACCAGGCCTTGGCAGAACCAGGCACTCTGCCTCTCGGCAGGGCTTGGCCTTAACCTGCCCCAGGGGTGGGGTCTGCTCTGTCTCAACTAGGTCCCTCTTGAGGCTTCCCCCACCGGGGCCTCAGTTGCCCGATCTGTGCTGTGGATGGGGCAGCACAGGGCCCAGGGGAGCCAGGGCCGTCCCCCCATTCCTCACGGGGCAGCATGGGGCCCAGGGGGATAGGAGCTCACCAGCGAGTCCAGGAGGGTGTCCAGCTCCGGCCCGAAGACATCTCCATCTGAGAAGTCATCCAGGCTCTCAGAGCCGGGCAGGGCCCTGATGCCACTGTCCAGAGGAGCCAGCAAGTCCAGCACGTGAGGGAACAGGGGCGTGGTGGGGGCCATGGGGAGCAGGGCTGGGGAGCCGTGCAGGTCCACGTAGCAGTCTGTGGGCAGGGGTGGGCTTAGTAGATTGGGGGGGTATGGGCTTCCCCAGCAGATAGGGCTCAGGGGCTGGCAGGGAAGGCATCATCCAGAGATCACCCCATCTCCTTCCCCTGGGGGAAGCAATCCTACTATGAGGGACACTTTTCAAGTGTCCCCATTCTGTAAGCCAGTGAGGAAGCGGGGCAAAGGACAGAGAGGTGGGCTCCCAGTGTGGGGGGCCTAGTGGGCAGCTTCTGTCGCCTCAGTCTGGTCCAGGGCCAACAGAACTGCCTGACCTCCCAGGGCCCTGGTGGGTGAGATGCTGCCGCCCTCCCCGCTGGGGGGACCCCTGCCTCTACCCCACCCCTATTACAGACACTACCTGTTTCGATGTCATCTATGGAGCCCAGTCCATTGGACGTTCCCTGGAGGACACAGTGAGTGGAGAGGTGTCAGGCCAACTTAGGCTGGGCAAGCCTGGGTATCTAATTCCTCACACACACCCACCCAGCACAGCTGCATTCCCTCCCGGCCAGGCAGGGCACCGGGCTGGGAAATGGGCTGTGGGGCCAGACAAGCCTCATAGTGCCCGGTATGGGAGGAGTGGCGGGAAAGAGCCACAGTATCCCCGTAGGTCCCAAGCAGGTGCTGTACCCTGGGAAGGGGGAGGGGGCCTCACTGAGTTTGCAGCTCCCGGCACTAGCATCCCACCACCCCATCGAAAGCCCCAAGTTCCCTTGCAAGCAAAACAGAGGGGAGTAGCCCTGGGCGGGTGGTCCCTACTATTGCCAAGGGTGGGGGGTGGGAAGCAGGGGGGCTTCAGCTGCAGAGAAAGCAAGGCCTGGGCCTGCCCCGTGACCTGGCTGGGCCCCTGCCCCTCTCTGGGAAAGGGCTCGTCCCATGTGGGGTGGGTGGGGTCATGCTTTCTGCTGTGTGGCGGGTGTGGGGCTAGCAGGAGTTGGCCTACTGGAGCTGCTCAGCCCTGGGCATGGGCCTGCTATGTGAGGTGGGGGTGGCAGGACAGGTACCTGCCTGGGTCCTCCTGCACCTCCCCATGCCCAGCCTCACCCCGGTTACCCATGGAGCATGCAAGCCTGTGCCCATTACAGATAGGGGTCCTGCTGCAGTGGACAGCTGTGGCTCTCACAGCGAGCGTGCCAAGTATGTGAGGGGAAAGATAAGGGGACTGGAGGGACAGCTTTCACACGCTGCCCTCTGTCCACCGGCCCCTCCTCTCGGGGTCCCCACAGGCCTGTCACCAGTCCCGACCCCCAAGAAGGCAGTGGGGGCGAGTAAGCTTGTGGCGCTGGGGGACTTGTCTCGCTGCCTGTAGCTGATCACACCCCAACGCATGAATCCAAAGTTCTCACAGCAGGTGAAGCCAGATGGACTGACACCCCTGCCTGTCCTACCTGATCCGTCATGCCCGCGGCGTTGCCATTACTGAGCAGGGAAAAGGTTTCCAATTCCTGCCGGAGGTTGGAGTGGAGGAAAAAAGGAAGACATGAAGAATGATCCCAGGGTTCCCTCAGGCACGGGTGCCTCCATGACTCCCTGCCCGGTCTCTGGCTCAGGGTCACAGCTGTAGCTCAGGAACCACACACTTGACCGCAAGCGGCTTCCTGGCACCGTCAACACCAAGCTACACGGACGCTGGTATCACAGCTGAGCACATAGGGCCCAGGGAGGTGTCCTGGATGAGCTGGGTCCTGCTCACTGCTGGAATCATCCTACAGCTTCCAGTCACCTGCTGCCCCCCACCTGATCGCCATCCCAACCTGTCTGCGGCCACTGCGGCCCTCTGTCCTGTGTCCCTCCCCAGGGCACAGCATACACCTACCTGGGGCCTCTTATATGCCTTCCGTACTCGCAGCCCGAGCTTCTGAGCCAGCTCCTGACCAAGCTGAGTGACACTCTCATCCTGAGGAAGACACAGGGTGGGGGGTGGCTGGGCCCCAGACGGTGGCCAGGCTCCCAGAGTGCCACCCCAGACAGCTGCGGCTGGCCCACGCTGCAGCCAGGAAAGGGAGCCTAAGGAAGTGAACTGCACAGCCAGAGATGGGGCAGGGGCCACACACACCCATGCTTTCCTTTCTCCTTTTACTTGGGGACAGGAAAAGGAATACTTCTGTGTCTATTTGAATATTACATCTCTGTCTTTCTTTCATTTATTTATTTCTTATTTGAGGGGCAGATAGAGAGTAGACAGAGGAGTTTCCAATGTTGCTGGTTCACTCTGCAAATGTATGCAACAGCAGAGGCCACGGCTGGAGCCAGGAGCTGGGAGCTCCGCTCAGTTCTCCAGCCTGAGCCACCACTGCCGCCTGCCAGGGGCCACACCAGGAACCAGGAATTAAACCCAGGTACTCTGCTACCCGACACGGCTATTTCAAATGACACCTTAATGGCTAGACTGGAAACCCACCCCCTACCTTTCCATATCTGTAATCAGCAGGTAGCAGTGTCACGTAGGCTGGTGGAAGGTGAGAGAGTAGGTGCTGCTTGGTCACCCCACTCCACCCTTGGGGCCCAGGTCACTGGGAAGAGTCTGGCTGGGGTTGTCAGTCAATCAGAAGACAGAAAGGTAGGGGAACAAACCCTGGACCAGGCCACAAAGGTAAGGGGATGCTGCAACATCCAGGGCCTTCACTTCAACATCACCCAGGAGCTCACAAGGCCAGCGCCTGGGTCCCAGGCATCCTAGAAACTAGGGCCCAGCCGGGGACAGACGGCTGGTCAGTATTTGCCCACACAGACTGGGAGCAGGGACATTCCCTCGGGCAGAGGCACAGTCCTTGGCTCGGCAGTGACCAGCCCTTCTTGGTGTGGAGAGCGAAATAGCACCAACCTGCCCCCTCCCACAGTGAATACCCAGCAACATTGCCATGGACGCTGTGGAATGCGATGGGGGAGGGCGGCAGCGCGGTGGTGTGGCAGGCACTGCTTCGAGTCCCAGCTATCCCACTTCCTATCCAGCTCCCTATTGACGCGCTTGGAAAAGCAGCAGAGGGTGGCCAATTGCTTGGGCCTCTGCACCCATGTGGGAGAACTGGATGAAGCCCCTGTATGGGAGATATATATATATATACACACACACATACATATACATATATATATATATATATATATATATTTTTTTTTTTTTAAGAGAAAGAGGTCCCGGTGGCGTGGCCTAGCGGCTAAAGTCCTCACCTTGAATGCACTGGGATCCCATATGGGCGCTGGTTCTAATCCCAGCAGCTCCACTTCCCATCCAGCTCCCTGCTTGTGGCCTGGGACAGCAGTTGAGGATGGCCCAAAGCCTTGGGACCCTGCACCCACGTGGGAGACCTGGAGGAAGTTCCTGGCTCCTGGCTTCGAATTAGCATAGCACTGGCTGTTGCGGTCACTGGGGAGTGAATCATCAGACGGAAGTTCTTCCTCTCTATCTCTCCTCCTCTCTATATATCTGACTTTGCAATAAAAATAAGTAATTCTTTAAAAAAAGAAAAAGAAAGAAAGAGAGAAAGGAAAAAGAAAGAAAGAGAGAAAACAGGGCCTGGCACAATGGCTTGAATAGCTAATCTTCCCCTTGTAAGCATGGGATCCATTTGGGCACTGATTTGTGTCCCGGTTGCTCCACTTCCCATGCAGCTCCCTGCTTATGGCCTAGGACAGCAGCGGAGGACGGCCCAGAGCCTTGGGACCCTGAACCCATATGGGGGACTAAAGAAGTTCCTGGTTCCTGGTTTCAGATCCACTCAGCTCTGGCCATTGTGGCATTTGAGGAGTGAACCAGAAGATAGAACACCTTTTCTCTATATATCTCTCCTTCTCTGTACAATATAAATAAATCTACAAAAATAAATCAAAAAGCAAAAAAAAGAGAGAGAGAAAGAAAGAAAAGACAGTATTAGGAGATTGTAGTTAGAAAGATTCCAGCTGAGAGCTAAGTTAACCTAGGGACTCATAGCAGTAAGCATAAGGGGACAATAGCTAACACACGCTGAATGTCTGCTGTGTCCTGCCCTGTGTTAACCACTTTGTTCCAGTTTCTATCATTGGAATAGCCCTACAAAGCATAGTGCATTACCATCCACTTGTCAGGGCAGCAACCCGTGGCTCCCCAGGGCTAAGCCAGGGCCACAGTCTCACACAGCTGCTAGACATCAGACCCAGGGTTAGGACCCAAACCCAGCCCAGCTCCACTGTGCCATGGGAGCCCACTCCTACCCTCTGCTCTGCCCAACCAAACTCTTCCTGCTCTACACAGCCCAGCTTCTCCAAGGAGTCCTCCCACATGCCGATCATGGCTGTCCTCTACACCCTTCCTGGGCAGCGATGACCCTTTCCCAGCCATGATTTCAGGTGTCAAGTAGGGAGGAAGTTCCATCGCTCTGCAGCTGATGTACACAGGAAGTGGTTCCTCCAAGGTCACACATGGGGGCAGGGCTGGGAGGGTGTCAGGGTGCAGCCACGTCTAAACCCCAGGGCTGCGCTCATTTGCCTCCCATAGCTGTAGGTCCCTGGAGGGTACAGATGTGGGTATAAATACTGAGTGGACAGAGACATGGGGAGTGAAGTGACATCTGTTATACTATTATACTTGGTACATGCTCGTTCGGTGGACTGATAGCTAAGGAGGAGCCATGTACAGGCGTGAGAGGTTGGGAACACCTCATACATCCATTGGTCATTTCCTATCAAGTGACAACCCTGTGTCAGGACCATGGCTCCCTTTCCTTCCTCGTGGCACCCTATATTACTTTTTAAAATAAAGGTTTATTTATTTTTTATCAAAAAGGCAGATTTTACAGAGACAGAAAAGTTACTCCCTAAATGGCTGCATTGGTAGCGATGAGCCGATCAGAAGCCAGAGGCCAGGAGCTTCCTCCAGGTCAGGTGGACACAGGCCCTAACTCACGTGGACACAGGGCCTCCCTCACAGGGACACAGGCCCTAACTCACGTGGACACAGGGTCTCCTTCACATAGAAACAGGGTCTCCTTCACATGGACACAGGGCCTCCCTCACAGGGACACAGGCCCTAACTCACGTGGACACAGGGTCTCCTTCACATGGAAACAGGGTCTCCTTCACATGGACACAGGGCCTCCCTCACATGGACACAGGCCTCCCTCACATGGACACAGGCCTCCCTCACATGGACACAGGGCCACCCTCACAGGGATGCACTCACGTGGGGCAGGGCAAGAGAGCAACGGCTGCTGCACTCGTAGGCCTCCTTGTGGCGCCCCAGCTCGTTGAGGGCACGTGCCTTGCGGAACAGCGCCCGGATGCTCTCGCCGTCCAGGCCTAGCGCCTTCTCGCTGTCCTCCAGTGCCTTCTCATACAGGCCCTGCCAGGGAGAGCAGGCAGCCCACAGATCAGTGTCTCCTACCCTCCCTTCCTCCCTCCTTTCCCAGGTCCCTCCCAAAGGACTGCCCGGGCCACCCTTCCCTGTGCAGGTGCAGGCTGGGGTCAGGATGGGCTGGAGAAAGCAAGGGAGCGTGTTGGGATCGGGCTTGGGCAGTCAAGGCCCTGGACCACGTCCACACCTGTCTTCAGTTCAGAACACCACAGGGCCGAGATCAACAGCACACCTGAGAGGTGAACCCCAGAGGCGGCCGCCCACAGCCCAGTGCGTATAGTCAGCCGTGGCTGCTGGGAGGCTCCCTAGGCCAGGGAAGCCCAGGTTGGCTTGCAAGGGCCTTTCTGCACAAGACAGCTGGGCAGCAAGGCCCAGGGAAGAGCAGGAGGCAAGAGCTCAAGGAGGAGGTAGCGTGACAGTCTAGGGTGAAGGGCATGGGGCACCGAAGGAGGCCGCAGAGAGGGCAGGCTCCTGAAGATGTCCAGGTCACCAAGGATTCTCACTTAACTCATTAGCAGCGAGGATGAGGCACTGTGACTCGTTTTTCAAAACTTTGTACGTTTAAAGGCTCTCTAGGCAATGCTGTCCCATTATTGGGATGGAAAGCCCCAGCATCAGTGAGATGTAAACAGGCCGGCCCCGGGGGCGGGGGAGGCGGGCAGCAGGCTGGGGCCAGGCTCACCATGGTGAAGTAGCAGGCGGCCCTGTTGACATGCAGCTTACACAGCAGCTCCCGGGGTAGGGCCACCTGATCCGAGGCAGCGTAGTCGGCCACATTCAGCCCCTCCATGTACTGTACCAGCGCCTGCTTGTAGTCTTTCTCCCGGAACAGGTCATTGCCCTCCGCAAACAGATTCTGCACCAGCTTGAGTAGAAAGGCCTGTGCGGAGAGGTGTGGCCAGGGGGTTTCTCCATCAGCCCCAGCCCTGAACCCCAACTCTCCAGCCCCTCAACCCTCTCCTCTGTCCTTCATCCCCGCCCCAGCCCAGCAGGTGCCACTCACCTCATATTCTTCTTGTTTTAGGGGTAGTGTCGACCTAGCAGGAAGAAAGAGGTGACAAACGGTGAGGGTGGGCCCAGCCCTGGGGGTGCAGAAATGCAGTCACGAGGGAAACAGAGGTAATGCTGGCCCAGGCTGTAGCTCGGAAGAACTCCATCTCTCCCTCCCTCTGTCATTCTAATTTTCAAATACATAACGCGTTAAAACAAATCACAAGGGTATAAAGAGGCAAATTCCAGTTTCATAGGGAGCCTTGTTGAAGAAAAAGAACATAAAATTGTGAACCCAGCACGGTTAAGATGTATGCCTCTAGGGCCCGGCGGCGTGGCCTAGTGGCTAAAGTCCTCGCCTTGAAAGCCCCGGGATCCCATATGGGCGCCGGTTCTAATCCTGGCAGCTCCACTTCCCATCCAGCTCCCTGCTTGTGGCCTGGGAAAGCAGTCGAGGACGGCCCAATGCATTGGGACCCTGCACCCACATGGGAGACCCGGAAGAGGTTCCAGGTTCCCGGCTTCGGATCGGCGTGCATCGGCCCATTGCGGCTCACTTGGGGAGTGAATCATCGGACGGAAGATCTTCCTCTCTGTCTCTCCTCCTCTGTTTATATCTGGCTTTGTAATAAAATGAATAAATCTTTAAAAAAAAAAAAAAGATGTATGCCTCTAGGCCCAGCACGGTGGCCTAGCAGCTAAAGTCCTTGCCTTGAAAGCGCCAGGATCCCATATGAGCACCAGTTCTAATCCCAGCGTTCCCACTTCCCATCCAGCTCCTTGCTTGTGGCCTGGGAAAGCAGTCGAGGACGGCCCCAAAGCCTTGGGACCCTGCACCCGCATGGGAGACCCAGAAGTTCCTGGCTCCTAGCTTCGGATCGGGGCAGCACCAGCTGTTGCGGTTGCTTGGGAGTAAATCATTGGATGGAGGATCTTTCTCTCTGTCCTCCTCCCTGTATATCTGACTTTGCGATAAAAATACAATAAATCTTTAAAGAAAAAGAAAAGATGCATGCCCCCCGGAGCCTTGAGACAAACTGGTGCAATTGAAGGGCCAGGAAATCCCACAGGTCATGAGCATCATGACAAACATGCCTCTGAAATCTATTTGAAAGATAGAACATGAAAGGATCTAACGAAACTACAGGGGCCTGGCACTGTAGTAACTTGGCTGTTGTATTAAGTTAAGCCACTGCCCCAATGTCTCCATCCTCAACGGTACCAGTTCAAGTTCCAGCTGCTCTATTTCCAATGCAGCTCCCTGTTAACTCATGAGGAAGCAGGGGAGGATGGCTCAAGCACTTGGCTTCCTGCAGCATCATGGGAAATCTGGAAGAAGCTTCCATCTCCTGGTTTTGGTCTGACCCGCCCTGGCTGTTGCAGCCGAAGTATAACCAGGTGGCAGAGCACGAGTGAGAATAGGGCTTGTGGCCCCTGCCATGCCAGCCCCTTTGAGATTCTGCTGGTTCCCAGGCACAAAACAGCCTGAACAGCCCAGGGTCAGGCAGCAAAAAAAGGTGAGCTGGAGAGGGTGTGGCTTTCAGAAGACCCGCCCCCTGTCCAGCCTGCCCACCTCCCCACTCCACTTACTGGATGAACTGCAGCCCCTTCTCGATGTCCGCCTTCCGTTTCTGTCTCTCCATCAGTCTCTGGGGAGAGAACACAGGCCACCAGCAAGTTAGGGGGCTAGGGACAGCAGGCTGCAACCCCGACCCCACTGTGCAACTTCTACTCTCACATCACCTCACCAGCGTCTACGAGCCCTGTCACATCCCAGAGTCTCACAACTGCGCGGGACACCCTCAAGTTTGCAGGAGGAAGCCAGTGTCTGTGCAGGGAGCTGGGAAGGATCACAATGCCCAGCGACCGCTGCACGGGGATACTCAGGCCTCCTGGAAGGTGCCATGGGGCAGGGGGCATTTGATCCTCATTTAGCAAAAAGGGAACTGAAGGCCAAGGACTCCTGGTCATGAGCCAGCACAGTGCTGAGGCAGGACTCGAACCTGATCCAACTCCTTTTCATACCCACCAGAAGCTGCCAGAGACAGCCAACTAAGGGAGGCAAGTGTCTGCGCAGACACCCACAGCATGCACTCGCGCGCACCTGACGACCTCCAGCCCTCGCCATTTAGTGTGTAGGCCTGCACTGGGTGGCAGCCCCTGTACCTCTGAGGGACTGGCAGGTGCCTCCTTCTACTTGCCCGTGAGGGGCCTGGGGTCAGGGTTCTGCACTCAGATCTGGGTGTGACCTCAGGGTTCACACTTCCCATGCAACTTTGGGGCCTCAGTCTCCTGGGAGAGAAATGAGATGAACAGCGGCACCTGTCACACTGGCTGTCACGGAGGAAGGGTTAGGGTACGACAGGTGCTGAGCACCAAGTTCTGACCTGCAACCCAGCAATCATGGGGAAATGGGTTGGCTAATACTACTGTTCCCACTTGGATAAAACCTGCTAAGATGGGAAGGACGGCTCTGACCCCATGCTGACGCCAGAGGCCAGCTTCTTGGGCCTCGGCTTCCCTGATGGTGGTCAAGCCTCCAGTTAGCCATGCGGGCCGCTCACCTCTGTCCACACAGTTTCCTCCACTGTGTGACCAAGCCCCTACCTGGCTTGCACAGGAAGCTCCCTGCACCCTGCGTGGGTGACTGCTTCCTGCAGCCTCCCCTTACCCTCTGACTGCATCCATCACACACATTCGTCCAACCTTTACCAGGTGTCTGGAGGGCGGAGGGTGGGGTCTAACCCAGTTCTCACCCTGAAAGAGCTACCAGCCTAGTGGCAGAGACAGACGGGGTGGCCCAGCACTCACGGGGGAAGCCTTCAGGGCCTCCCCACTGGTCCCACTGGTCCCACGGGGCTGGCGGCACCCAGGCCCTACCACTTTGACGTGGGTCACAGTCCAGCCTCCATCCTTCCCCAGTGGCAGTGCCTGTTCCCAGATGCCAACACCAAGCTCCCCTTCCTGGCCCCCCTGGCCTCCCTGAGGACGACATAGATCTGCTATCTCTACCCTGAGTCTCCAGTGACCAATGTGATCCCACAGCCGTTCGGGTTTCGGGCTGTGATGGCCCCATCACCCTCCAGGAAGTCACAGCAGGAAAGGGACACACTTTGGCATCAGCCCACCATCAGGGATCTCAGGGCAGATGTCACCGGACCACGAGGCTATGGAACGAACACTCCCTGCTCCAGCAGACCTGCCCTGCTCCCAGGAGATGGCTCAAGTCCTTGGGTCACTGCTGTCCATGTGGGAGACCCTAGATCAGCCTCTAGGCTCCTGGCTTCAGCTTGGCCCAGCCCTCACCATGCACTGTGGGGATGAACCAGCAAGCAAAGAGTTCTTCTGTCTGTGTCCCTCTGCCTTTCAAATAGTTTTTAAAAGGGCTGGGTGTTGTGGCACAGAGGGTGAAGCTACCACCTGGGTGGACTGTGTCTCACGAATGCCAGTTCATTTCTCTACTTCCTGGCTAGCTTCTTGGAGGTAGCAGCTGACAGATCGAGTGCTTGGGCTTCTGCCACCCACACAGCAGACCTGGATGGAATTTTGAGCTTCTGGTCCAACCCCAGCTGCTGTGGGTATCTGGAGAGTGAACCAGCAGATTCATTCTCTCCCTCCCTCCCTCCTGGGGATCCAGAATGGGCACTTAAGAGGGAGAGTGAACCAACACAACCCCTCCCAGGAGGTTTTCTTCTGACACTCCACCTCCTCCTGCAGCCTCCTTTGAGCTGAGGGCCAAGTCAGATCCAGAAAGGGACAATTTGTTCAATTCAACCAACATTGAGGACCTTCCTATTTGATGCTGGGCACTGTGCTGGGATGGGGGGAGGGGGAAGAGGTGATGAGGCAGATACAGAATGAATCAGCCACTCAGGAAACCCCTGGGCTTAGTTCGGTCCAGCAGGAGGGAGCCAGGTAAGCCACCAGGAGCCACCTGCTACAGGGTGACCCAGCTCTGGGTGCAGGGGCTGACAACTGGCAAAACACAGGTGAAGGGATGAGGTTCTGCAAGAGGTGACGCTCAGGCCAGCCAGTTCAGAACAACCACCATCTTGGGTAGATTGGAAAGAAGACATTCCCAACAGGAAGCCGTCCCAGAAGGATGTGCACTGAGTTCGGCCTGCACAATCCAGTTCCCCAGGACTCCGCATCCAGGGTGTCGGGGAAGCCCAAGCCTTCCTTCAAACAGCGCTGGGCCGTAGCCCTGCCCCACGTCAGGTGACAGCCCAAGAGGCAGGTGGCAGTCTGGGAAGGAAACCCACAGTGAGTGGCTGACCACTGCACAGCCCAGGACCCCAGGGACCCCGGCTGAGAATGACAGCTGCAAGACGCAGCTCTGTCCCACTTGGCTTGACCAAATCCAACAAAGAAGCCACTGATAGGCACCTGCTGTGCGCCAGACAGGATGGAGGAGCAGGGAAGGCAAAAGGCATTCTGCCCAGAAGGGAACAGCACCCCACACCTGCCAGGGGGACAGGAGCCTTGGGAGCTGGGAGACAAGGGGGAGACCACTCAGGTTCCACCCTTTCATGTACCCATCACCCATGGGTACTTTCAGCTCTGATCTGGGTGCTCACTCCCTGCCTGTCGAGGGTTCACTGTCTAAAGGAAAATCAAGGCGTAGGAACAGTTACAAACTGGTACGACAGGAATCTCAGGAGAAACACCCCCCTCCAGCTGACACCCCCAAAGTGACCTGCTTGGGAATTCAGTAGCTAACAAAGTTGGCAAAGTTTCTCTTTCAGAGTACACTTGTAGTGGGAGAGACACACTAGAGATTCAGAATATAACACAGGAAGAATACACAACCAAGAAAACAATGGTAACAGTGGCAAGCAGCTGTAGGCACTCTGGATGGGGGAAGTCTCTTGCTTATCTGAACAGAGAGCCAAGGGATGGAAGTGGCAGAGCCATGTGAGCACCTGGTGGGAAAGTGTTGTTGAAGGAGGAGTCGGTTAGTGTGTAAACCAGAAGGAGCGCCTGGTCAGGGGAGTTGTCTGGGGGCTTTGCCCTACGTGGAAACTGAGTTGGCATTAAGTGATCCCTGCAACCCACCAAGGCAGGAAAACAGAACTCCAGGAGTCCAGGAAAGGAGTGCCCTGGCTAAGGGTCAGCCGGGAGCAAGGGAGGGGGCGTGGTAAGAGGCACTGAACCCTGAGATTCAGCTGGGCTTGGAATGCCCACAGTCCAGGTCAGGCACCAGGCCCTGCACCATACTCCAGCTTGCCGCTCATGCCCATCACAGGAGGCAGGGGTGAACGTTCAAGTGGGGGACCACCACCATGGTCTAGTGTCCTTGCACGTGTCAGGACCCCATATGGGCACCAATTTGTGTCCCAGCTGCTCCACTTCCCATCCAGCTCCCTGCTGTGGCCTGGGAAAGCAATCGAGGATGGCACACAGCCTTGGGACCCTGCACCCACGTGAGAGACCCAGAAGAAGCTCCTGGATCCTGGTTTTGGACTGACTCAGCTCCAACAATTGTGGCTGCTTCTAAGTGAACCAGTGGACTGAAGATCTTTCTGTATCTCTGTATCTCTCTGTATATCTTCTTTTCCAATAGTAAATAAATATTTAAAAAATAAAGGGGAAGAAATTAAAAGTGTGGAGAGGCTCCTGCCACCACGATGAAACACATGGACGGGGTCCCAGCTCCAAACTTCAGCCAGGCCCAGCCTTGGCCATGGCAGACATCTGGACAGTGAGCCAGGAGGTAAAGGATCTCTCTTTAACAGAACAAATAAAAATGAACCTGGCATGATAACCTCATGGCTGAAGTCCGCACCTTGTATGCGCCAGGATCCCATATGGGTGCCAGTTTGTATCCCAGCTGCTCCACTTCCCATCCAGCTCCCTGCTTGTGGCCTGGGAAAGCAGTCGAGGACGGCCCAAAGCCTTGGGACTCTGCACCCATGTGGGAGACCTGGAAGAAGTTTTTGGTTCCTGGTTTTGGATCAGCTAAGTTCCAGCCATTGGAATCATTTGGGGAATAAACCAGAGGACAGATCTTTCTCTCTGTCTCTCCTTCTCTCTATAAGTCTGACTTTCCAATTAAAAAACAAAGAAGAAGAAGAAGAAGAAGAATGTAAAACCTTAAGACAAAGGGGCAGGTGGAGGGACAACAGCTGGGTCAGGCAGCCAGGAGACTGTGCAGGTGAGCCAGCGTCTGGCCCTGGCAGCACCCAGCACCACACCTCCCCCTCTTCAGTTTGCCTTCTTTGGGAAGAAAAAATATATTTTTTAAAGATTTATTTATGTACTTGAAAGGCAGTGTTACAGAAAGAGGGGTCACGGAAATCTTCCACCAACTGATTTGTCCTCTAAATGGCCACAACAGCCAGTGACGGGTCAAGCTGAGGCCAAGCGCCAGGAATTCTGTGAATCCTGCTTGAGAGGCGGGGGTCCCAAGAACTTGGGCCATCTTCCACTGCTTTCCCAGGCACCTTAGCAGGGAGCTGAATTAGAAGTGGGATAGCCAGACCTTGAGCTTGTGCCCATACAGAATGCTGGGGTCATAGGCAGCAGCTTAGGCACTGTGCTACAACACTGGCCCGATGAGAAGAAAAATAAAATTTTTTTAAAGATTTATTCATTTTTATTGGAAACCCAGATCTACAGAGAGAAGGAAATACAGATAGAAAGATCTTCTGTCTGCTGATTCACTCCCCAAGGGGATGCAATGGCCAATGCTGAGCCAATCTGAAGCCAGGAGCTTCTTCTGGATCTCCCACACAGGTGCAAGGTCCCAAAGTTTTGGGCCATCCTTGACTGTTTCCCCAGGCCACAAGCAGGGAGCTGGATGGGAAGTGGAGCAGCCGGGACACAAATTGGTGCCCATACAAGATTCTGGTGCATACAAGGCAAGGATATAGCCACTAGGCTATCATGCCAAGCCCAAGAAAAATTCTTGAAGGTGCTTGTAATGGACTTAATGCTTGCCTCGTATTCAGGTGCATTGAAGCCCTAACCCCCTGTATTTGGAGATAGGACCTATGTGGGGATAATTAGGTTCAATGATGCCACAACGTGGCAAAATCCTGGGACAGATTTTGATACTGAGAACTGGGGTACTGCTACCAAAAATACTCACACCCACCGGCAAGGCTCTGGAACTGGGTGCTGGGTGGAGGTGCGTAACTATGAAAATCGAGACTGACCTGAAAGGACCTTCGTGGGCCTATGGGTGTTAAAGGAACCAGAGGGTAGAGAAATCCCTGTCGCCGGCCAGGATCACAGAGCACCAACACCGGACTCTCCTGCTCCACTTCCCATCCAACTCCCTGCCTGTGGCCTAGGAAAGCAGTCGAGGAAGCCCTAAGCCTTGGGAGACCCAGAAGAAGCTCCTAGCTTCAGACTGGCTCAATTCTGGCCTTGTGGCCATTTGGGCTGTGAACCAGCAGATGGAAGATTTTTCTATTTCTGCTTCTCTCTGTAAATCTACCCTTCCAATAAAAATAAATAATCTAGAAAAAAAAACACATTGCAGGTGGCTGTGGGGTGCCGAGTGTTGTTTCTGCATACGTGTTCACTGCCTAATGTCTCATCAGGGTAAACGTGTCTCCTCAGAGAACATGATTTGCATAACATTTAGCTGAGAGTGCAGATGTCAGTCATTTTTCATTTAATTTATTTTTAAGTTAATTTTTCAACCATTTACTTATTTCTTCTTTTGAGCCGCATCGGCCGGTGCGCGCCGATCTGAAGCTGGGAACCTGGAACCTCTTCCAGGTCTCCCACACGGGTGCAGTGTCCCAAAGCATTGGGCCGTCCTCGACTGCTTTCCCAGGCCACAAGCAGGGAGCTGGATGGGAAGTGGAGCTGCTGGGACCAGAACCGGCGCCCACATGGGATCCCGGGGCGTTCAAGGCAAGGACCTTAGCCACTAGGCCACGCCGCCGGGCCCTACTTATTTAGTTTTAAAGGTTTATTTATTTTTATTGGAAAGGTACATCAGATTTATGGAGAGGAGGAGACACAGAGAGATTTTCCATCAGCTGGTTTGTTCCCAAAATGGCTGCAACAGCCAGAGCAGAGCCGATCCATAGCCAGGAGCCAGAAGCCTCTTCCAGGTCTCCCATGCGGGTGAAGGGTCCCAAGGCTTTAGGCAGTCCTCCACTGCTTCCCAGGCCACAAGCAGGGAGCTAGATGGGAAGCGGGCTGCCGGGATTAGAACCAGCGCCCACATGGGATCCCAGTGTGTGCAAAGTGAGGACTTTAGCTACTAAGGCTCTCGCACCAGGCCCTAGTTATTTAATTTTTAAAAAATTATTTGAAAGTCAGGGTAACAGACAGAGAGGGAGAGAGAGATATCTTCCATCCCAAATAGAATGGACAAAGGCAAACCCAGGAGCTTCATCCAGACCTCCTCTGGTCAGCAGGTGCCCATGCACTTGGGTCAGCTTCTACTGCTTCTCCCAGGCCATAATCTGGGAGCTGGATGATAAGCAAGACAGCCAGGTCATAAATCAGTTCCCTTAAAAGATGCTGGTGGTGGCTTTACCAACCGCTTTACAACACTGGCCCCTGGCTCTCAATTTTAAAGTTGATGCTATTGGTCTAGAATTAGTACATCTTGCCTGCAAGAAGGACAGGAATTTTCAGTCAGGTCAAAGGGCAAAACGTTGTAAAGGTTTGTGGCCTCCCCAAATTCTCTACTATTCATTAGAGCTAAAGTTTAAACTGCAGTGTGACTACATTTGGAGATAGGACCTACAAGTCCCTGTCCTCGAAAGAGATACCAGGGACTAGTGATTGTGGCACTGTGTGCTAAGCTGCTACCTGTAGTGCCAGCATCCCATATGCACACTCTTTCCAGTCCCTGCTTCCTCTACTGCTCCCTTGCTAATATGCCAGGCAGACAGCAGAGGATGGCCTTAACGCCAAGGCCTCTGTCACCCACAAGGCAGATCTGGAAGTTCTGGCCTAGCCTTGGCCATGGCAGACAGCTGGGAAGTAAACCAGTGGATGGAAGACCTCTCCCCTCCCCTGTAACTCTGTCTTTCCAAAAGAATTGAATCTTTGAGAAAGTAGAGAGCTCCTTTGCTCTCTCCTCCCAGGCAAGCACCAGGGACAGGCCACCTGAGGACACAGCGAGGTCTGGAGGCCAAGTGGACCGGCAACCTCCTCAACTGTGAGCTCAGGCACGTCCGTCATGACAGCCAGCCGGCGTGGAGTAGCCCACACAGGCTGACACAACGGGGAGACGATCACCTGTTCCAGGCTGCGGAGGGAGGTGAGGGTCGGGCCTGACTCAGAGTGGGCACTTGGAAGAAAAGCTGAAGGCACAAGGGCCCATCCACTGTCCAAACCCAAGGTAGAAGCTGGGGCCGAGAGCTGCCTCAGATCCCATGAATTTAAAAACATACTGACCCCAAGAGAAAGGAGGAGGCAGGGAGTATTAAGGATGACCAAGTGAGTGCCAGGAGCTGGGGCTGCTGGGATGGCTTTGTGCTTCCTTGTGTGATAAGCCATCTCAAGAGCTCATTGCCCTCCTCCTGCTCCTTTGGCAGAAGAATTAGAAGCTCAGAGCAGTTAAGTGACCAGTCCAAGGCCACAGAACAGGCAGCCTGACTTCAGCACCTGCGTGCCTCGCCTGTGAGCTCCAGACCCCTGCGTCGGCAACCTGCTCTAAGGTAACTCCCCTCCACCCACATCTCCAGCCTTCTCTTGCTGCTGTGTGGCCTTGCCTCCCTTTCTTGGTACACTTCCTAAGAGCGTTGTCTACACCGCATCCTCCCCTCCGCTCCAGATACTCCCCACCTCTCCCCACCACCACTCATGACACCCCTGCTCCAATGCAGGTGCCTGCCCAGGCCCACCTGGATGCTGCTCCAATGCAGGTGCCTGCCCAGGCCCACCTGGATGCTGAGCTGATGGGAGGGACTGTCTTCTAGTTGCCTCTTCCTGCAGGCTGTGCTCCTGAGTCGCACTCACACGTCTGCGAGGGCCCCTCCTCCTCCGCCTGGGTCTCAGGATGGACACTCCTGGGCATCCAGGAAGCCCCAGCACTTTGCCCGCCTCACTCTCAAACACTCTCCCCTGGTGAGCTCTTGAATTTCATGATCTCATGTGTCATGTGGATGACTCACAGATCTATTCTTCCCATCACACTCACCCATCCTCAGGATCCAGACTCGCACCTCTCACCTTCTGAGCGCTGGTACCTGGATGCTCTATGATCTCCCTGTTTTTCCTAAACTTGGGCTCTCTCCCAGACACACCCAGCCATATGCCACCCATCCTTTAAGGCCCAGCCACCTTTCAGCAAGGCCGGGCCACTTGGCTACCCACTCGGGCTGCCCACCCTTCCTGGGCCCAGGAAATCTACTCTGAGCAGGTAGTCCCTTGGCCCTAGAGCAGCAGGGAAGATGTGGGTAGCAGCCACCAGCGTTGCTCCAAGAGCCTAAAACAGAAAGCTCAACCCTCACCATTCCCATATTACAGACCAGGAGACTGCCAGGGTCACACCAACCAAGTAACGGAGCTGGATTTGCTCCCAGATGGTCAGCTCTGGAACCCACACTCTGTCACCTCTCAACCCCGCGGCACCCACCCCAGTGTCCCCACCAGGCTCCTCTGGCCCCACCCCATCCCACCTGCACTTACTTGACCCAGGTTTAATTGAACAGCAACATCAAGTTAAGATTTCAGGCCCAGCACACTCTGCACAAACACTACCTGAAGTGACCTCATCTCCGAGAATGCCTGGCACTTCTGACGCACTCCGGCCCCCGACGGCTGAGTCACAGAGCAGGAAAGGTTGCAGCTTGCCATCCTCAACCCTCTTAGGTCTGCATTCGTCCCTCCCTCCTACGCTCCTGTGGCCTCTCTGATCCCTTCTGGTTGGGGAGGGGCTGCCGCCTCCTCTCTGCGGCACATCAAACACCTGCTCCTGGTGCAGGGATTCTAACCCAGGAGACATCAGGGCCCACGCCTGTGACTAGACAAACACAGACAACCCTATCTTGATTCTCAGAACTCTCCCATATGGGCCTGGCGCAGTAGTCTAGTGGCTACTTGCACACGCCAGGATTCCATATGGGTGCTGGTGATAAAGCTGGCAGCCCCACTTCCCAACCAGCTCTCTGCCTTTGGCCCGGGAAAGCAGTCGAGGACGGCCTAAAGCCTGGGCACCCAGGGCACCCAGCGTGGAAGACCCAGAAGAAGCTCCTGGCTCCTGGCTTCGGATTGGCTCAGCTCTGGCAGTTGCAGTCTATTGGGGAGTGAACCAGCAAACGGAAGATCTTTCTGTCTCTCCTCATGTATACATGTATATCTCACTTTCCAATAAAAATGAATAAATCTTCAAAAAAAAAAAAGGAGAGAGGGGTCTGGGAAGGCCATAGCAGGTGTCCCCAGACTGCCTGACAGCTGAGAGATTTTGTGGAAACTCTGTCCTAAGACTCCCAGGAGTGTCAAAGGCAGGAGTTTAGGAGGCCCTCGATCTGCTGAAGCAAGGCTCAGAAGGGACTGTGACTTGCCCGAGCTCATGCTGCCGCTGCCACCCACAAGGAAAGCTGGGGCCCTGGGCAGGACTCAGGCCAGAGCATGAGCGGGAATCGAACATGTGGGCCTCAGTCCCTCTCCTCTATACCAGAACCCAAGCAGAGAGACAGACGTCATCAGCTAAACTGCACAGAAATGGTTCTGCTGTCCGGCAGCCCAGGTTCTTGCATCTCCATGGGCTATCGTGCTAAAACAAGACATTGTAGAAATAACTCTGGGGCCAGCGTCATGGTATAGCAAGTTAAGCTGCCACGTGCAACACCAGCATTCCATGAGTACAGGTCTGAGTCCAGGCTGCTCCTCTTCCAATCCAGCTCCCTGCTAACATACCTGGGAAAGCAGTGGAGGATGGCTTTGGGTGGCCCAGCACCAGCCACTGTGGCCATTTGGGGAGTGAACCAGTGGATGGAAAATCGATCTCCTCTCTCTTCCCCTCAATCTCTCTCTGTAACGTTATCTTTTGAATAAATAAATCTTAAAAAAAAAAAACACATTATTTTATTGGAAAGTCAGATTTGCAGAGAAGAAATAGATTTTCCATCTGTTGGTTCACTCTCCAAGTAGCCACAACAGCCAGAGCTGAGCTGATCCAGAGCCAGGAGCTTCTTCCAGCCCACAAGCAGGAAGCTGGAAGGGAAGTAGAGCAGCCGGGATATGAACAGGTGCCCATATGGGATGCCAGCACATACACGGCAAGGAATTTAGCCACTAGACTACTGCGCTGAGCCCCGCAAAATTAATCTTCAACAATAACAATAACAAAGTTGGAAATTAAAGCCACATTCAATAACAACAGCAGTGTCACCCAGGCCACACAGCTCAGTACTCCCCTAGCACCGCAGACGACACCCAGGCCACACAGCTCAGTACTCCCCTAGCACCGCAGACGGCACCCAGGGCACTGATGCTGCTCACATGGACTTCGGCCGCAGACACCAGGAAGCTCATGGGCTGCCCTGCTCCACTTGCCTCCATACCGAGTGACAATTGGCAACGGGGCAGTCCACTGCCCAGGTCCAGATCCCAGCCCTGTCCTAGCCAGCTTTCCCAGCAGCACTAGGAGCCTCACGCTGAGTCATTTGCAAGCTAAGGCCGAGGACACCCACCAGACTGGCAGCTTTACCCAGTGGGCCTCCCCACCTGCTGCCTGAGGTCAGAAATGTGGGTCTGTCTTGGACTGGACACTGAAGAGAGCACGTGGCAACCTACAACTTTGCCCAATCACCTTCCCTTCAGCGCCAGCCTCTTGGCACTTCCTGTCTACACCGCTCCCGTTTGGCGAGGGCAGCTATGTGGTAAACTTGCTGTTACCACATCCTTATTAATTCAGCAGATAACCCTGGGCATCTTTGCATGCCAGGGCTTCTGCCAGGTGCTCCGGCTGCCACAGGGGATGCCTGCATCACACACCCCAGTGCCTGGGATCTGGGCTCGCCTCAGCTTCAGATCCAGCTCCCTGCTCAGGCACGTCTGGGGAGCAGCAGATGGCGGCTCGAGGACTTGGGTTGCAGCCGCCCACACAGCAGACCTGCATGCAATGGCTGGTACACGGCTTCTCAGCGCCAGTCGCGGCAGCCACTTGGGGAATGAAGTGAGGATGGAAGGTCTGTCTCTCCTTCTCTCTGGAAATCTGCCTTTCCAACAAAAATAAATAAATCTTTTTTTTAAAGATAAACCTTTTTTCAAAAAAAAAAATCTTTTTCTAAATCTTTTTTTTTAAAGATTTATTTTATTTTTATTACAAAGTTAGATATACTGAGAGGAGGAGAGACAGAGAGGAAGTGGAGCTGCCGGGATTAGAACCAGCGGCCATATGGGATCAAGGCGAGGACCTTAGCCACTAGGCCACGCTGCCGAGCCCTTTCTAAATCTTTTTTTAAAGATTTATTTTAGTTGGAAAGGCAGATGTAGAGAGAAGGAGAGACAGAGAGGAAGATCTTCCATCTGATGATTCACTCCCAAAGCGGCTACAACGACCGGTGCTGCACTGATCTGAAGCCAGGAGCCAGGAACTTCTTTCTGGGTCTCCCACGCATGTGCAGGGTCCCAAGGCTTTGGGCTGACCTCGACTGCTTTCCCAGGCCACAAGCAGGGAACTGGATGGGAACTGGAGCTGCTGGAATTAGAACCGGCACCCATATGGGATCCCGGTGTGTTCCAGGCAAGGACCCTAACCATTACGCTATTGCGCCGGGCCCCAAACCAAATAAATCTTAAAAAAAAAGTCCCAGGGCTGATACCATGGCGCAGTAGATACAGAACTTGCATCCTACATGGACATCAGCTCACATCTTAGTTGCTCCACTTCTAATCCAGCTCCAGGCTCATGGCTCTGAGGACCAGCCGAGCTCCAGCTCTTGTGGTCATTTGAGGAGTGAACCAGCAGATGGAAGACTTCTTTCAGTCTCTCCTTCTGTGTAAATCTATCTACAAATAAGAATAAATTAACCTTCAAAGAAAAAAAAATTCTTAAAAAAATAGTCTCTTCCCATGGTTCCTAGATTGAACTTCTGGAGTCAGTGAGGGCATGTGAGAACACAGGTGATCTCGCTCTATCCCGGCCTCTCCAATCAAACAACCAGATAAAGGAGTCAGTGATCCAAGCACAAGGCAAGCAGATAGAGGCAAGCATGACAAAGGAACAACCTGGAGCCCTGGCAACAGAGGGCTGGGCGGCAGGGCGGCCCGAACCTTCAGGAAGGCCATTAAAGCAGCCAGTCCCAGCGGACAGAGGAGGCTGTGGGCAGCAGGCACTAAGAGGGTACCCAGCTCAAGTGCAATGGCCTTGACAGGGGAACAAGGTGAGAACGTTCCCTGGAACACAGCAGGGACAGGGCAGGCTGGCGTGACTGCAGTGCTGGGGGATGGCCAGGCAAACAAGAAGGGCACTGGGGGTAAGGGGAGGCCAGAGAGCCAGGGCTGGTCCACCTGTGGCAGGAAGCCCTGAGCAGTGTTTAGCAGCAGCCACGACATCACCTTCCAGGGTCCAGAAGACCTCCTGAGCTACTGCCCAGGGAGGTAGGTGACCAGAGCGACTAAAGAGAAATGTAGGCTGCTGCGGCGGTGGTCCAGGTGGGCGATGGGGAAGACTCAGGAACATCCTACCAGTTCCCAGATGCTCATCTTTCCTACATAGGAGGTCTTCCCAGCAACTCCAACAGGATGCCAGGGGATGTGTGTGTGTGTGTGTGTGTTGCAGTGGAACACACAGGATCCCACATCACGTGCCTGGGTTTAAGCCCCAGCACTACCATCTCCCTGCATCCTCCAGGAAGGTAGCAGGTACTGGCTCACCTCAAGGCGCTCCAGGCTGACCAGGGCAGGAATTTGGGGAGTGAAGAGGCAGACAGAAAATCCCTCAGCTTTGAATAATACAACACATAGATAGATGTTTTTAAGGATTTGTTTACTTTTATTAGAAAGGCAGATTTTACAGAAAGAAGGAGAGACAGATCTTCCAGCTGAGGGTTCAGTCCCCAAATGTCCTCAATGGCTGGAGCTGAGCCAATCCAAAGCCAGGAGCTAGGAGCCTCTTCTGGGTACAGGGTTCCAGGGTCTTTGGCCATCCTCCTTTGTTTTCCCAGGTCATAAGCAGAGAGATGGTTGGGAAGTAGAGCAGACAGGACAAGAACTTGTGCCCATAAGGAATGCTGGCATTGGCAGGCAGAAGATTGGCCAAGGTAGCCATCACACCGCCCCTCCCCCCCAACACACACACAGATTGTTAAAGAGGAAATGGAGCCAACAACAACCACATACTTCTCACGCCCCAGATCATGCAGCCAGCGTGTGCAGCCACTGGGAATGGAAAGCAGAACTTTGGACGCGCTGCTCCGTGGTCTGCTGCCAGCAGAGGCACAGGGTATGACACAGAATGTTCCAGGGAATACAGATGGACAAGGGTGGCTTCTGAAAAGCCTTGGAAGACCCTGCAGCTCTCACAGGAAGTGCTCTGCGCATGGCAGCTGGCTGACCCCCAGCACTTCAGAGACACAAGCTGGCCACAGGACACAGCTCTCAGCCCCAGAGCATCCCACACCCTGGACCCTTTCCAGAGCACAGACCAGGGTGGCAAGGGCCAGAGGGAAAGTGATACCTGTAACTTTGACAGACTGTCGTGACAAGGTAGGAGATGTTTCAGGTGTAAGGACGACATGAGAGAAGAGGTCCCAGGAGGGCAGAAGTGAGTCTTTTTCTTAAAATATCTATATCTATAGAGATACAGATAAGTGAAAGGTAAAGTGGCAGAAAGGAGAGACAGAGAGAGTGCCCATCTGCTGATTTACTCCCCCATGTCTGCATGCCAGCGCCTGGGCCAGGCTGACGCCAAGAGCCCAAGACTCCATCTGAGTCTCCCATGTGGGTGGCTGATTGCCAGGCACCCAAGCATTTGCTTTCCCTGGTGCATTAGCAGGGAGCGGGAACAGAAGCGGGGCATCTGGAACTCAAAACCACGCCCACAGATGTCGGAACCATGGGGGTGACTTCACCCCCTGCATCCCAGCTGGCAGGAACTTGAAGGCCTGTCCTCTGCAACAGGCTAAGATCTTGGATTCTGGGAGCCCACAGGCCTGGCTCCATCCAAATCCCTCTGATCTTGGCTCCCTCTCTGAGCCTTCGTCTCCTCCACTGCTTGCTCACAGCTGTGCCTCAAGGAATTGTCAGGCGGCTTCCATCAGCACAGTGCTGACACACAGTGGCACCACAATAGTGGCTGCCGCCCCCTGTGGCTCAGCCCCTGCTCCAGGGCTTGGGATGGCTGCCGAGTTGCAGCCAGTTGTTCTAGATTGGAGAAGAGACAGGCTCTGATTGCAAGAGTGAGCGCAGCCAGCCTCCCTGTGATGGGGAAGCTGTGCTCATGCACCTGCGGGAACCCGGGGGATGCTGGGAAACGAGCAAGGCTTGAAGGGGTCCTGGAGCTAGCAAAGGACCTGCTTCCTTTGGGCCTCTAAATGTGATGAAAGGAGCTGGCTACTGGGGGTCCCCGGGGAGCTGACAGCAACCCAGAGCTGCAGCCAGTCTTCGGCAGGGCATAGCCCCACCGTCTGCTGTCTGCCCAACACACAGGTCTAGCCAGCTGGCCCCAGCAGCCTCCTGTCTCCCTGTCTTGTCCCACCTGGGGGCAGCTCCAGAGCCAGCCTCCTTGGGTTCTGGGCTGCACAGCTCTGCTGCTTCTGCAATGTTGCTTAGTGTCATCTGTGTAAGATGGCTGTGCTCACCTACAGGGCTGATGGGAAGATTCAATTCACTCATCTAGGAAAAAGAGCTACTTCCCAAAGGACCTGGCCACCAGCAAGGAATTGGACTGGGTTTCATCACAGGAATACAAGATTTAACTCCCCTCTAAGCCCCTTTCCTCTGAGTTTCCTGTCATGTCTGCAGGCACCTGTTATTATCACACACCATCATCACCATCATCAGATCTCAAGGTATGTGTCTTGGAACTGAAGTCCCAAGAACCAAAGGGGCCACCCTCAGGGGCACAGCCTGATCAGAACTCCTATAGCGTGCCTCCACCCGTCCCTTCTTCCTATGTCCCTGCCTTTGCTCCTTTTCAACCCATTACTGAATTGGCACTGCTTCCAGGAAGACCTCCCATTCCTCACACTCTCCTGCCCTACCACGAGCAAAATCAGCCTTCCTGCTCACCCCTGGGGAATGATACGGCTGGACAGCACAATGGATGCAAGTGTCCTCACAGCACACGCACTGGGGCTAGAGGATCAGTCAGACCCAGACCCAGCTCTGGAAAAGCACAGGTTCAACACCCATCCCGGTCTTGTCCCCAAACTCCAAGCCAGATGTATCAATTTAGGCCCCCAGCAGGGACAAAACTCACTCCAGCCTCCGAGCTCCAAGTCCCAGACAGACCTTCATCCACCAACCCACTTCCAGCATGTTCCTTAGGCTTGGGACCACCACAACGGCTCAGAAGAACTCCCTGGTCTCAGGGGGTCTGCTGACCTTTGAGGTGGAGCCCCTGTCCCTGAGGTCTGTCTGTTCTTTTTCTTTCCAACTCAGGCCATCTCATTCGCTGTTCTTGTATGCACACCTGAGCAGTGGCTGGCTACCTGGAGCAGCAGTGCAGTCCAGAGCCATGAAACCCTAGGTTCAAAGCCAGTGAGAAGGGCCAGTGCATGGATTATAGCTGCCACCTGGAATGCTGGTATGCCATATAAATACCGTTTTGACTCCTGGCACTGCTTCTGCTCCAGCTGCCTGCAAATGCACCTGGGAGAGCAAAGGAAGGTGGCCCCAAGTCCCTGGGCCCCTATACTCACCCATGGGAGGCTCACATGAAGCTCCAGGCTCCTGGCTTTGGCTTAGCTCAGCTCTGGCCGTTGTGGCCAATTGGGGAGTAAACCAGGGGATGGCAGATCTTTCTCCATCTCCCCGCACTCGTTCTGGAACTTTGCCTTTGAAATAATTAAAGTAGCACAAGTCCTGCATGTCTCCGTTTCCTCACTTGGGAATGCAGATGGGAACTACACACTCCACAGGGGAGTCAACCTCCCCACACAGAAATGACCCAGCCAGCCCAGGAGCGGCTTCTTCCTCCTCGGCCCTGCCCCACTCACCTGGAAGAAGCCTTCTTCTCATCTCCCAGTTTGCTCCCCTCTCTCCCTGATCAGCACTTGCACCATGCTGACTCCAAACCCCAGCATTTTCTTGTTCTCTCATTGGCCCATGTTCTTCCAGGTGACTCCCTTGATCCCAACCTGCCCACCATACCCGCCCCGCCCCCTAGCCTCTCACAAGGGGCACCCTGCTGAGATGCAGACAGGGTCTCCAGGAAAGGGGAATGGTTTGGGAGTCCCAACACCACAAGTCCTATGCTCGACTTCAGTGACTTTCCAGAAAGTCGCTCAATGCTCTGGGCCTCAGGTTTCCCATCAGAAGAGCAAAGATTGAGAAATGCCTACCAGGGCAGGCGCAGTGGCATGCAGGCTAATCCTCTAAGGCGCTGGCATCCCACACGGGCACCAGTTTGTGTCCCAGCTGCTCTATTTCTGACCCAGCTCCCTGCTAATGGCCTGGGAAAGCACAGGAGCATAGCCCAAGTCTTTGGGAACCTGTACTCACTTAAGAGACCTGGAAGAAACTCCTGTCCTAGCCTCAGACTGGCTCAGCTTAAGCTGTCGTGGCCATTTGCGGAGTGAATTTGTGGATGGAAGATCTCTATGTCTCCCTCTTTATTTCTGTAACTCCGACTTTCAAGTAAAATAAACAAATCTTAAAAAAAAAAAGTCCCCTTGAGCTCCTTGAGGACAGAAGATGAGCTGCCCCATGGGATGTGAGGCTGATACAATGGCTCAATTGGCTAATCCTCTACCTGTAAGGGCCAGCACCCCAAATGAGCACCAATTTGTGTCCTGGCTGATCCACTTCCCATCCAAGCTCTCTATTGGTGGCCTGGGAGACATAGGGGATGGTTCAAGGTCCTTGGGCCCCTGCACTCATGTAGGAGACCTGGAAGAGGCTCTTGGCTCCTAGCTTCAAATCAGTTCAGCTCCGTCTGCTGTGGCCATTTGGTGAGCGAACCAACAGTTGGAAGATCTTTCTGTCTGTCCTTCTCACTGTAAATCTGCCTTTCCAATAAAAGTAAATAGATCTTATTTAAGAAATAGACTAACAGGTGCTATTTAAGGGGGGACTATTTTCAGATTCTCAATCCCAAATCTATCCATGCCTAAACTTTGCTGAGATGTAAGAAATTAGCTCATTCCACCAAGCTCCTCTTGCATCTCCCATGAGCCCACAAGACCCACACTCCGGGCCGTCCTCCCCATCTGGGTACCCCCAGTCTTAAACCTGCTCCAGAAGGAACACCACCTCCCCTGCTCCCCACATCCAGGGAGGGTAGGAGTGGAGAAGGGGGAGGGAGGTTACGGTAAGGGCAGGAGGAGGAGCTTGTTAATAGAACCAAAGATTCTGCTAGAATTTTGCATCCAACAGTTGCTAAATGTCCTATAATTATCACATTTGTGTGCAAATTCAAGACAGTGCATTCTGCCGTTCTCACCAGACTGAATGCCCGGCTAGGCTAGCTGAGGAAAATGGCAAGAAGTTGGCATTCTGAGTCTTATCTCAGAGCAATGAAATCCCTGAGCGTCCAGCTGTGAGCCCCTGGGCCCCTACCCCCAGTTCCAGGCCCAGCCCAGGCCCCCACCTGGGGGTCCCTGACCCTCCAGACAGCCCATGCTGGCTGTGATGGCAGCTGTCAGAGGGAATGGTGTCTACCAGGTTACCCCCTCACTCCCCACCCCCCCGTCCCTCCCCCAAGAGAAAATGCTTTGTCTCTATGCAAAAGATCCACAAGCCAGACACCTAATAAACACCTCAACCAGAATTTAAGGGGAACAGGCAGGCAGGAGGAGAGAGTAGACCCCACGGGACACACTCCAGACCTTGGAGGGCAGGAGGCTGGGTCTAAGGCTTCAGGGCCCCAGCCCCGAACAGGCGACCCCCAAGATCTGAAGCCTGGGCACAGCGTACTGCCCCTCCCCCACCTGCACCCTCAGCTCCCAGCCCCCGCCACAGTGCCCCACGGAATAACCCCACGACCGGAAATGTCCTCCTATCCTGTTGGGCCCAGGCCTGGGGGCCCCCCTTTCCTGCCGCCCCCTCCCCCGGGCCTGGCCGCAGGCCCCAATCCCCGGGCTTGCGTGACTGCAGCAGCCGGCAGGGGCAGCCCATGGGGCGGCCGTGGTCCCCAGGACCTCGCCACTGGCAACACCACCAACTCCTGGGCAGATGGGGATCAAGAGGAACACAAAAGGAAGCGGAATGCTGCCAGCGGCGCCACGGCTTGCAGGAGTGGGGGTGTTAGCAAAGCATCCACGCGCCCACAAAGCTTTAGGCAACCCCTCCAAGGCGAGAGCCCCGCAACAGAAGCCGATTCCAGGCTCTGGGGGCTGCAGCGGGCCGCCAAGCCCCCCCAGCGGGAGGTGCCCTCCTTCTCCCCCCCCCCACCCCCCCCGCAGCACAACAACTTTGCAACTTCTCAGCACCGATGTCCTCAAAGGGAAGCATTGGGGTCTGGGAGCCGATTGCTATTATTTTTGCAAATCCTCCCCCTTTTCCAGGTGGCTGCGCGCGCCTCCGGCCTGGCAGCGCTG
This sequence comes from Ochotona princeps, assembly GCF_030435755.1. NCBI lineage: Eukaryota > Metazoa > Chordata > Mammalia > Lagomorpha > Ochotonidae > Ochotona > Ochotona princeps. The sequence continues at coordinate 4,458,429 of NC_080846.1, forward strand.
TTCAGGCTCTTCCGCTACGGCCATTCTTGCCCGGGCGCTCCAGTGCTCCGCACACCGGTCGCACGGGAAGCGGGGATGCACCCCTCAACACGCCCAGCACCTCTCCCCCGGGCACCCCCGGCCGAGCAGAGCACTCACCTTGGCCGGGCTGCGCTCCCCGCGGGCCTGCGCCGAGCCCGATAAATGGTATGCTATGACTAGAGGTATGATTACGTTATTATTATTAGTAATAATAAGAGTAAATGCTATTTAATTACGGGCGGCCGCATCCTGCTCCCGGCGCCGCCGCCCCGGCAGCTCGGCCCCGGTGGCTCCGGAGCGCTCCTCTTCCATGGCCAGCCCCTCGCCGGCCGCTCGCGGCAGCGCCCGCTCCAAGGCGCCGGCGTCTCCCGGCAGCGCTTCCTCCTCGGGTCCTAGAGCGAGGCCGCCGTCGCTGCGCGAGCCCGGGGGTGGGCGGCGCACCTGGCGACCTGGGTGGGGGTGGTGGCCGCGGGGTCTCCTCCCCCTGGGCAGTTCATGCTGGGTACTAGCTTTTTCCAAGTGTTATTCCTGTCTTGGGGCAATTGTGCCTCTCTGGATGAATGGTGGTCAAGCCAGTGCCTGCCCCAACCCTCGCCCCATCTCCAGGAGCTTGAGACACTTGAGTTAAAGAGTTCTTCCTCCAGCATGAGACGAGTGGGGACTGCCACCATGGGGTTTGAGGGCTCTGTGGCGACCTCAGTGTGGACATTGGTAGCCCAGAAACAAAGGGGAAGGAAAAAATATCCTCCGAAAACCTCAGGAGTTCGGGGGCTTCCGGCTAACCCCACGCACACTGTCCTAGGACATGGAGGAGGGACAAGATGCCCCTGAGGTGTTAGTGGTTCCCAGCAGTGAAGGTGGGAGATGCCAGCAAAACCAGCGTCCTTGCAGGAATTTTGCTAAAATGGAGCAGTGCAGGAGTGGACTGCCAAGTCCACTAGTGGGGGCTTTGGAGATGGTGGAGGAAATATGAATCAAGAGGTTAGTTGGGCCCGTTGCTGTGGCCTAGCGGTGTAAGTCCTCGCCTTGCAGTGCTGGGACCCCATAATATTGGTGCCAGATTGTGTCTAGGCAGCCCCACTTCCCACCCAGCTTCCTACTTGTGGCACCAAGGACTTGGGACTCTGCAACCATGTGGGAGTCCGAGAAGAAGCTCCTGGCTTTGGATCAGTGCAGCTCCAGCCGTTGCAGCCACTTGGGGAGTGAGTCAGGGGACAGAAGATCTTCCTCTCTGTCTTCCTCCTCTCTGTATATCTGACTTTCCAATAAAAATAAATAAACATAAAAATAATAATGATAATAAAAAAAAGAGGTTAGGTGAGAACTGGTGGCAGCTGAGAGAACCCACTAGATGAGGTGAGATTAAACCGTCACGCCAGGGCCTGGTGTGGTGGTCTAGTGGCTGAAGTCCTTGCCGTGTGTGTTGGGAGTCCACATGGACACAGGTTCTGATCCCAGCTTCCCCACTTCCCATCCAGCTCCCTGCCTGTGGCCTGGGAAAGCAGTGGAGGACGGCCCAAAGCCTTGTGACCCTGCACCCACGTAGGAGGCCCAGAAGAGGCTCCTGGCTTGTGGCTTTGAATCAGTTCAGTTCTGGCTATTGCGGCCACTTGGGAGTGAGTCAGAGGAGGGAAGATCTTCTCTGTCTCTCCTCTCTGTATATCTGCCTTTCCAATAAAGAATAAATTAAAAAAAAATCTTAAAAAAAAAAAAAACAGGCCAGCTCTAAGGGCCCCCAGGGCCTGGCCTCAAAGCTGGGAAGGTGGATTTGAACCCAGAACTGCCCATTCCTGTGTTCAACCACCACCTCTCAACACACACACACACACACACACACACACACACACACACACACAATCTACTGCCTGCTCATGGATGCCAGGAGGACCCACATCCCAAAGACTGCCTTCTCAAATTTCCCTTCCCCCTCTTCATTTTATGTGTACATGTGTGCAGATATACACGTGTGTGCATGTGTATTTGATGAATTGCAAAGCATGTGTGAGCCCAACTTCCTCTGTCTAGCGTATCACTTTTACAAATAGGTATGCCAGACTAACCTAGGGCTCCCACTGTGAGACAAACTTGCAACATTGACACGCTGTGTAAGTGCTGGGGGGGAGGAGAACTTAGAGCTGAAGGGTAACTTGGTTCTCACTGTAGTTCTTGAAGGCTGGTTTGAGCTATCCCAGGTAGCAATTCTGACCACACAGCCTCTGACTCTTTGCACTATGTGAGGATGGCCCAAAGCCTTGGGACCATGCACCGCATGAGAGACCCAGAAGAAGCTCCTGGCTCCTGGCTTTGGATTGCCTCAGCTCCAGTTGTTGCGGTCACTTGGGGAGTGAACCAGTGGATGGAAGATCTTCCTCTCTGTCTTCAATTTCCTCATTTACATAAGGATAAGAAAACTGAATCACGATCAAGTTGATTTGAGGTCTATATTATCATCTCATCTTACAGATAAAGGTGCTAGGGCAAGATGGAGTAGCTTCAAGAAAACCAGCTGCCAGGGCTTGGAGATTGTGCCATGCCAAGCTAAGGGTGATGTCATGCATGTCTTGAAAGTGACTTCTCTCTCATTCAAGGGGTTCAGCTGGATGTCAGCCCCAACTCTGCCATTTGGCATCATCTTGTTCAGTTGTTTGGGCTGCCTCACATGGTCAGATGATCCCAGCTCTGTCAAATTCCATAGAATTAGGAGAAGGGACCAGGAGGCTGGTAGCAGTAGCCACTTTTGGTGAAGCACCAATGTGGTTGGGCAGCAGAGCCCTGTGTCCATGGTGACATAGGCTGTCATTTGTTCACGGGCAGCTGCCAGGTTACATTTGGTGATTGGCTTCTTCTCTCCAAAATCCTCCAAGATAGGGACTGTTTTTAACACATTTTCAGGTGAAGAGTAGACACAAAGCAGTTAAGTGACTTGATCCCACCCACATGGGAGACCCAAAAGGGGCTCCTGGCTTCAGATCAGCACAGCTCCAGCCGTTACAGCCACTTGGGGAGTGACTCAACAGATGGAAAATCTTCCTCTTTGTCAAATATTCAAAAAAAAAAATTGCCTAGCATAGGCCTCAGGTCCTCCCATTCTGACGCAGCAGACACTCTGGGAGGCAGCAGGTGCTGGCTCCTGTACCTGAGTCCCTGCCCTCTGTTTGGGAGAGCCTGATGGAGTTCCTGGGTTCCAGCCGGGCTGGCCCAGCTGCACTGGTTGGGGGCATTCGTGAGCCGCTGGATGGACCATATCTGTCTGCCTTGCAAACACAATGGAGATAGGTAAGTGTGCCGCTGGGGCCTGGGAGCCGGACAGGTGCGTCAGCCATTCACTCCTTCCTCAGTGAGCACCTTCTCTGCCAGGCTTAAGGCAGCTTATCTCCTAAGAGGGCCTAAGCTGGCAACCTGAGCAGCCACCAGCTGCAGGGCTCATTTCCTCACTCTGCAAATGTCCCTAGTCAGGCCCTCCTGACAGCTTCAGCATAGCTCCAGGCCCTAACCCTTCAGCAAGGAATCTTTTTTGTTTTTAAAGATTTAATTATTCAAAAGACAGAGTGACAGAGATCTTCCATCTGCTGCTCACTCTCCAATGGTGCTAAGAGCCAGGCTGGGCCAAGCTGAAGCCGGCAGCGAGCAACGTCTTCTGGGTCTCTCATGTAGGCGGCCCGTGACCAGCTGTCTTCTGCTGCGTTCCCAGGCACCTAAGCAGGGAGCTGGATTAGAAGTGGGCCAGGGAGTGGTGTCGTGGCATTGTAAGTCAAGCCTCTGCCTGTAATGCTGGCATCTTGTACAGGCACCAATTGAAGTCTTAGATCCTCCACCCATCTACTTCAACCTTGCCAAACTATATATTATTAAAAAGAAATAGAGAAGATAATTTGTCCAAAGTTTTTGACACCAGGGAACCCTTCACAAAGTGCTGTAAGTTCCCCACAGGGATACTAGCCTCTCCTAGCTCACTGACCACTGGATTACAGGAACTACAGCCGTGCCTGCTGGAATACAGATGTCTGTTTTGTGGAGGGCATGGCTTGTTTTAACCATGAGTTTTTTGTTTGTTTGTTTGTTTTTTAAGATTTATTTTATTTTTATTGGAAAGTCAGATATACAGACAGGAAGAGAGACAGAGAGAAAGATCTTCTGTTCCTTCATTCATTCCCTAGAAGCCAGGAGTCTGGAGCCTCTTACGGGTCTCCCACATGGTTGCAGGGTCCCAAGGCTTTGGGCTGTCCTCAGCTGCTTTCCCAGGCCACAAGCAGGGGTGCTGGATGGGAAGTGGGGCCGCCAGGATTAGAACCAGTGCTCAAATGCGATCCTGGCGCTTGCAAGACAAAGACTTGAGCGCTTGCAAGAGGAAGATTTTAGCCGCTAAGCTACCGCGCTGGGCCCTATCCAAGATTATTTATTGAAGTTGAAAAAAAAATTAATGTATTGTGGTTGAGGAGCCTGGGCTTGAACCCAAGGGGAGTGTCCTTCAGACTGGGAATGCTGGCCACCTCCTCTGGCCCCGCCCACTTTGTCATGTGGGTGGGGGTGGCTGCTGGGCCTCCACCCTCTCCTCAGACTAGGGACTGTCTCTCCACATTCCTCGCATGTCAGGCATACTTGGGCCCTTTGTTTTCCATCCCACTCAAAGGCAAGTCTGCAGTCTGTTTTTTATTTTATTTTTTTAATAACCATAAATATTGTTACTTAATCCATTTATAATCAGTTAGTTTTGCTTTCAGACACCAGAATGGAATTTAAAACACTCAGGTGAACCAGAAAAATCTTTACCAGCCAGCCCCCAGGGACCTGGCTTATCTCTCTTGTCTGTGTAAAGTGGGTGGGTTATTGGATTCTCAGGGTCTCAGTTCTTGTTGAAATGAAGAAAGGAAAGATCTAAGGAACCCCCACCTGTTTGTCCTGGGAAGGCTGCTGAGAGGACTTCCTGGAGGTAGTGGAGCTCTGGGGTGTGGGGGACACTCAGGGAAGCCAGTAGGGGTCGGCTGAGGGGAATTCCAGGTCCAGGCTGGGAAATTGCACTCTCAGGCAGAAGGTGACCACCACTTAGATGTATCCACCGCGCCCCCCGCCCCCGACCATCCTAAATTGTCTAAAGTGCACAGCATCCCTGACCTATCCAAGTAAGGTCATGAGCAGTACAGGCCAAGCACTCTCAGCCCTAACTCCTAACCTTTGCCCTCCTCAGGAGGGCCTGGGGAATAAGCAATGTTCCCATCTTGTTGCTCTGCAGGGCTGCAATAAGTACTTCCTCAGGAATAAGTACTTATCAGAGGGAAGATCTTCCTTTCTTTCCTCCTCTCTGTATATCTGACTTTCCAATAAAAATAAATAAATCTTTCAAAAAACATATTTAGGGCCCGGCAGCGTGGCCTAGTGGCTAAAGTCCTCGCCTTGAACGCCCTGGAATCCCATATGGATGCCGGTTCTAATCCCGGCAGCTCCACTTCCCATCCAGCTCCCTGCTTGTGGCCTGGGAAAGCAGTGGAGGATGGCCCAATGCATTGGGACCCTGCACCCGCGTGAGAGACCTGGAAGAGGTTCCTGGTTCCTGGCTTCGGACTGGCATAGCACCGGCCATTGCGGCTTACTTGGGGAGTGAATCATCGGATGGAAGATCTTCCTCTCTGTCTCTCCTCCTCTCTGTATATCTGGCTTTCCAATAAAAATGAATAAATAAAAAAAATGTATTTATTGGGGCCCAGTGTGTGGCCTAGTGGCTAAAGTCCTCCCCTTGAATACGCCAGGATCCCATGTGGGCACGGTTCTAATCCCGGCAGCTCCACTTCCCATCCAGCTCCCTGCTTGTGGCCTGGGAAAGCAATGGAGGACAACCCAAAGCCTTGGGACCCTGCACCCATGTGGGAGACCCAGGAACACACTCTGGGCTTCAGATTGGCTTAGTTGTGCCAGCAGATGGGAGATCTTTTTCCGCTTTGTTTCTCCTTCTCTCCTCTGTAAATTTGCCTTCCCAATAAAATCTTTAAAAAAAGAAAAGCAACCAGAAGAGTAGAGATTTGGGAGATCTCCCATGTGCTGGTTCACTCCCCAGATGGCCCCAACAGCCAGCTAGGGCTTGGCTAGGCTGAAGCGGGGAGTCTCCCCGAGGATGGCTGGGTTGGAGGTGGCGCAGCAGGACTGTGTGTGCCAGTCTCAGGTGACTTCACGCGCTGTGCTGTATAACCTGGCTCCTTTATACAAACCCGGCCCAGGATCTGATACAGGGCCACAGGTTGCCTTAAGTTATCACGTCTTTCCAGTCTGCTTTGTTTATCAGCTACAAGTCACACATATTTTTGTTATTCTGGAGCTTGCCCTCAGCTTAGCTATCTGCCATTTCCTCCCGTGGAGAAGTCTTGACGGTACTGAAAAAACAAGAGGAAATGAACCCCCACTTCTTGCCGAAGAGACCCCGCAGCGACTGCGAATGCAGAACCACCCTTTGTCAATGAAGTTACTAGAACGTGAAAGGGGAGGAGTCGTTCGGCAAGAGCTGGGAGGCCGGCCCGCGTGGCATCATGGGAGCTGTAGTCACTCTGTCAGCCTCCCAAAGGATGGCCGCCCCGTAGTCTCTGCGAGAAAGAGCCAGAAAGCCGCGATGACGGGGGCAGCGAACCGGAAGAAGGCGCTGGCGCTTGGCACGCGTGGCCTTCTGGGACGGGTAGTCCGCGGCTCGCGCCCCGCCGCGTCCTCACGGGGGAACTGGACTTCCTTACCCAAGGAGCCGCGCGCGCGCGGGGCTAAGGGAAGCCGGTCTGGGCTGGAACAAATCAAATCGAAGGAAAGAAACTGCCGGCTTTCAAAATCCTCCTCCTCCGCCATCATCCGCCGCCGTGTGCAGAGCAGGTGGTGTGGGAGACGCGAGTGACGAGGATCCTCGGTGTCTCCCGGTCCCGCCTCCTCCCCGGAGAATAGACAGACGCGAGTGGCCTGGTCATCGTGGCCGCTGGATCTGAGGCGGCGACGCTCGGCTGACCCGGCCGGGCCCGGGAGTCCGTCTGTCAGTCTCCGCCCCAGCGGGCGGACTCCCCGCTCGCTCCCCGCACGCGGCGGCGCCGCCTGTTGACGGTACGGTCGGGCCCCTCGCCTCAGCTGACCGTGGTTCCGGGGGACGCGGACCCTCCCTGCGGCTTGGGGTTCCCTCGGGCTGCTGACGCGGGAGCGATGGATGCTTTGTGCACCTGCGGACCTGCCGGTGGCTGCCGCTGTCCCCCCCGGCCGACCTTGATCTTTTAGCGTGGATAGCGGGGAGGGGAGGTCGGCAGGTGCCTCTGTTTTTCCGTGATTTTTTCTGACCTCACAGGCCGTCAGGGCGAGGCGGGCTCAGGTGAATTCCCCGGGCATTTCGTAGGCACCTTGAAGAGCCCACGCCCGGAGCCGCGCGTGGGTGAGGGTGGGTGCGGACGCCGCGTTAGGCGGGAAGCCCTCTAGGGATGCTCCTGTCGGCTGCTCCCCTGGCTTGGTTCTCTGTCAGCTTGCAGCTGCCGCCTCCTTGGTGGCGCGGCTCACATCCAGGCCCTGAGTGCGCCTTTCCTCTCCTTCCCTACTCTGCCGCCACCTCAGATCCTCCCCGCCCAGCCTGTGTGTTTTGATCCCAGTCTGACATCCTGAGGATCCGGTGAAGAACACAGGCTTGAGAAGGCAGGAGTTTGTTTTCAGCTGTGCAGCCTTCCTGGTCCCTTCAGCAGTGTCCAGGATCGAGTGGTCCGAGCTGGGAGGTTTTGTTTTGTTTGCTGAGTCACTGACTGTCTTACCTAGAAGGGTAGTGCAGGCATACTGACAAAACACAGCTGTCCAGCATAGGGGGCTGGATGAGGAGAGGAGGTGGGAAGCTGGTTAGCTGGAAACAGAGCAAGCCTGGGATGGGGAGTGTGGCAGATCAGGCTCTGAGGACGGGAGAGGGGTAGAAGACTTCGTGGGTAGCACCCCTGCTTCTCCCATCTGTCACTGTCCCTCAGTCCCAAGGCACCTGCCTTTTCTCTGGGGAAGTGGAGTTCATCATTCTGCCCAACTGTAACGGTGTGAAATGTGACTTGGACCTTCAGCAGGCGTAGAGTTCCCAAAATCTTAAGTTGACAAGTGGTCATTTATTTTAGTAACAGAGAGAGAGCTTTTCCATTCATTGATTTATTCCCTGAATGCCTACAAGAGCCAGGACCCCAAGAACTTGGGCCATCACCTGCCACCTGCCCGGTGCACAGGGGCAGGTCGCTGACGGGAAGCCCGGGCAAGACTCGTTCCCAGCTACTGAAGTTTGAGAAGTGGGTTGTGCCATGATGCCTACCCTTCTGTAGGCTGAGGAGACTGCTGGCTGGCAGTTCCCGGGTAGCCTCTGGAGGGTGAGAGTCGTGAGAGAGACCCAGGCAGGCTTAGATGGTTGGGACCCAGAGCCCCTTTGCCAGCCCCTGGGGAAAGGATGGGAGCTGAAGGGTTAGCACACCACTGAGTTCATCTGCTGTGCCTGTGCGGTGGTGCCTCTGAGATCCCCAAGGACGGGTTCTGGAGAGCTGTGCGGTGGCTGCACAGCGACAGGCTGGTCCCTGGGGAAGGCACTCCCTGCTCTGCAACCAGTCTGTGTGCTGCCACCACATGTATCTTCTTCATCTGGTGGTTTGTATCAAACTAATCAACATAGTAAATGTATCCCCAAGTACTCAAGAGTGTCTGGTGGCTCCCAGGGCGGGGTTGTGGGAACTCCAGTTTAGAGCTGGCCAGGGGCTGGCATAAGCACCCTGCCCATCCCAGGAAGTGAAGCGATCTGTGGGTGTCTTTAGCCAGTGTTAGGACTGATGGGAGAAGTCCTGGTTGGCCTCCACCCTGGAATCTCATAGCTCACTGGTAGCGGGAATTCCGCACATCTGGGCTCTGGATGCTGTTATAGGAGAGACACCACAGCCAGCCCATTGTGATGATGGCTGTGGTGATGCGGAGCCCCCTTTGGTTACCTAGGGGCTAAGAGCAGAGGTGCAGAGGGCTGACCCCTGGGCCCCACCCAGAGTCATGCCAGTGGGTGGGGGTGCCGTTCTGTGGAGTGGGTGACCCGGATCCCATGGACATCTGCATCCAGGACTGGCACCCTGAAACGGAGAGCAGCCGAGATGATGAGGCGGGTGTGTGCTTGGCAGATACTGAGGACTTGGGGGACAGAATTGGCTGGGGAGGGGAAATAGGAGGAGGGCATTAGGTTCCAAAGGACTTAGGCCCGGAGGTGGCTGTCCCTTTCTAGCTGCCCTAACTAGTCCCCAGGAGAGGCCTGCTAATGAATGCAATCGTGGCCTTCTCAGCTTTCAGATCTCCAGGGGAGCCCACCATTGTGGCCGTCATGGCCTCTGAAGACATTGCCAAGCTAGCAGAGACCCTGGCCAAGACACAGGTGGCTGGAGGACAGCTGAGTTTCAAGGGCAAAAGTCTCAAACTCAACACTGCGGAAGATGGTAAGTTCCTGTGCCACCTGAGTGAGCAACCAGGACTTGAACCAGTGCCCACATGGGATGCGGGCAGAGGCTTAACTTGTTGTACCGCAATGCCAGTGCCCCAGACTTTTAAGAGAATGCTTGAGGCATCTTGGCCCAGATGAGATCTCCGGACGTTTGTTTGTTTGTTTGTTTGTTTTGGGAAGCCAGCAGCTCAGGCTGGGTCTCCCTATTCCTTGACCTACCACTTGTTGGATCCCAGTGTGTACACTGACAGAGAACTGAGTTGGGAGTGGAACAGGCTCTGAGCTGGGATACCGTGGCTATTAACTGGAATATATGAAAATGCCAATCACAGTGGCGTTAGTATTTGTGTAATGTATGTGAGTGAATTAGCCTATGTTTTTTTTTAAATTATTATTATTATTAATGGAAAATATTTCTTTGTTATCTGAGAGAGAGAGAGACCTTGCACCTGCCGATTTACTCCCGCAGTGCCAAAGCCAGGAGCCAGGAGCTCCTTCCTTGTCTCCTTATGGGATGTGAGTGTCATAAATGATGGCTTAAACAGCCCCAGACCTATCCTTTGTTATTTAAAAAAAAATAATTTATTGATTTTTTTTATTGGAAAGTCAGATATACAGAGAAGGGAAGACAGAGTAGTAGATCTTTCCGATGGTTTATTCCCAAGCGGCCACAACGGCTGGAGCTGAGCCGATCCAGAGCCAGGAGCCAGGAGCTTGTTCTTGGTCTCCCATGTGAGTACAGGGTCCCAAGGCTTTGGAGATCCATCCTCCACTGCTTTCCCAGGCCTCAAGCAGGGAGCTGGATGGGAAGTGGGGCTGCCGGGATTGGAACCAGTGCCCATGTGCGATCTTGGTGTGTTCAAGGCAAGGACTTTAGCCACTAGGCCACCACACTGGGCTCTAAATTTTTAAAGATCCAATTATTTATTTGAAAGAATGGGTTCACTCAGCAAATCACCACAACAACCAGGGGCACGCTACAGCCAGGTGCCGGGCTCTCCATCAGGATCTTCTTTTTTTTTTTTTTAAAGATTTACTTTATTTTTATTGGAAAGTCAGATATACAGAGAGGAGGAGAAATGGAGAAAGAAGGTCTTCCGTCCGATGATTCACTCCCCAAGTGAGCACAACGGCCGGTGCTGTGCCGATCCGAAGCCAGGAGCCTGGAGCCTCTTCTGGGTCTCCCACGTGGGTGCAGGGTCCCAAGGCTTTGGGCCGTCCTTGACTGCTTTCCCAGGTGACAGGCAGGAAGCTGGATGGGAAGTGGAGCAGTCGGGATTAGAACTGGCGCCCACATGGGATCCTGGCATGTTCAAGGCGAGAACTTTAACTGCTATGCTATTGTGCCGGGCCCAGGCCTGGCCTTTTTGTATGTGCCTGTTTTACATTCATTGCAGCAGAACCTTCTGCCTATCCATGCTCCCTGCCAGACTCTGGGCCTATCTGATTTTTGTCCGTAAGCCAGGCCAGCTCAGGATAGGGGGCTGGGAGTGTTGGAGTGTGTGAGTGACGTAGTAGCTGCTGAGCTTTCTGCCGCCTCAGCTCATCGTGACCCCCAAAGTCTAAACTTCTGTTCTCTGGTCTCCTGCAGCCAAAGATGTGATTAAAGAGATTGAAGACTTCGATGGGTTGGAGGCTCTGCGCCTGGAGGGTAACACGGTGGGTGTGGAGGCGGCAAGGGTCATCGCCAAGGCCCTGGAGAAGAAGTCAGAGTTGAAGGTGAGTTCTGCAGGGCCAGGAGGCCCAAGCCACTTGATGCCAAGCTTTTGAGAATGTCACCCTTCCTGTGTCCCTGCCCTGTTGATGGTCACCCAGACAGCTGCTCTTCTCTGGTTATCACAGCACTACTGAGCCCCTCTTGTCGTTGGGCAGTGAGCCAGCTCTAATGTGGTATTGGGGTACAGGTGGTTTGTGGGGCAAGCCTTAGCTTACAATGTAAGTCTGACACTGAGGCGGGAAGGACCCGAAATCAGCCAGCAGGTGCCTTTGAGAGGTATTGCTGACAAACCCTTGAGACTCACGGGTCCAGGATGTGGCCAAAGCTGCTGCTAGTGGAAGTGTCTAGACGTGTACAGCACAGCTTGTTAGCTGTCCTTGTTCCCTAGTATTGGTGCTGGTGTCACGTGATAGCAACAGAGTCCCAGCTGTTCCACTTTCAATCCAGCTCCCTGCAAATACACTTGGGAAAGCAATAGAAGATGGCCCAAATGCTTGGCCCCTTCCACCCACATGGAGACCCACTCTTTCCTTCCACATGGCTCAGCTCCAGCTGTTGTGGTCATCTGGGAAGTGAACCAGCACCTGGAAGATCTCTCTATCTCTCCCTCTCTCTGTAACTCTGCCTTTCAAGTAAATAAATACATATTTATTTAAAAAAATAAATATATATTTATTTTAAAAAAGGAAAAGAAGAAATAAAAGGCCTGGTGCATGTAGCCTAGTGGCTGAAGTCCTCGCCTTACATGTGCCAGGATCCCATATGGACACTGGTTTGTGTCCCAGATGCTCTACTTCCCATCCAGCTCCCTGCCAGTGGCCTGGGACAGCAGTGGAGGACGGCCCAAAGCCTTGGGACCCTGCACCTGCATGTGAGACCTGGATTAAGCTCCTGGCTCCCAATTTTGGATCAGCTCAGCTTTTGCTATTGACGGCTGCTTGGGGAGTGAACCAGTGGATGGAAGATCTTTCTCTCCGACTCTCCTGTATAATGCTTTTCCAATTAAAAAAAAATTTATTTATTTGAAACAGAATGACAAAGGGAGGGAGGGAGGGGGAAGAGAGAGAGAAAGCATCTCTGTCCACGTGGCTGCCGTGGCCCTCCCAGATTGAAGCCAGCTGCTTGGAGCTCCGTTGAGCTTCCTGTGTGAGTGCAGGGACCTACATTTGCTGTCTTTGCAGTTGCATTAGCACGGAGCTGGATCATAAGTGGATGAAGTGGGACTTGAACTGGCACTGAGCTAGTGATGGCCCTGCTTGCCATGCTGTAGCACTGTCCCAGCAAGTGCTTTCTCAGAGTTGAGCAGGTGCCCCTCCTTGACCAACCAGCAGGGCAGTTGAGGTCCTCCTGGTGTTCCCAAGATTGCATCCTGTAAACACCAGTCTTGTTTGGTTTTGCTTTGGGTTATTTATTTGAAAGGCAGATCACCGAGGAGAAACAAACATATCTTTTTTTTTAAAGATTTATTTATTTTATTACAGCCAGATATACACAGAGGAGGAGAGACAGAGAGGAAGAACTTCCGTCCGATGATTCACTCCCCAAGTGACCGCAATGGGCTGGTGCACGCCGATCTGAAGCCGGGAACCTGGAACCTCTTCCGGGTCTCCCATGTGGGTGCAGGGTCCCAATGTATTGGGCTGTCCTCGACTGCTTTCCCAGGCCACAAGCAGGGAGCTGGATGGGAAGTGGAGCTCTCGGGGCTTTCAAGGCGAGAACTTTAGCGGGCCCGAAACAAACATATCTTCCATCCGCTAGTTTATTCCCCAAATGGCTGCAAGAGCCAGGGCTGGACCAGGCCAAAGCCAGGAACCAGCTACACCATCCTGGGCATGCTCTTGAGTGGCAGGGCTGCAAGTCCTCAGGCCACTGTCCACTGCTTTCCTAAGTGCCTTCACAGGAAGCTGGCTGGGAAGCAAAGCAACTGGGTTTCAGACCAGGCATTCTGCCTGGGATGCCAGGATCACAAATGACAGCTTGACCCACTGTGCGCTGTGAGGAAACGGGGGTCTGCATTGGGAAAGCCCGTGGCAGAGAGGGTCATTGCTGGATGTTCCCAGTGTCTGATTAGCATATGACACTCTGAGAAGACACCAGGACAGGCCTGCACCTGGCCGCTTCCGGTCTCATTGCCTCTTCACAGCCCGGGAATGAGGCGAAACGAGGAATCTGAATAGTCAGGAACCTCGAAGTTCAGTGGGCTGCTGGAGTCGCTTCGGGTCACAGCGCTGATGTGTGGCAGGCCATGTGTTATTCACTCAAGTCTAGTGTTTCTTGCTTGGCATCATTGCCCTTCTGTGGGGAAGGAATACAGGGCTGGGGCCATGCAGAGATCCAAAGTGTGCTTGCGCAGAAGGGCTTGACAGTGAGTTCCATGTGGTCTGTCATGGTGCTGTCCTAAGAAAGATCACAGTTGGGTTAGCAACCAAAGTTTTTATTCCTTTGGCCACAGCCTGGGCAGAAGAACTTGTCTGAGAGGAGCAGGGATAAAGGTGCTGGCCCTACAGGAGCTGGAGTTGGGCTTCCAAGGGCCTGAGTGGTCTGTCATCTTGATTTCCCAGGCTATAAACAGAGTTGGATGGGAAGTAGAGCACTCAGGACACGAACCGGTGCCCACAAGGCATGCCTGTGCTTGTAGGTGGAGGATTAGTCTGTTGAGCCATCGTATTGGCCCCCAGACTGGGGACATTCGTGACAGTGCTGCTGAGCCTCCTGTCCTTGACTTGCAGACAGGTGCTTTGATCCAGCCAGTTAAATGGGTCCAGCTTTTCTCTTGACAAAGCGTGGAATGCGTGATCTGTTAGGCTCGGTTGGTCCAAGCTCAGCTGATGCCAGGCGAGGTAGTGCTTACTTGAGGGGCTTCCTCGTGGCAGGCCTGCTCTAAGGGTCTCCAGCTAATACCTCCCCCCATATCCCCACAGCGATGCCACTGGAGCGACATGTTCACAGGAAGGCTGAGGTCCGAGATCCCGCCAGCACTGGTGAGTGGATGCAGGGTGCCCTGGGCACTCCCTGTGACTTCTTCCTCCAGCAGGGTGTCTTCCAGAGCTGGGCCCACAGGATGACTTAGAGGGTGATGTGAAGTCATCTCCCCGTGTCCTGCCAGGAGGGCTGCTGAGAGCGCGGGGGTGATGGGAGCAGCAGGGCTGAGTCCAAGGGCTTCCTCCCAGAGGGCTGTGGGGTTGTTGCCTCACTCTGGATTCTCTGCCACACAATAGACATCTCCTGGCACCACCTCCCCTGCACCCTAAGGCCTGGGCCCTCACTGCCTCCGTCTGCGCACACCCCACAGGCTGTCCTTGCCTAAGGCCTTTCCCTTCCCTGCTTCCCTTGTTGGCTTTTGTTCTTTTTGTGGCTGGCTTCCCTCTGCTGCCGTCCTCCATTTCCCTGTTAAGGCGCTGGGTGCGGGTGGGGGCACCTCCGTGGGCCTTCCCTCTTCCAGCCTGCATGGACCTGCATTCACACACATGCTCCGAGCTCACTTCTGCAGGCACAGTGTGTCATGTACTGGGGCGTTGTCCCAGAGTGAGGCTCCTAGGTAGGATTTGAAGAGGCCTCAGAGTTGGTGGGATTAGGACCCGGCTGGAAGGATAAACAAGACCAGGTGAGATGAGGGGTTAGAATGCAGGTTGAATGAATCCACTTAGGTACTTGGTAGAAAAGAAGCTTAAAGGAATGCCTTGGGTCTGTGGCACAGTGGGATTCCCCTTGGCTGTGAAAGCTTTCCTGAACTTCAGCACTGAGTTTCCTCAGGCGTGGAGAAGCCTGTGTCTCCACACTCATGGCCCTGAGAGTGAGTCTGTGGAGAGGGGAGAAGAGAATTTGGGATCAGGGAGGACATGAAACCCAGGGGGTGAGGAGGTGTGGCTGTGAGAGGCTGGGCGTTGGTCGGGGCAAGGCCGTCAGGGATGGAGAGGATGGTAGGAATAGCACAGCTGGCACATCCATGGTCTGGCATGGACAAAAGGACCACTCGCTGGCTTTCCTGCCAGTCAGCCGCCTGGCCAGCCCACTTCTCTATTCTCCTGCAGCCTTCTCTCTGCGAACCAGCTCCCTTGGGGGATGCTGGTGTCCCCAAAGGGTCTCCAGCACAGCTCAGTGTCCTACCAAATCTGGCCCTGGCCTTGCCTTGTGGGTGACCTGCTACATCCCTGGAGGCCTCTTAGGGTCTGTTCCCTCCACATCCAGGTACCCCCAGGTTCGGCGGCCGGCCCACCTTGCACGAAGAGGCCCAGGTCGTCTCTACTTGCTGCCGTAGCACCCTGTTCCCCCTTGGGGCAGGTAGCCTCCAGTCTCCCTCTGTCCGATTGCCTGAAGGTCACTTCCTCTGTGACACTTGGGCACCACAGGGTCTCATGTTGTCAGGCACAGGGCCCCTAGTTCTGAGCTGGTATTGAAGGTTCTTGCTGGCTGTGACCCCCGTGGCGTCTCTCAAGTTCAACAGCTCCTGGCTGTGGCACTCGGCGTGCTGCTTCATGCTTGGTCTCTGCATGTCTCTACAGCAGCAGCAGTTGTAATCCTATCACATTGATCGGCTGGTACCACCTCCTGCAGGAAGTCCTCCCAGGCCCCCCAAACCCTAGTCCCAGGCTGTCAGAAGCTCTCTGCAGGGTTTCTAGTCTTAGGTATATGGCACTGGACTGGAATGGGCTATGTCTTCCCCCTGCCCACTCATTGGGTGTCCTTGAGGGTGGGCTGAGCCTGGTACAGGAGCAGCACCCTGAAAATGACCTGCGTTTTCTCTGTGCCCAGATCTCCCTAGGGGAGGGGCTCATCACAGCGGGAGCCCAGCTGGTGGAGCTGGACCTGAGTGACAACGCGTTCGGGCCTGATGGAGTGCGTGGCTTCGAGGCCCTGCTCAAGAGCCCCGCCTGCTTCACCCTGCGGGAGCTCAAACTCAACAACTGCGGCATGGGCATTGGTGGCGGCAAGGTGGGTGCCGGTTTGCAGCTGGAGAGCCGGCTCTTTGTGCTGGTCAGCAGCGTGCTTGTCTTCAAAGGAGAAAGGCCTCCAAGACGGCAGCTGAAGCCGAGAGAGAAGACAGGTGGGGTTGCCAGGCAACCATCCCAGTTTCCTGGATTGGCTTGGCAACATGGAAGCAAGGTGGCTGGGTACTTGCCCCAACCTGCTGGCTCTGCAGATGCAGGCCGTGGGCATCCCTGCCCTTGTTAGGCTGTCCGAGCAGCTGGACATGGAGAGCAGGTGCTGCCAGGCGCAGATGCTGGCCCTGTCTTGCCAGCAAGTCAGCCTGGTCGTTGCATGTAGTGATCTGTGCCCCCACCCAGCACAACGCACGCATATACACTGATCTGTGTCCCTGTGGCACACACATACTTGCACACCACATGTTCTCGTTTATGACCAAGGTGAGGAGAGTGCTGGGGGTGTGACCGAGACACATGATGTTGCTTCTCCACCTCCCCCATGAGCAGATGGGCTCAGAGAAGTGGGCCGAGCACATCATGTAGATGGTGTGGGATATGTGTAGGGCTTGAGCCCTCAGCCACAATGCTGCTTTCCAAGTGGGAAGAGTTTCAGAGGGTGTTTGCAGTACCCCAGGCAGAGAAGCCCGCCTGAACACTCCTGGGGGATGTGTTTGTCTGCTCAGCACTTTCACAGGTCCTCCCCGAGGCAGTGGGGCTAGGATTTGGTAGCTGGTGCTGAGAGAAAACCCTTGGTTGTATCTTTGCCCTGGACTGTAGCAGTGGCAGTTAACACCCAATGGTACAGAGACTGTTTTAGGCTGACCGAGGTTTGTTCTTTGTCCTGTTTTAGCCTGTGTGTGTGTGTGCATGCGTGCTTGTCTTCGCCCCCTAGGAAGGAGAATGTCTTCCCAGCCCGTGTTGGCAGTAAACTGTGTGCAGATGTCACATAACATTTACACAGAGAGCAGGTGCCCCTCACCCCGAGCTGCCAAGGTGTGCTGGGAGAGCAAGGACACTGTAGCATGTCCCACCTTTCTTGTGTCACATCCTGTCGTGTCATATTGCCAGTTGGCCAGTGGGCCTCCCCATCTGACCACACTCTGGGTGGTGGGCCTGTGTGCTGGGGCAGCAGAGAACTTTGGGGCCCAGTGCCAGGGCTGCCTCCATAGACCAGCTCTGTAACCTGCAAGTAACCCTGCTCAGCCGTGGGTTGTGGTGTTCCAAGGTCCTCAGTGGATGCTTGTAGCCACTGATGGAGATTAGGAAAAAACAAAAGAACACTTAGGGGCTGCTGCTCCCTGGAATGCCAGTGTCCCGTGTGGGCACTGGTTCGGGTTCCAGCTGTTGCACTTCTGATCCCAGCTCCCTACTAGTGACCTGGAAAAGGAAGTAGAAGATGATACAAGTGCCTGGGTGCCTGCACCATGTGACAGACCCAGATGAATCTCCTGGCCTCCGTCAGGGTCAGCTCTGGTTGTTGGGGCTCATTTGGGTAGTGAACCAGCAGATGGAAGATAGCTCTCTTACTCTGTCTCTCTCTCTCCCCTGTTCCCTTCTTCTCTCTGTAACTACACCTTTCAAATAAGTAAATCTTGTAAAAGAAAAATTAAAATATAAGAGCAGCCAGGATATGAACCAGCACCCATATGGGATCCTAGCACATGCAAGGCAAGGACTTTAGCCACTTGGCTATGATGTCGGGCCCCAATGATCTTATTTTTATTTGAAATGCAAAGTTACAGAGAGAAGGAGAGACAGAGATAGAGATCTTCCATCCACTGATTATTCTCCAAATGGCCACACAGCCAGAGCTTTAGCAGTGTGAAGCCAGGAGCCTGGAGCTTGTTTCGGTCTGCCTCATGGGTGCAGGGACCCAAGAACTTAAGCTCTCGTCTGCTGCTTCTATAGGCCATAAGCAGGGAGCTGGATGGGAAGTGGAGCTGCCGGGATTAGAACCGGCGCCCATATGGGATCCCGGGGCATTCAAGGCAAGGACTTTAGCCGCTAGGCCACGCTGTCGGGCCCATTTTTTTTTTTTTTTTAAAGATTTATTTTTTATTTTTTTTTATTACAAAGTCAGATATACTGAGAGGAGGAGAGAGAGAGAGGAAGTGGAGCTGCCGGGATGAGAACCAGCGGCCATATGGGATCAAGGCGAGGACCTTAGCCACTAGGCCACACTGCCGAGCCCCGGCAGGTGCTGCTCTGAGCCAGAGCCGGGCCTCCGTTGCTCTAGCTGGATGCTGGCGATGACAGTGGTCCCACCTGGCAGACTTGTGACCGTGCAGCGGGCTGCCAGGAGCCTCCTGCCCTGGACCTTAGGGTTGGTTGACTCCATTGGCCTGCTTTCCCTCAGAGGCCGTGGTCTCCCTGAGGCTGAACCCCACACGCCAGGCGACACAAGCTAAGAGGCAGATGGTGTGAACTGTGACATTTGGGATCCATGGGACACTCGCAGTGGCCGTTCCTCAGGGAGGAGAGCCCCTGCCCATGGCCTGTACCCCTTCCTTTTCCCCACAGATCCTGGCTGCAGCTCTGACAGAGTGTTACCGGAAGTCCAGTGGCCAAGGCAAGCCACTGGCCCTGAAGATCTTCGTGGCTGGCAGAAACCGTCTGGAGAACGATGGGGCCACTGCCTTGGCAGAAGCTTTCGGGGTATGTGGTCCCTGTCCATCTGCCCCAGGTGCCGGGCCAGGCTTGCGGACTGGCAGTGCTGGCTGCACATGCCCATGCCTGCACCTGGTTGAGCAAGCAACACTGAGAACCTTTTCCCTGTGCCTGGGCACTCATCCCCAAGTGGCCCCAAATTCCTTCGTGCTGTGTGGGGGCAGCACGCACCCCACTGGGCGAGTCGGGGGCAGCTTCCTGAAGGTCTGTGCAGTGGGCGGTGGAAGCTCATTATGGTGTAGGAGCTGACTAGCCTGACCTGAGCTCCCCACACAGGCCGCAGAGGTGGGTCCCATTACATTTGCCCTGAGACACAGAGCCCCATGGGAGCTCCTGAGGGGCCCAGTGGCAAAGGGAACACTTGGGGTAACTTTATCCCCTATCCTAAGCTTGGCCTGCTAGTGTTTGCCTGTGACCCAGCCCCCACTCCGTGCTGTTCAGAGGGACAGCCGTCTCAGAGACTGCCAGAAGTGTCCAGCCTGTTCCATCCTGTGGGGCAGTGGAGGCTGGGATGTGGGCCTCTCGTGGTGAACTCAGGGTCAGTGAGGTGCAGACAGGAATGTGGGCAGGTTGGGGACACCCTGAGAGAGGAGGACTCGCGGGAGGACTCATGTTTTGGAGACGCAGGGAAAAGGGTCCAACCTGAGAGGACCTAGGAGTCAGCCCGCGGGTTGGGAGGATACAGGGTCGGAAGCAGGGATGGGCTGTCAGGGGTCAGGATGACAGGGATGCCCAGGGAAGAGGCGTCATCCAGGGAAGCACCCTGACTGCCCACCTGAGCCCAGCGTCCTCCCCATGCAGAGGACCAGGCCGGGGGCACAGGTGCAGAGTGTATTTGCTGAGGTGCCTGCCTCCTGTGTTGGAACACCTTGGTTTAACTCCCAGCTTCCGCTCCTCCTGACATGGGCCCTGGGACACAGTGTCGGTGACTCAAGCAGTTGAATCTCAGCCTTCCACATGGGAGACTTGGATGGGGTTCCTGGCTGCTGGCTTCAACTATGTCCTAACCTTGGCTTTTGCAAGCATTTGGGGAGTGACGCAGCAGATGGGAGCTTGTTCTGTCTGTCACACACACATTCTAGTTCAGAGCTCTGGAACCTGGGACAAGTCACATAGCCTCTCTGATTTCGGCTCTGGTGGGGGTCCTGCTTCTGCCTTTCTGAGACCATGGAGAAGATCGCCCGAAAACCCTGCAGATACGCCCTCCCTGGGGCAGCAGCTCTGCGGCTGTTCTCCCACCCACTGGCTGTAACTGGCACCTGGGCCAATTTTTTTCTCCGTCACCTACACAGATCATCGGGACTCTGGAGGAGGTCCACATGCCGCAGAATGGAATCAACCACCCTGGCATCACAGCCCTCTCCCAGGCCTTCGCCATCAACCCCCTGCTGCGGGTCATCAACCTCAATGACAACACCTTCACCGAGAAAGGCGGGCTGGCCATGGCTGAGGTGAGGTGGGGGGTAGCAGGGCCCTCTTACTGCCCAGAGGGGCACGGCCTGGGTGCTGCCTGTGTTGTCTGCTCTGCCCACCTGCAGTGTCCTCCCAAGCGCCTAGGACACTTGAGAATGTCCTGAGCAGGGCCATGTGTCACATGGAAGCCCTGGCCTTCTGTGGGCAGCTCTGCGATGCTGTCTGTGTCCATACGGCACAGAGCAGGCTGCTCCTGTCTCGTGTCTTGCTCATTGTTTGTTCCATGAGAGGTTTCTGTTCAGTGCCCACACTGCAGTGTTTGGTGGGATCCTGGCTTCAAGGAGACCGGCTGCCTAAGGGGCAGGGCCTCGTTGGGGAGGGTGCACAGCCCAGCAGAGTTGCTGCTGTGACTGCTGGCAGAGGCAAGTGCAGGCATTACGGGGCATACAGGTGGGCAGACCGATTCAGGAGTGGGATGGGCTTCCTGGAAGAGGCTCCATTCTGGAGCAGGAAGAAGCTTGACAAGGCCAGGACCTGCACATGTCTCACAGATACAGAAGAGAGGCACGACTTTATAGCCTTGCTAACCTCGCAGATCTTTCCCCAATAAGTCAGAGGAAAGCGGGGACAGCAGGCAGTGTGCATGGGGTGGTATGGTCAGATCTGTGATCCAGGCACAGTCGTGGCTGTAACATGGGCAGTGGAGAGGGAGGGATTTAGCTAGGGCCCTGGAGGCCAGCAAGGAGGAGACAGAAGAGCTAATGAGGTGTGGAGGTAGCCAGTCCAGGATGCGGAGGAGGGCAGTGTGTGGTGACAGGGCATGGGACACTGGGCCCATGGCAGGCCTCTCCTCACCCTGGACCCTTTCTCCTTGCAGACACTCAAGACCTTACGACAGGTGGAGGTGATCAATTTTGGAGATTGCCTGGTACGCTCCAAGGGTGCCATTGCCATCGCCGAGGCTGTGCGCAGCGGTCTGCCCAAGCTCAAGGTACCAGCAGTGAAGCCGAGTGTCTTTTTTCCAGGTCACCCCCTTGCACTATGAGGGGGTGTCCAGGGGACCTGGTGGGAGTACAGAGGTGGTCCTGGGTCTGTATGCCTTCTGCTTCCTGCCCCTGTGGTTTAATGTCTTTCCTCTCTGCACCGTGTCTCCTTCACTTGTCAAAGCAGAGAGGGTGTGGCATGGGTGGTGCCCGTGACACCACAGCTGAGCCGTTAAAACACAGGCACCCCAAGTTACTGTAGAAAATCACCTTCAGGTGATGCAGGAAACAGATGCACTCCCTGTTGTTGGTGTTACTATTCTCGCCTCCTTTCTCGCTCTGGAGGATGAGCCTGCTTTACTTTCTTTGGGGAGGTGGGAGTCTGAGTGGGACCTGTCTTTGGCCCAGATTCCTGTGTGCTTCCACCACGTCCTCTGGTTTTTAGGAGCTGAACTTGTCATTCTGTGAAATCAAGAGAGATGCTGCCATAGCAGTGGCCGAGGCCGTGGCGGACAAGACGGAGCTGGAGAAACTGGATCTCAATGGTAGTCAGGGCGGGCGGCCAGGGCCCCGACCTGCCCGCCTGGTGCAGGCGCTGTCCTGACCAGCCCGCTTCCCCACGCACAGGCAACACCCTGGGAGAAGAAGGCTGTGAGCAGCTGCAGGAGGTGCTCGACAGCTTCAACATGGCCAAGGTGCTGGCGTCCCTCAGGTAGGAGATCCAAAAGACCATCCCTTTTCCATGTTGCCACGTTAGCCTTCATGCAGCTCCTGGGACGCGTCGGGCTCTCTGCTTAGGCTTCCAGGTCCAGGGGTTAGGACAGGACCTCAGGGTTTCTGGGAGTGATTGTGTCACCAGCAAAGTAGCCCGGGGTCGTAGCACGGCCACCCTTTGCAGGGGCTGGGCGACTCTGAAGGTGAGGTCAGATCCGATCCTGACCCAGCGATGCCAGCAGGCACAGCGGGCAGTGAGGGGCTGCAGGTGGGCACAGCTGGAGAGGCCTGGGGTGTGAGCGAGCAGCGTTGTAGTTTGCAGCGTCCATGGGGTGGCGGGAGCACTGACTCCTGTGGAATTGAGGGTTTTTTGCTGGCAGTACCCTGGTGAACTCTAGGTTCTCTTCACTACAGGACGTTCAGTTACACGTCCACAGTGCCAGGCTTGTGCTGCTGCCAGGAACTGGGGTGGTGCTGTAGGAGGCTGTGCTCCAGGGCAGGTGGGACAGTTGTCCTCAGGCAGCACTGCTGACCTCTGCCTCCCCGCTGCATGACCAGCCTGCGGTCATGAGATTAGGGTGGGCCTGCCTTGGCATCTCGGCCTCGACCCACTGCCATAGTTTCTTCCTGTGCCCTGTCTCATGGGATACTGAGGGCCTCTTTGGGGCAAGGACAAGATCTGGTTATTCTGTGACTGCCGAAAGGGCTGTGTGCTTGTTCGTTGTCACGGAGAGTGAGCCGTGTGCCAGCCCCAGGGGCAGATGCCCCCATCCCGCCCAGACGCCCTCATGTCCAGCTGGAGCCTTAGGGTCACCGGGTAGAGGGGTTTACCTTAGCTAGCTGCTTTCTGCAGTGATGATGAAGGTGATGATGACGAAGATGAGGAAGAAGAAGATGGGGAAGAGGAAGAGGAGGAGGAAGAGGAAGAGGAGGAGGAGGAAGAGGAGGAAGAGGAAGAGGAGGAAGAAGAGTCTCAGCAGCAGCCAGGCAAGGGAGAAGAGTCGGCCACGCCCCCCAGGAAGATCCTGGACCCCAACAGCGGGGTACGCTCCTTGTCTTTTGCCATGATCTGAGCCTTGGGGTCCCCTGAGCACGTGGTCCGACGGTACCTTCCTGCGGGCGGGGCCAGGACTGCTGCTGCTGGCCTGGAGGAGGTCAGCCCAGGGTGGCCGTCGTGGCTGTGTTCTGCTTATCCCAGTGCTCCTTCACTCATTTCTCAGCCCCACCAGTTATCTTGGTGACCCTTAGGGACAGGCCCCATTCTGGAAACCAACCAGAACTAATTCACACAGATGGTGTCCCTTGCCTGGCTCTAGTGCTATCAGGGTGGCGTCCCCTGCAGTTCATTTATCCATGACCTTTTGTAAATTCCCACATAAAGCATCTCTGGGTTGGACCAGGACTCTGCCCAGCTGAGTTGGGGTCCTCCCCGGGTTCTGGGCATAGCTAGGTGGCAAGTCATGGCTCAGTACCTCTAACAGGTACCCAGCCAGCAGACTGGGTCTGGGGGCTCTGCCTGAGCTCTCACATGCCTCTGTCATGGCTCACTCCTCTATTGCATCTCATGGTGTACACCCACTTGGCCACACCAACTTTTTGAGTTCTTGGGGGTGGTGGCTTCTGCTGCTCCCACATAGCAGGAACCTTCTGGGATGAGCGTTTGTGGCATCTGTATCCTTTGGAGAACTGGGTGGCCAGAGGTCTAGGCCTGCAGCTTTGAATGAGTGGAGTGAGGGGTGGGAGCAGGCACAGCTGGCTCTAGGATTCGGGTCAGACCCCAGCAGAACTCCCCATGCCACCCCTCTCAGGAACCAGTGCCCGTGCTGTCCTCCCCACCCCCTGCAGACGTCTCCACCTTCCTGGCATTCCCCTCCCCCGAGAAGCTGCTGCGCCTGGGACCCAAAAGCTCCTCACTGATTGCCCAGCAGGTAATGACCCCAGCCTGACCTTGCCTGAAGGTGCCAGAGAAGAGGCGAGGGAGAGCACAGGGCTGACGCGCCTGTTGTCATGCACGTGTGCTCAAGCACGGGCAGCACATCTGGGCCGCCAGCAGAGGTCTGTGCCACGGGGGGTGTGCTCGCTGCAGGGAGGGCCAGCTGCCGTGTCCGGTGGTGATGGGGTCTGTGCCACGAGGGTGTGCTCACTGCAGGGAGGGCCAGCTGCCGTGTCCGGTGGTGATGGGGTCTGTGCCACGGGGGGTGTGCTCGCTGCAGGGAGGGCCAGCTGCCGCGTCCGGTGGTGATGGGGTCTGTGCCACGAGGGTGTGCTCACTGCAGGGAGGGCCAGCTGCCGTGTCCGGTGGTGATGGGGTCTGTGCCACGGGGGGTGTGCTCGCTGCAGGGAGGGCCAGCTGCCGCGTCCGGTGGTGATAGGTGTGGAATGTTCCCAGTACTGCCGCATGTGCATGCCTGTGCCTCGGTTCCTCTGGAGGTTTTACAGGCCCAGATCTAGAAAACTCTTCCAGCCAGGACCTCCTGAGGCTCCAGGCTTCGTGCAAGGAGGCCGCCCGTGGCTGGTGCTGAAGCTCTGTTCTCTCCTGGGCTCTCTGTCTGCCCATGATTTTATTTAGTCCTCTTAGCAACTGGAAATGTAACTGCTGTTACTTCTTCTGTAGATAATGGAGGCTTGGGGAGCTCATGTTTTCAGTGGATACTTGTAACATGGTAGAGTGGAAGCCCTCATGTTCAATTTTCTCTTAGCCCTGTTCATTCTTTTCCTGGTGAGGAAACTCAGGGTACACTTGGTTCAGATGAGTGGATGGGACACTTGAGGGCAGGCCAGTGTGTCTGCGCAGGCGCATCCTTTCCATTGCCTGTGGTCAGTGATGTGAGGGCACATGGCTGTGTGTGAGCACTGTCCATGCTCTGTGACTTCTGGAGTTGAGAGTACAAGAAAGGGACAAGGAGGGTCCCAGGGCTTCTGTACCTTCTGTACCTGCTATTGGCCAGGATCAGGCTGGATTCCAGAGGATGGCCAGGGCAGGATAGAGACTCCTGGGGCCACAGGTTGCCAAGGCCTCTTGTCATTGCCCAAAACCATGCAGGTCACTGTGTGCCAAGGCCCTGCATCTCAGACCTCTCTGACCAGCCCGTGTCTCTGGCTTCCTCAGACGGACATATCCGACCCCGAGAAGGTGGTGACCGCCTTCCTGAAGGTGTCATCTGTGTTTAAGGAAGAAGCTGCAGTGAGGACGGCAGTGCAGGATGCAGTAGGTAACGTGCACAGGCGTCAAGGGGCTCAGCTCCAGCACGGCGCAACGCGTGCCTCACCACCCGTGGCCTGGACTGCCAGCTTCTGCCGTGGAGCACGCTGGGTGCCTTCCTGGGTTTGGTAGCTGAGTTGGGTGCACTGAGGCCTTTGCCGTGTTCACAAGGGAGCACTGGGGTCCAGTTCAGGGCCAGGGAGGCGGACAGTAGAAGTGAGCCTCTGTCTCCCACACCTGGGGCCCGGAGTGCCTGGACTCCCTACTCTCCCAGGCCGTTTTATCTTAAAGCATTTACTTAAGGGCCTTGCACATTGACTCAGTTGGCTAATCCTCCCCTTGCAAGAACTGGCATCCTGGCTGCTCCACTTCTCATGCAGCTCCCTGCTGTGGTCTGGGAAAGTGGCATAGGACAGCCCAAAGCCTTGGGACCCTGCACCAGTGAGGGAGACCCAGAGGAGGCTCTTGAAAGTTTTTAAAGATTTATTTTATTTTTATTACAAAATCAGATATACAGAGAGGAGGAGAGACAAACAGGAAGATATTCCATCTGATGATTCACTTCCCAAGTGACCGCAACACCTAGTACTGCGCCAATCCGAAGCCAGGAGCCAAGTCTCTCACACGGGTGCAGGGTCCCAAAGCTTTGGGCCATCCTCGCCTGCATTCCTAGGCCACTAGCAGTTAGCTGGATGGGAAGCGGAGCTGCCAGGGTTAGAACCAGTGCCCATATGGGATCCTGGTGTGTTCAAGGCGAGGACTTTAGCCACTAGGGCACTGCGCTGGGCCCATAGTATTTTTTAAAAAATCACTTGCTTGCAAGACAAGGAGATACGAAGTGTAATCTTGTGTCTGCTTGTTCACTCCCCAAATACCTGCAAGCTCTGAGGCTGCACCATACTGGGCCATACTGCTGCGACCTAGCGTGACATCAGCAGGAAGCTGGACCTGGGGCAGATCCAGGAGTCCCCAGTACTGTGACAGGGAGGCAGCCAGCTAAGGGCTTGTAAGCCCCATGCCAAAGGCCCGCCTTTTCCTGGGTTGTTCTTGAAGCTTCCTGGGAGTCACAGCCCCATGACCACTTTCTCTCTCTTCTGCATTTCCTTCAACCAGCACCTGTTACCTTCCTTCTTAGTATGCCGTCTGCTCAGCTGAGCTGCGGTGGCCCAGAGGTGGGTGGGCAGAGTGGAGATGACAGGGCCTGTTGTGAGAAGGACTTATACAGGGCAAAGAAGGGAGTAGGACCACGCTGTTTCACCGGGTCAGTGATGGGCCATGGCCTTGGAGAACAAGAGGCTCAAACTCGGTTTCTCAGAGTGACCCAGCACTGTCCCCACAAGGCCCTCCCCCTGTCACCACCCCCAGCCCTCAAGCAAACCAACTGGTATGGCAGTCCCACAGGGGTGAGCCCGTGTTCCCCCAGAGAGTCTGTTCCCAGGCCCAGTTCTCCTGTGAGCTGGTTAGTGTCATGGCCAAGCCTGACATGGTCCACACCATGCCCCAACACTCACTGCCAGGTTCTGTGGTTGAGCCCTGCCAGGTAGCATCCCTCCCCCCATCTGTGGTTTTTGTGTGTGCTGGTAGGCTGTGGTCGATACCAGCCAGCCTAACTTGGGTCTCCCATGTGTTGGGTGTATTGGTTTGGCTCCCAAAGGTCCTCTGGTTTCCCCTCTCTAACCACCTGGTCCTGGCCCTCTGGTTTGCTTGCAAGTGCAGTAGCTAGGTTGGTGGAAGTTCCCCAGAAGTCACACCTCACATTCTCCCTCAGCAGCTCCCTCCCACACATCTCCAGACCCACTTCCCTGAGCATGCACAGCCCCCCACACCCGCGAGAGCACGGATCCCCAATCCCGATCCTCCAGCAGTGTGCTGTGTCCACCTGGGGCTCTGTTGCTTATCCAAGGTTCACGCATACTAGTGCACGGGTCCCACCAGACCCTGTCTGCTGGTTTGTTGGTCTATGCCCCCTACATATCTTTTAAAAAAGAAAATAGGTAATTATACTGGCACACTGGTATAGTTAACACAGGATTCCTGCCAGCTATTAGCAGTGTTAATACTTTCCTAGAAGGCCAGGAGGGGACAGAGCCAAGGTGTTCCAGCTGCCCCCTCAGTCAGTCTGGTCCCTGTATCCCTTCATGCCTCCCCATGTCCACCTCTTGATGGGACGGGGCACGTCTGAGCCTGGGGATGCCCTTGTGCCCATGCCTAGCACCCTGCTCCCTCTGCCTGCAGATGCCCTCATGAAGAAGGCCTTCAGCTCCTCCTCCTTCAACCCCAACGCCTTTCTCACCAGGCTGCTCATCCACATGGGCCTGCTGAAGGTGAGCCCTGGAGAAGCGGCAGGTCCTGCAGGTACCCCAGGCCGCTCCTGCATCTCCACGCCGTGATAGGGTTTCTGGGATGTGGGTGGGTCACCACCAGCAGAGCTCGGGACCTTTCGGATGACTTCTGAGGTCACCTGTCTTTGGCTGTGTTCCGTTGCAGAGTGAAGACAAAATCAAGGCCATTGCCAACCTGTACGGCCCCCTCATGGCCCTCAACCACATGGTACAGCAGGACTATTTCCCCAAGACTCTGGCCCCCCTGTTGCTGGCGTTCGTGACTAAGTGAGTGTGACCCTGTCGGCAGTTATCCATCCTGCCCAGCTGACCTGGTGCCCCACTTGAGCTCATGGAGACCCTCATACCCCTAGGTGCTGGGGATTGGCATTCCCATGCCATGGCTCTCGCCTACTCTGAGATAGGGAAATTGATCCCACTGCAGCATGGGACCAGGCCAGTGTCTTAGCCCAGATCTCCTGAGGGTCCCATATTTGTCAGGATCTCTGGGACTAGTTCTGTCCATTTCCTCTGTGGCCAAGGCTTTAAGGGCTTCTCATCATGGACTCTGCGGCCCCAGGCCCTCCCTGGAGCCACACCTTCCCATGGGATCCACCAGGCTCCTGGAGACTTGAGCTTTGGCCTGGTCCAGGACACCAGTTATAGGTAGCAAGAGATCACAGGTAGGAAGGAGTCAGGCCCCTGGTTAAGAGTCTCGTCCCCTGCCCCCTCTCTGAGGCCCTCCCCATTGGGTCGGCGGAGAGCTCTGAGTGGTCACATGTTCGTGAGCCCGGCACCATGCAGGCATGTGGGTGTTGCCATGAAACCATGTGGCACAGGTGAGGTCCAGGCCACGGACTCGGCACCCGTTGGCTGCACAGGACATGTGGAGCCTTAGGGAGGCCATGTTGTAGCAATAGGAGGACTTGCGCTGACTCCCTTGTGGCCTCCTTAGGCCCCTCTGCCGCTGTCCACGGTGCGATGGGTGTCTTGCCCCCATCCTGCCCCCAGCATGCGTGCTCCTCCTGGTCTGTCCCTTCCCACAGCAGCTGGCACTGCTGTCAGTAGCACCAGATGGGCAGACAGGGTGGAATCCCTCCCATGAGCGATCTTGGGCCTGTCTCCTTCCCCACCCCGACTGAGCTGTGCCCTCTGTCCCTATTCTGTCTGTTGCCCTTGGCCTTGACTCCAGGAAGGAATCCCTGCCCTGGTGTTCGGCATAGGCTGCCTTCACTGGGCTGTGTGCTCGGTCCTCGTGCAGGCCTCCATCTGCCCATGGTGACTACCCACAGCTCAGCCGCATGGGCTGCATCCTGAACCTGCCTGTGTGGGGCTGCGGGTCGGGGGCCTTGGGCTACTCCTGGGCTGCCCCCCAAACTTGCCCAGCCCTGGCAGCCCCGTTTCTTCCACTGCAGTGAGACTGCTAGTGCTGCTGGTGGCAGACCCGGCTGGGACTCAGTCCACAGCAGAAGTAGAAACCATCCTGCCTGGCGTCTGAGCTGGGTGGCCTTGCTGCATTGATGTCCTCTCTCAGCCTCACGTCTAATCCAGGAGAGACTGAATCGTGGGAATTAGCAGACACGTCTGGCACGATCATGGCTGCCCCTGTCGGGAAGTGGGCCAGGTTGGAGCCTGAGCTCCTGGGCCCCGGGGTGCCCACCCACTCACCTGCTGTTCTCTCGCACAGGCCCAACGGCGCCCTGGAGTCCTGCTCATTTGCCCGCCACAGTCTGCTGCAGACGCTGTACAAGGTCTAGATTGGAGAACCTCTCCCAGTCCGTGGCCTGGATTGGCACAAACGGCTGCAGCATGCCCTCCGCTCAGGCAGGACTCTGGCAGGGCGGGTCCCTGGGTACATGTGTCTGTGTGCTGTGTGTACAGGTGTGTGCTTCCTGTTGGGATCTGGGTCCTTGTGTCTCCCTGTTGGACGGGCCCTACCATGCTTGGGGCGCCCAACCCTGGGGAAGGGGCTTGAAGGCTGCTTTGCCATTAAACTCCCTGCCATCTGAGGGCGCTCTGCTGGTCTGTGCTTCGCACTCAGGGCCCTGTTGGCTGTGTCACCCCACCCCACCCCACCCCACCCTTCAGCTCCCACCTGGGCTGCCCCAAGGCTGGGGAGCTACCGTCCTCTCCCCTGTGTGGTAATTGGTCTGTCCTCTGCCCAGCTGGGGGCTGCTTGCTCAGTGGGTGCTCCTGCCTTCTGGCACTAAACCCTGGTCCTAATGTGATCACCATCTTCCTGGTCCCTGGGCCGTACCTACTGTACTGACCACTAGCCCCAGCAGTAGCTGCCAGCATGTGGCCTCAGGTTGTCAGCAGAGGGCTAGCCCTGGCCTCCATGTTAG
Source organism: Ochotona princeps (assembly GCF_030435755.1). Taxonomy (NCBI): domain Eukaryota; kingdom Metazoa; phylum Chordata; class Mammalia; order Lagomorpha; family Ochotonidae; genus Ochotona; species Ochotona princeps. The sequence continues at coordinate 4,488,173 of NC_080846.1, forward strand.
CTGGACTGGAAGAGTGCAGATGCCATGCTGTCCAGGAGTGGAGTGGTCTGCAACTGTGCCAATGGGTTCCTCCCTGGCTGAGGAATTGCTTGTGACCAGCCTGGGGCTTAGCCCTGTCCTCCTACCTGGGTAGGGGAGGGAGAAGGGAGCCCCCCCCTCAGAAAGCACCTGTAGGGGCGGGAGTGGGGTCTGTTTTCCCTTTTTGCTCTGTGTGTCTGGGCTGTGCCTAGAGCTTCACAAATAAATTCATGTGTGGCAGCTGCACAGGCCTCGAAGCATCCTTCATTGCACGGAGTCCTGCAGGGCCACGGGGTGCCTTGTTGGCCCACAGGCTAGGCCAGCAGCGACCTTTCCCTATGGCTGAGCAAGTGAACCCCAACCTGGCAGAGGCTTCCTCTGGGGGATCCAGTGGGGAAGCGGCCTGAGTCAGACCTACCTGACCTTTCTCCTCACCCACTGCCCACCTTTGGGCCACAGCTGCTTTGGTTCCCTACAAGGCTAGCTGGGAAACCAGTGCACATGACTGGCCACAAGGGAGAGTCCTTGTCTCTGTAAGGACCTCCGAGAAGAGTTCACTCTGAGGTTTCTTGGGAGACATCATTTCCTGACTGGGGACCACGTGGTTGGCAGGAGGCTGAGGAAATAGCCAGGTTGCCCCTCCCCTGAGATGATGGGCGATGGAGGTAGAGGTGTGGCCAGCTTAACCTGCCACTCTTGCCAGGGACACAGGTGCCGTCTGTGGGGACTGGGCAGTGAGGAAGGGACAGCCTGCATGTGCTAGGGATGTCAGAACTGAGACCTGAGAGGCAAGCAGGAGTCTCGACTTCTCTGTAACAGGTGGAGGCTCTTGGTTGCTGTGGGGCTACCCAAGGGTCTTCCCCTGGTGAAGGGCTTTTTGCCAGGCCCTACAGGCTGCCTGTTCCCTCCACAGTGATGCAGGTGCAGGCTCTGTCCTGGGGTCTCAGCCCACTCCCCACAGGCTCTCCACGCCTGGCTTCTTGGCCCCTCAGCGGGAGGATCTTGGTGCCAGGAGCCAACGCGTTTGACTGCCCTCCTTCCAAGTAGCTCGAGGCTCCTGGGCTCTGAGCGAGGGCAGAACTGAGCAGCTGTGACATGAGGTGTTTCCTTCAGCTCTACACGCCTCTTGAGAGCTGCAGCCAGCTGGGAGGCAGGCCCCTCGGAGCATGCCACCATAGACCCCCACATTGGGAAGGGCGCCTTGCTGCTCGGCACGGGGCTGACGGCCCAGAATGGATGCCGTGGCTACTCTAGTGTTGGGGTTAGACCAGAAAACAAGGCTGCTCTCCCAGGTGGCACTCGGAGATAAAAGGATTGTAAATTTCCTTCTGGACTCGGGAGGAGCTTTCTCTGGTCCTTATCTAGTTCCAGCCTTGGCTCCCAGGCCTCTCTACACCAACCATCCGGATTGCTTGTGAGCCCCAGAATTAGTTCAGATAGACAGAGACTAAAGGTCAGCTAGCTATAGTCACTCAGCTTGTTTTTTTTTTTTTTTTTTTTTATATTTTTATTTTGAAGTTTGAATTATGTGGTACATTTTTGTATAGGGTGGGATTCCCCCCTAATCACTCAGCTTGTACCTTATTGATCAGGGTTCCCATTTGGCTCTTCAGATAGAGAGACACTGATATAGAAAGTCTGGAACAGCCAGGGGAAAGGCCAACTGGCCTATAATCGCTCAGCCTGTACTTACTGCTCAGGCCCCGTTCGCTTCTCCTGGGCCGTACTAGGTAGGATGTGGAGTTAAATTCTTCCTCACTCACTGGGTTGTTGGGGATTTCCCTGCTCACCTGCCTAAAACTTTTCTATTCTTCAGTTGTTAAAATGGAAAGTTCTGTAAAATGATGCTTAATCACTATATACTACAAAGTTTAAATTGTAGCTTAATTTTTTCCCCAAAAAACTATCAATTTATGACTGTTGATGCTAAACAAGATGTAACTGCATAGAAACTTTGATGCTAAGTTTGTACTCAGCTGTTATATATATGATGGATGTTAATGTTGATGCTTCCACTGTTCCTGTGCCACTCTCATTTAGGTTAAACTCAAAAACATGTTAGCTTGGGAGAAAAAAAAGGTTTATAACAGCCGGTTGTGTATATACTAAAATTGAGTTGTTGAAGTAGTTACAGGATGTGGTTAAGAACTTGCGTTTTCTAACATATTGGTCACTCAAAACCATGTTAATTAACTTCCTGATGTTGTTAATGACAGTGTTTCTTCCTGTTGTTGAAGTTGTGTAGTGGCATCTCATTGGAGGGATGATATCCTGCCAGCTCTACTTTCAGACCAGGGATGGTCTCCCAATGAAACTGTAGAATTTATCTGGACAGTCAGGTGCTGGACTCTGCATGGTCCACGCCCGCAACGAAGGAATCATGACTGGTTATGAACTGTACAGCTGTAACAATATGAAGGAATTCAGTATCGGGGCAGGGGCTGGGGAATCCCAGAGCCTATGAAACTGTCATAAAATGATATAAACAAAAAAAGAAAAAGAAAACAAGGCTGCTCCTAGCAACACCGTGACAGCAAGAACTGGAAGCAAGCTGGCATCCTATGGGCCCTACCTAGTTCCAGTTCCGGCTGCTACACTTCTTTTTGTTTTTTTCTTTTTTCTTATTTTTTTAAAGATTTATTTATTTTCATTACAAAGTCAGACATACAGAGAGGAGGAGAGAGAGAGGAAGATCTTCTGTCCGATGATTCACTCCCCAAGTGAGCGCAACTGCCGGTGCTGTGCCGATCCAAAGCCGGGAACCAGGAACCTCCTCTAGGTCTCCCACACGGGTGTAGGGTCCCAAAGCTTTGGGCCGTCCTCGACTGCTTTCCCAGGCCACAAACAGGGAGCTGGATGGGAAGTGGAGCCGCCGGGATTAGAACCGGCGCCCATATGGGATCCCGAGCTTTCAAGGCGAGGACTTTAGCCGCTAGGCCATGGCGCTGGGCTCACGGCTGCTACAATTCTGATCCAACTTCCTGCAGCCATGCACGTGGCTGAAGTTCATGGACCAGCATATGGAAAATACCTCTTGGGCCCGGGTGCAGTGGCTCAATGACTAAATCCTTGCCTTGCACATGTCAGGATCCCATATGGGCGCCAGTTCATGTCCTGGCTGTTCCACTTCTATCCAACTCCCTGCCTGTGGCCTGGGAAAGCAGATTTGTTTTTTTTTGCAAAGTCAGATATACATAGAGGAAGATCTTCCTTCTGATGATTCACTTCCCAAATACCCGCAACAGCCAGTGCTGAGCTGATCCGAAGCCGGGAGCCAGGAGTTTCTTCCAGGTCTCCCATGCAGGTGCAGGGTCCCAAGGCTTTGGGCCATCCTCGACTGCTTTCCCAGGCCACAAGCAGGGAGCTGGATGGGAAGCGGGGCAGCTGGGATACAAATCGGCGCCCATATGGGATTTGAAAAAGATTTATTGGGGCCCGGCGGCGTGGCCTAACGGCTAAAGTCCTCGCCTTGAATGCCCCAGGATCCCATATGGGCGCCGGTTCTAATCCCGGCAGCTCCACTTCCCATCCAGCTCCCTGCTTGTGGCCTGGGAGAGCAGTCGAGGACGGCCCAAAGCTTTGGGACCCTGCACCCGCGTGGGAGACCCGGAGGAGGTTCCTGGTTCCCAGCTTCAAATTGGCTCAGCACCGGCCCATTGCGGCTCACTTGGGGAGTGAAACATCGGATAGAAGATCTTCCTCTGTCTCTCCTGTCTGTATATCCGGCTTTCCAATAACAATAAAATCTTTAACAAAAAAAATAAAAAAGATTTATTTTCATTGGGAAGGCAGAGCCACAGAGAGATGGAGATACAGAAAGATCTTCTGTCGCTGGTTCACTCCTCAAGTGGCCACAATAGTCAGAGCTGTGCTGATCAGGAGTTTCTTCCGGGTCTTCCACGCGGGTGCAGGGTCCCAAGGCTTTGGGCCGTCCTCGACTGCTTTCCCAGGCCACAGGTAGGGAGTTGGATGGGAAGTGGGGCAGCTGGGATACAAATTGGCGCCCCATAAGGGATCCTGATGCTTGCAAGGTGAGGACTTTAGCTGCTAGGCTACCGCTCCAGCCCCAGAATGCTGTATTAAATAGCGTGTGCAAGTGGGGAAACTCAAGCTGTGGAAGGAGGTTTTCCATCCTTGGGTAACTCCCATGTGCCAGGTGGGTGCCATGGTAACCCTACTATCACTGCCATGGCAACCCTATGAGCTAGCTGCTGACAGTTCATGTTTTTCAGAGACTGGGAAACTAGCTGGTGAGAGGCACCCCACGGAGGAGTGGGGGAGCCCAGGGCTGCTGACCAACAGGCTGTCTCCTCAGGGCTCCCCCTGCTGCCCAGGTGGCCTGTGGATTCAGGCCTGGGCCACGTCCCTGTCCCCCAGGTTGGCGCCAGGCTGGAAGCCCTGTGATTCCAGCCACTGCCCCCTCCCCGCTCAGGGAAGCCCCATTGCGGCCAGGCTGCGAACAATGCCTCCCATTCAGCCATGGCCCCGCTGCGGGGGCAGGGAGTGGGGGAGCTCCTGCAGGCGGCCAGGCGGGGACGGCACCGGCCTTTCCCTTTTGGTGTGCCTTGCTGGCAGTTGGAGACGGCATGGAGGGGTGAGTCTTTGGGCCCCAGGGACGCAAGGGGGGGCTTAGAGGAGCTGTGTGGCAACAGGCAAGCCCTTGGCCCTCTCTGGATCCCTGTGATGGAAGAGTGGTTGGAGAACTGGTAGCCTCCAGGGCCCAAGGATTCTGCAAGGTTTGGCCTGGGGATCTATATAGGGGAATACGGCCACTGTGGATTTGCCATCCCGGAACCTGTGTGAGGGTCAGCAGCAGGCCTCTGAGCCATGATCACTGTCCCTTCCAAAGACCCTGTCCCCAGGGCTCTGCTTCCAGGTCTGCCTAAGGCTCTTCGGAGGGCCCCACCTCCAAGGCAGGCAGGGGTGGCTCCTGGGACCCAAAGGAGACTACGGACAGCAGAAGGCCCTGGGGTCTGCCTAGGCATCTCGGAGGCCAGCAGTGGCCTGTCTGACAGCAGAAGGATGAGCTGGCTGTGCCAGGTGACACACAGCAGAGAGATGTGTGCAGGGACACACCAGGCATGCTGACAGCAGGGGAGCCAACCAAGAGGCAGGACTCCACCCAGGACAGTGGGGAGACGCGAGGGGGACTTGGAACTGTGAGTGTCCGAATCTGTTTCATAAAAAATCCCTCTGGCTGCTGGCTGGTGAGTGGAGCCTGAGGGAAGTCAGGAGTGTCCCTGTGGCAGCAGGGGACACATGGAGGGTGGCTGGACAGTGCATGGGAGTGGGGTGAAAGGACAGATCAGTCGAGGGGAGGAGCGGAGAAGCCTGGCCTGTGGCTCCCCTCGGAACCTCAGACCCCAGAACTCCGAGATCTGCTTGTTAGCTCATGGCTGGGGCCTGCCCTGCCTGCTTGGCTTCCCGTGACAGTCGCCCCCACGCCCCCGGCCCCCACCCCACAAGCCACGCCAGGTCTGTGTGGGGGCAGGTTGCTGCTACACCACCTCCTTCCCCACCCCAGGTGGCCAGAGTCGGCTTCGCGTTTCCCACTGGGCAAATCCTCCTGGGCTGGCTGTGGAAGGGCTGTCTGCCCTCCAGTGTGCAGCAGGGGTGGGTGGCCCAGGGAGGAGGGCTCTGCCAGGCCCTGGGGCAGGAACCGCCCCATGGCAGGGCTGAGAGCCAATTGTACCTGACCCCAGGCTCCTGAGTGGCACCCACACCCGATTACTGCCACTACTGCTGCTGCTGCTGCTGCCACCGGGCCCAGCCTGGCATGCAGCTGCCCAGCGCTGCCCTCATACCTGCATCTGTGACAACTCCAAGCGGCATGTGGCCTGCCGGCACCAGAACCTCACCGGGGTACCTGACACCATCCCTGAGGTCAGCAGGACCCCCACACAGGTGGGGTGGGGTGCTGGTGGGCATGGCAGTGGGAGGAGCATGTGGATCTGCCCGTCTGGCTGGGCTTGGCACAAGACTGGCTCCCAAGCCTCAGTCTTTCTACACGTACAATGGAAAGAATACAGACCAACAGCAGGGAGATGGCCCATTGAACATGGTTCCCATGGGTCTGGAGTAAGTCAGGGACCTAGCGGTTAAACATGACCGCATGGCAGGGAAACCACGCAGAGTTTTGCCCTCTGAGGTGCCAAGCTATCAAGGAGTGAAATGGGAGCCAGCCTGGCTTTATCCTCCCTGTCCCCAGCTGACCCAGCGCCTGGACCTCCAAGGCAACCTGCTGAAGGCTATCCCCCCAGCTGCCTTCCAGCACCTGCCGTACCTCACCCACTTGGACCTGCGGCACTGCCAGATGGAGCAGGTGGCTGAGGGCGCCTTCCGCGGCCTGGGCAGGCTGATAATCCTCAACTTGGCCTCCAACCGCCTGCGTGAGCTGCCCCAGGAGGCCCTGGATGGGTTGGGCTCGCTGCAGCGGCTGGAGCTGGAGGGGAACCTGCTGGAGGAGCTGCGGCCTGGGACATTCGGTGCCCTGGGCGCGCTGACCACGCTCAACCTGGCCCGGAATGCCCTGGTTTACCTACCAGACATGGCCTTCCAGGGCCTGCTGCGTGCGCGCTGGTTGCAGCTGTCCCACAACGCACTCAGCGTGCTGGCCCCCGAAGCCCTGGCCGGCCTGCCTGCCCTCCGGCGGCTCAGCCTGCACCACAATGAGCTCCAGGCCCTGCCCGGGGCTGCCCTGTCTCAGGCCCACGGTCTGGCGCGGCTGGAGTTGGGCTACAACCCGCTCACCTATGCAGGCGAGGAGGACGGGCTGGCGCTGCCAGCCCTGCGGGAGCTGGCGCTAGACCAGGGTGCCCTGCAGGCCCTGGATCCCCGCGCCTTCGTCCACTGCCCGCGCCTGCGCACCCTCGACCTGCGAGGGAACCAGCTGGCCACGCTGCCCCCGCTGCTAGGCCCGGGCCAGCTGCGCCAGCTGCGGCTGCAGGGGAACCCGCTGCTGTGTGGCTGCCAGGCACGGCCCCTGCTCGAGTGGCTGGCGCGTGCGCGTGTGCGCGTGGACGGCGTGTGCAGGGGGCCAAGGCGGCTGCGGGGCGAGGCCCTGGACGCCCTGCGGCCGTCGGACCTGCGCTGCCCGGGAGACGCTGAGGAGGAAGAGGAGGAGGAAGCCGAGCGCGTGGCGGCCGGTCCCCTTGGCTCTCCGCGCGCCCTCGAGGAGGGAGTTGCAGCGGCCGCGCCCTGCCCACGCGCTTGCGCGTGCGCCTCCGAGTCCCGGCACAGCACTTGTGAGGGCCTCGGCTTGCAGGAAGTGCCCCGCGGCTTCCCCAACGACACTCAGCTGCTGGACCTGAGGCGAAACCCCTTCCGGGCGGTGCCCCGAGCTGCTTTCCCCGGCCTGGGCCACCTGGTGTCGCTGCACCTGCAGCAGTGCAGCATCGCGGAGCTGGAGGCGGGCGCCTTGGCGGGCCTTGGCCACCTCACTTACCTCTACCTCTCCGACAATGAGCTGTCGAGCCTCAGCGCTGCTACCTTCGAAGGGGCCCCTCGCCTGGCTTACCTGTACCTGGAGCGCAACCGCTTCCAGAAGGTCCCGGGTGCCGCCCTGCGCGCCCTGCCCAGCCTCTTCTCCCTGCACCTGCAGGATAACGCTGTGCAACACCTGGCAACCGGTGACCTGGCGGGGGTGCGGGCCTTGCGTTGGCTCTACCTGAGTGCAAACCGCATTACCCAAGTGGACCCCGGAGCGATGGGCCCTTTGAAGGAGCTGGAGAAGCTGCACCTCGACAGGAACCAGCTGCGGGCAGTGCCCACCGGCTCTTTGGAGGGGTTGCCTGCCCTCCTGGAACTGCAACTCTCTGGGAACCCGCTCAGGGTCCTGCGTACCGGCGCCTTCCGGCCTGTGGGCCGCTCCCTGCAGCACCTGTTCCTGAACAGCAGTTCCCTGGAGCAGGTGTGTACAGGGATAACGGAGGGGCTGGTGGGCACAAAGCCACAGTCAGCACATTCCCTCTACCAACTGGTGGTGGTATTATTTGAAAGGCAGAGTGACAGGGAGACCTTCCGTCTGTTGGATCACTCCCTCAATGGCTGCAATGACAGAGCTGGGCTGGTCTGAAGCCTGGCGCTTCTTCTGGGTCTCCCAAGTGGCTGCAGGGCCCTCTACATTCACAGGGAGATGGATTGGAAGTGGAGCAGCCAGAGCTGAAATCAATGCTCCTAGGTGATTGGTGGTGTCACAAGTGGTAGCTTAGTGTACTGTGCCACAACACACCAGGCCTCTCCTCAAACATTTGCTCACTCCATCCATGCTGCCAGATTCCAGGATATAAGCCAGACTGGGCCCTGTTGTTGGTGAGCTCGTTGTGGGTGTTGGGTTAAGTGGAACCCCATGCTGTAGAGGTCTGCCCAGGGAAGGTACCACCAGGGCAAGGAGAAGGGAGGAGCTGGGGGCCTTAGGGGCTCCTGTGTTTGTAGGCTCTAACAGCCCCCAGGAGGTTGGGCTGTGACCAGGTTGTTGGGTTCACGCGGAGCAGAAAGACTGAACTGGATGCCCAGTGACCGGGACAGACCAAGAGTTTGGACATGAGACCAGCGTGGGTTGTAACCCGTCCCTGCTGTTCCTGAGTTCCCCATGTCCCCTTCTTCCTTGCTGGACCTCTAGCCCAGACGAGGCCTGGCTAGCCCTCACACCAGGCTCTGGCCCTTCCTTACAGATTTCTCCAGGGGCCTTCTTGGGCCTGGGCCCTGGGCTACGGAGCCTGCACCTGCAGAAGAACCACCTTCGGGCTCTGCCTGCCCTGAGGGGGCTCGAGCTGCTGGAGCTCATCGACCTCAGCGGCAACCCCTTCCACTGCGACTGTCAGCTGCTCCCACTGCACAGGTGAGCACCCCATCACAGCCCGCCAGCCTTGGGGCCTGGGGTCCCTGCTGCCACCTCATGGAGGTTCCCAGCTGAGCGTCGACACAGCGGTGCCCAGGCTCTCTTGCTTGCAGGTGGCTCACTGGGCTGAACCTGCGGGTGGGGGCCACCTGTGCCACGCCTCCCAGTACCCGTGGCCAGAGGGTGAAGGCTGCAGCTAGCATCTTTGAAGCCTGCCTGGGTGTAGCTGCCAGGAAGCCCGTGAGGGCCACAGCAGCCTCTGGGCCTGGTGCCAGGAGCCCATCTGTCCAGGGAGGACTTCCGGAAGCAGGCAAGGTTAGTTCTGGGTGGGCGGGCCAGGCCCCAGAGCTGCTCATGCTCACTGGAGCTGGGCACAGACCCTCCCATTCTCAATGTCGGGGCTGGCCCCGGGGCAGTGGGGTCTATAAGACATGGTTGTCACCTTCTGTGAGGTGCTGGCTTTTCAGGTGAGCCCCAACACCTTTGGTCCCATGTCTCTGTGAGCTCATTCCTGCTCCGACTCCACCGCTCCCCACCTCCGCCCCAAGGCCCTTCATCACCCAGCAGAGCAGTGCCTCCCGCCACCTGCCTGCCACAGTGGTGGCCCTACTGACAGGACAGCCTCTGTGCTGACATTCCCAGGCCCAGCCTGGACCTTCAGTTGTAGCAAAACCTCACAAGCGCATCAGAGAGGGGCAGGAGGGTCTGTGGATGTCCCAGAGGGGCCTGAGGCCCAGTCCTTAGCGGGAAGTGAGGGGACGGCATGGGCACTGGGAGGACCCAAGCTCTGAGGATTTGGGATGCCAGGGGCCCATTCAATGGGGGTCCAGGGCATGGGTCCCACTGAGGCGCATGCTGGACATGGGGATGCCTACGGAGTGTGTGGGAGGTGGCAGGCCCGCCCCTCGCTATCCACTGCTGTTGCTGGGCAGTGTGATGGGGCTCCCCCCGGACCTCTAGCCCAGATGAGGCCTGGCTAGCCTTGTCTTCCTCACCTGTGAAGTCAGTGTGACCAGGCGGGGCTACTTGAACGTGCATTAACCTGGTGCTTGGGGGAAGGGGTGCTCGGGTAGGCTGCCGAGGCACCTGGGGCTGGTCTGAGCTGTCTTTCTAGCTGTAACTGGCGGGGAGTTGCCAATGATGCCTCTTTAGGCCAATGATGCCTCTTTAGGCCGAGCTCTGGGCTGATGCCATTGACCTGCCACCCTGAGGCCGGAGCTGTGTGTGGGTGTGGCAGGGGACACACAGCTCCTTGCCTCTCTCCTCTGAGGTGTCTTGGCTCAGGGCCTGGTTTGTGCAGGGGCAGGGACAGCCCATACTGCCTTGAGCCAAGGGCAGGGGCAAGTTCTCTCTGACCCTGGTCAGCGTCACCCAACTCCTGGGCTCGCTGGAGACTCGGGCCCTATCTCAGCGCTTGCTGAACTCAGCCAGGGCTGAGCAGGCTGCAGCATACACAGCCAGCAGCAGATGTGGTGGCCTGGGCGACTGACCAGTGCACAGGACCCCTTGTGGGCTGGGGACCACCTGGGGCTGCATGGCCTCTGCTCAGAACAGGCGAGGAGCACAGGGGGCCCCAACTCGGCTTCGAGGACAGGTGGGTCAGGCAGCACGTGGGGGTGGGGGCAGACTCCTGGTGAGCTGCCAGTGAGGAGGGCAGGGAAGAGGACAGCGAGCCGGAACCCTGTCTACTGCACCTCCCTCCAGGAGACCGTGGTGGGAGGGAATGGAGGGGGGACGGGCTGGTTTTAGGCACCCAGCCGGCGGGGCCGACTGCTGCCCTGACTCTGCTACAAGGGAGGGGTTCGGAAACGTCAGGTCAGGCCCAGACGGGGCCTGTAGCACTGTGGCTAAGCTCACCCCTGGATGTCACAACCCCAGGCACCAGACCTCAGTCTCTGACCCCCCTTGAAGGCAGTGGTCAGGGCCACCACACAAGTCAACCAGTCACTGCTTCCCGCAGGGTCCCTGGGGGGGGAGGCTGCCCCTGCGCACGTGCACCAGCCAGGGAGCTCAGGCACTGAGCGGCTCCAGACCTTTATTCACAGTGTCTCCCAGCCTGCCTGCCATGGGCCACGGCCACGGCTCCTGCTTCCAGTTGGCCCAGTCACATGGTCCTGCCGGTGGACAGAAGCAGGGGTGGGTCAGAGGAACCCCGGGCTGGTCCCTGACAGCTGCCCTCAGGGAGGCAAGGCCGGCCCTAGAAGGCCTAGGCCCTCCCCGGGCTCAGGGCATGGAGCCAAGCTGGCAGCGGGGCCAGGCTGGCAGTGGGGCTGGCTCAGTCGTGGGTCTCCTGCTTGATGTGCTCCACGGCGACGGGCAGCTCTGGGGTTGCGGCCTTGCCAGGGGAGGTCGCGTCCAAGTGTTCCTCCTTCACACACACAGCGATGACTGTGGGGCCAGGTAGAACAGAGTCAGGGGCCTGGGATACCGGGCAGGGGAGGGGCTCAGGACCTGGGGGGGCACCTGGCTGTCCATGGGTGGGGTGAGGACGTCCACTCTGCTGCTCACCCCGGCCCCAGGTATGCCCCAGCCAGGGAGGCTGCGCAGGGACCTTGGCAGCCCCCACATCCACCTACCCCGGCCACCAAGCACCAGGGGCAGGGCGGGGCTCGGGATCCCACCCAGGTGGGGTACCCCGGGGGCCCCTTCCTGCGTGACCGCACTCTTGTGTTCCCAGGTAGGGAAGGACAGGGGCGGCCTCTGAGCCCGGGGCAGGAGCCTGGCCCTCACTGTCATCGGCAGCGGGTTCCGAGGTCCTGGCGCTTGGCGGCTCGTCATCCAGGAGGGGCTTCTTGGACGCCTGTCTGAGGGGCCGGGTCTTGGCTGGTGGGATCCTTTTCCCTTTGAATAAAATGGAATCAAACCTGGAATGAGGCTGGAATCCATGCGAGGCTTCAAGGGCTGGGTCCTACACTTGATCTTAGCCAAAAGCGATTAAGGGCCAGGTCCTGCCAGCATCAGGTGGCATAGCAGAGGGGCAGGTGCCCCTGACTGGGAATGCCAGCCTGACCTCCGATTCAGACAATGTGTGGTACTGGCTGTGTGTCCGGTGGACAGGTGGGGACGGTGCGAGTTCCCATCTGCTAGCTCAGGTCCTGAAGGTTTTCCACAACCGCCAGCAGGGGCTGGGGCTCCAGGCTAGTTCACAGACACGAGGGCCATTGCTGCTGCCTTCCCAGGGGCTGCGCCAGCGGGAAGCCCAGGCTAGACATTGAGCCCACGGTGGGGGACATGGCACCTTAACTGCCACCCGCCTGCCCATGGCTCCCTTCTCCAACCATGGATTTCCTCGTCCGTAGCTCACGACACTGCTGAGTTCTGAATGCCGCAGGGTCCCAGCCCCGGGCCCTCAGTCCACTGTCCTTTCCTGGGCAGGCTCCTCTGCACAGTACCACACTGTGCAGCCACCCTGGCCACCACGGACTGGCATCCCGCTCCCTCCAGCCGAGAGGCATGTCCAGGAGTGTGTGGTCTCCAGGCGGCCACGCTGGGTTCAGAGCATGGGAGCCACCGATGGTGTCTCTCCCCTCTCTACTCTCCCTCAGTATGGTCGTGCCTGGGGTCCCAACTGCTACAGACTGACCTCCCTAGCAGTGTGGTGCTCCGGTCAGCATCTCAGGTTGTGGGTGCAGCGCTGGGGAACCCGCACCAGGACCTGGTCCCACTGCCCTGGGCTAGAGCAGCCGGGCTGCCTTGGGCTGTCACTTACTTTTCTTCCCAAACTGCTTCTTCTTCTTCTTCGTGGCCTCCTTGGCCTTCAGAGGTGTTGCAGGTTCTGTTGTTGCAAGACAGGGGCAAGTGTGATTAGGAGCCTGGTCGGAGACCTGGCCATACGCTGCCCCAGGGAGGCAGCCAAGGTCAAGCACGCAGGGCAGGAGAGGAGAGGGTGGGGCTGGGCCCTGGGTGCTCGCCTGGGTGTACAAGCACGTGTCAGAGAACAGGGTGAGGCGGGACTCTGCATGCCGGGGTAGGGGGAGTTGGGCCAGGGAGGCCGTCAGGGAGGGGTGAGTGTGGAGGAGCCTGCATTCTGCTTAGAGGGGCCCAGGACTCTGCCCAGCCATGCCAAAGAACTGAGGCAGCTTGCAGGAAGAGAGTCGTGGGAGGACAGGAAGCCCAGAGCGCCTGGGGCCAGGCGGGCTCACACCTGTAGCCACAGGAGGCTGCAGCTGGTAGCCGGTGAGCTCACACCAGCCCACGGGGTAGATGTCTGGGGACTCGCAGTCCACCCACTGGTCGTACTCGTTGTCCCAACCATCAAAGTGGATGCTGAGCAGCCGATGGACCACACGCTTCACAGTGGCCACGCAGATGAGCCGGGGCTCCATCAGGTCCACGGCCTCCAGCTTCATGCCCACCTTGAAGCCATGGTTGGGGCAGTCCTGGGGTTGGGGGAGGAGGCAGCTGCTAAATCAGTCAGCACCCCTACCCAGCAGTATGGGACCAGGGAGGCGCCTCCCTGTGCCTCTAGCCCGCTATGGGAAGGCACAGCCAAAGCGAGGCTCAATGAGTGCCCAGGTCCTCAGCAGCAGACCCTCACGGGAAGAAGGGCCAGGAACTGCCCCTGCTGCAGATGGACATGGCAGGAACGGCTGGAGGCTGCCCCAGGACCCTTGCTACGCCTCTGGCCTCCTCACCATGTTGAAGAGCCGGGACGGAGCTGCTTTTGATTTGGTTTTCTCCAGGTAGGCTTCCCAGCTGAAGGTCTGCGCCTCGTATCCTGGGGGAGCAGGAGGCTTGGGTGTGGAGGGGAAAAGGGACATGGGTCGGGGAGGAAGATCCCGTCCCCTAGTCTTCCTCCTGGGTTGGCACCTCCTCCAGGACCTGCCACCCAGGTTGGTCACTGTGCAAGGGTACACGTGGGAACCTTGTGCACCAACTCTACACTGGGCACGGGGTCAAGCTGGCTGAGCCTTGGAGCCCTGGGTGCTCTGTCGCCTCTCCCACATGCCGTGTCCTCAGGTCCTGACCTGGACAGTGACCTGGGCCTGGGGCTTCATCCCTGCCCCTTTCAGCCAGCCTAGAACTGGCCTAGCATGTGCTGGCCAGTGCGGGCATACCTTTTGGAGGCGTGAGCTCAATTTCGTTTTTTTGGCAAAAGGTGGCTGGGAAGATGGCATGGGAGGAGGCATGGTAACAGAACCAGTCCGAGCCGTCGGTGGAGGGCCCGCCGTCCACACAGATCATCAGATAGCCATCCAGGAGCACCTGGCGGGTGGAGAGCAGGGACTCCCATCAGCTGACTGGACTCTGTCCTCCAGGCAAGTGAGCAGGAGCCTAACCCCTGCCTAGGCCAGCTGGGGCCCTGGGTGTTTGCAGGGGGAGCATGTGTCCCTCTGTCTCCCCCTGCTGGGCCATGCTGGCAGTGTCCCCCAGGAAGCCCAGCGTTAAGGGAGCTGGTTAGGAGTGAAATAAAACTGCCAGAGGCTCCTGACCAGCACCAAAGACACACACGTGGCAGAAAGGTCCCTGGTGAGGTGGCCCCAACGCAGAGGTAGGCTCAGGAAGTCAAGTTTTTGCCCAGTGTTCCCTGGACCCTGACCCGCAAGGCAGGTTGTGAGAAAGGGCTCAGATGTCCAGGGGCAGTCAGTGTCCCCTGATCCCGACTGTGGCAGGGGAGGAGCGGAGCGGGGCCAGCCCCACGCACCTTGCAGACGGTGGCCACACAGATGTTGCCCAGATTCAGGGGGTCGATGGCCTCCAGCTTCATCCCCTCCTCAAACCAGCCGCCTTCGGTGTAGACAGCTCGGACCTTGGAGGAAGGGACATTGAGGAATCCGGAAGGGCCCAGGCAAGGGGCAAGGAGGGTGGGGACAGTGCTGGGACATAGCATGACAATGAAAAAGCATGTTCCCAGGAAAAGCTGGGGTCCTCGTGCCTGGGGCGGCCAGGGGGCAGTACCCGGGGAGGGGGGCCTTGCCTTTTTGAACAGGTAAGGAACGGCGTCACAGTAGATTTTCCGGAAGGTGGGATGATGGGCCATGTCGCCACGCCTCTCTTGTGCACAGAGTGAGGAAGAGGAGGGAGCTGAAGGCAGCCCAAAGGGCCCTCTCCTGACTCCCCAGAGATGTGGCTGCTGCCGGGCCCCAGCACCCCTTGCCAGACACGGGAAGATGGGTGGAGCCCTGAGAACTACAGCTTGCCATGGGCACCTTGCAGCCCTGGAGACTCAAACCATGTACATGGCATGGAGAGGACTGGGGTGGCAGCAGCTGGGTCTACACTGGGTTTGGGCTCTTAGAGCCAAGCTGCTGGCTCCTAGTCGGCTGGGCTGTCGGGGTCGGCCTCTACCCGCCTCCCAGTGCTGTTGAGGTGCAGCCAGGGTACCCTTTAGCCCTTTAGGCCTTGGGGAGATGGTCTGCTCACCTGACATCTTGATGCCGTGGCCCACCCGCCGGGACCAGCCCACTGGGTGGATCAGGGGGCTCCACATGTGGCACCAGAAGTCATCATCACTGTCCCCATCCTCATAGAGGAGCCGCAGGCGACCGCCAATGACTGTGTCCACCACGGCCATGCGGGTCCGGGATACCTGGGACTTGTCTACCACCTCCAGCCGCATCCCCTGGCGAAAGGGGTACTTCATGCTCTCCACCATCTGAAAGGACATCGGACACGGGCCTGTGTGGTCACGGGTTCCTTCCCACGCCTCCAGGTGGGCTGCAGTCCTACCTGCCCAGGACGTCATCAAGGACAGGGATGCAGCTCTCCAGGGCTGGAGGCAGACAGGCTAGACTGGTTGCAGCACCTGCCACCAAGTGCTGGGGCTGGAAGCAAGTCAGGCTGTGCTGGGATCAGCACCTGCTGGCATGTGTGAGGGCCAGGGCTGGGGGCAGGCTTGGCAGGAAATCCTTGGGGATGTTTGTGCTAGAATGCAGCACCTGCCGGCACATGTGAGACCAGGTCTGGGGAAAGACCACAGCATCCACCAGTGCGTGTGAAAGCCAGTGCTGGGTGCAGGCCGGGCTGTTGGCAAGAGCTGGGACGGGGGTGGGCCATGCTAGGCTGGACTTAGCACCCGCTGGAACTTGTGAGAAACAGAGTTGGGGGGTGGGTCTGGCAGGGGATCCTTGGGGATATTCCTGCTATGTTGAAGCACTTGCTGAGAACATCTGCAAGAAAGCCTTGGGGTGGGGATGGATCGGGTTGGGCTAAGCCACAGCACCTGCTGGCACATGGGAGAACCAGACTGGAGGCAAGCCAGGTAGGGGTTCTTCAGGTCACCCCAACTAGGCCGCAGCACTGGCCAGTGTGCTAGAGAGCCAGGGTTGGGGGCTAGTTGGCTGGGTTAGGCTACAGCATCCACTGCTTTATGTGAGAGCCAGGCCTGGGGGAGGGACTGACCAGGCAGCTATACCTACCGGGACATGTGACAGTTGGTACAGGGGGCAGACTGAGCCCAACCCTGTATCAGCTGGCACACACAGAGTGAGGTCTGAAGATCTCTCAGGTGAGGTTTCTTAGGGGTGAGAAGAGAAATTAGAGGAGAGCCTGGGGGCTCGTGCCAGACCTTGATGTGGAAATCCACGGGAAGTGTCCGGGATCCCACCAGTCGCTTCATGAGGTAGCTCTTCCAGTCTGTGAATCTGGCATGGATGGCTGTGGAGACAGGGGCAGAGTCCCAGTGACTGCCTGACAGGGCTGCCCAGGCCAGGAGCGGTGGCATGCCAGCCAGCAATGGCTTCATCTGAGGAAACCAGGCCCCACAGCTCGATCCCTACCTCCAGAGGTTCAAGGACAGGGAGGGTGGATTGCAAGTATTTCTCAACACAAGACACAAAGACCCTCCACCCCCGACTTCTCAGGGCCCTGGGGGAACCAGGCAGGAAATGTCCTTATCTGTACTCACTCCGTGGGGGCACCAGGATCTTGCTGTTGATGGCACACCAGCCAATGGGGTGAACGTCCACGGTTCCCAGATTGCACCAGAAGTCATGGCTGGAGTCATTCTCAAAGCCTTCGTACCGAAGGAGCACACGGTACCCTACAGAGGGGACAAGATGCCCGTGAGTAGTGCTGGGACGCGGGGAGAGCCCCTCCGGCCCCCTCTTCTTGAGCCTACAACAGACCCCCCAGTGCGCATGCCGAGGATTCCGTCCAGGCCCATGGGGCCCTGTGATGCGTGATGGCCAAGCCAAGCCAAGTTCATGCCACTTATTTGGAAGACACTATGGCAGGGAACCAGGGATTCGCTAGAACTCCAATCAATCCTGGAATCAACTTCTGAAGTTGGAGTTGGCAGGCGTGCTAAGCTCCGTGAGCCCCTCTGAGGGCCCATGAGGGAGTGTTTTACAAAGCTGGCCCCGTCCCTGCCCCGGTCGTGAGCACACACCTGCAGCCTGGATCACGGAGGCGATCCAGTACACACGGCTGGGGAGCACAGCATCGCTGTTGAGCACCTCCACCTTCATGCCCTTCATCACGTCCTCCCACTGGTCATAGAGTGGGACCTGCGTGGCAAGGACAGCATGCCAGGGGCTCAGCGATGGCCTGGACTGCAGCCTCAGTCACTGTGTTCCACTTTCCAGCTCTGCTTTCCATGTGTGTGCAGAAAGCCGGGCCCGACCTGAGAGCCGAGCTGGGAATGGGGTCAGCTGGTGGGCAGGGGACAGCCAGAGATCCAGGCTTACAGACCTGCATCCTAGCTTTTAAGATTTATGGGCTTGGTGTGGTGGCCTAGCCGGTTAAGCTGTGGGCTGAAAGACCAGCATCTCATATGGGCACTGGTTTGAGACCTAGTCTACTTCTGATCCAACTAACGACAGTGTGTCAGGAAAGCAGTGGAGGACAGCCCACGTCCTAGGGCACCTGCACACAGACCTAGAGGAAGCTCCTGGCTCCTGGCTTCACTCTGGCCTATGTCCCTGGGCCCCTGCACCCAAGTGGAAGACCTGGAGGAAGCTCCTGGCTTCAGCTTGGTCAGCCAAGGCTGTTTTGGCCATGTGGGAAGTGAGCCAATGAGTCAATCTCTCTGCAATTCTGCCTTAAAAAAAAAATTTATTTGAAAGAGTTACAGAGGGAGATAGGGCCTTTTCCAAGGTTCCCAGGATTTAGGAAATTGGTTTGAAAGTGAAAACAAGAGTGCTTCTAGAGCCTTCTCTCCTGACCCACAGGCCAAAGCTGTTGGTAGAGGTTCTCCTGCTCAAGCCTGGTGTACCAAGGACTGGGGTTTGCTCTTCCACTCCTGGGCATCGTCTGCCAAAGCAGACCCTAGCAGGCATCCATAGCTGCTTTCTGGGGACCAAGGGCCCCAGGCCAGCACAGAAGCACCTCACTCCCAGCAGGTGACCACTGTCCACAGGGAGAATGGACAGAGAGAGCCTTGTTCCACTGGCAGCCATACAGCTCCTCTGTGTCATAAGCAGGGCAGGGACCTGGGAGCAGACGCAGTGCAGCCCAGCGCTTGAAGCCCACAACAGGTGTTTGGAAGGGTGGAGGTAGGTTTTAGAAATTATTTGAAAGGCAGAATTAGAGCGAGAGAGTGATAGAGATGCTTCACTTGCTGGTTCACTCCCTAAATGGCCCCAGCAGCCAAGACTGGGCCAGGCTGAAGCTAGGCGCCTGGAACCCCATCGGGTCTTTCTGGTGGCAGCGGCCCAGGGAGTTAGACCATCTGTTTTCACAGGTTCATGAACAGGGAACAAGACTGAAAGTGAAGCACCTGGGACTTGAACCAGCACTCACATGGGAGGCCAGTGTTGCAGGTGGCTTTACTCGTTGGGCACCACGCAGGTGTGAGGGAAGTTTGAGAAGCAGCAAATGCACAGACTGGAGCCAGCTGACGCAGCTGCCCTCCTCCCAGCCGCTGCTCTGCAGTGTACCTAGCCCCCCAGTGAAGCCAAACTCCACGGTGTTCCCTGCTACCCGTCCCTGCGCAGGGCACTCACGTGTTTGAAGCAGCTGACAGGGGCAGCTTTGTAACTGTGATCCTTCAGGAACTTGCCCCAGTCGAAACCCAACACCAGCGCTGTGGAACAGAGAGAGGATGCTGGACGCCAGGCCCACCCCAGGGCCTAGCAGGTGCCTCCCTGCCACTGTGGCTTCTTCCAGCGTGTCTGCGACCTCTGACGCACCGGGACCTGCTCACCGGCGGCCGTCAGGGAGTGAGGGACAAATCCAACAGCTGCCGATCCTGAGGGCAGCCATGTTTCCATGGGCTCACCTTTCTGTCCCCAAGGAGAGGGACATGCCAGGCTCCTGGGTGTCATTTCCTCAGCCCCCCTCTGCCTCCTCCTGCTACACCCAGGGGGCCAGCCTCGTGGAGCTGCTTGGGCACACACTGTCAGTAAAAGCTCACTGAGCAAAGGCCGAGGAGAGAAGGTTCCCTTCTTTATCCTAACACCCTGAGATCCCCTCCCACAACCAAACCTGGCCCTGCACTGCTTCGGGGATAAAAGCAAACAGCAGGGAAGAGTGGGGACTCGGGAGGTGGGAGGGAAATCCCATAGCATATGGAATTGGATCATAAAATAAAATTTAAAAAAAGGGAAGCAGAAACCGAAGCAGCTAATTCTGGGCTTTTCCAGGGTGACTGAGGGGCAGCTGGGTGGAGTGGGGGGAGACAGGGGTCAGGGTGCTATCAGAGGCCCAGTTCTTAGTGCCTGCCCCAAGGAAAGGCTAGCCGGGCCCTTGCTGCTTACCATCCTGCCCTGTGGGTGTGCCGTCTGCCAGCTGCCCAGTGCCCTGGGAGTGCAGGAAGGCCCCAATTTTGGCAGACCAGGCTGCCTTGTGCAGCACCTTGGCTTTCTTGGTCGGTGGTTTTCCCTGGGGGGAGAAGAAAGGCTGGGACACAGCGGCTAAGGACACTGCCGGCTCCGCCCCGCCAGGATCGCAGCTGACCCATCCAGCTATGGTTCTTTGGTCTCCTTACTCTGAAAGCAACTGTGACAAGCCCTTGCAGGCAAGCTGCAGCTCCTCAGCCAAGGACAGGCTTGGGGGCACCAGCTGTGCCCATGTGAATGTGCTGCCGGAAGTTCCGAGGCTGCCCGCAGGTGTGCCCGGCAGGTTATCGCCCCAGAGGGGAAGCTCAGGCCCTGGTGGGCATCTTGTAACCAACTATGAGTTGGCCAGAAAAGCTGGGTGTTTCACCAGAGATCAGGGATGCAGAGATGTGGGACCACGTCCCACCCAGACCAGGGTCCAACCCTGGTGCTGCGACTTCCTGCACCTTTTACTAAGACAGGCCCTTAAAACAGGAATCTTTTACTGTCTGTTGCTAGGACTGGGGATGCCAAGCCCTTAGCAGGCATCACCAGATGGCAACTGATGCCAACATTATCAGCTCTCTCTTATGCCTTGAATGAAAAGCATAAAATGAGGGATGCAATGGGAACTGTCTGCAGTGGGAAGCCCCCTGCAGGGAGCGCTGCTGGCAACACTTCAGGGCAGAATCACGTGGCAGCATGCCTTCCCCGCTAAACCAGCCTTCGAATGGATCGTATTAACTTTTCAGATGACCCCAGTGTACAGATGCTGGCCAGCGCGACTGGGCCACAGCCCCACGCTGGACGGCTGAGGGCAGGTGCCAGGTCAGGCACGTGTGCTCCTTTGACAGCTGTGCTGGGCGTGCACGCTCCCTCATCAGTGTGTGCATGCACAAGTGTTTGCACCTCCAAAACTTCTCCATGGGTCAGCGGTGTTTGGCAGGATGTCCCAGGTGGCCATCTGTGACGTGGAGTCCCAGACACAGCATCAAGCTCCTGATGCCACATGGCACAGCCAGGAGCCTTGTGCCTGCATCTCAGCTTCCCTTCTAGTCATTCACAAAAGGGTGGTGGGCAAAGCAGGGCTATCAAGCTCTTACTAGAGCCCCTAAGGCACGCACTTAGACTTCCTGAATACATGCAACTCTGCGGGCCGGAGGAAGAAAGGCGGGTCCTCCAGCAAGCCACACAGACACACACCCCTCTGCCCAAGAGCTGGGAGCGTTATCAGTGTTCTGAGGACAGTCCCAAGCTCAGGTGGCCACCAGGAAGGGCCTGCCCAGGCTGCCGGGTCCCGTCCCAGTGCTCAGGGCCCTGGAGGCTGCTCTCACCTGTAAGCGGGCCAAGATGCTGGCTTTCTTGGAGTTGGAGGAATAGCTCCTGGAACAGGAGACGCTGCAGAACCTCTTGGTCTTGGAGAAGAAGGCTTCCCTGGTGCCCACGATGCCACACATCTCACAGACGGCTGGGGAGCAAGAACTCCACACATGACCCTCCTGAGACGGTCACCCCAAACCCAGCAGAATGACAGACCCAGCAGAATGCATGACCTGGGACGCTGCAGTGACCAGGCCCTTCGCTAGGGCTGACCACTGAGGGAGGGGTAAGGAGGAGGAGAGGGAAGGGGAGGGAAGGGGGAGGAAGAGGGGAAGGAGGGGGGAGGAGGAAGAGGAAGGGTAGCAGAGACCATTGCTTATGTCTAAATTGATCTGGGCAATTCCCTTGGCTCTGTGTGTCAACAGTGGGGCTAAAGGAACCCAAAAAGAGGGGGAAATGGGTGAGTGAGAAAAGACGTATTAGAAAAAGCACCACAGTCCCCTGGCCCTCGTGGTTCTGTCATCTCATCGATCCAGTAGAGACTGAACCAGATGAACACTTGGGCCTCAGCTTCACTCTGGAATACCTGGAGAGCTTAAACACCCCCCACACACACACCTGGAAACACCTGGGGAGCTTAAACACACATCCCCCCGACACACACCAGGGAGTCTGAGGAGCTGCTCTGCACTGGGACACCACCATCCAGAATGTGCTAGAAACTCCAGGTGGGGTTCCACTGTGCAGTCAGGAGGAGAAGCCCACATCAGTGGGTCTCCACTGGCTGCTTCCAGTTCTAAGGTTCTAAGATTCTCAGGAAAATTGGAGGAAGACAGCAGAGAGCTGTAGAGAGAGGATGAGAAGCTAAACACGGAGAAAATAAGAGTCAACTGGCCAAACTACTGCATTTCTCCAGGGAAGTCTGAACGAAACCACAATCTGGAACCAGACTGCAGCAGAGGAACTGGGGTGCTTCCGTCTCCCCTCCCTGTTCCTCCTTAGCCTCCCGGCCCTCCCGAGGGCACCTGGCTCTGAGCCGCTGCCATCCACAGAGCGGGGTGTCCCTGGGCTGAGCAGGTGCAGGGGTGATGTGGGCAGCTCTCCAGCCTCTCGGTCCTCATTTTCTGGGTCACTCGACTCCCCCAGGTAGGAGCTGCTCTCACTGCCCACGCTGCTGTTGTAGCTCCGGAAGCTGTCATAGCCCCCGAACAGCTCCAAGTCGTCCGTCTCCTCTTCTTCCTCCATCGGTTCTGCCGACGGGGCCTCCTACAGGGGTGGCAAGGATCATCGTGGGCTTCGGGGTGTGAGGGGAGAAGCTGCAGATGCACCTGTTTGTCTCCTGCTGGCTTGTGGCCAAGTCTACCCTTCCAGGAATCTCCCCAAAACCCTTTTATTGCAAACGTCAAAACTGTAGAATATTTCTCTTCCATAACTCAACAAAACGGGCGGGTGTTAACAACACAGGAATAGATGTGAGGAATCCAGGCTCCTCTGGGGATTTACGAATGGACTTAAGGTGGAGTTAAGTCCTCCTAAACCCCGTTATAAACTAAAGATATCCTAAGCCAAAAATGGATTTACCAAACACCACAGCTCAGCAGTAGAGCCCTCTAGAGTAAGGGCTGTGTGGCTCAGGACCCTGAGGCTGACTGGGAACTCCAGCTTGCTGCTGCTGTTGCCCGGCGTCCAGGAGAAGACCCATCACGCAGCTCTAGCTCAGGAAACTTTAAAGTTTGCAGGACAGTCTCCACTGTGTGTGCACCACTTTTACACCAACGTAAAGCCAAAAAGCTGCACGTCCAGTCAGTCCCAGTGGGAAAGATCTGAGCCAACAGTATCAGTATTTTCTAAGTCAAGTACCTAAAAGTCTTTCTGGGATAGAAAGTGTTAAGGATCCCTGAGAAAGACTGTAGGGGGGAAAGATGGAAGTGAAAGGGTAAGTTGAATTTGGCGCAATAAAAGTTTGAAATCATGCAATGTGTTTTCACAAGATGTATTCTCCATGAACTTTTCATGACGGGTTCACAGGTTAGAAACTCTTATTTCAGGATAGGGAGACTCAGTCTCAACTTACACAGGCCAAAGGAAAGTGAGTTTGGGCGGAGGCCGTGTAAGGGGCAGCTGGCACACCCAGGCAGAACTGGGGTGTGAAGATGCACTTTCAGAGTGGCCCTGAGCCTAACCAGCTGTGGGTCCTGCCCAGTTGCTTTGCCATGGGCCTCAGTCTTGTCGCCTTTCGGGAGGGTAGTCGGCTCACAGTGTTTAAGAATCTACCTAACATGTTAGAGAACAGGTATACAGCGAGGTGAAGACTTACGGTGACGACTGGCCTGGGGCCCGTGGTCAGCCGGCACCTCAGAGGCTGTAAACCGAGGATTTGCAGGGGAAGTGGAGTGCATGCGGCTGCAGCACTGGACACTGACAAGCCTTTAGGAAACGTCAGGCTCTGTGTCCAGCAGGGGGGAAGGAGCTGTGCAGAACAAGCTATGATTCTTCTCCCACGTGATCACAGCCTCCTCTACCCTGTGGCATATTTGAGGTATTCCACTTGGCAGTGACAAGGATGCATAGCAACAAGCAGGGGGAGGAAACAACCCCCTTTCTACAAGGTGTTTCAATGGTGCGCTGCAGGTCATAACAGAGTGAGGAAAAGGACTTAGCTGGCCAGGGGTGGGAGGCTGACAGACTTGGCATCCACCCCCTTAAGCTTCCCTAGGGAGGCGGGGTAGAGGTGGTACCCCAATTCTTTCAGCCTCCGCTGAGGTGCAGCAAGAACACGGTGTCGCTGACACCATGCCGGTGGGGGGAAAAATACCCGCCAAAGCTCCGGGCACGGAATCACGTTCGACTAAATCCCCATCCCTCTTCCCTCGCCACGCCTGGACGAGACGGGCCTGAAGAACTCGAACGCCAGAGGAGCAGGACAAAGAGGGTTCAGGTGCCCTCGGGGGAGGGTCGCGGCTCCCCTCGCCTCAAGCTGGAGTGGGGGGCTGCTCCGCCCTCAACTCTGCCAGACGCGGACCCCGGCGGAACCGGCCGCCGCCCTCAACTCTGCCAGACGCGGACCCCGGCGGAACCGGCCGCCGATCTCCGCGGCCCTGCCTCAGTTTACCCATCCTTCCCCACCCTGCTTCGCTCCGCCCTCCAGGAGGCGCTGAGGGACACGGGCCCGTGGGAGCAGAAGCTCTCGGGGCTCCCTTGTCCAGCGCGCTGAGTCCTCTCCCTCTCACCTCGACGCCCCGGGGTTTCTCCATGAGATTTTCTCAAACCGTCACCAGGTGTAGGAAGCCATATTGGTCTCAGCGCTCTCTCCGAGCGCACTCATTGGCAGCCTTCCGGGGCCGCGGACCAATCACGCTTCGGGCTGGAGGAAAAGCCGGTTCCGCGCCCGCCCGTGCTCCTCTTCCCCCGGGGCGGGGAAAGCCGCGGGGCGTTGTGGGACTTGTAGTTCCGTCCGGGCGAGCGCAAAAACGTATGCTGTGGCGTGTAAATCCCCGCTTTGACTGACCTCATTGTGTGCCTTCCTGCTTATCAGTCTCTTTAAAGCTATATTTACAATTTAATTTTGAAAAAATAGATTTTTAATTTTGAGAACCAAAATTGTCTGCCATTGTCTAATTTATTTCTTAAATATCCTTAATAGCTGTGGTTGGGTCAGGCGATAGGCAGGAGCCTGAATCTGCAGGGAAGGATCTAGGGGGGTGGCCTGTTGCCTCCCGGGTGCCCATCTGCAGGAAGCTGGGCTCTCTGGTAGGGGGATGTCAAGCAACTTGGCTTCTGTGCCAAATGCTCACTCCTTTTCAAAGTCACCACACCTGCCCTTATTAATATGCTTAAGGGTGGGGGTGGACACTGGGCACAGCACCTGGGGGTGTCCCACATCACAGTGTTCCCTACCCCGCTCTGTGCCTGCTGCCAGGAGACTGCGGGTGACGGCTCCTATGCTAGGGTCTGTGCTGCCCACGTGGAAGGCTCTGAGTTTTGTGAAAGGCTCTGAGTTTTGGTCTCCTAGTTGGGCACATTTGAGGAGTGAATCAGGGCTTAGAGGATCTCACTATTTCTCTGCCTTTCAAATAATGTAAGTTAAAAAAAATTTTTTAATGTGGCAATAGATCTTGGTGCAGGCACAGTTGGTTCAGTCAGCTAAGCTTCAACTCCCAAGCACCAGCATCTCATACAAGGGCACCAGTTTGTGTCCTCACTGCCCCGCTTCCCATCCAGCTCCGTTAATGGCCTGGGAAGGCCGCGGAGAAAGCCCAGTGCCTTAGGGCCCTGCACCCCGTGGGAGACCCGAAGGAAGCTCCTGGTTCCTGGCTTCAGATCGGCTCAGCTCCCACTGTTGAGACTACCTGGGGAGTGAACCAGAGGTTGGAAGAACTTTCTTTCTCTCCTTCTCTGTAAATTTGCCTTTCCAATAAAGATAAAGAAATCTAAAAAAAAAAAAAAAGTGACAATAAATCTCACAGGCAGACAATCTTATGAAGTGAATGTAGATTACATGCAGCACTGAGGAAACATGCGTGAACATGTGTGTCCTCCCGTAGAGACAGTGAAGAACACGGACGAGCAGCCAGTTCCCTCTGAGCAGCTCAGCACGTCCTGAGAAGGGAGACCAGGGGACACAAAGGCTTGCTGGGTGGGAAACTTCCCTTCCCTTTGGGAGAAGGGAGTGGTTAGTGGGAGGGCATAAGAGGTACATAAGAGGTAGAGACCCGGAATTTAGTCACGTGGAGAACAGCTCTAGTTAGCAAGAGATGTGTTTGGAAGCAAGAGTTAGCAAGAGATATGTTTTGGAAGAGGGGTGAGGTCCTGGCGTGGTGGCCTAGCAGCTAAAGCCATCCCCTTGAATGTGCCGCCGGGTCCCAATTAGGTCCCGGTTCTAATCCCAGCAGCTCCACTTCCGATCCAGCTCCCTGCCTGTGGCCTGGGAAAGCAGTCAACGATGGCCCAAGCCTTGGGACCCTGCACCCACGTGGGGGACCTAGAGGAAAGCTCCTGGCTCGTGGCTTTGGATCAGCACAGTATCAGCTGTTGCGGTCACTTGGGGAGTGAATCATCAGATGGAAGATCTTCCTGTCACACTTCCTCTCTGTAAATCTGATCTTAATCTTATAAAATAAATAAATAAAGTAGAGGGTTGAGTCCCCTGAATGGATTAAAATCCCTCTCTCATCGTTGTGGGGGCAGTGGACTGGAGATGTGTCAAGGAAAAAAACAAAAAAGCCAAAAAAGCGGGGAGACCAGCTAGGGGGTGTGTCTGTGATGGGGGCCAGGGAAAGGATGGGGGTGGCTTAGCGGGTGGTAGTGCCGTGTTCAGTAAACACCCTAGGAGGAATGAGCTGGGGGGTGGGGGGGATGGACTAAAGGAGTTCTGCTCAGTTCCAGACACCTGGGGGTCAGCAGACGAGTGGGAAGGCTCAGAGGTGCAGGGCAGCCCGTGGCCCACAGCCCTAACCCCTTCAGCTTCTGACAACCTGTTTCGCTCCCCAAGTCCGTCAGCCTGTCTGTTGTGTCCACATCCCTTCACCAGCCCAGGACGGGGACTCCTGAGCTCTCTCAGCCTCGTAGCTGGAAAGCTCCCCATGCTTTCTGGAGGGAAAAGCCGCCGCATGCGGGTCCCAGTGAGGGCAACCCTTAGTGCAACTTGAAATGGCTGTACATTAGGAATCCAACTCAGTGGAAATATCATCCTAAACACAGGTTGCTAAGCAACAGCGGCCACAGGATGGTGGGTCACTCTGTGCTCCATGGAGCTCCCAGACTGAAGGCCTCGGGCTGCAGCCGAAATGCCCTGCCTTCTGTCCAGAGCCCTTGTCCACCGCTTTCACACCCCGGCCTTCTCTGTGGGTCACTGTCTCCCTCTCTGCGATGATTCATCTCCAGCCTTATACTGGGGTCGTTCGCAGTAGCAGCACCAGCACACTTCTGGGTGTCTCTTATGAAAACGATCCCTTAAAAACTGTTCTGGTGAAGTTGGTATCTGACTACTCTGAGGCCTGCTCAGCCCGTCTTCTCAATCCTTCCAGAAATGGGTCCTTTCTCGGTGTGTCTGGGCTCTCCCATCCCCTCTCTGATCCCTTTCTCCTTGGCAGGCCCTTCTTCCACTTGAATTTGTCATTTCCCAGGGCTCTGCCCACGACCCTTTTCGATTTTTTATGGATGTCTGTTATATTTGCTGTTGTCAATACCCATGAGTATGCCCCGATTCACACCTTCACACAGGTCAACTCTTGACCAATCCCTTTAAAAACATAAAGAGGGGCTCGGTGCCGTGGCCTAGCAGCTAAAGTCCTCGCCTTGAATGTGCTGGGATCCTATATGGACGCCGGTTCTAACCCCAGCAGCCCCACTTCCCATCCAGCTCCCTGCCTGTCGCCTGGGAAAGCAGTCGAGGACGGCCCAAAGCCTTGGGACCCTGCGCCCGCGTGGGAGAACTGGAAGAAGTTCCTGGCTCCTGGCTTCAGATCGGCGCAGCATCGGCCGTTGCGGCTCACTTGGGGAGTGAATCATCGGAGGGAAGATCTTCCTCTCTGTCTCTCCTCCTCTCTGTATATCTGACTTTCCAGGAAAAAGTAAATAAATCTTAAAAAATAAAGTGGATCCCCCTACCCCCGCTCGCCCCACATCAAGAGCCCCCATAGGATGCTGGGTGCTCTCTCCTAGTACCCACCTCTGTGTCGCCGTCCCCCATTACAAACCGCCCCACCCCCGCCGGCGACTCCAACCGGCTGAGACTGCAGTTCTAAGGGTCGGGTTTAGGAGCGATTGATTCCAACAGCTTGTCGGGTGAGCGCAGCGGGTCCAACAGTCAAGGCGAGGTCCTTTACGGGCAGCCTGAGGCGGCGGGGAAAGGAGACCCACAGCCGATGGGGTCCGGGTCTAGCTGCTGCCCAGGCCCTGGGCGGCCGAGGCGGAGGGTGGCCGCCCCCGGCCTGCCCCGCGCGCCCCCGCCCAGCGCCAACCGCCGGCCTCGAGCCCGCCCCGCGCGTGGCCGCCCGCACCCCGACCCCGGGCCCCGCGGGGCCGCAGGAACCCCGACTGGGAGCGGCGCGCTGGGGCGTTAGGGAGGAACGTGGAACCCCGGAGTCGGGGCCGGCGGGCGGCTTGAAGCCGGAGCAATGAATGAACATCAGGTGCGGGGCCCCGCGGGCCACGGGAGCCCCGGCGTGGCTTGCAAAGCCAAGTGCGGGCGGAGAGGGCGACCTGGGCCGAGGGGCTTCAGCTGCCATGAGACCCCCGAGCTGGCCGGGCTTCCTCGCCGAGTGGCCCAGGCTGCGGGGTGGTGCCCGAGCCCGGCCGTGCCCCCGTGCGCGAGGCTGAGGCGAGAGTCCCTGAGCCCGGGCCCGGAACCTGGGGCCGGAGTGGGAGAGGGCTGGAGCGAGGCGGGCGCGCCTGGGGCCCCGGCGGCTGTTGAGGGCCTCGGCGGACGTTTCGTCCTCCAGAGGGGCCGCGCTTTGCTTCCCGCCTCGACGGTGGCTGGGCGCGGTGAGTCGCGCTTTGCAGCTCTTCAGGGAGCCCTTCCTTGGGGCTCCACCGACGTGGCGGACGAGCTCCTCACCCCGGACTCGCCCGGGGACGTGTTCGCCTTCGTCGTTTCTGACAGACCCGGCGTCCTGGAGCGGTTTCCGAGGGGAGACAGTAGGGACGGAACTTTCTGGTGGAACAAATCGCCGGTTTTTGCTCAGGACGACCCCGGGGCGCCCCGCCCCGCCCCCAGCCGGCGCCCCGTTTCCGACGCGGCGACCTCGGCCCCTCCCCAACTCCCGACGACCGTCTCCCGGCAACGCGCGGCGCCGCCTGAGCAGCAGTTTTCCGCGGCGAGTTTGTTTTTGTACGTTTCTTACCGGCTTGCGTGGGGGACCGGCTTGTGTCCCTGGTGAGACAGAAGCAAAACTCCGGACAGGTGGTTGGATGTAAGTGCTTTGGGGTTTCAGCCTGAGTTTTTAGACCATCTGGAAGGTACTGATGCTGAATATATATTTTTTTCTTTTTTTGTCTTTCTCGTCGCCAGATTTGCTTCGTAGGAAATTGTTGTTGGAGGAGCATGAGGAAAGTAAGTAGGGGGTTTTGAAGTTTTGCTTTACAAGAACGCAAAGTGTTGTTTAGAACAATAACGGCTGTTAACCGGGCAGCGGCATTCCTGGCACCTGGGAATTGGCAGGTGCTTGCCCCACGCCCGTGCTTGTGCGTGTGTGCAGAGCCGTTTGTTTGCACAAATGCACAAGTGTGGGTCCCTGAGGAATGTGCCATGAGGTGTACCCCCAAAATCCCCTGAGGAAGAGGAGAGGCTGGGTTCGGCCTGAGCCTGGCGTATTCAAGGCAAGCTCTTTAGCTGATAGGCCACTGCGCCAGGCCCCCTTAAACCATTTTTTAAAACAAGTATTTTATTGAGTTTATTTGAAAGAGTTACAGGGAGGGAGAGAGAGAGAGGAGAGAGAGAAGAGAGAGAAAAGAGAGAGGCAGAGCAGACAGAGCTCTTGCATCCACTAGCTTACTCTCCAAATGGCCACAAGGGCCAGGCTAGAGCCAGGAGCTTCTTTGGGGGCTTCCAAGTGGGCATAGGAGGCAAAGCTTTGGGCCATCTTGCACTGCTTTCCCAGCACATCAACAGGGAGCTGGATTGGACATAGAACGGCCAGGACTTGATCTGGTGCCCATAAGGGATGTTAGAGTAGTCGGCAGAATCTTAGCCCATCTGCCACAAAGCCAATGCCAGAGGCCTTTAGTCTTACTGCCAGACAATCTTCACAAAACAGAACTGTAAGAGGTCGTTTTTTGCTTTTGCCTTTCTTTTTTTTTTTTGAAAGATACATACTGTTTTTTTTTTTTTTTTAATTTTTTATTACAAAGTCAGATATACAGAGAGGAGGAGAGGCAGAGAGGAAGATCTTCTGTCTGATGATTCACTCCCCAAGTGAGCCGCAATGGCCGGTGCTGCGCCGATCCAAAGCCGGGAACCTCTTCCAGGTCTCCCACGCAGGTGCAGGGTCCCAATGCATTGGGCCGTCCTCGACTGCTTTCCCAGGCCACAAGCAGGGAGCTGGATGGGAAGTGGAGCTGCTGGGATTAGAACCCGCACCCATATGGGATCCCGGGGCGTTGAAGGCGAGGACTTTAGCCGCTAGGCCACCCCGTCAGGCCCGCTTTTGCCTTTCATGGGAAGGCTCATTGGCAGAGCTAGGAAGGCCAGTGGTGGCCTGGCACAGCCCTGCGTTGACTAACAGCTGTGTAGAACGAGTTGACTTGTACAGTGTGGGAATGACGCCCCAGGGAAACGGGCCGAGGAGACCAGCCCACGAGTGGCCCTGTGTGCTGGTCAGTGAGCCCCCTCCCACCACTTGGGACGTGTCCAGCGTGTTCCCAGGGGCTGCAGTCTTTGGGGCCCGGCCCTCTGCTCAGCTCTCCTCCACACGGAGCCTGTGGGAGAACACTGTAGGACACAGCTTATCTACTAAAGTTTATTTTTTATTTTAACTTATTTTACATTTATTTTGTATTTTTAAAGATTTTCTTTCATGTCACATGAGAGCGATCTTCCAAATGCCTGCAGCAGCCAGGGACTCTGTGTAGGTCTCCTGTTTGGGTGACGGGGTCCCAAGTACCTCCCCAGGCCCATTAGCAGCAGAGGAACAGGTGGCGCCTGTATGGGGTACTAAAGGTGGTGGTTTTCACCCTGTGATTCCTGAAAGGTTGTTTAACTGTGTGTAAGATGAGGATGGTCGCAGAGCTGTCTTGTTGGTGTGTTGTAAGGATCAGGTGGGACTTTACAGGCAAAACCCTGGCGCCTAATGTGCTGTGTAGTGATTGTCAGGCTAAAGGTTGAGGGAGAGGACACGTGGAGACGGTGCCACCTGCGGAAAGAAGAGCAGGGGCCAGTGATTAAGGCACAGCTGCCGGAGTCACTGCCAGAGATTGCCTCGGTCGTGTTGGGCTGCTCGTTGGAGCCCTGGGGGCCTCACTGCAGGCCAGCTGGCTGGTCATGGGCCTGGGAACACCCAGCAAAGTGTCCCAAGCACTTGGGTCCCTGGTACCAAGTGGGAAACCTGGAGGAAGCTCCTGGCTCCTATCTGCAGCTTGGCTCAGTTCTAGCTTGCAGCCACCAGGAGTGAACAAGGAGATGGAAGATTTTGTCTCTGTGTGTCTGTCACCAAATAAATAATAGGTTTTGAATATTTTCTTATGATTTGAAAGAGAGTTACAAAGAGGAAGAGAAGCTGAGATCTTCCATCTGCTGGTTCGCTCTCCCAACAGCCACAACGACAGAGCTGACCTCTGGCCCCGCCACCTAGGTGCAGGGTCCAAGCACCTGGGCCACCCTTCAGCGCTTTCCCGGGCTGTTAGCAGGGAGCTAGGTCGAAAGCGGAGCAGCTGGGACTCCAGTGGGCGTCCAGACGGGGTGGCAGCACCACAGGTGCCGGTTAGCGTGCTGCCCCACAACACTGGTCCCCAAATAAACACTGCTTTTGAAAATTGTATTTTGTTGTACCTGGGCAAGTGTTCCACTGCTGGGAGAAAAGCAGCCAGTGGCTGGCGGGCACTCTGGGCCTGCTTCATGCCACATCTGCGTGAACTGTATCAGTGTACCATCATGGTTGGCTATTCTGGTTTTTTTGTTTGTTTTTTTTGTTTGTTTGTTTTTTAAATATAGTTGGGGAAGGGAGGGACTGCTGGGCCAGGACCCACCACCCTGGCCTACAGGAGGGGATCAGGGATGTGTTGGGGGGGGAGAGCCTGGGGCATGTTTAAAGGGGAGAAATGGCTTCTCCTGTGCCAGGCTGGGCGGGGGCTGGGTGCTAGCTGACCAGGCAGCCACATCCACTGGCATGTGTGTTGGCTGTGCAGGTAATGGACCCAACCTGACCCTGCACTGGCTGGCACATGCAAGAATCAAGTCATCCCAGACAAGGTTTCTTTGGGGACTGCCCAACAGGATCACTGGATTCAAACCTTGACCATAGGGAAAAGTCAGAAGACATGCGCTTTCATCTTGGAGTGCATGAAAGTTTATCACATTGTATAGGCCAAACAATGTTTTTGTGAGGTCAGCGTTTTAGCATAGTGGGTAAAGCTGCTGCCTGCAGCAGCAGCATGCTGTATGGACGTTGGGGTGAGACCTGGTATTCCCCTTCCATTCAGCTCCCTGCTGATGTACCTGGGAAAGCAGCAGAGGGTAGCACAACTGCTTGAGCCTCTGCATCCATGAGGGAGACCTAGAAGCTCCTGGCGTGGGTCCTTCACAGTTCTGGCCATTGTAGTCACTTGGCAAGTGAACCAGTGGATGGAATATTTCTCTCCCACTCCCTCTTTCTCTATAACCCTGCCTTTCAAATAAAACAAATGAATCTTTCCCTTTTTAAGAAAAAAAAAATTTGTAGTTTGAATTAAGCCTGTGAGACTCCAGTTCACTCCACTTTCAAAAAGGATTGCTGGGCCTGGTGGAGTGGCCTAGTGGCTAAAATCCTCTCCTTGCATATGCTGGGAACCCCATGGGGGCACTGGTTTGTGTCCCAGCAGCCCCACTTCCCATCCAGCTCCCTGCTTGTGGCCTGGGAAAGCAGTCGAGGACGGCCCAAAGCCTTGGGACCCTGCACCCACGTGGGAGACCTGGAAGAGCTCCTGGCTGCAGGTCAGCTCAGACCTGGCTATAGTAGCCTCTTGTGGAGTGAACCAGCGGATGGAAGATCTGTCTCTCTGCCTCTCCTTCTCTTTGTAAATCTTACTTTCCAATAAAAATAAATAAATAAATAAATAAATAAGGAGTTCATTGTAGGCATTGTTGCCCGGACATCCACACCCAGCACTGCAGAAGGCAACTCTCCGAGCAGTGCCAGGCTTCCCCGGAAGGGAGCCCTCCTCTCCAGGGTGAGGGAGAAAAATGCTGCATATAGATTAGAAGACCAGACCTGGACCTATTTTTTTCTCTTTGAAATATCTGTTTTATTTGAAATGCAAAGTTTCATATTGAGAAGAAAAGACAAAAGAGATCTGTCTGTTGGTTCACTCCCCAAATGGCTGCAATGGCCGCAAGGCAGACCATACTGAAGCCAGGAGCCAGGAGCTTCTTCAGGTCTCCAATATGTTTCAGGAGACCAAGCAGTGGGATCATCCTCCATGCTTTCCCAGACTGTTAGCAGGAACCTGGATCAGAAGTGCAGCAGCTGGGATTCCAGCTGTTTCCGACATGAGATGCTGATGGGGCTTAACTGGCCACACCATGGTGACAGCCCATGGCCTGCTTTTTAAACTATGACAATTTTTTTTAAGATTTATTTATTTTATTACAAAGTCAGATATACAGAGAAGAGGAGAGACAGAGAGGAAGATCTTCTGTTCGATGATTCACTCCCCAAGTGAGCCGCAATGGCTGGTGCTGCGCCTATCCAAAGCCGGGAACCAGGAACCTCCTCCGGGTCTCCCACGCGGGCGCAGGGTCCCAATGCATTGGGCCGTCCTCGACTGCTTTCCCAGGCCACAAGCAGGGAGCTGGATGGGAAGTGGAGCTGCTGGGATTAGAACCGGCGCCCATATGGGATCCCGGGGCGTTCAAGGCGAGGACTTTAGGCGCTAGGCCACGCCGCCGGGCCCAAACTATGACATTTTTTTAAAGATTTATTTATTTTTATTACAGTCAGATATACAGAGAGGAGAGACAGAGAGGAAGATCTTCCATCCGATGATTCACTCCCCAAGTGACCACAACGGCTGGTGCTGTGCCGATCCAAAGCGAGGAGTCAGGAACTTCCTCCTGGTCTCCCATGCAGGTGCAGGATTCCAAGGCTTTGGGCCATCCTCTACTGCTTTCCCAGGCGACAGTCAGGGAGCTGGATGGGAAGTGGAGCTGCCGGGATTAGAACCACCCATATGGGTTCCGGCGCATTCAAGGTGAGGACTTTAGCCGCTAGGCCATGGCGCCGGGTCCCCAGCCTTGGTTCCTGCACTCACCTACAGGGACAGCATTGTGACAGAGGACTTCCCCAGGCTCCTCTCTCAGGCCTCCTCCCAGCAGCAGATCTCATACACGCCGATCGGTCATTGGCCCAGACTGACTCAGTCCACCTCCTGTCCTGGAAGGAACAATTAGCCTTCAGTCTTTTTTTTTTCAAGATTTAAATTTTTTTTTTTTTTTTTTGCAAATTCAGATGTACTGAGAGGAGGAGAGACAGAGAGGAAGATCCTCTGTCCACTCCTCAAATGACCGCCTTGGCTGGAACGGCGCTGATCCGAAGCCAGGGGCTCCGAACCTCTTTTGGGTCTCCCATGTAGTTGCAGGATCCCAAGGCTCCAAGCCGTCTCCAACCGCCCCTCCATGAAGGCCTCAAATAGGGAGCTAGATGGGAAGTGGGGCTGCCAGGACCAGAACTGGCCCCCACACGGGGTCCCAGCGCACGCAAGGGGAGGTCTCCAGACACTGGGCCTCTGAACGGGGCCCCTGTTTTTCTCTTAAAGCATGCCCCTGATGCATAATTGCATTTAATCCTGGCCTATAAGGGTCTGTCTTTGTCATTGTGTTGAAGCTCTGATTTTTGTTCCTGCCTTGGAGAGTTTGCGTTTGTTAATTATTGCTAGTATGTGCCTTTCTCAGATAATATCAACTATTATGGATCCTTGCCATTTGGGTGTCAGTTTGAGGCCATCTCCTCAGAAAGGCCTTTATTGAATGCCTGAGTAGGTCATGAAGCCCTCTGACATGTCATCCTTTTAACTGTTCTTGCATGAACATGACACAACTTGGTCTTCACTGCTTGTCTCTGCCTCCTGCAGTAGCAGAAATGCCACCAGGTACTGTAGACTGTAGGTACTGGGGGACTTGGGGCCGTCCTCCACAGCTAGTGTGGGTGACAGGGAAAGCTAGCTATTGGCCAGGCACTGTTCTAGTTACTGTAATTTACTGACTGTGACTCCTAAACAAGGTGTTATCCGTGGAGGTGAGGTTCCATCTTGGTCCGCACAGCTAGTGAGTGGGACCAGCCATTGCTGTAGCCAGTGAGTGGGACCAGCCGTTGCCATAGCCAGTGGCAGGGGCTAGGAAGCTGAGCTCCAGGATCCACACACTTGGGCTTGTAGTAAGCTTTTTTATTTACTTGAATGGCACTGTGGCATAATAGGCTGATTCTCTGCATGCCACAGCCAGCGTCAGTGGTGTCAGTGTGTCCCGGCTGCTCCTCTTCCGATCCAGCTCTCTGTCGGTGGCCCCGGAAGGCAGTGGAGGATGGCCTAAGGTATTGGGACCCTGCCCCCCTGTAGGAGACCCAGAAGAAGCTCACCTCTGGCTGTTGTGACAATCTGGGAAGTGAACCAGCAGATGGAAGGCCTCTATGTCTCTCCTTCTCTCTCTGTAAAAATCTGTCTTTCCAACAACAATGAATAATTTTTTTTAAGAGTGACCCGGAGGGAAGGAGAGCGTATCTTTTTGTTTTTAAAGATTTATTTATTTATTTATTTGGAAAGTCAGATATACAGAGAGGAGGAGAGACAGAGAGGAAGATCTTCTGTCCGATGGTTCACTCCCCAAGTGACCGCAACGGCTGGAGCAGAGCTGATCCGAAGCAAGGAGCCTCTTCCAGGTCTCCCATGCAGGTGCAGGGTCCCAAAGCTTTGGGCTGTCCTTGATGCTTTCCCAGGCCACAAGCAGGGAGCTGGAAGGGAAGCAGGTCGGCCTGGATTAGAACCGGTGGCCATATGGGATCCTGGCGCATTCAAGGCGAGGACTTTTAACCACCACGTTAAGGCGCCGTGCCCAGGAGAGCATATCTTTGATTGACAGACACACTCCCCGGATGGCTGCAGCTGCTGCGGTTGGGCCAGCCTGAAGCCAGGAGCACACACGGGGCTCTGAATCCTCCACACGCAGTCATGCAGGAGGCCTAAGCACTTGCCAGCCTCTGTTGCCTTCCCAGGCGCATGAGCTGTCTCAGAAGTGAAGCATCTGGGACTTGAGCTGGTGTTCATCTGGGATACCAGAGCTGCAAGTGATGTGCCTCAACAGCGACCAGCCCTTAGACAGGGAGCACCGGTTCTTTCCACTGTACTGTGGAGTCGGAACCCAGCGTGACATTTAGCAGGCTCTGTACAAACTGTGGGATTGAGTCATCAAGAAAAATGTGGCTAAATTATAAACATTATGCAGAATTACACTCAAATAAAGCTGGCAGCGTTTGCAATCTGAATTACTCCCCATAAAGCCCTGCTTTGCACACTGCTGCCCACCCCGCCTCGTGTGTGCCCCTCCCTGAGACCATGAGTACAACTTCCTGCAGTCACCTGGCTCACTGGCCGGCCTCAGGTGGCTTTTCTAGCTGGTTTGAAACCTGCTTTCCTTGTTAGATTAAGAGTTGAATGTTTAATTAGGGTAGCAATGTCTGTCTGGGAACATGCTCTCTGCTTATACCAGCTAGGTGTGTTTATTACTGGGGTGAGTAGAGCCAGGCTCGGGAACGCATATAACTAGAGTAGATTGCAGGGTTCTGGTTCCATTGCTGGGTGCTGGGAAGCAGGCAGGGAACTCTGGAAGGGTGTGTGTGTGTGTGTGTGTGTTTAAAGATTTATTTTTTATCGGAAAGGAAGTTATACAGAGAAGGAGATACAGAGAGGAAGATCTTCCATCCGATGATTCGCTCCCCAAGTGGCCACAACAGCTGAAGCTGAGCCAATCCAAAGCCAGGAGCCATGAGCTCTTCCAGGTCTCCCACACGGGTGCAGGGTCCCAAGGCTTTGGGCCGTCCTCTTCTGCTTTCCCAGGCCACAAGCAGGAGCTGGATGGGAGGTGAGGCAGATGTTCCCAACCAATTCGTGTTGGCAGCTGGGGCCTCACAAGGCGAGGATGTAAGCCAGCAGGCTACTGCGCCGGGGCCTTATCACTAGGACTTCTAAGAGACTTTCTGCTAGGTGGTGTGGGTTAGGTCAGTGGAGCCGGTTTTCCCTGTTACGGGGGCTTATCACCAGGGCACCTGGGCTGCTGTTCCCCCGCGGTATTGCTTTTCTAGACTGACACGTTACACCCACTTGTTTAAAAGTACAAACTGTTTTTGAGATATTTGAAAGCACCACACAGTTAGGATAGACATCGGTCTCCAGGTCATTCCCCATGGCCACAACTGCCTGGGCTGGGCCATCTTAGGATGCCTTTACGGGCACATTAGCAGAAGACTGGCACAGCTGGGCTGCGTCTCAATGTGACAGCATAATGTGCTGTGCCAGGGCCTGGGCACACTCCTCGCTTCCTCACCTTGGGTCAGTTGCCAACCCTCCTCTGAGAAGGAGCAGCTTTCTTGTCCTGATTTCTGGCCCTCTGCTGCAGTGCCAGGAGTTGCTGGTACTGAGCCCCCCTCCAGCTGTGTTAGCCAGAGGCCCCTGCTGGCAGTGCTAGGAGCTGGCCTTCGCTCTGTCACAGCGCACCTGGAGCTGCTCCAGCAAGGTCAGGTTCAGGTCCCTAACTCTCCTGGGTGCAGTGCATTCTCTGTTGATTTACAAAGTCTCTCGTCTTCTAGTTCACTCCGCAAATGGCCACAGTGGCCAGAGCTGGGCTCACTGGGAGCCAGGCTTCTTCCCAGTCTCCCACGTGGGTGCAGGGGCCTGAGCACGTCGGCATTCTCTGCTGCTCTCCCAGGCTGTAGCAGGGAGCTGGACTCAACAGGATCAGCGAAGTTGGTGCCCATTAGATGCTGGTGCCACAGGTGAACACTTGGGCCCTCTTCACCTTTTCCCATTCAGATTCCTGCCGAGAGTCAGCTTCTGTGTTCTCTTGGCTGAAACATCCAGTTCCCATTACCTGTGCCTTTCCCTACTTGCTTGTGCTTCCCTTGCAGGCACTGCTGCTAGTCTTCTGACAGGGCAGCAATGTGCTGTGCTAAGGGCCGAGCACACGTGGGTGCCGCCCGTCGGCTGACACGGGTTCCGCTTAGTGCTCCATGTGCAGGTTACTGCAGTGAGCATGAGATTTTCATGAAAGACACTGTCAAGATACGTAAGCCTTATCCATGTCATACGTGGCCTAAGCAAGTTCTGGGTGGAACAAAGCTGTTAGCCAATGTCAAACAGCCGTTTCTAGGACTGGTTTACGCATCAGCGAGCCCAGCAGGTGCTCCACTAACTCCCAGCACATCAGTGGATCGAATTTATATTCTCAATCTTGTTGATTTTCTTCAATCTCATATCTCCCTCCTTGTAGGCAGTTGCCAAGAAGTCTGTGTATCAGAGGGAATGTGTAGTTAGCTCCCCTTGAGTCACTTCAGCCATGACATGCAGCTGCCAGCCACAGCAGGCAGCACCAACAGGCCGCAAGTGTTCCCTTTGCCGCCAGGCACCACATGTGACATGAACCGGGGAACCGAGTCAGAGTGTCTGTCTCACACAGTTTATTTAACAATAGGTAATAAGAAATCAAATTTAACAGTCTATACAGTGATCCAAAGTTCATATTTATAAGTA
Organism: Ochotona princeps; assembly: GCF_030435755.1. Lineage (NCBI taxonomy): Eukaryota > Metazoa > Chordata > Mammalia > Lagomorpha > Ochotonidae > Ochotona > Ochotona princeps. Next base: position 4,526,474 of record NC_080846.1, read on the forward strand.
ATCAACTTTAATTGCATGATTTACAACAGTTGAGGGTTTTTGCTTTCTATTTTCAAGTTTTACAGAGTGTGTGTGTGTGTGTGTGTGTGTGTGTGTGTATGTGTGGGGGCAGGGTGAGGAGGAGGAAAGCGAGCAGAGGAGCCCAGGGACACTGTGCGTGTTAAAATCATCCCACCAGAATCGTTTCTTACCCTCTTTTTAATTTTTTTCCTGTTAGATGTAAAAATAACAAAAAAAATTCTTTCAAGAAACAGAAACCACAATATAATACATCAGTTTGGCAGCTGCCCCTGTATATTTTTGAAAAAGTCATTTTTCTCTCTAATGTACAAATTATTTTAATACTTGAAGTTTTACGCTCAGACTTACTGTATAGAAAAATTTTCTGGAGCACAAAAGTTGACTTGAGGGGAGGAAAATGAAGTTTTTCTTAAACATTTTTAAAAGAATGAACATCTTTGCACCCAGAGAAAAAAATTGGTATTTTAATATATATTTATATATATTTATATATATAGAATGTAATTTTAAAGTAACATTAACCCCTTTTGTCCTCTGGTTTTAGAAATGTTCTTTAACTCTTCCATAAAGTGAGGAAAATAGGGAAAAATGTCAACCATCTGCACCAGTAAATAATAACTATTAATATTACATATTTTCATTAATTTAAAAAAAATAATAAAACCTATTGGAGGTGCAAGGCAGGAGCATCTGGGCCACTTCCCAGACCTCAGCGTCCTCCCAGTGCACACTCGAGCCACACACACACAGGGGAGAGGCCAGTGGTGACCAGCCATAACAAAAATAGATTCTCTGTACTCTATTGTCCCTCAGGTTCATCTCACGTATTTTGTTTTAAACCACAAACGGCTACTGTACAGTTCTTATGTGTTACAAGGAAAATTGTCTCTTAAGCTAAGAAAGATCCAAAAAAATTGTTTTCAGTACAAAAAGTCTTGTTAAGAGAAAATAATTTTTTTGCTCCCAAAATACTACAAGGTGTCTCTAGTGTATGTCTAGTGTACTCTGTGAGAGATTTGAAGTCAAGTCTGAGTTCTCGGTGCCGAGTCCCAGGTCTGTGGCGCTTGCACCATGGAGGTTTGCCATGCCTGGATTGCTAGCGAGCTGAGAAAGCATTGAATTCTGGTCCGGGCTGGCAAAATGCCCTTGCTCCATCGGGTTGGCCTGGGCAGCCACCAGTCCAGGATGCGGGGAACTGGTCTGTGGGGAAACGTGGTGTGGCGAAGGCTGAGGCTGCATCCGTGGGGACGGGCTCGAGTGGGGGGGCTGGGACTGTGGCCGAGGAGAAGGAACAGGCTGGGGAGAGCGCACTTGATTGGAGAGAGAATTGGGGATGTGCTGGCCTTGAAGGTGTGGGGACTGGGCCTGATTTGGGAGCATGTGCTGCTGGGGGCTCATGGGGTTGGGCTGAGCAGGGGACCCCATCTGCTGCTGAAGGAGTCGCTGCTGATAGGCCTGCAGACTGGCTCCGGCCTCTGCCCCCAAGGCCTGGGGGAGCTGGCCCATCTGTGCCATGCCCCCTTGCTGCATCTGCTGCATGTGATGTTGCATGCGCTGCTGCTGCTGCTGCTGCGGGGCGTAGCCAACTCCCGGGGGCTGCGGGAACTGGGTATGGTTGGCCATGCCAGGGCTGAGTCCAGGCCCCGGTCCCTGCTGCTGCTGCTGCTGCATCAGCTGCTGCCGCCTGAGGATGTCGCGGAACTGGGAGGGCATGGTGCTATGATTCATGTTCATCTGCTGAGCTTGGGGGCTCATCCCGCCCATGGGTGGCTGGAGTTGCTGCTGAGGTGGCTGCTGTGGTAGGCCGGCCCGCTGGACACCCGCCTGCATGGGATTCATGTTCTGCATGGCTGGATTTGAGTGGACCCCCTGCTGACCTGGCATGGTAGGTGGTTGTAGCCCTGGCTGCCCCTGGGGCATGCCAGGCTGGCCAGGGAGAGGCTGTGGATTAGAGCTGGCATACTTGGCAGCCCGCTGCTTGATGAATGCAGCCAACAGCTGGGGGTTGGCGTGAAGTATGCTAAGCACCTGCTGCTGCTGGAGGGGCGAGCTGGGAGACCTGAGAGTCCGCAGAAGGTTCTGTAAGGCTTGTTGAGACACAGTGCCTGGCTTGAGGGGGCTCACACCAACCTGGCCCAATCCTGGCTGGGGAGGCATGTTCAAAGGCTGGCCGTGCTGGCCCACCGACATCATAGCTGGCCTTGGCATCCCAGACGGCAACTGCTGGGGCTGAGGCAATCCTCCTTGAGCCCAGGGGGACTGCTGCTGCATCCCCGTGGGTCCCATTCCCGGCTCCAGGTGTCCGCTGGGACCGCGGGCCATGGCAGGCGGGTTCATCCCCATCGGGGGCATCGGGGGCATCGGGGGCATCTGATGCTGGATGGGCCTTTGGAAAATCTGCACATGGGCCATCTGGCGCTGCGTCTCTGCTGCCCTCTGAATCTGCATTGCCATCTCCACTGCTGCGGGGGGCGGTCCTGGGAGGGGCGGCTGAGCAGCCTGAGGCGGGGTCGGAGGGGTCACTTGGCCTGCTGCCTTGCCCTGGGACACAGGGCCAGCAGGCTGAGTCCTGGGCAGATAGGGAGGCATATTGTTGGGAGGGGTCGGCTGGGGCTGAGATGTGGGCTGAGGCTGGGGGGTCTGTGGCGTGGTGGGCTGTTGCCCAGTAGGTGTGGTGGGAGTGGCAGGAGTTGGAGAGGGCAGACCCTGCTGCTGCCCGACGACCCCAGTCCTCTGCATGCTGGCCATCCTGCGGCGGAGCATCTGGGCCTGCTGGAGCCGGTGCTGCAGCTGCTGCTGGCGGAGCTTCTGCTTGATGTTGAGGCAGAAGGGCACAGGGCACTTGTTCTCCTGGCAGTGCTTGGCATGGTAGCAGCACAGGGCGATGAGCTGCTTGCAGATGGGACACCCGCCGTTGGTTTTCCGTTTGCAACCTTTGGTATGCTGCACGACCCGCTTCATCTTCTGGCAGGAGGGGAGAGAGCAGTTGGCGTTCCGGCACTGGCAGGCATGGACCAGAGACTGGATACAGCGCTGGATGCTCAAGCGGCGAGAGTCCCCGGGGCTCTGCGTGGCTGCGGCCTGCTGGCTGTTGCTCTCATCGTCTAGGCCGAGACCTAGTTTCTCCATTTTGTGGTCATGGTTTTTAGTGTTATAACAGGTGATACACAGGTCATAATCCTGAGGGGGAGGAGAGAAAGGTGTAAATCAACTCCCAAGACTCACTTGAAAGCATCTTCTTTCTGACACAACTAAAAGCAGCCCCACCAGCCCAGGCGGTCCAAGCCTGCACCATTCGCCCTCGGCCTACCTCACAGACAGTACAGTGCCAGCGTGTCTCCACATGGTGCTTGCACTCATTGCAGGTGTAGACGAAGCGGTCCTGGCTCTGTGTGTGCAGCTCCACAAGCATGCACATGGTGGACCACTGGGCTCTCCGGAGTGAAGAGAACTCCAGGTGTTTGTCTCTTGCGAGGGTGAGGAAGGCATCACGACCATCCATCAGGTCGCAGGGGATGAGCGGGTCGGGATCCGCGATGGGAGGCAGGGAGTTGGCAGCAGGGCCGGCAATGAGGCGGATCACGAAGAAGACCTGGCAAAGAGACTCTGTTCTAACTCGGATCCAGCGTGCGTTAGGCTTGTCGCTGCCTCCAGCTTCACAAACCTGGCTGGCTGAATGTGAGGCACCCAAACTTCACGTGCTGGATTACGGCCTACTGAGCTCGCCAGCTCCCAGGAAGGAGCTGAGGGAAAGCACCTGGGCGGCTCACGTCCCGCTGCAGGCTGCCTCGTGCAGATGAAATGTGGAATTTCAGCTGAGTCTCACCACAAGAAAGCCATGAGACAAATCCGAACAGTCAACGCATCAACAAAGTGGCCATGTCATGAAGGCAAGTGAGCTGGTATTCGCACAGCAAGGCAACTCACAGGTATCAGAAGGCCTTTCCCGAAGGCTATCATGCTAAAGTTTAGCGGCATTAAATACTAACTTGAAATAGGTGTTACGAAGTTACAAGTGAAACAAGGAACCATTTCACCAGGATTTGCACTGAACCAGCAAAGTGGAAACCAGCCACGCCTAATCAATAGAGGGCAAGTGTGTGAGGTAGTGCACAATGAAAGATGCCATCAGAGCCATACGAGGCAAACGTCACGAGAACAAGTACTACTGCAGCAGGCCTGCTTCCTGCAGCGCAGTGTCTGGGTTCAGCACTGGAGCAGGCTGCTTCCTGCAGCGCAGTGTCTGGGTTCAGCACTGGAGCAGGCCTGCATCCTGCAGCGCAGTGTCTGGGTTCAGCACTGGAGCAGGCTGCTTCCTGCAGCGCAGTGTCTGGGTTCAGCACGCAGCTGGGGAGTAAAAAAGCAGATGGCAGACTGTTCTGCAATATGCAAACAAAAAACTCAAAAACAAACCAAAAAACCAAAATACCAAACATCTTGACTTGAAACAACTTCTCCCCCAGTAAGACCTCAACCAATTTGGTGATAATTCCATTAACAACCAACCAACCCCCCCAACTCTTTTAATTCTCTCTCCAAATAACTGTCACTTGATGATACATGGCTGTATCACTTAAATTCCTCTTCTAATTTAGTCTTCCTTATGTTGCCATAATGATGCTGCAGGGTTTGGAGAAAACCCAGCGCTTAGGTATATTCCTAAGCGAACAACAAAAATGATGTTATGTAATGAATAAGGTTTTAATTGAGGAAGTTATAAGAAGGTCACAAACATGGCTATGCAAACTGTACTAACAAGACAGCTCAGGGAGTGTGTTGTGGTCCAGGATCTAAGCTGCAGCTTCCACGCTGGGCTCCCACACAGGACGCCGGTTCCAGATCTGGCTGCTTGGCTTTTCATTTAACATCCTACCCCTGGACCTCGGGTTCCTGCTCATGCCTGGTCAGCCCTGGTCACTAAGGAAAAGAACCAGCGGACATGGGGCTTTCTCCCCGTATCACTCTGCCAAATCCCATCCAGATTAACAGGAAATACACAGTTCCTGCTTTCCCACCATTTAACCCAAGCTCTTTTCCCTGGTGGCCACCTCACCTCCTTGTGTTTCTCCATGGTGGCGTAAAGCTTCTGGGAGAGGTCGTTGGACACGCTGGGCACGCCCGGCTTCTTCTTGCTGCCCCGACTCAGGCTGCTCTTGTTTTTGCTCGTCTTTTTATTGTTCTTCTTCTTAGCATTCTTGCTGTCTCCCTTTGTCACCTTCAGGGCAGAACACAGGAGACAAGAAAATAGCAAGATTTTTAAAGTAGCCTGGACATAACACTGAAGGTAAGAAAATACTATCTTTTTATTTATTTCCAATTAATATTCTGGAATCTTATGAACTTACAAACAAAACAAGCCATCACCATGAATACCATCGCTAAGCAATCTAAACAAGGCTGTAAGGCATGAGGTAGTTCTGCGACACAGCCGGGGAGATTTAGGTGAGCAAAAGGCAAACTCTGGCTAAGGCATCGAAAAAAATTCTAGCTGCAGTTACCCTAATCAACTATGTAAAAATCATCAGAAATAAAAATAACAAAAAAATTTCTTTTAGACACAGAATCACTGTGGTGGGTTGAGGAGTGCGCCCCTTCCAGGCACCCTGAAACAAGTGGAGAAGCTGGGCTCCATTTGGGATGCCGCAGATGGGGTCTGCACAGCAATGCCTGATCACTTGGCACGTTATTGTTCTTTTTTTCCCCCCTAAACATTTATTTATTTTTCTCAGAAAGGCAGATTTGCAGAGAGGAGACACAAGATAAAGATATTCTGTTTGCTGATTCACTCCCCAAGTGACCACAACGGCTGGATCTGAGCCAATCCAAAGCTAGGAGCCAGGAGACTCTTCCAGGTCTCCCACATGGGCACAGGGTCCCAAGGCTTTGGGTTGTGCTCTACTGCTTTCCCAGGCCACAAGCAGGGAGCTGGATGGGAAGTGGAGCGGCCAGGACATGAACTGGCACTCATATGGGATCCCAGCACCTGGAAGGTGAGGATTTAGCTGCTGAGTCGCTGCAACAGGCCCCCAGGCGTGTTTTTGTGTGAAAGCCTATCTTAGAGCTATACAGAAACGCCCTGCGTACTTGTACCATGGCTCCCTTGCCACCCATGTCAGAGCCCTGGTTTAGCTCTGGGCTCCTGGCTTCAGTCTGTTTTAGCACCGGGGAAATAAAACCAACCAACAGAGAAAACAGTAGTAAACTTTCTTACATATTTTAAAAATATCAGGCTATGGTTAAAAATATAACCTCACTTTTGGAGTATGTTAAAGTCAAGGATAAAGGTGAAAAGAAATCGCAATGCCCTTCTTACATCTGTACTTTCATTGCTGGTGTTTTCTTCCCGTTTTCTCTCTTCTTCCTCTTGTTCCAGTTCCTTAATGCTCTCCTCCAGAACATTGGGCCAGAAATCACCCTCAAAGTAAGGCAGTTCCTTTGCACTTGTTAATCGATCTTCAGTAGCTTGCTTAAAAATATCCTGTAAACAAAAACCATACAAAGATGGACTAAAATGAACAGGTAGGTAACAGACTAACATAAAATATTACGAGGTCTTCTGAAAACTGGTGTGGATTTAAAAAAACAAAGCACACTCCCTGGAGCCATTCAGTGTCATGGGCAGTGAAAGGCCTGGTCGGAAGGCATGATGGCTTTCTCTATCTGCTACCCAGGAAAACAGCAAGATGACCTGCTTTTACACAAGCCAATGTCACATCAACCTGTTGGACCAATGTCCGGGTGCAAAGACGTCTTCACTCACAGCGGAGCCTTTCCTGCTGCTCACAAGGGACCTGAACCCCATGCGCTCCTTCACCTTTCAGCAGCTCTGAGCGTTCAGATCATTCAGGTTCATATCCTCAATTAGCCTATATTTATCAATGTCACGACTTACACGGCCATCATGAGTATATTTCATCTACAGTCCTACAAAAGGCTAATTCAGTGGATAAACTTTTGATAAATGTATGAGAAAAATGTAAATTTGCGTAATTTCTTAAATCACATGGAAGAGAAATAAGAATGTCTTTAAACACATGCTAGCGTGCAGAGCAGATGGACTCCATGCCCCTGACCTTGTAGTCATGGACGATGCGCTCAGAAACCGCCTTGTCAAGCATCTTCTTGTACCACTCCTGCAGTCGCTTGGGCTTGGGGATCTTCTGGTCTGGAGGATGGCAGTGGAAGATATAGTCATCCCCCTCACTTGGTGGGCAGGCCCAGATATGCCCGGTGGTGTACCTAAGAGCATCAGGAAGGCAATGTGAAGGGTCATCAATTCCGGAAGGAACAGTGTGCTTGGAGGCACAAGATAGCACCAATGCAGAAAACAGCCACCTGTCAGGCTCTCACACTGCCTACCTCCTTTTTGAAAGTCACAAAAGCATACCTTAAATTTGCTTGTACAGGGATGCTTGGTTTAGCTCATGATTTAAAAAAATGCCAATTTTGCATTGCTAAGACCAAACTGGTACTGCAATGCAAAGAAACATGAGCCCATCTTAACAGAGGCTAAAGAAAGAGAAATTTAAGATGAACAGGATAAGGGGATGAATGCTGTGAAGGACGTATGTATTGAAAACGTAAGTATCTCCAGCACTTTTTGGTCTTGATACTCATGGGCATAAAAGGATCAGATCCAGTTTTTTATTTCAGCGCTCAAAGGAGTTAACAACCCAGTCTTTGTTCCAAACCTTCTCAGGCCTGTGCTGTGCTGTAGCTGTTAGCTAGTTAGGTTGCCATCTATAAGGTCAGGATCCCATAGACACCAGTTTGAGTCCCAGATACTCCAGTCCCAGTCAGGTCCCTGCTTATGGCCTGGGAGATCAGGAGATGGCCTAAGTCCTTTGGTCTCTTCACCCACGTAGGAAACATGAAGGAAGCTCCTGGTTTTGGCCTGGCGCAGTCCTGATTGTTGCAACCATGTAGAGTGACCAGTGGATGGAAGATCACTCTCTGCCCTCTCTATGCGTAAGATTTCACAATTTTTTTCCCATATTATAATTTTTTTTTCTGTATCTGGGTAAGGGGGAAGATAAAGGGAGAAGCCCACTCATATCTGATAATCTTTTTTTTTAAAAGATTTATTTTATTTTTATTACAAAGTCAGATAGAGGAGGAGAGATAGAGAGGAAGTGGAGCTGCCGGGATCAGAACCAGCGGCCACATGGGATCAAGGCAAGGACCTTAGCCACTAGGCCACGCTGCCGAGCACCCATATCTGATAATCTTTAAACCTGTCACCCACCCATCGTCTAAAAAAGGACAGGTGGAGCTAGAAGCACCAATTTCTTCACGTTGGTTCATGAAAAGGGGCTGAAGCCCTTAGCTTGAAATGGGCTCCAATGCTGACATTACAGATTTGCTCGATTTAAACTGAGGCAAGAAACAAACCAAACATACCAATAACAGCAGAACAAACCACCCCCCCAAATCCTACATCACACAATTCCATAATAATTTTCAATGTACTTACCCTAACTTCTTGACATACTCTAAATATCCAATCAAGATTTCATGATAGACTGCAGTTCTCAAGCATTTAGGACGGAAGAAATGAACACTATCGAGGTAAGATATGTATACTCTCCTGTACCAAGAAACAAACCAAGCCACACAGTAAGTACACACTTCCTGCACCGAGCACACCTTTCCCCACTCCTTCTCTTTGCTTACTGCCAGCATTTGTGTTGCTCAGCACACGTAGGTAAATAACTAGTACCTGGATCCTTAAGTGAGTTCAGCAAGGGCACACTTCAGTGCCTGGCACTTCACGGAACTTTTCAGACAGAATTGTTATTTGGGTCTTCAAGTCATTTCTGGAGACAAGGAATTCTCAACCATATCCTGTTCTAAAGCTGATGTTCATACTCTTATCCATCAGAGTGGTACTGAACAGTCACTTTCTGTTTGGGGGTTATTTTTGTTTCACATTGACACTATCGGACACTTCGCCTCTGCGATCTAGTCCCAGTGAAAACGCAGCCGTACCTCTGGTTGGGTGGAGGACAGTCTGAGCCGTACTCCTGAACGTGCATCCCAAAGAAACACAAGTCAACTCCATCAATCTCTTCAAAGGCAAAGAGGGCTTTGGTTCGGTATGGAAAGGATTCTGCCATCTCTCCACTATCCACAAACCTACACAAGGCGAAAACCACAGTGTTTCTCATGCAGACAGCAATCACCGCATCAAGCACATGGACTCACACACAAGGGAGGGGCTCTGCCAATACCTTGCTTTCATGCCTGGCTTGACTTCCACAGTTTTGTCAGAGGCATGGACCACTCGGACAGTGACTTCTCCAGACTCGGGGTGATTCTGTCGCCTCAGAAAGTCATTGACACGATTCTCCAGAAAGGTGCCAAGCCTGGTAGATGGCAACCCTACAAATGGAAAGGTATCAAGAGACACTTTTATATTAAATTGCAACCATGCTCTTTCCGAAACAAATTAGGTCACATACTGGTTTAAGAACAAAACAAAAAACTACTAGGGTAGTCAGTATATATATGATTTTTGCAAATTAGCACATGACAGAAGTGTAGTCTTCTATTATCCCAATTTTGACATACTGTGCTGCTAAAACATAGTCTTCAATAGTCTGATATTTCCCCTCAGTTTATTTAGAAAATATTCTTTTTAAGAGCTGAAAATACAGACCACCAAACACATACACAACAATGACGAGAATTACAGAAATTAAGAGTAACTTGCAGGCTCGCAAAATACTACAAGAGAATAAAGAACCTGTTTTCAATACTTCAGTGAGATCAGCGTGAATAATGTGTATGACGAGATTTAACCCGAACCCTAAGAAGTTTTAACCAGCAATCCTGGTTAGTCATTTGAACCGCTTGCCTCTATTATGAAATGGGGGGAACTTTACTGCCTTTCTCAAATACTTTTTCCTTGATAATTTTCGGCTTTTCAGGTCTAAGACATTTACTATAAAGCACACACGATGGCTGCTAACTAGGAGTTAGAAGCTTTGCCATATTGATCTGTAAGAATGCAACTTACGTTTGGCAGAAAACTTATTTTCTTTCCTAGTTCGCGCAGTTTTCTTTAAACAGCCGTCACAGACAAATCTAAAATGTAAACCAAGCTTTGCTTATTATACAACTTACAAAAGCATTTGTAACAACAGTGCTTATTGTCCAAATAAAACTAAAATTCAAACAACCTGGCAGAAACATTTCTATGTATCTAGAACAGCCACTACACAAAGAGCTTTTAAAAATCACGAAGAAAAACAGACAACAGAAAGAATGCAAAGGGCAAACAAATTATTACATATGAAGATAATTCTGAGATTACAAATTAAGATGGGATTTTTTTGCCTATAATGTTGGCACAAATGCCGCTGTGGCAATGTACTTTGTGAGCCAAGGCTGATCCTCTTTCTAGGACAACCTGGAAGCTGTATGCACACGGCTGCTCCTGAATGCCTGTTGGGATCTCCATGCCCAAGAGTGTGCCCGGAGGCTCAGCTATCTTTGACCCCCACTTTTTAGCACTGTCCTGGGGGCAGGCAGCAGCCTAGTCCCTGCTACCCAATTTGATCACCTGGACTGATTTCCTGGCTGGGCCTGACCTACCCCACCTCTGCAAACATTTGGGAAGTGAACCAGCAGATGGCAGTTCTATTTCATATTTATCTGACATCAATACATAGAATGTTCATAAAAGGTAAGAGGCAAAAATTAGAAAAAGGCATGTAAACCAAAAACTGTTGGCCCTGGCTATCTCTTGTGGTAGTAATTTGGGTAGGTGGGAGAAGGTGAAAACTTCAACTTTTGAGTTACAAAGTTTGTTACTAATTAAGAAAAAGCAATCTTAATCACAAATTTCACCGGAAATTAAAATGTAGTCACTGCAATGCTCACAGTTTCCCTTGCCAAGGCATGAGACTGCATCTTCCCGGGAGGCACTTGACCATCCCTTCCCTCCTGATTTGTGAAGAGCTGGGGAAGCCTTATTCTCTCAACTGCACAGTCAGCCTCCTCAGGGCTGAGCCTCTGTCTTCACTGCCAGCCCTCGCCATCAGTACTGCTCCGTTTATCACTCAGTGTGATCCCTTGATCCCCTCTGTGTCTGCACTTCTTAACTTTTCCAGTGCAGTAGATATAAATCTCAAATTAGGTAAATCTAACTATACCTAACATCTGTCTGCTAGTTTCCGATGCCTCCTGTATCGGTTTACTTTTGATGGCTGATAACCATAGTATAATTTTTTATTCAAAATCAAAAGGAAAAAAGTATATGAATCAAAGGAATGCATGCAGATAAGAGAAAGATGTATTTTTATTTTTAGATTCTGACACTTTGAATGTGTTATACTGGACTGTAGTGATCTTTTCCCAATCCAAAGCGAACTGCTAGAGTGAGCTAGCTCTGAAGATACGATAACATTGCAAAGAAGACCTAAGCCTCACCCAGCTGGCCAGATGACCTCATGATGGAGCACACAGATCTGATGCATCTTTCTCCCACACTCGGTGCACTCAACAAACCTGCAAATACAAAGCAATTCCAGGATGAACACCAAATCTTTAGCCAAATGAAAACTTCCACTATTTCCTGTGATTCCTAATAATTCAAAAGATTTCATGTCTAAGGAATTGGGAAAATTGTTTTAACCTAGGTATTTAAAACAAAATTCCTTGGTGTTATGAACAAAGCAGGCGTTAAAGGCATAATTCAGTTGTTAAATATTACTGTTCAAAGAGAAAGATTACTGTTGTAGAAACTTAATGATACCAATGTATTCATTTCAGGGCAAACAGGAAATTGACATGCTTCGCAATGTCTTACTACAAATGAGTGATTATGCCCTGGTAATGAAGGGAACAGGACTGGAAGGCAGAATGGCAAGCAGACCAACTTGTTGCTTCACTTGGACCCACGCTACACCTAAACAATTAGTCAATAAAAGTTACTATACAGACTAACATCCTTAGTTCTTGAATGTTTCCCAAGTTTTTTATGTGGATTTAGTCCAAGAATAAAATCACTGACTGGTCATTAAAAACAGCAGATTAAAAGAGGAACTACTTACAGTTCAGGATCCAGTGTATCATTTTTTCTCTTTGAAAACTGTTCCTTATTTATTGTGCTGAGGAGAAAGGAAGGACATCAATGAGAAAATGAGCACTCTGACCATATTCCAACTAAAAACAAATCTGATACTATATGAACAAATCTTAGACCCCAAATGGACTTTAGATCTTGTGAAAATACATTCATACTTCAGTGCATTCCTGTTTCAGACTCAAAGAATACATTTCTTCATAAAGAAATATGAATGAGCCTAGTCCTCATTCATGTATTTTTAGTGGATCTAAATTCCTAAATTGAGTTAAAAGATGGTCTGTACGAGGAAGAAGCAAACTGACTCTTTGGAATACTATTTGCTGAGACTCCCGGTGTCAGAACGGCCCAGCTTAGGGCCTGAGGCTGTTTGGGGAGTGACCCAGAAGATGGAAGATGTGTCTCTCCTCCTTTCTAACGGATCTTTACATAATCTTCACATAAAATAAAGGAATCTACATCTATCTATATATCTATGTATCTAAAAAAAATATGTATATTATCTTGGTTTTCAAGAAGAACTGGTTCCATAAGGCTCTGGCATCATTCAAATAGAATGATGCAGAACTTTCAAGTAAGCTATGTACAGCCTCTTCATGTACACAGGTGCTAGTAATTTCTTACCTAATACTATGCAAACATTATGTGAACAAATGTTATACTGTGTTAGTAGTAGGGAATAAAAACAAAAACCTCAAAACCCAAACGAAAATAACCCGCAAGTGACCACCATGAAAAATTTGAAGTACACGTCCAGTATAACTGAGAAAAAAACATTGTCCCATCCTGGAATATTTGACCTTACGCAGGCTTAATGCATGGCGTGCACCTGGAGATACAAAGTTCCAGTAGGCTGCAAACAGGGCACTCTATATCTCACAATGCTTTTATAATTTCACATGGCTAATTATCCTGTACTGCAGCAAACCAATTTCTACCAAGAATCAACTTTAGTGGGTCAAATTTGACTGCTGTATCCTGCTTACCAAAAGAAGACTGAGCTGGTGCAGGGGTGTGACAGGCCTGTGCCTGCAGTGCTTACATCCTATATGGGCACTGGTTTGGGTCCCAGCTGCTCCACATTTGATTCAGCTCCCTGCTAATGGCACGGGAAAGCAGCAGAGGCTGGCCCAAGGTCTTGGGCCCCTGCACTCATGTTGGCAGAACCAATAGAAGCTCCTGGCTCTCAGTTGCAGACTGGTCCAGCTCTGGCCACTGCAGCCAGTGGAGAATGAAGCAGTGGGGTAGAAGACCTCTCTGTCCCTCCCTTCCTTCTCTGTAACCCTGAGTTTCAAGGAAAATCAGGACTGTTCCCAACAGGAATTAAAGACTAAAGATTCTTTCTCAATGGTTATCTTCCTGATTGGACAAGGGACACATAATTCATAGGGGAAATTAAGGACCAGTAACACCACAAGAATCTGGGCAGACCCAGGAAGGAGTTTGTTTCCATCCTCTTCAGAGACCCACAGCCCTAAGGCGTGGGGCTGAGACCAGTCAGTCTAGAGCTCCAAGTGCTAGGAGTGACAGGAAGCATCAGGGCACTCCCATGGGAACTGGCCCCTGTCGTCCCTGATACGAGTCAGAATGTCTCTGTGAACAGCTCTCGGTCCTCAGTGTCCACTATCCTTGCCCGGCACCTGGTCCCTACTACACTGTTTCAACCGAGACCAAAATTGAAGGTACAATTTAGAACCCATGAACAGTTTCTGAATTTGCGTATGATTCCTACTCAGAGGCCAGGCTAATCTGTATTTTAATGTATGTGCAGTGCATGTGAGCACAGAACAAGTAACAAAATTTCCTATTTCTGTGGAATACTCTGAACAGATCCTATTTATAGTAAACACGAACCTATAAGAATTGCCAAATTTTTTTTTAAAATCAAGTTTAAAACATAGTAGCCAATTCAATCTTGAGATTTTAAGTACTCTTAGTTTAGGGTGCATGTGTCAAAATTTTTCTTGGCATTTGCCAAATGTTAAAAGAGTTTGTGAGATGGCAAAACCCAACCAACCAAGTCACATTCAAAGCAGCCTGTTAGGAGGTCATCCTGACTCCCTTCTAAGCACTGCGCCGTCTTGGCTGCCATGCTCCCAGGGAATCATTAACTGCACACGCTGCTAGCACGGCTGAGTGGGATCTGTATCCTTGTCACTGGCCACAGTTGACTGCTGAAGACTTGAAATGTGAGTAGTGCAAGCCAAGAAGCAAATTTTAACTGTATTTTCCCTTATTCATTTCTATTAAATTAGCCACTTGCAGCTAACAGCTATCTGTGCTGAACAACACAGCCCAAGAGCATTCGGGAAGCACAATCTCCTCAGAGCGAGCTGACAAGGTAACCCCTTCCAGGAGAAAGTAGTTACTTACGTTTGAGGCTGGGCAGGGTCATCCCCCAAAGAAACGCTCTCCCCTTGGATCTCATTGAAACACTTCTCACAGAAATGATACCTGTCGGCAAGAAGGCCATACTGGGGTGAACTGCTCCGTTCACACAACACAGCCCAAGCCAAGCAACGAAGCCACCAATCACAGCAGGCCAAGGAGGGGGACGGGAGGCAGAGAGCAGGTCATCAACGGCGACAAGGACATTCAATGATGCAGATTTATGGACCCCACAGTTTGGGTTTTGTTTTTTTGCAATCAAAGCCAAGTGCAGACAACGACAAGCATGAGGGAGAAAAAAAAACACAAAACAAACGAAGAAAATGAGGGATTGCAGGACAACAAAAACCGTAAAAGCAAGACAGGACAACACAAAGCAGAAAGCCAAAGCAAAGCACAGATTAGCATTAAATATCTCAAATGGAATTACAGTAGCAAATGACTATAGCAAATAAAAACAAAAATGTTTCAATTACAAAGACCCCATACCCTTTCATTTCAGTAATTAATGCAACCTGATGTACATATTCAAAATGAGGGAGGAGGACAAAGACACCGCGGAAGGGAGAACTGCTAGTCTGTTATTGAAAACAAAGTGCATCACACACTTCTTCCACTCCACGCGGTATACAGTAGCAGGAAATGACCATCCAAAACCCACCAAGTTTAAACAGACAAAATCTCTGATCCCAGGGAAGCCACAAGTACGATAATTTTATTACTAAGTGTGCGTAAGCTGGATCAGAAAAGCAGCGTATGTGCATCAACATGATCAACATGCTTCAGTACAAACAACAACAGAATGCTGGCAAAAATCTAAAAATACAATGTCAAAGCTGTAACCTAAAAGTTTCATACCAGCTGTTACTTGAACATTCTCGACACAAACTGCATATAGTTTAATCTCATTTTCATTAAGTTTCACTCTGAGTGCTTAGAAACATTAGGACTACACCTAACTTCTTTGCAAATAAAACAAAGATTCGGTGACCTCTCAGTGGTGGAATCACAGCAACGCAATGACAATTGCTGAATGTGTATGCTACCACCACGTCAACAGAGCCCAGGAATGGAGTGATGACCGAGAACAGGAAACACCCTGCATATCATCTACAGGATTACAACCACTGGCCGGGCAAAATGGCACACAAGGCAGAAGACTGGTTGATGCGAGCTCCAGCACCCCATCATGTGCAAATCTCTGTAAGGCGAAGTCATGTACTGCACAGCTAAGTTTATAATGGCAAATCATGTACTATGGAATCCTGATCTCCAATGAAAACATGGATAAACCACAAACATTTAGAAATACTTCCAAAAAGCTGTTAACAAGCTTCAGGTAAAGCTTTCTGGGAGACAGAATTTTCTCGGATCTGCTGTAGTCAGGTGATCGACAAAGCCCTGGTAGCAAGCGAAGAAGGCCACCAGGAAGCAAACTGTCTAACTTCCCAAGGCCTTGTTTTCCTTGCTTATGAAACAGGCCTTGATAGTCAATACCAGAAAAGCTGATGATCCTGCAATCAACAGAACTCATGCTGTGCAGGGGTTTTCCCGCCCATTTTAGTTGAGCAATGACTGTCTGTGTGCTGGTCCATTCGCATGCACGCCCCAGACATGCGACACACAGACCATGGCGCACACGTGCTGGACTTACCTGTTTTGGTAACTGTAGTAAGTGGCATCACGAGGGATTGTGCATAACTGTTTGCCATAGCAACATAGCGTTTGTGGAGAAAACTCCAACTGCAAGAGAAACCATGTGTCAAAAAGCACATCGGCCTGAACAAGCTGCAGTGGAGACACAGCCTGCTCCAGCATGGAGTGGGCCACTTCAGCTCCCCAAAGTCCAGTCTTAAGTTGACCAACATGTTTGGTCATATGGCTCAGCAGTCATATTCATTTATCCCTTTATTGCAGACACTGAAAAGATCTGTGGAGCTCAAAATTTGTGAATTGACACACAGAGTAAAAGCAGGAAATGCTAGGCAATGTGTACCTACCCATGGACATGATAAAAACCCCTAATTCAGATTTGTTTTGATGATTCAGAATTTTAAATTGGTCAAGTTTTCTATACAACTCACATTTGTGAAGTGTCTTTACAGAAAGCCTATGTTAAAAAAATAGGTAGTACTGCTGCGTACAAGTACGACTCCTATGTTAAGATAATGATGCTATCAGAGCAGGAAGCAGCATTTCTCCCATGGCTGTTATCACTTGATCCCAGAAGAAGCAAAGGCAGGTTTGAAAGCCCAGTCTTACCTTTCTGCCGCAACAGTACCCAAGGCTTTGCATCACAGGGTCGATTTCTTGTTCAAAGACTTCAGATAACTTGGAGCAGTATTTGTACACCCGCGATGTTTTCCGGTTGTATAACCAGGCATTGTTAAACATAAGCCAAATGTCATCAACATACTGCCACGGCTCCTGATACTGTCCTGTATCTAACTTCCTCTTGATGGTAGAAAGATCCATGGGGCTCTTCACAATATCAAAGTAATCCTACAAACAACATCAGACATTACCTAAGGGTCTCAGCTGGTGTAGGGCAGATGGGGCAGGTCTAGGCTGATTCCCACATGGGTGACAGAGGCTCAGGCCCCCTAGGAGGGACCTGGACTGGAAATATTAGCAGCTAGCATCTGAACCAGCACTTAGATATGGGATACTGGTGATGTAGGGGACAGCTTAACAAATTGTGCCCCAACACTGGCCCTTTAAAAAGAGTAAGACTGAGGCAGCCATTGATCTGGAGTTTAAGACACTGCAGGGATCACTGGATTCCCTTTTAGAACATATGGCGCAATAGCTAACTCTAGCTACCCACCATTAAGCCACAGTAAGCAATGACCCAAGTAGCTAGGTTCTCCTATCCTGAGTTTTGCCCGCTCTGGCCCCAGCAGCTGCAGGTACAGGGGAAGTGATACAGTGGCGAGCTGATCAGCTGCCTAACAAGGAAGCTAGAACCAGTGTGGAGCCAGGAGTCAAAGCCAGGCTCTGTGACAGTGGATATGCGTAATAAGCAGTATCCTAACCCCTGCACCAAACAGTGGCACATAAAACCCTATCTAACGAACGCATTGACAAAGTGTGAGTATCACTGGGCCACAGAGGACAGAAGCACTGATAAATGAAAAAATGACAAAGAGTCACACTGTGTATGTTTCTACCGAATGTAATGTCCAGAATTGGCAAGTTAGGGTGATGAGTGGTGGCCGCACAGGCTTGCTGTGGGAGGAAGGCAGGTGACTGCTGCTGGGTATGGGATTTCTTTCTGGAAGGATGAGAGTGAATGAAAGCTGATGTAATGGCTGTACAACTCTAAATAGGGATTCTGTCTCAATAAATCCACTACCAAATAAAGACAGAAAACGGAGAAGTACACCACATACTTACCGGGATTCCAAGAAGCTGAGGATCCACAGGCTGACGAAATGGAAGGGACTCTGGATCCTGGCGGTAAAGAGCCTCCAGTGTTGGCATCAGTGCTTGCCGGAGCTCCTCTGGCTTGAAAACTTTAAGAATACAGCTGAAATTAGCTGAGGCTCTAAAGGCACCTGAGGAATCACCACACTGACAACTGTCCTCAGGCACGTCTGGGTCTGACTCAAATAGCTGCTGCTTCCCACACCCCTCCTTTAAAAAAAGATCCACTTAAAATCAGTTACAGGTCCGGCACCATGGCCTAGTGGGCTAATGTCCTCGCCTTGAATGCACTGGGATCCCATATGGGCGCCGGTTCTAATCCTGGCAGCTCCACTTCCCATCCAGCTCCCTGCCTGTGGTCTGGGAAAGCAGTCGAGGACGGCCCAAAGATTTGGGACCCTGCACTCTTGTGGGAGACCCAGAAGAGGTTCCTGGTTCCTGGCTTCAGATCGGCGCAGCACCGGCTGTTGCAGTCACTTGGGGAGTGAATCATCGGATGGAAGATTTTCCTCTCTCTTTCCTCCTCTCTGTATGTCTGACTTTGTAATAAAAAATAAATAAATCTTTAAAAAAAAAAAAAATCAGTTACAGAAAGAGGGATAGAGACAAACACACATAAATAGATCTAACATTTGCTGGTTCACTCCCCAGAAGCCACAACAGCCGGACTTGGGCCAGACTAAAGTGTGGAAATTGGGACTTCTTCTGGGTCTCGCACAGGGACATCGTGGAACAAACACTTGGGCTTTATCCACTACACCATGATGCTAGCCTCTAGAGCTTCTAGGCTCAGGCCAGTCCCTGTCACCTTTGAACCCTTTCCAAGTCTCAGCTCAGTTAATAATCTATTCAAAGCTGACTGGTCAGGTTGAAAGCAGAATCTGAAGTATGAAATTTCACAGAAAGATTTCCTGAATAACAGTCCAAAAGGAACTCCAAGTCAGAGGGCTGACTTTTCAAGCAACAGCAGATAAAGCCATCTCTCCAGATTGCCGTATGAACTTAGAGAAATCAGAAGCCTAAATGAAGGGCAGAGACCCTCCTTAACACTTGATGCTTGGGAGTTGAGGCAGAAAAGTAGACTCTTTCAAAGGCAAATACTGCGAGGAGGACCAAGAAAGAAATAAACTGTTTCAACAATGGGTGTAAGACTCACTCTTTTTCTTCGACTGTCCTGGAGCTGGAGACGACTGGGGAGCTGAGGTACTTGGCTGGTCTTCCTCTTCCTTTATTTCCGCTTTTAGCTCCGTGCTTCTCTCCTCTGCTTCCGGAGGCTCCACTTTACAGTCCTCAGGTTTAGTCTGAAACCACATGGGAGGAGTTTTTAGTATTCCCAAGACAGCCAACTGGGAAGCAACAAGGTCCTTGCCATTACATCATTTACTCCCCCGCCGTGGACATAACTAAACATCCCACTCACAAAAAATCAATGCAATGACACCTAATTTTCAAAAGACACTCCCAGTACCACTGGATTTTAACATCCAGGTTCCTAGTCTGGGGTCCTAACCAACATGTTGGAGTAACCGCCCCCTTCTTACCTCGGGAATATCTTCTGGCTGAGGAGCCGCTGCTTCTGGCTGATCAACTTCCATCTTGGCTTCCATTTTCACTCCCTGGGCAGGCTGTTTCTCAGGAAGGGTCTGCGAGCTCACCTCCGTGCTGCTCGCACTGGGAGGGTTGGAAACCTGCCCTTCAACACTCACGGTCGGTTGCGAGAGCTGGGCAGAGCAGGAAACACGTGGGAAATTGGCCAATTACACAAACACAATTTACACAACGGGGAAAAAACGAACACTTCTTGGCTAATGGCAGGACAGTCACATGGCTGCTGACACTGGGCACACTGCGCATGCCTTAACTACACTGTGAGAAAGGAGCCCGTTACTTGTCACTATCGCCCAGCAAGCTGACAAGAGCTAGTGATGGCTTCCTTGGTCACCATCAATTCCTGGCATTTTGTGAGCAGTGGAAGTTTCACAGATGATTGCCTTGAAGGAGCCCATATTTATAAAGACATGAAAATTGAAAGGAGTTAAGGAGAAGGCTGTCCGATTTTAAACCTCATCTTAGGGAATAAGTTTCAGAAAAGTAAAGAAAAAGCAAGCTGAGTTCCCATACAGAGAAAGTATTACGAATCATCACATTCCAATAGGGTCTCTGCCAAAACACATCTATTTCCTCTATCTTCCTGCAAGAAAATTCAAAGCATTTTCTGGAACATTCCTATAAAGAATAAATTCAAGAAAACTGACAGATTCTGTTTTGCCCTCTCCCCTTGCTGACTTGTCACAGTGTTCTGAGCTAGATGCGACTCAAGTGACCTGACGTTTCACTGACATGTCTGAGAACCAAGTCAAAGATTAGTTTTGGGGTTGGTCAGAGTGGGAAAAATCAGGGCCTGGGTGACAGTGTGAGTTTCAGCTGCTCCACCTGTGATCCAGCTCCTTGCTGATCTGCCTGAGAATGCACAGATGCCTAAATGGGTCCCTGGACCCACGTGGGAACCCAAAAGCAGCTCCTGGCTAAAAGTAAGTACAGGATTTAATTATGAGACAAATTTACAATTTTACTGTGTGTATATACTTAAAAAGATTTATTTATTTCTATTGCAAAGTCAGACATAGAGAGAGGAGAGAGGAAGATCCTCTGTCTGATGATTTGCTCCCCAAGTGACCACATGGCCGGTGCTGTGCCGATCTGAAGCCAGGAGCCAGGAACCTCCTCTAGGTGTCCCATGCGGGTGCAGGGTCCCAAGGCTTTGGGCCATCCTTGACTGCTTTCTCAGACCACAAGCAGGAACTGGATGGGAAGTGGGGCTGCTGGAATTAGAATCGGTGCCCACATGGGATCCTGGCATGTTCGAGGCGAGGTCTTTAGCCGCTAGGCTACCATGCTGGGCCCTGTGTATACATACTCTTGCAAGGATGTTTAGGGTGATTCTAGGTCTGTATTTCACTTTTTTGATTATGATTTTTAAAAATTTTGTTATGATCAGAGACTCAAATTTAATCTTTGAGCACTGAATTTTAAAACTGCTGGGAAAAAAAATTCTACAAATATATGTCAGAAGAACAGGAAATATGAGTCCGGAGGGACCCTTCTGGCCCCTGCCATATTCCTGTCTGCATACTTTCATGATTCAGAATACAACGTGACACACAACGGTGAAAAAACCTAAACAAAATCTTGGTGTTTGCTCTATGTCACCACAGGCAGTAAACACAAAAGTCCAGGTTAACAACAAGAGACATAAAAAAAGCAAAATCAGAAATTGCACAGAAGTAACATAATATCATACATTAGCACTGAACTGATTTGCGTACAACTTAAAACCTCTGCTTACTGGAGTGGCAGGCTGTGGCGGCAGCAGGGGCACTGTTGGCGTGGGCACAGAGGGCGCTGTACTCTGCTGAGATCGAGCTTGCTGCTGGGGCTGGTCAGCAGAAGGAGCCAGTGAGGGCTGCACTTGAGGAGGAAGTTGTCCTGCTGGTGGGGTGGGTGTTTGCCGTGGGGGAGGATGCAGACTCTGGGACTGTGGCACAGGTGGCAGGGCAGGAGGTGTAGGGACGGGGGCTGGGACTGCTGCTGGTGGCTGTGGAGCCCCCAGGCTTGGAGGAGTGTGGTGAGGGGTAGGGGTGCGACTAGGAACTGGAGACGGTGAGTTCTGATGCAGTGGAGGCTGCGTCAGAGGGGGACAGTGAAGGTGGCCTCCTTGGGAGCCTGGAGGCATTATAGGTGAGTTCACAGGGCAGGAAGAACTGGACATTTGTGCCTGTTAAAATAAATCATAACAATAGCAATTCAAAGAGAATTTACACAGGTGTTTAGAATACAAAATAAGTGTCTTTAAAAGAAAATCCTGCAATTGGGGGTCTATGTTCAGACACACTTGATAGAGTGCTTAAGGGGAGCAATTACTAAGTCCACAATGAACGGTCTAAGCGCTGCAAGGGGGAGGGGTGAAGACACCCTGCTATGCAGCCCTCCCATGTGCTAGTCAGCCAAAATTCCCAATTTAGGGCTAAAATATGCCTTACTTTATTTTAAAAAAATCCACTGTTAAGCCCTTAATCTAAAGTTGTTGTCTTTAAGGATTCTCATCCTTGTGAAACTTACTTGAGACGCTGGTGCCTGACTGCCGGCTGGAGCCAAGGACATGCTGGCCACATTCATTCCCTGTGCTGAGAACTGGCTCTGGGGCAGAAACTGGCTCTGGTTGGCAGGCTGCTGCATGCGAGGCCCATAGCCCATAGGCTGCAAAGAACCACAAAGCATCACATGCTTTCATTACAGTTCTTGCTACAAGTGGCTTACCCACTGAGCCACCCCTGCTTTCAGGCTGATAGTGCAGAGAAGAGACGGAGACAAGCAATGCAGAGGCCAGCGCAAGGAGGAAGTGGCTTCCACCGACTTCCACAGCAAGCTCTCACAGCTCGCAGAAGCCACTCTGGAGCATGGGCAGAGAAGTACACACACTCTCCTGGCACACAACCTCACCCAGAACAAGGAAGAGCTTTCTTTGAATACTCTAAGTCAAGGGAGCAAATTACACTATCCTGAGCTCCCGCTTCTTACTGGAAAGGCAGATTTTTATGGAAAGGAGGAGGAACAAGATCTTTCATCCGCTGGTCACTCCCCAAGCAGCCACACGAGCTGCAGATGAACCAATCTGAAGCTGGCTCTGGGCCGTCCTCCACTGCTTTCCCAGGCCACAAGCAGGGAACTGGATGGGAAATGGAGCAGCCTGAACAAGAAACACTGTCCATACTGAGTGCCAGTATTTAAAGGTGGAGAATTAGCAAGATGAGCTATCGTGCTGACCTCTTGTCCTGAGCTCTTTGCTTACTGTTAACAGCTGGTCAACAGCAGTCTTTCAGATCCCATAACAAATAAAAGTGAAATTTTACACAACGTAGTCTAATATGGCACCATTCATGGACTACAAAACTCTCCTGTTTAAACCTTTATTTTTACTTTTAAAAGAAATTTATGGGGCCTGGTGCCGTGGCCCAGCGGCTAACGTCCTCGCCTTGAAGGCACCAGGATCCCATATGGGCACTGGTTCAAATCCCAGCAGCCCCACTTCCCATCCAGCTCCCTGCTTGTAGCCTGGGAAATCAGTCGAGGACGGCCCAAAGATTTGGGACCCTGCACCTGCGTAGGAGACCCGGAAGAAGTTCCTGGCTCCTGGATTTGGATCGGTGCAGCACCGGCTGTTGTGGTCACTTGGGGAGTGAATCATCAGATGGAAGATCTTCCTCTGTCTCTCCTCTGTACTTACTTTGTACTAAAAATAAATAAATCTTAAAAAAAAAAAAGAAATTTATGTTCTGATGATGTTTACATAGTTGAGAAGGATGCACGCACACATAAACCTAAGCCTTTAAACACAGAACAGAAAATCTGATTACCAATAGCAAAGATCTCAACCAATTAAGGCATCTGCCTTACAGATTAAGAGGACTTGAGGCGGTACCAGTGGACACTAGGCTAAGCCTCTGCCTCTGGTGCTGGAGTCCGTATGGCTACTGGTGAGTATGTACGTGAGATGTATCTGCTACAAACGGGGCAGATCTACAAGAAGCTCCTGCTCTTGATTGGCTAAGCTCTGGCTTTGTGGCCATTTGGGGAGCGAGCAATGAGAAAGCCAATGGACACACACATCTGTTTCCTCTTCTCTAACTTTGCCTTAAAAAAAATTTTTTTTTCACTCTCTGAAATACAAATAAACATATCATCTATACTAAGTGTAAAATGCAGCAGATTTAAATAAGGTATATTTTTTCTGAACAAATGTGACATTTTTGTTTTTGAAGTAAAAAAGAAGGCCAAAGAGATTACTCAAAGAAATCACACCAACCGGGTTGAGCGATCCAGGCTGCGCCAGCTGTCCATGGTGCTGAAGAGGAGAGGCCTGTCGGGGTCCCATGGGCGGCTGGGGCATGCCCATCTGGCCAAACTGATTCAGACCTGTGAACACAAGCCGAGTCAGCCCTGTCTGCACTTCTCCGACCTGGAGAATGAGTGGTAGAGTCATCTACAACACTCCTCAGAATTAACACTCTCTAACTATAGTTACCGGAGGGTGGTGTCATCCGAGGCATCATCTGGTTTGGCACACTGCCACGGATCATGGCTGGGTCAGGCAGAGGACCATCTAGGCAAAAACAGAAAGTAAGCTGAGGAAGTCCTTAGTGCCTGTCCTTTACTGAAAAGCAAAATGGTCCAGAGTTTGGTGGAGATTCCACCTGGGATGCCATCATGTGTACTTGCAGTGCTTGGGCTCAAGGCTCAGCACACTCCAAATTCATCAATTATTATGGTTATTAATGCTTAAATTAAATCCTTAGAAGCACAAATGTTAACAACCATTTCATCCTTTAAACCTCCCAATGTGTGGGCTCATCTGGTTATTTGTTCTTTCAGATTCTTTATCCATCATTTCCTCTACACTTCATGTTCCCCATTGACCCGCGACTTAACAAGTCATCATTGAGGCAATCAATATTGTTAATATTTAAAGCATTCTGCATGGCTTAATCATTCTAGTTAAGATACTGTCTGTTGTCATTTTTTTCTTTAAGGCTTACAGACATTTGTAAACTTTTGAGTTTTGTATAAGCATCTACGATGGGCTAAGGAAAGGATCTCATGCTATAAAATCTCAGACTTACTGTCAGCCACAGACCAACATACACAGGTATTCTATGAAACATTCTGAAATCTTTCAAGACTGTATTGATAGAGGCTTATCTCTACTCATTACTGTTTTCACTGACTTCAGACTGCAGGGTCTTCCTTACCATGTCTCTGTCTATGCTTCACTGCTTGGAATTAAGTTAATTAATTAATCAAACCAGGAATTCATCTGATTAAGCCTCTACCACACACTTGAAGCTGGTCAGCGGATGTCCACCCCCTACTTGCAGCCTCTTATGAGTGAATCACTGAGTGTCACAGACACTGGTGAAAATCGGTGTGCTAACAGAGGGCGACGTGCACTCTCCAAGTGGAAGTGCAGTGTTTGCCTGTTAGCATAGGATGAATTATTATTATTATTATTTGTAAAGGCAAAAGGATTACACCACCTTATAAAAACTGATGACTTGTTCAGAAACCACTATAAACTTCTCCCAAACATAAGAAACACTACTTACTAGAAGTCATTCCTGGTTGTGGCTGTCCCATGTTTGGCCCAGGATTCATGGAAACTGGCACCATGCCTGCAGCATTTGGAAGCATGTTCTGTTTCTGTAACCTAGTCCTTCGTTTTTCTTCTAGTTCTTTCTGGATCTTATAAATCTTCTCAGCTAGAAGGTGGTAGTATTCCGCCTTTTTTTTTGGAAGGAAAATAACAGATGAAGAAAAAAGGGAAATTACGACCAGACAATAAAAATTAAACCAAAGGCACAAACTAAAAAGGGGAAGATATTAATTCATATTCCAAACAGGAGACATCTTTCCAACCAGGTTTTATGAAATCCATGCTGGCAACTTACAGACCATGGAAAGAACACGCTACATTTTGCAGCAACACCAATTTAGAAAATAAAATTAAAATGATATAGAGAAACTGAATGTTGATGATTCACCATATCGGAATGAAGGCAGCCCAGCTGGTAGTTAACAGCTCTGCCTCTTTTTAAATGGTCAGGACAACGGGGGTGCACTGTAGTAAGAAGGTGCTTTGTTCCATGAACAGGACACAGGAACAGGCAGTCAGGTCATCTGAAGGCTGCCCGCTGCTGCGGCTCTATGCTACTTTCCCATGTGAAGGATCTGGGTTAACTTAAATGCCCAAGACAGACTCAATCTTGTCAACACAAAAACGAGAAAACCAAACACAAACCCAGACACTCACCCGATTATTTGCAGATTCATACATGTCCCCTTCCACTTTCCGAGCATATGCTACTAGGTTTTCCATCCGTCTGTCTTTTAGAGCAGCAGGATCCGGAGTAGGAAATATGGCTTGAACTCTAGGAATGGAAAATCCTACCACTGTAATATCATGTCAGTTTTACATTCATATGGAAATGCACAACACTTTACACACTTCATCAATTAGTTCAATTCTACACACTGATACAATGAGTGTAAGACAAAATAATGGGAGTTGAGAAGTTAATGCCCAAAAGACCTATTTCTTTTTTTTTTGGTGATGAACAGAAACACTACCATCTTTTAACAAGGGAGGCCTCGATTTTCTTACAAAATATGAGCTTATGAGGGAACGACACTAAAATGAACAAATTTTAATCAACAACTAAAGATGGCACTAGGCAAAACTGTGCTAAATGATAAAATTCCAGAGTCCACAATCGATAATGAGAAGAAAGGCTTAGAAATAAGAAGTGGGGGGTCGGGGAAAGCAACAGTAGGCAGGCTGGACAGACACTAGTACTATCCTCCTGGGGAAGCCTGCTGACTCGACAACTCTTGTGTGAATGAAACAATCCCACTGTCTTACAGTTTGTGAACAAGATGGTTCCGAAGATCCTGAGTTATGTCTTCATGCCACTGTTTCCGAATTCCAGTACTGGATGGTTGAGTTGCTGCTGGCAGAGGACCCAGGGAGGCTACACTGGAGCTGTCATTCATCAGTTGGCTTTAAAAAGAAGTTATAATTTTAGCAGACAAGGAGAAAGATGTCATTTAATTTTACCTGACAGTGAGATTACTCTAATGGGTCTAATAAAGTAGAGTCCATTTGCATAAAGAAGTCTAGACGATGGAAAGTGTGGTCAGGCCCCTTAAGAGTGACATACGGAGGGCTCGACACAACGACTCAACCGATTAACCCTCCGTTCTGCAAGTGCCAGGATCTCAAAGGGGCACCAGTTCATGTCCCAGTGGTTCCGCTTTCCATCCAGTCCCTGCGGTGGCCTGGGAAAGCAGCTCAAAGCCTTGGTGCAATCACATGGGAGACCTGAAGCAAGCTCCTAGCTCCTGATCAGCTCAGCTCCGGGGAATACAGCCATTTGAGGAGTGAATCAGCGGGTAAAAGATGCTTTTCACTCTGTAAATCAGTCTTTCCAATAAAAATAAACAAATCTCCACAAAATTTTTATGCTTGATGTTGACATACCTGACAAGGATGCACTGTTAGGGTGGGGAGGGCTGAGGCATGGGGAAAGGGGAGGGAAATAAATGCTTCCAATTTTCCTTTTCTTCTGTATTAGGTCAAGGGGTGGTGGTAGGGTGGGGCAGGGAGTCCCAGCTGCCAAACTACACAAGATTTATATACCTTTGTGAAGTAGAGTTAAATTTCTTTTTATGCAGGACAAGATGAAATCTTAACCAAGTCTTATCAGATTAAGTTGGCATTTTGACACAGCTCATCTTAAGCAATTTGTTAGGTAATTATTAAAGCTGGGAAAGGGCAAATTTCACTTTTGAAAGCTATACTTTGTAAATTACTATGGTTTTGGTGACTGGGAAAGTTATCCCAGTTAACTGACAGAACTTCAAATGATCAAAAATGTAAATTTTTCAACAACTCCTGAAATGTAAATCAAGATACAAAGCATGCTGATACTTACTTCTGAGAATTTATGGCTGAGTGTAACATGGAGTCAGAAAGAAGATTCGGTGCTTGAACCCCCACACCTCCATTCACTCCCATAGGGCTAGCATCTAGTTAAAAAAAAAAAGTCAACAGTAAGTAAGATTGCTACCATAAATCAGATTCCTTAGATGAAAACACAAACGTTTTTTAAAAAATGTACAGACTTAAGTAAGTTTTCATAATGTGAAAATTAATATTATAAGACAATGTCCTTAGAAGGGGATGGGAGAACAGGCATCTTCAACCAAAATGCAGACAAGACACGTAAACTGACCAGCAGGTGGGAGGACAGCCTGGAAGAGCTGGCACAATCAAGTATTCATAGATGTTTTCTAACTCAGAATTTTCCTCCTCTGATCATTTATCTTCAGCGGGTACAAGCCAACTATGTACCCACATATGTATGTAAAAGCTAGAATCTAAATTAATCAATTTATGAATATTACCCATAAGCACAGGAAATTAATAGGAACTTAAGAAAAGCATGAGGGAAATAATTTATGACACCTAATTATCAGAAAAAGTTTTTATTATTTTTTTAAAGGTTTATTTTTATTGGAAAAGCAGATTTACACAGAGAAGGAAATAGACAAAGATCTTCTGTCTGTTGGTTCACTCCACAAGTGGCCACAACGGCTGGAGCTGAACCCAAAACCAGGAGCAAGGAAGCTTCTTCTGGGTTTCCATTGCAGGTGGCAGGGGTCCAAGGACTTGAGCAAACCTCCATAGCTTTCCCAGGCCACAGCAAGGAGCGGGATGGGAAGTGGAGCAGTCACGACATGAACCAGCACCCATATGGGATCCTGGCGCATGCAAGGTGAGGACTTTTAGCCACTGTCTGTGCTGGGCATAACAGTTTGGTTTCTAAGTTCTAGGAAATATCCACCCAGTGAATCTTTTTTTTTTTTTTTTTTGGTGGAAAGCCAGATTTACAGAGAGAAGGAGAAAGAGATCTGTCTGCTGGTTCCACAAATGGCTGCAATGGCTGGAGCTAAGCCAATCCAAAACCAGGAGCTTTTTCCAGGTCTCCCACATGGGTGCAGGGTGCCAAAACTTTGGGCTGACCTCAACTGCTTTCCCAGGTCACAAGCAGAGAGCTGAATGGGAAGTGGAGCAGTTGGGGTACGAAACAGGGCCCATATGGGATCCGGGTGGAATCCAGGTGAGGACTGTAGCCACTGAGCATTGCACAGGGCCCATCCAGGGAAATATTAACAGAACAACTGAGATCAGGTGCAGGGTCATGGAGTGATGTCTGAAGTACAAGTGTTTGGCTTCTGATCTAGCTTCCTGCTTGTGCACTGCTCAGAAGGCAGCC
This sequence comes from Ochotona princeps, assembly GCF_030435755.1. NCBI lineage: Eukaryota > Metazoa > Chordata > Mammalia > Lagomorpha > Ochotonidae > Ochotona > Ochotona princeps. The sequence continues at coordinate 4,555,286 of NC_080846.1, forward strand.
CCTGGCAGCATGGGTGTTAGGATCATTACTATCATTACGGAAAATAACACTGCCAGGGGTATTCAGCTTTGACTTACCCAGCCTCAGCTGTTTCAGGCAATGGTCTAGATCTGTGCCTATCAAACATATGGGGAAAAAATTGAGAGGGGCGGCACAATGGCTCAACTGGCTGATCCTCCTGTTGTACCATCAGGATCCCATATGGGCTCTGCTTCACGTCCAGGCTCTATACTCCAGCGCTCCGCTTAAAGACTGCACTCAGAAAGCAATGGAGAATGGGACTTTGTACCTACACGTGAGGCCCAGAGGAAGATCCTGGCTCCTGGCTTTCGACTGGCTAAAGCATAGCAGGTGGAGTTGTAGCTATCTGGGGAGTGAACTAACAGGTGGAAACTAACAGGTGGAAGATCTTTCTCTGCCTTTCCTCTGCATTTCCAACAATAATGAACAAATCGTTAGAAAAAAAACAAACAAAAAATAACTGAACATCAGTAGCGACAGTACAAATACTTGGGGTCAGTGCTCTGGTGCAGCAGGTGTGGCCAGCAGGGCAAGAACTCTGTAGGCACACTGGTTCTAGTCCCAGTTGCTCTTTCTTGTGAAGGCAACAGAAGATGACCCAAGACCTTGGACTCCTGTCAACCACACGGAAGCTCTAGAAGCAGCTCCTGGCTCTTGGCTTGGGTCTGATCCAGCCCTAGTAGTTGTGGCCATCTGACGGTGGGTCAGCAAATAGAATATAGCACTCTCATCTCTATTTCAAGTACATAGGTATCTTTAATAAAAAAACAATACAGGAATACTATAGAGAGACCAATGGTCTTTTAGGATTAAACTGATAAAAGACTATGAACTGACTCCACTGTCGTTTGAAGTCCAATCTTGGAAAAACATGAACAGCAAGCATTTGAAGGTTGCTGAGTAAAAGGAAATATATTCAAGTTTCAGTTGCTTTGGTGGGGCCAGCAGTGGAAAGTAGCGGAAAATGAGCCACTCTAAGTGTCTGGGCCCAATATCCAGGTGGGAGACCTAGGAGAAGCTACGGATTCATCTGGCTGAGTCCTGGCTGCTGAGGCCATGAGGAGAGCTGACCAGTAGATGAAGCAACTCTCTCCTTCTCATTCAAAATAAATAGAATTAAAAATAATTTTTTTAAAATGTAAGAAGTCAAATAAAAATACAGCTGGCATCTGGTATTGTACTAAGGTGGGTTCAGCTGCTCCTTGCCATGTAGGAGTAACAATGGAGTCCAACTGGAGTTCTGCTTTCCTCCATTCTGCACGTTTAGGTCCTGTCATCCCCCCGAGTGCAGTCATCTGGGGAGTGAACAACCCCGTGGAAGAGCTCTCTCTTCTTGTCGCCTCTTTCTTTTTGTCAATCTGCCTTTCAAATAAAACCAATCTTTAAAAATAAATAAAGATGTGGTTCCCTCATCTGCTGATTAACTAGAAGAAAGATGAAGATTCCGAACCCAAAGCCACTTCTCCATAGACTGTTTCCTAGCTACAGAATGAATCCATCATCAACATTCACTTGTAAGAGTTATTAAAAAGCCAGAGAGATGGCGGGGAGGGATGAGATAATTCCACCGTGGATTCACTTCCCAAACAGCAGCCACACCAAGGCAGAAGCCAGGACTCTACAGCTCTCCTGCAGGGTGCCAGGGGCTCAACTATCCAATGACTTGGCAAACACATTAGTAGGAAGCTGGATTGAAAACTGGGCAGCCACAAATAGAAGCAGCATTTGGGGTTTAGGATGCTAGTATCTTAGCAAGTGGCAGCTTGCTAAGATACTACAACTTCACTAAAATTATGTTCTCCCTCTTGACAAATTTTATTTTTTCATTTGAAAGGCAGCAATAGAAAGAAGGGACGGAAAGAAGAAAAAGCAACAGAGGGTGGGGGAGAAACCTTTCATCCACTGTTTCACACCCCAAAAGCTCCGAGTCAAAACCAAGATTCAGGAATTCTATGTCGATGTCCTATTGGCCCACTTGTGTGGCAGAGATCCAAGCACCAGGCAAGACTCAGGCAGGATTCAATACGGAAAGTGTGTGTCGAAGCAGCATCTAACCCTGCTGCACTGCAACACCAGCTCTGTTCTCTACTTAAAGCATCTTCCATGTTGATGTGTCTGGAGGCAAAGGAGCAGTCACAGAGCGTAACTGTGCTCACACAAATAGAGAAGCGAACAGATCCAGAAATGGGAACCTGGAATCCTTCTCTTTCTTCTTCCTTAGGCATCGAAAAACTAAGCGTCTTTGAAAGCATATATTATTTCTCTGAATAAGCCCTATTGACAGTAACCACATTTATTTCTATTATTAACCTCAAACCATGAGATACACATTGTGTTCTGCTGTCTCACGCACACGCGTGGTTAGCTCTGTGTCGCTGCACAGGGGCCACTATTTGCACTGCCTTTTGAGTTGAGGCTGGCTCCACTTCTGCTTCAGCTTTTGGCTAAGGAGGCTAGGAAAGCAGGGGAGGACTATATCAGTACCTGGGAGCTCTCCAGGTTTTTCTTTGTGTTACAGAGTAGTCTGCACACCTCTCTCCTCATTTATTTATCTGAAAGGCAGAGTTACACAGAGAAAGCAGAGAAGCCATGACTAAAACCCACACCTAGATAGGAATGCTGGTGCTGCAGGAGGTGGGTTCTGGGCCAGTCCACTGCAGCCATCTGGGGAATGGACCAGCAAATGGAAGACACATCTGTGGTTCTCATTCTTAACTTTCAAATAGAATAAATCAATCATGAGAAAAAAATAAACCCAAATACCTCAATGTCCAATTTGCAATGCAATACTGTATGAAGGTGCTTCAAAAGATCATGGTACAAAATAATTTAGAATCCATACAGATTATCCATGAACTTTTTGAAGGCCCCTCATATCATCTTTCAAAAGGATATATTGTATAAAAATATGAACGAATCTACATAGTGTAACGTTATGAAGCACTTGTGATCCTACTTCTATACATGTAAACTGCTATTTGTGAAAAGGGATCAAGATGACACACTGTGTGCTCGATAAACTATAATGGTGATTTTGTGTTGCAATCAAAAAAACTTGTTTTAGAAGATTCATGCAAAATAAAACAAAGTTAAAATAAGGAGTTGGTCCTGCATTTCGGCATATAATTTACACACACACACCTGACACCCAATCTGTCACCAGCAGACTTACTCATATTGCCCATAGGCCGCATGCCCTGGGGAGACGGTCCAGACTGCTGGTTTTGCTGGTTCTTGGCTTGCACCGGGGCTTGGGTCGCCATCTGACTGACTTGGTAGGGAAGTCCGAGAGCTGCGTAGGCTCTTTCTATGGAACTTGGGTCAATCTGACTGACTGTGCTCAGGCTGGGAGCGGACTGCTGACCCACTCCGAGAGAGCTAGGATTGCCTAATCCAACAGGTGCTCCAGTCAAAATTGCTAGAAAGACAAAAGATATGCATTACAACATGAAATTTGGCAATAAAGACATCACCATGTTAGAACAAATTTCAAAAAATTATGAATTTGGTTAACACATCATAGTATATGCATCTTCTCTCCCATCAGACTCTAAAAGAATTTGGCAGATGCAGAGCTGCTTGATGAAAGATTTGTAGTAAGAACGCGACAGCCTCCCTACAGGCCTCACTGTGCCTGCCTGCTCACAGTCACACAGCTGACACCACCAAGCTCCACCACTGCAGCAGCGACTGCAGAAATGCTCCCTTACTTCTCGGATCAACAGTGAATTTCGTTGGGTATTCCTTCTTCTTTAGTGAGGTTCTATTTCCTATGCTTTTAATATTTTTCAAAGGCAGAGGGAGGGAGAGAAAAAGACAGTTTCAATCTACTGACTCACATCCCAAAGGACTGTACTTGGCCAATTCTGGGCTGGCCAAAGCCAGGAGTCACAAACCCCTTGCAGGCCTGCCAAGTGGGTGTCCTGGGCTGCAGCCCGGGGCCATTCACACTGCTTTTCCAGGTAGGGAGCCTGATCAGGAGAAAAGCAGCCTCAACTCTATGTGGTGCTCTTGTAGGATGCTGGCATTGCAGGAGGTGGCTTAGCCCTCTTTGTAATAATGCCAGCTTCTCATATTGCTATTCATAAAGGATTTACTTACGATTTTTGTTCATTTATGAACTTTAACTTCATTTTCATATGCAGAGATTTAAAACTTGTCTTTCAGCACCAGCTTTTTTTTCCCCTAAAGATTTATTTATTTTTATTGGAAAATCAGATATACGCAGAGAAGAGACAGAGAGGAAGATCTTCTGTCTGCTGATTCACTCCCCAAGTGGCTACAATGGCCAGAGCTGAGCCAATCTAAAGCCAAGAGCCTCCTCCAGGACTCTCATGCACGTGCAGGGTCCCAAGGCTTTGGGCCGTCCTTGACTGCTTTCCCAGGCCACAAGCAGGCAGCGGATGAGAAGCGGCGCTGCTGGGACACAAATCATCAGCACTAAATTCTTAAAAATGTTTTTTTTTTTTAAAATGTGATAAAATACAATCTCTTTCCTTATGACTCTTCTCTAAGACAGCACATTTTCTATTTAAATAAGCTCATGGGTGGGGATGGTGGCATATCGAGCTAATTCTCTGCCTGCACAAATGGCATCCTTTAGGGGTGCCAGTTCATGTCCCGGCTGCTCCACTTTTGCTCCAACTCCCTACATATGGCCTGGGAAAGCAGAAGACAACTCCATCTGGGGGCCCCTGCACCCGCTTGAGCACCAGGGAAAAGCCCCTGGCTTTGGACAGCTCAGCTCCAGTCCTTGCAGCCATCTGGGAATGTCTGCTCGGCGAAAATGGAACACAAGTTTATCTATAATTTTTTACAAATAATTTTCAAAGTTCTGCATTTTAACTATTAATTTTAAGCACTTCAATGCCATGCACTGATATAAGGTTAATGGAAAACAGAATACGAAAAACAGAAATAAGCATTCCTTCAATCCAGATTACTTAATTTTCATTTAAAACAGCACAAGATAATCACATGTTGTTCATATGATCGACAATCTGTTAACACCCCACAGGTGAGTTTCTCAGAGAACCTTGACTTACACTGCTGATTCCTCTTATCTCCAGCATTTTTGAGAGGGAGACACACAGGACAGTCGTGCCGTGTACAGTTCTTCCAGTGTGAAATGATTTGGCGAGAAGAAGCACAATGTGCCACTGAAGAAAATAAAAATCTTCAATGAACAGGTTACACTCACACTGCTCACGTAACAGATGCTGCAAACACTATGGACTCTTACTGCCTTCTAAACACCCTTACAGGATAGCTCTAATACCCAGACTTTATAATTCACAGGCAGAAAATAATCAAGGCATTTGCAGAAACTCAATTTGGCTCTACAAAAATTTTCCCCAAGGTAAAGGAATTCTAAACCAATGTTACAACAGATATACCCATGAAAGGATTTTAGTGACTATGCACAAATTACATGAAGTAGAAGTGTCTACAATGTTATTGGCTGGGGTATCTGCCTATGTGACAATAATACACACACAGGATGCTGGCCTGGGCAAGCTCAGTGTTGGTGAGGATCATCACAGAGCTGAAGACTGGCACCGCCTGCTCTACTATACCCACAGAAACTCCTTCAGTAGACGACAAGCACTTTTTATCAGTTTCTAAAAGTCAGATATGACCAGTAAAGAAAATATAAAATAACTGTTTACTGTACATCGTAATTGTAATTGCCAGAATTCAGATGCAGCTAAGACATCCTTTACCAGATGAATGATAAACTGTGGTACATCCAGACAATGGCATTAAAAAAAAAAAAAAGCTTTATTAAGTTATAAATGATACATAAAGTAATATGCCATTCAATGTACCTACTTGCATGACTTAACTGCAATCAGGGCACCAGCCCAATCCCTCCTTCACCCAGCAGGCCCACTGACCTTGGCAGGACTTGCCCGACTGACAGTGCGTCATGTGGTTAAGGACGTTCTTCATGGTGCGACAGTGGGGAAGGTTGCACTGCCTCACTTCTCCATTGGCCTGCTCCCGGCGCTGGCATTTGTGAGCATGCAAAAGGAGAACAAGCTGCTGCTGAATGAGCTTGCGTTTCTCAGGATCAGCCGTATGTGCCCCAGAACCCATTCCTTGGGCAACTGGAGCCACCAGGCCTGGTTGCTGGACCTGTGGGGCAGGTTGCTGGCCCTAGGGGTTAGAAAAATAAAAGTATATTTAAGGTATGTGTACTATTTCTTAATAAGGATTTAGGGATATTTAAAACTAAAATCTTTATGGCTGGTGTATTGAATATCAGATCTATCTGCTGACACTGAGTGCTTCAATAATAAAAATAATAATAAATGATAGCTTCTACCATCTATAAACTCCGGTAGAACAACAACATGAGCACACGAGAGAAGGAACCTGAAGAGAAGGACTTGGTCAATTCTGGTGTGAAAGGGCAAAACAAGAAGGCGGTGGCATAAAGAGCAAGTCTCTCTACCTGGTTTTTCAGTAGAAATGGGAGGTGGATTTCTTCGGCAGGACCCTACATTCACTGTGCAGGACCCTACATTCACTGCCTTCTACACAGGTGGGCTGAGTCAACAGCTCAGGCTCCCCTGCTTCCCACTCAGTTTCTGCTAATGTGAATCCTGGGAGAAAGCATGTGGCAGTTCAAGAGCCGGCATCTGGATTACCACAAGAGACAAGGAAGACAGAGTTCACAATTCCTGGCATCATTTTGGCCTGGCCCTGACTGTTATGGACATTTGATGGTTCATTAAGTAGATGAAGATCTCTCTTGGTTGGCCTGTTTCTCCCTCACTGCCTATGTCTTAAAAAAAAATAATGAAATTCATTAAAAAAAAAATTATTTGAAAGACAGGGGAAAGACCTCCCAAGGTGGTCACAATGGCCATGGTAACAAGTCTCCCTGTGAGGTTCAGAGGCCTGAACATCCACACCGTCTGCTGCTGCCTTTCCCAGGCCGTCAGAGGCAGGTGGGCTGCAAGCAAAGCAGCAGGACTCTACCTAGCACCCATACAGGAAAGTGGCTTCTTAGGCATTTTTATCTGTAACACCAGAATGCCAGCCCTAATTTATTTTTCATTTATTGGGAACCCAGAGTTGTAGACCAAGATCTTCTATCTGTTGGTTCACTTCCCAGATGGCCCTAAGAGCCAGAAGCTGGCCCAAACTGAAACCAGCAGCTTCATCTAGGTCTCTCACGTGGATAGTAGAGGCTCAAACATGAGGTCAGGCTAGATCAAAGTGGAGTAGCTAGAGCTTTACTGAGTGCCAATGAAATGCCAATCATAGGAGGCAACATCAAAAAAAATTTCTGCAACATCAAAAAAAATTTTCTTTTAATTTATTTGAAAGGAAGAGTGAAAGAGTGTGAGAGAGGTCTTCCACCCATTGGTTCATTCCACAAATTGATTCCGCCCATATCTGGTGCTGGCCCTCACGAGTGGTGGGCTTAAAACATTTTAAAAAGATTAACAAAAACCTTGTTGATAGCCTTAGCATGGGTAGTCTGGGTGGGTAAGTTTGTAGAAATGGTCTCCAAGAGCAGTGGAGGATGGCGAGTCCTTGCGTCTCCACATCCACCTGGAGACTAGGAAAAAGCTCTTGGTGCTGAGCCTGGATCAGCTCAGCTCTGGCTATGTGGTCATTTGGGGAGTGAACCAATGGATGGAAGTTATCTGTTTAATTCTCGCTCTCTCTGTAAAATCTATTTCTCAAATAAAAAACACAACTTTAAAACAAACAAAAATACTGTTTAAACAGTACCCACTTTTAGTTTTGTGTAGTGTTCATGAAATAAAATCAGTACATCCGGTCATCCAGTTGGGTTCCTGGATGCCAGAGTCTTCCTAAAGAGGAAGGTTGTACCCTCCACTCCCATCAAAATGCTGCCCAGCCAAAGGCACTGAAGAGCAGAACCCTAACACTTTAAGACAGCAGCCCCCTTAGCTACTGCTTGGGTAAGTTTTTTTTTACTAATCATGAAACAAACACCATGTGGACATAGAAACAAGGAAAAAAAAAAAATCAAAGGACTTGTTTATTAAGCTGTGCTCCTAGTGTACACAAATCCCTGTATGTGCTGAAGGTGTGAGAAGTTGAACACATCCATTTATGGAATCATCAGTTTGAAGACAACTTTGTGGTAATCAATACTCACCATGTTTGGCATCCCTCCTCCAGGAACAGCCTTTTTCTCCATGGCGAATGGAGACAAGCTATTTGGTAGGACAGTCTTGGTCTGCATCTGCAGGCCCAGCCCGCCAGCTCCCATCTGCTGTCCAGAGCCCTGAGGGTACGGGGAACCGTAGGCATTGGGGTTGTTTATCATTCCCATCTAAGAGTAAGAAACACAGAGGAAAATTTTATTCCTCATATTAGGAAATTATTCTGCTTCAATCATAAAACAGGCATATGATCCCATTAAACAAGGTTTGTCAAATATTCAACTGCATCAGTCACACATGATACTCTTGTCCTTTCATTTAATGTAAAATCCATGGCTAATTCAATTCAGTAAATTATTTAATACCAAATATAGATACAATTTGACATGCTAAGGCATTTTAAAGTGCAAAATTGCATTTTGTTTATATAACAGGTGGAAAAGTGGTAGTTTGTGGGGTTTTCCTTTTTTTTTTTTTAAATTATTTATTTTCTATTGGACTCTGAGATTTTACAGAGGAGAGACAGAAAGATCCATCCACTGGTTCACTGCCCAAGTGGTTACAACAGTTGGAGCTGCGCTAATCCAAAGCCAGGAGCTAGGAGATTCTTCTGCGTCTCCCACACGGGTTCAGGATCCCAAGGTTTTGGGGTGTCCTCCCCACAAGCAGGGAGCTGGATGGGAAGTAGAGCAGCTGGGATACAAACAAGCACTAACAGGGGATCCCGGTGGATGCAAGGTGAGGACTTCAGCCACTAGGCTGCTGCAGCACCTGGGACTTTTCCTCTTTAAAAAGTATTTCAAAGTGGATCAAGGCAGAGAGAGAGAGAGAGAGAGAGAGAGAGACAGACAGAAAGACAGACAGACAGACAGACAGAATGAGAGAAGGATCATCACTCAGTTATCTTGCACTTGTTGTTCACTCTCCAAATAGCCGAAACAGCAGGTCCGGGGCAAGGCCACAGCAGCCTTCCCAGCTGCCTTCCCAGGCACAAAAGCAGCCAGGACTTACTGCCAGAGTTGGCTTATTGTGCAGTACCTCAACATGAAGCCCTAACTTACGGACAATGACAGTATTTTAAAAGCATTTTTGGGGCCTCTCTGGTGGCGTAACAGGCTAATTTTACTAGCAATATTCCATCTGTGTGCCAGTTTGTGTCCATGCTGCTCCATTTCTTATTTAGCCCCCTAGCCCTGAGAACACAACAGGAGACAGCTCAAGTGTCTAAGCCCTTGCCATCTACGCCAAAAACACAGATGGAATTGCAGGCTCCTCGCTCTGGCCTGGCACAGCCCAGTACTGACTTGTGGTCATCTGGGGAGTGAATCAGCAGATGAAAATCTCTCTCTCTTTTTTCTTAAAAAAAAAAAGTCTGTGATTACCTGTGTACTTCAAAAACTAGCTTGCTTTTAAAAATTATGTTATAGCTATCACAATCACTCAATTTTTCACTCCCAATCTTATCTTATATTCCTACCCACTGTCACCATTTAAACTCAAACCCCTACACGTTGTTTGCATAGATTGTATTCAACAGTTACTCTGCTTCTGTATTCAATTCTCCATTGATAAAGACACACAGACTGTGGGACACGCTAAGATCTTCATGGACCTGATTTTCTCTCCAGGGCATACTGATTTCTGCATGTATTTCTGGTACATGTGAAAACACCATACATGTTGAACCGCCTAATTTTTCCTTAAACTTCCCCCCTTTCTCTGCAACTGAACTAACCCACAAAGGAAACAAATTACAAAGAATAAAATTAAGGGTATTTTCTATTATTCATTTAGTTATAACCATAACCTGCAAATTTTCCTCATCCGTGAAAGTCCAAATGTTATCTCACTACCTCTGGGAAGCACCCACTCCTTTACACAGCCCCTTCTGTACCTGGCACAAATGGACATTCGCTTATTCAACACAACATTTGTGAAAATGCTGTTTCAATAGGCAAACCATATACAAGAAGGAATTCTGTATTCCTACCGTCTTGACTTCTTAAATGTCTGTCATAGCTCTCTTACTTAGGAAAACAGAAAATGTAAAAGCCATAAAATAAATTATATGAACTCCCTGTAAATAAGATTTAATTCTTGAAATCACAGGCAATCTCTCTAGTCCGTACATCTATATAAATGTGACGTTATAGTCAATTGAAAAATTTGCCTGTGGCAGAAACGTAAAAAGCTCTAATCATCAAGATTTTTCAGATGAGAGACTAAAGTAGTCTGCCTATTGCACTAACAAAGGGATTATAAGAGAATAAGAAAAGTGACAAGGTTTACATGAAGGAATGCAAGAATGAGGCAGCCTGAATAAGTAGCATCCAGGGCAAACACTTCTTCAATAGTTGAAACTGAGAATCTGGCCATTAAGATTGTAGGAACAGGGCCCAGCGCGTGGCCTAGCAGCTAAAGTCCTCGCCTTGAACGCCATGGGATCCCATATGGGCACTGGTTCTAATCCTGGCAGCTCCACTTCCCATCCAGCTCTCTTCCCTGCTTGTGGCCTGGGAAAGCAGTCGAGAACGACCCAAAGTCTTGGAATCCTGCACCCACATGGGAGACCTGGAAGAGGTTCCTGGTTCCCGGTTTCGGATCGGCACTGCACTGGCTGTTGCGGCTCACTTGGGGAGTGAATCATCGGACGGAAGATCTTCCTCTCTGTCTCTCCTCCTCTCTGTATATCTGACTTTGTAATAAAAATAAATTAAAAAAAAAAAAAAAAAAAAAAAAGATTGTAGGAACAGAGGCTTACAGCACCAGCATCCCACAGAGGTGTTGGTTCGAATTTGGGGTGCTCCACCACTGACCCAGCTGTCTGTCTCTGGCCTAGGAAAGCAGCTGAGGATGGCTCTAGTCTGTAAGAACTAGCAGCCATTCAGACTTAGAAACAGGTCTCACACACTCAAGGCTGTGTCTGGTCGTTTTTACTGCAGCTTTAAGTGCTTCTGCTGCACATGCTTTGGACAGCTCCACCAAAATCCATGCCCATGAAGTTATATATTACCTGCTTCCTATTAGCATGAAATTCACAATAACAATATGAAAAGTATTCTATCATAATAGGTCATACTTTCATAAATAAATAATTTGGAGAAATCTAATCCTGTTTAGGACTGCCTTGGCTGGTAGCCAATGGAAGGTGCTGGAATCCTGCTCAGGTGCCCTTTTGATTCCTTGCTTCCTCACTTCCCATCCAGCTCAATGGCAGTGTGCCTGGCACACAGCTGGAGATGTCCCAAGTACTTGGGTCCCTGCAGCCATGTGGGGGACCTTGATGGAGTTCCTGGGTACTGGCTTCAGACCAGACTAGCTATGGCCAATGCAGCCATTTGGAGAGTGAACCAGTGGATCGAAGATCTCAGTCTCTCCTCTCTATAAACGTCTTTTTCAAATAAAAATAACTAAATATATCTTTAAAATAAAAAGCTGATAGGTCCAGCACAGTAGCCTGGTGGCTAAAGTCCTTGCCTAGCATCTACCAGGATCCCACATGGGCACCGATTCATGTTCTGGCCGCCCCGCTTCCCACTCAGCTGCCTGCTTGTGGCCAGGGAAAGAGGCCGACGGCAGCCCAAGGCCTTGGGGCACTGCAACCATGTGGGAGACCTGGAAGAGGCTCCTGGCTCTGGATAGCCTCAGCTCTGGCTGTTGCGGTCACTTGGGGAGTGAATCAGCAGACGGAAGATACTCCCTTTCCAATAAAAATTAAGGCATCACTGAATCCCATCAAATATTGATCTCTTCTTTTCCTTCAGAGGCAGGAGGATAAAGTAAGCAGAGCCCCTAGACAATTCCAACACACTGGTTCACTCTAACACAAATGTGAGAACCAGGAAGGGAGGGGGCAGAGCTGGTAGGGAAATGAGGGGTGGTTCCCTTGCTGGACAGCTGCTCCCACTGGAGAGCGTGGGCTGGGATGGGGACAGACCAGACTAAGCAGGGCTACAACACCTGTGGGCCTCATGTGGACCAGATCAGGGAAAAGCCAGGCTGGGCGGATTATTCCTACTGGTGCAAGCATAAATTAGAGTGGGTGAGGGTTGTTTGGGATTAGCAGCAGAATCAGCTGGCAGATGCTGGCATAGGGGGCTAATTCTGTCAAGTTAAACTGCAGAACTACCTGGAGAGTGCGCAATCTGGGAGTGGGAGAGGCCTGGAGGGAAATAGTGGGCTCCTCCCTCTTGGGTTACCACCCCCACTGGAGGGCACGAAAACTAGGACAGGGGCTGGGGTGGCTACACAGAGAGGCACCCAACAACACCCGTGAGGGCTGGATAGTTGAGCTGGTTTCAATACCCATCGACATGTACAAGAGCTGAATGGTTTGTGGGACAGACTGGACTAGTCTGCTACACACACTGGCAAACCAGGGTAGGGGGCGGGCCTGGTGGGGGTTATTGTGGGTCGCTCCGACGAGGCTGCAGCATCCACTGGTTTATGTGAGGGCCGAGTATGTGCTGGGCAGAACCAGGCTGGACTGCAACACCCAATGGTTCCAGTGGAAGTCGGGACTGAAAATAGAACCAACCCAGCAACTGCAACCACCAGCTGATTAGGGCAATGGACTGTGCCGGGCCCTGTGCTTGCTAGAACACACAAGTTTCTTTGGGGATCTCCCCAATCGAAATGCCGGACTCAGAACCCTAGCCAAGAAAAGACAGAAGACAGAACAAGTCAATCAACCACCTCAGCTATATGTTGGCAGAGAAATATGGGGCAAATGGAGACTCTATGATGGACTATGTCAATCAGTGGATTCTTCAAAGACCTCATCGTGCTCCGAGTGGCGAGACTGGCAGCGATTCAGAACTGGTGAACTATCAAAACCACTTAAGCAAATATCTCAGAGCATGCCCTACATCTGGGACTTGGGGTGGGTGGGAAACTGGGTGGGCCTTCTCGCTCAATATCCCCCTTTACCTCAAATACATAGCGGAAACAATATGGAAATAATAGTCCTACCCACTTCCCTATAGCCCTTGAACCTTTTTTTACCCTAATTAACTATGTAAAGATTGTCAAAAATACAATAAAAAAAAAAAAAAAAACACTAATAAAAAAAAAGAGAAACACTTTTATTTGAAAGATTTATACAGAGAGGGCCTGGCGCGGTGGCCTAGTGGTTGAAGTCCTTGCCTTGAACGCACCAGCATCCCATATGAGCGCCGGTTCTAATCCCACCCTACTTTCCACCCAGCTCCCTGCTTGTGGCCTAGGAAAGCAGTCGAGGACGGCTCAAAGCCTTGGGACCCTACACCTGCGTGGGAGACCTGGAAGAGGTTCCTGGCTCCCAGCTTCGGATCCGCCCAGCACCAGCCTTTTGGTCACTTGGGGAGTGAATCGGCAGACGGAAGATCTTTCTGTCTCTCCTCCTCTCTGTATATCTGACTTTGCAATAAAAATATATAAATCTTAAAAAAACAAAAATTTATACAGAGAAGAGACACATGGAAATGGTTTACTCTCCAAATGGTTTCAATAGCCATGGCTGGGTCAGGGTGAAGCCAGGAGCTGCATCCGGGTCTTCCATGCGGATGCAGGAGACAAAGTACTTGGGCCATCTTGTGCTGCTTTCCCAGGCACATGAGCAGGGAGGTGGATCAAAGTGTAGTTGTCGGGATTTAGATTTGCATCAGTACCCACTGTGTCACAATGCAGACACCCCACCCTCACCACCAACCCTGCTTTGAAGAGATTTATGTGAAATGCAGAGCTACTCAGAGAGATATTGTGAGTGAGCAGCAGTGAGCCCACTGGCGGGAAGGCAGCAGCTAATGCTCAAGTGCTAGTGTCCCCGTCACCCAGGTGTGAGACCCAGGCATGTGGAAATGGACCAGACAATGGAACATCTGTCACTTTCCCTTGCCAATGAACAATCTTTTAAAAAGTAAATCAACAGGGCTGACATTGTGGGGTAGTGTGTGAAACTGCTGTTTGCACTGCCAGCCTCTCACCAATCCTGGCTATGGCTGTTCCACTTCCATTCCAGCTCCCTGCTGAAGAGCCCGGGAAACCAGTGGAAGAGAAGAGCTCAGCGCCCTGAGCCCACACAGCAGACACGGACCCATCTCTTGGTTCCAGCCTGGCCCAATCCTGGCTATTGCAGCCATTCGAGGAGTAAACCAAGAGGCAAAAGATCTCCATCTTTGTAACTCTGCCTTTCAAAGTAATAATAATAGTAATAAATCAAAAAGCTAAATAAATAAAAAACAAAGTAAATAAAAAATTCTTCAGAATATGATACTTAAAACCTTTCTCCCCATGGGGATTCCCTCCTCCTGTTTTATAGCTCATGACCCACTCACCCAGTCCTCCGTACACTTGCTAACACATTTTCAAATAGACATGTGTCAGACTGGAGAGCTATACTTTTTGAGTTAAACATTCTTTAAATACTACTTGGCAAAAGCCAAGAGACCTAACAAAGAGTTCCAAAAACAACATTAATCCTAGAAGGAAGTAAGGAAGGCAAGAAAGAAGGGAGGGAAGGAAGACAAAGGAGAAGCCAAATCACCAACAGAAGGATTTTCTGCGGCTTTCCACCCTGCAAGGCGGACACCTGACAACAGAGGACATCCATCCCTCCCAATGCACAGCTACTACGCACACAAACCAAAGCTGCACTCACCTTTAGGGGCTGGGAGCCCCTCAGTCCTGGCTGTCCTGCCATCTGGGGCGAGCCCTGCTGCAGCGGCTCCGACAGCAGGCTGCCAGCACTTCCCAGGCCTGGGTTCGGGAACTGCATACTTGGTCGTCCCCGGCCTGCTCCAAGTGAACCGTTCATGACTTGAGTAGGCATCATCCCCTGTCCGTTGCCTGCAGTCAGCATCCCAGGGTTCATGCCAGCATTCATCCCTGTGCTCATTCCCATGGCAGGCTGGCTGACTGGACTGTTTATCATACCTGCTGTGGACTGCGTGGGACCCTGATTTGGTCCACTAGTGCTCATCCCCATGTTGGGAGAAGTCAAACCCGCCTGTGCCATTGGGCTTTTGACCATGCTATTTATCAAACCTAGTCCAGGACTGTTCTGCTGGGCCTGGCTGGCCATGACTTGGCCTGGGCCACCGACCCCCATATTGAGGTTAGGGGAACTACCAGAACGCAGCAATTCGGACAGCTGTTTGTGTTTAGAGGCTGCGTCTTGTGCTATGCCAAGACTTGTCTGAAGCTGACTGATATCCCCACCATTGGACAGTCCCAAGTCTGTGGAGTTGATTAATTCATCCGGCAAGTCGTGCTCCAGGTCAAACAATGAGCCAAAATCTAAAAGCAAAGAGAAAAGATCAATGTTAAAGTTGAACAGAAGAAAAAACTGTTCCACATTCTATTTTTAAAAAACATTCTATATCATATCCACTTACTATTTACATTTTAATTTTTTTTCTTGCTATACTGCAATGAGCAAATAGGATTAGTTATACCAACATGTTTAAATACTTAACTATCTAAAACACAATCAAAAGTAAAAAAGACCAAATGTTAGCTTGACATTTCTTGAGTTGAAAGTTTATATTGAAAGAAAAATAATGTAGTATGAACATTCAAGATTTAGCTTAAAACAATTTATGTAAATACAACCTCAATGCACTTAAAGCAAAAATTTTGAGTTCATAATCATAAAAAAAATAAACAACCTGAAAAAACCCACGCTTTGTAGAATACCCAGTGTACACCCTGTGTTCCCCAAGGCTCTACTGCCACATCTACTGCCAAGCATGTATAACCAAGTGAGGACAGCTTTCCTCGACCAAAGTCCAGCCAGTGCAGGCGGGAAGAACACACACTCTCGCCCACATCATCCTCAACCAACTCCCAGACAGACAGCAATTAGGTATAAACACACAATCTTCCAGGTCCATTCTTTTCCTTTCTTTTTATTGGAAAGGCAGATCAGATTTATGGAGAGAAAGAGACGGACAGGAAGATCTTCCATCTGTTGGTTCCCTTCCCAAATGGCTGACGGCTGGAGATCTGAAGCCAGAGCCGGGAGCATCTTCTGGGTTTTCATGCAGTTGCAGGGTCCAACACTTTTTGGGCCGTCCTCTACTGCTTTCTCAGGCCACAGGCAAGGAGCTGGATGGGAAGTGGAGCAGTTGGGACATGAACTGGCACCGTATGGGATTCTGGTACTTGCAAGGTTAGGATTTAGCTACTGATCCAGCATGCTAGACGCAATTATTCAATTTTCGATCTTATCAGTATTTGGGACTGGCTAGGTTTTTTGTTCTGGTGGAAGGAGAACATGCCCCCCCTTTTTAAAAAGATTTATTTATTTTTATTGGAATGTCAGATATATACAGAGAAGAGGAGAGACAGAGAGGAAGACCCCCTGTCCGCTGATTCACTCCCCAAGTGGCCGCAACTGTTCTGATCTAATCCTAAGCCAGAAGCCAGGAACTTCTTTGGGGTCTCCCACACAGGTACAGGGTCCCAAAGCTTTGGGCCATCCTTGCCTGCTTTTGCAGGCCACAAGCAGGGAGCTGGAGGGGAAGCTGGGCCACCGAGATCAGAACCAGCGCCCATATGCGATCCTGGCGCAGTCAAGGTGAGGACTTCAGCCGCTAGGCTACTGTGCTGGGCCTGGCGGGCCTACTTCTATGCCCTAAAATATACTCAGAGCTCTAGCTTCTGCTTGTCAACAGCACCTGTCTGTGCTCCAACTGCAGCAACTAAAATGGAAAGGTCCCCCCAGGCATCACCAAATGGTCTTGCGGCAAAATTATTCCTTACTGATCTATTTATAGATGTGTGAGTCTTTAACCTCACTTTCCACAAACTTTTCCATAAGTAAATTAATACTAATTCTTTCTTTCTTTTTTTTTTTTAAGATTGAGCTTTCTTTGACTTCTCCAGTTTTCACACTAAAAAGGCTCTACCATGACCCAGTGCAGTAGCCTGGGGGCTAAAATCCTCACTTTGTACCCACTGGGATTTCATGTGGGTGCCAGTGCATATCCCAGCTGCTCCTGCTCTCTGCCTGTGGCCTGGGAAAGCAGTCGAGGACAGCCCAAAGCTTTGGGACCCTGCACACGCACGGGAGATCCAGAAGAAGCTCCTGGCTCTTGGGTTTGGATCAGCTCAGCTGCAGCCTTTGCAGCCATTTGGGGAGTGAACTAGTGAATGGAAGATCTTCCTGTCTCCCCTTCTCTCCGTTACCTGACTTTCCAATAGAAACTAAACAAATCTTAAGAAAAGGAGGCACTAGCAAGAACTTAACGTAATTGCAATCTAGAACAGATTATCTTATCAATCTTGTCCATCTGTTGTGAACAAGCTTTAATGATCCACTTGATCCAGTTACTCCTGACACCTTGGAGGATCTCTCCATGCCCCTCCTGCTCCTACAAGCCATCAGTCATGTCACTGAAATCACAGGGTTGTTTGCTGCCAAATCCACTCTCCCAGCCTGTCATCTCTCACCACACCCACACCACCCAGACTTTTAGCTCCTTAGGAAGGACATGGCATATTACAACGAATTTCTTACCTAATGCTCAACACAGTAAGCATGTGGTCACACCAGAACTGAATGAAATTATATTCATATATTGTAAGACATTATTTGTAGTTAACTTCTACATATTTCTTCTTTCCAGCATATACCTAGGGCTGCATGGTGGCAGAGCAAGTCATCCTCAGCCTGCAGTGCTGGCACCCAATGAGGGCACCAGTCTGAGTCCCAGCTGTTTCCACTCCAGGTCCCTGCTAACCGATGTTGCAAGCAGTTGGGGGAGTGAACCAGCAAATCTCTGTCTGCCCAAACCCCTGTCTCAGTCTTTGCTGGAGCACCCACAGCTCCAGCAGCAGCACCTAGGTTCTAGTCGTGGCCCCCTTTCAGCTTTCTACTAGTGAGCATCCTACTATGCAACAGATCATGATAAATGGTAGAGTCCCAGCTATCCAAGGGGAAACCTGGGTAAAATGTGGCTCAGTTTGACTGCTGAGTGAACCAGGAAAGTGAACCAGCCTCTCCTTCCTTCAAATAAAAATAATACAGAGTATTCTTAGCTTAAAGAAATTTAAAGGCTTAGGCCCAGTGCAATGGCTCAATTGGCTAATCCAGCACCCCTTGCAAAATGTCAGGCTCCCATAAAAGCACTGGTTCCGGTTCCAGCCGCTCCAAATGCCATCCAGCTCCCTGCTTGTGGCCTGGGAAAGCAGCTGAGCACGGCCCAAAGCCTTGGGACACCGCACCCATGTAGAAGACCTGGAAGAGGCTCTGGGCTCCTGGCTTCAAACTGGCGCAGCACTAGGCGTTGCAGCCACTTGGGAAGTGAATCAACAGATGGAAGATCTTCCTCTCTGTGTATCTGATTTCCCAATAAAAATAAAATAAAACAAAAAAGTTAGGCAAGGAGGTAGTGAACCCGCACATGCAAGACAATTCTGCCTCTCCGGCTTTAACACCTCAATAAATAAACACATCTTTTTTTAAAAAAAAAAAAAATTTCATTCGTTACACAAAGAAAATTTAAAATTCATTTCAATGACTCCAAGGAAAGCAATAAACAGAATCTGATACGTAACTACAATATAAAAACAAAACTCCAAAGCCAGAAGAAATTAGAGGCAATTTTTTAAATTAACATTTTTCTCCCAAAATGTAATTGACAGCAAATATGCCTCCTGGACAAATGTTAAATCTCTTCAGTATCAGTAAAGGCACAACTAGTTCTACTCAATTCTGAATTATCAAGCTAGAGAAACGGGAGGAAAATGACAACTTCTTTCAAAAAAGAAACATCTTCCTACAGGTGATGTAACTGCTCATTAAAATTCAAAGCAAACACACCAATGTCATGTAGTTTCATGTAAATGTTAAGCACAGGTCTCGATAAAGAGGTTAGCAAACCTCAGTAAATGGGCAACAATGATTAGAAACAAAATTTAAAATACTATTTATGATAAAAACAAGGGGACAAACTCAGTGTTTACAGAAGAGAACATCAGCTAAGCAAAATATCCTCCAAAACCCTCACTGAAGAAACTGTCCAACACTGACAGATGCAGTGACACGGAAACACAATCTAACGACTTCCAGGGAAGCAACAGTGCGAACAGGAAGTCCACGCACACGGGTCAGGGCCACTTGAGAGTCTGAGCTGGACAGAGGGAGAGTGAGCGAGCAATCTCTTCCAGCCATTGGTTCTTCCAAGAGACCACAGATACTGGAGCCAGGGAACCGCACATGGGTCTCCCACACGGGAGGCAGGGGCCCAGCATCCGGGGCATTCTCCCATTTCCCAGGCACAGCAGCAGGGAGCCGAAGTGGAGCAACAGCTGGGACTTGCACTGCTGCCCACATGGAAAGTTCATGTTGAAAATGGCTACTTAACTGGCTGCCCTACATTGCAACCCTCCTCCTCCAACCCCCAGGATCATAATCCTAACTCCTGACTTCAGCCTGGGGAGAAAACAAGTAAGATCTCTATAAACTTGCTGTCATTAAGTACATAAACATTCGGGGGGAAGGAGGGTGGGCACGGTGATAAGGCTCTCATGATTTCTACATGTATTATTACACTGTTCAAAAGTGCATATGTAAGTGCCAGTGCTTGGTCTAGCAGGTTAGGCTGCAGTGCCGGCACCCTGTATGGGCTCATTCACGATGTACCTGCTCCACTTCGCATCCAGCTGCCTGCTAATGTCGCAGCAGCCGAAGGCTCGATGCCTGGGTCCTTGTACCCACACAGACAGGGAACAAGCTCCTGCTTTGGCCTGACCCAGCCCTGGCCACAGCAGCCATTCAGAGTGGACCAGCACATGAGGACCTTTTTGTCCCTCCCTCTCCAACACCACCTTTCAAATACATAAATCTTAAAATGTGCTGGGGTCCGATGTGGGTGCCGATTTGTGTCCCAGCTGCTCCACTTCCCATCCAGCCCCCTGCTGTGGTCTGGGAAAGTAGTCAAGGATGATTCAAGGCACTGGAACCTTGTATCCATATAGAAGACCCAGAAAAAGCTGGCTGGCTCCTGGCTTCAGTTTAGCTTAGCTCCGGTCGGCCATTGTGGCCACTTGGGGAGTGACTTGGTGGATGGAAGGTCTTTCTCTTGCTCTCTATAAATCTGACTTTCCAATAAAAATTAATAAATCTTAAAAAACACCTGATTCACTGAGGAGAGAACAAGCTAATGTATGTAAAGTTCTTAGAGTAGTGTATAGCACTTACGAACTTTTACCCTGTTAGGACACAGGCTGACATAAATAATCTATCACATACTGTGTATCCCTCTCATATGGATTTTCTTATAAAAAAAAAGACTGATTTATTAGGGATTAGCCTAGCGGCTGAAGTCCTCGCCTTCAGCGCCCCGGGATCCCATATGGGCGCCGGTTCTAATCTCGGCAGCTCCACTTCCCATCCAGCTCCCTGCTTGTGGCCTGGGAAAGCAGTTGAGGATGGCCCAATGCATTGGGACACTGCACCCGCGTGGGAGACCCAGAAGAGGCTCCTGGCTCCTGGCTTCAGATCAGCTCAGCATCAGCCATTGCAGCCGCTTGGGGAGTGAATCAACGGACAGAAGATCTTCCTCTCCATTTCTCCTCCTCTCTGTGCATCTGACTTTCCAATAAAAATGAATTAAACAAACAAAACACTGATGTATTTACTTGAAAGGCAGAGTTAGACAGAAAGTTATTCCATCTGCTGGTTCACTTGTGGAATGACTTCAAAAGTCCAAGCTGGGCCAAGCTGAAGCAGGGAACCTAGAACTACACACAGATCTCCTACACAGGCAGGTGATGGAGGACCAAGTCCTTGGGTTATCAGCCATTTGCTGCTTCTTTCCCGGACACAACAGCATGGAGCCAGAGGGAAACAGACGGCTGGAAAGAATGCGTACATGATAGCGGTTTTACGTCTTATGGCTTACTCCGTGGTACCACAATGCCAGTGCCAAGTATTACTCTTGTTAATCTGTGGCCACGTATGTGACTGCTGGAGAAGGAACTGCCTTCAGTAATGGACAAATCTCTCAGGCTCTAGAACTAGGATTTTACTTAATATCTGCTAGAGCAAATCTACTGCATTTTGTTTCCACCATATATTCCGACTTTACCGTAACATGGCAGATCTGGAAAATCAGAGTTGAAGTTTGATACACTGTTTTTTCTAACAGTAAACCTAACCTTAATTCCAACAGATCTAGATGGTATTACTATTACATGAGGTTTTAACTCTATGACTGATACCGATATTCTTATTTTCTCAAATGGCTCACTTGGTTATAATCTCAACTATCTCTATTTTTTGCTATACTTCTTTACCAAATTTTACGGATCTCAAGGATTAGGGTTCTGTTAAGGGATACTTCCATTACTCACACCATCTAGCACATACTCAGGTATTAGCTAACAGTTAACATTTAATACTTAACAGGAGATAGCTAAAATGTTCCCCGAAATTCTACAATACAATACTATATTTGTGATATTTATTTATGTCTAAATTGCTATTTAGAATTTAGTAAAAGCTTCATCAACCCTACTCTAAAAACTTACTTTCAATGACCCATGCACATTAAACTTCCAGGCTGGGGGAAGCATCTGGCCTGGCGCTGAGGACACTGGGGGCCCCGTCCCAGCATGCCTGGCTCTGCGAGGCAGCTCCACCGCCCGAGTCCTGCTACAGGCAGACTCGGAGCATCGGTGCTGGGCTGCTCTCCGAGCACAAGCTGAGGAGAACACCACTCGTCCTCTCTCTCAACAAAAATACCTGCCTTTCGATTAAAAAGCAAAACAAAACAAAAAACTTTGAAAAACACTTCCTGGATCCCAGGTCACCATTTTTCCTAAGAAAACAGACTTTAGTTCTGCAGTTGTTAAGACTATTGAATATTACAACTCTTACGAACCTTTTAAAAACTGAGAATTCCTAACAAAATTTAAACTGTATTTCCAGAAGATTACATTTTACATGCTATTATATATATATAGCATATATAATAGCATATATATATATGCTATTATATGATTTGAGTAGTAGTAGCGGAGAGCCAAGCTGTGGTAGTCTAGGTGAACGGCTCCCCGCAGTGCCAGCATTCCATATGGAGGCCCGTCAGAGTCTGAGCCGACCAATTCTCCATGTGCTTCCCATGTGCTTGGGAAAGCCACAGTAGACAGCAAGCCCTTGGATTCCTGCATTCCCACGAGACACCAAGCTGGAGCTCCAGGCTCCTGGCTCTGCCCTGGCTCAGCCGCTACTGTTACAGTCATTTTGGGGAATGAACCAACAGATGGAAAATTTCTTCCTTCCTCTCAACAAAGAAAAAGCAAGTCCTACAGCTCAGAGTCGCACTCAGAGCAGGGGGTGGGATGCCTTGGTCTCCCACTGGACGGCCCAGGGCCGCTCCCCAGCTTCACTCCTGACTTGAGCTTTCTGCTGCAGGGACCCTGGGCGATCGTTTCCCATCACTTTCTGGGAGAGCTGGACTGGGTTCTTAACTCCCAGTTTTAACAGCCGAGTCCAGCCTTGGCTGCAGAATTAGGACAGGAGTCAGTTATTGCTTCCTCTCAGATAAAAAAATCAGAATATCAAAGAACATCCTCAACAGGATGCTTCTACACAAGACTTGACAAGTCCCTATAAGCCTTAATCATATTCCAATATAACATTACTCTAAGTAAAAGGCTACTTCATCTGAGTGTCCATTCAAACCAAACACAGTGATATAAAAATGTGACTATGGGTCCGGTGCAGTAGTATTGCAGCTAAAGCGCCCTATATACACCGGGATCCCACATGGGCACCGGTTCTAATCCCGGCAGCCCTGCTTCCCATCCAGCTCCCTGCCTGTGGCCTTGGAAAGCAGCGGAGGATGGCCCAAAGCCTTGGGACCCTGCACCCATGTGGGAGACCTGAAGAAGCACCTGGCTCCGGGTCGGCTCAGTTCCAGCCGTTGCTGCTACTTGGGGAGTGAATCATCGGACAGAAGATCTTCCTCTGTGTCTCTCTTCCTCTCTGTATATCTGACTTTGTAATGAAAATAAATAAATCTTTAAAAAAAATTATTCATTTCATAAACTAAATACTATGCTTACTTTTCAATTCCAATTTAAATCTGCATTTAGTCACATTTTTATTTGTTTTTTTTTTGAAGATTTACTTATTTTTATTGGAAAGTCAGATATACAGAGAGGAAGAGAGACAGAGAGGAAGATCTTCTGTCTGCTGATTCACTCCCCAAGTGAGCCACAATGGCCAGTGTGCGCCGATCCGATGCCGGGAACCAGGAACCTCTTCCAGGTCTCCCACGTGGGTGCAGGAACCCAATGCATTGGGCCGTCCTCAACTGCTTTCCCAGGCCACAAGCAGGGAGCTGGATGGGAAGTGGAGCTGCCAGGATTAGAACCGGTGCCCATATGGGATCCCGGGGCGTTGAAGGCGAGGACTTTAGCCACTAGGCCATGCCGCCGGGCCCAAATGAATAATTTTTTAATGTTTATAATTATTTTTATTTTTGATGGGACATGTATTTTTTAAAGTTATTTATTTTACAAAGTCATATATAGAGAGAAGGAGAGAGAGGAAGATCTTACGTTCTATGATTCACTCCCCAAGTGAGCCACAACAGCCGGTGCTGCACCGATCTGAAGCTAGGAGCCAGGAACTCCTTCCAGGTCTCCCACAGGGATGCAGGGTCCCAAGGCTCTGGGCTGTCCTCCACTGCTTTCCCAGGCCACAAGCAGGGAGCTGGATGGGAACTGGAGCTGCTGGGGTTAGAACCGGCGCCCATATGGGATCCCAACGCATTCAAGGTGAGGACTTTAGCTGCTAGGCCACAGCGCCGGGCCTGGGACATGTATTTTTGAAACATGACAATTTATGCAAAATTAAGTTTGGGTTAAACTAGTGTTGAGTCAAAGCACCCTTTCATAATTACATGCTAATTCCACACATCACCTGTGGCATTTTCTATATTTCTTGTAATCCTTGTAACAGTTACCAGGTAATCCTTACTACAGAGGGAAAATGAGATCAACATCATAACCCATGAAACACAGATGAAACAATCTTCAAAATTAAGATCCTAAGCAATATCATCTTACAAACTGCACTAACCAGCACCAATCACAAAGTGCTCTAACCAGGAAGCAAGCTTAGCATCTCACTGACTACATTAACGACTGCCTCGACATACTCCCCTACCGAGAAGGCTCATACGTGGTGTGTTTTGTACTTGAGTACAAGCACATCAATTCTGCTCTTCAACTGTGTTCACTAAGCAAAATGCCCACATTATTCTAAAGCTCGTCAGTTCTTAAGGACCCACTTAGAAGACAATTCATCCACAGCCTCTTCCCTTCTAAATTTCTCCATGAATGAAATTGGGGCTGGGTTAAGCTGCCCCTTACAACACCAACAACCCGTACTGGAGTGTGAGTTTGAGATCTTTGTTGAGTTTCAAATCCAGCTTCCTGGCAATATACCTGGCAAGGCAGCAGATGGCCCCAGTGCTCAATTCCCTGCAGGCACAGCGGAGAGCAGGAGGGTCTGGCCCAGTGCTGCCTACTGCAGATTCATGGAAGTGAACCTGTGATTTCACAGTTTTTTCCTCCTCTCTTCCTCTTCCTTTCAAATAAACAAGTCTTAAAGAAAATAAGCAGACCAGATTTTAAATCTAACCCAATGTGAGGCTAGCTGACGTGTAAGACTGGACAGTGGAAAGAAAGAACAGGGGCCCAGCGTGGTAGCCTAGTGGCTAAAGTCCTTGTTTTGAACACACTGGGATTCCATACAGGTGCCGTTTGCATTCTGTAGGCCCCCTTCCCATCAGCAGCTCCTTGCTTGTGGCCTGGGAAAGCAGTAAGCCCTAGCTCTTGGGACCCTGCACCCACGAGGGAGACCCAGAAGAAGCTCCAGGTTCCTGGCTTCAGATCAACTCAGCTCCAGCCGTTGGGGCAACCTGGAAAGTGAACCAGCAGATAGAAGATCTTCCTCTCCAATAAAATTAAGTCTTTAAAATTTTTTGATATAATGAAAGCTTAAAAAAAAAGAAAGAAAATAAGAACAAAATCTCAGGTTGGAAGGGGGAGTGGGAAGGGCAGCCAGTTCAAGAATTCAAAAAAAAATAAAATAAAATAGGGGAGCAAAGTCAGCTAGAGGGTGAGCAACAGTCAGAACACCACGAGACCCTAACCCAAGCCGGATTCAGGAAACGAAAAGCCAAATCCACATAGCATTAAGCAATTCCAATAAAAGCCTGAAATACTGAAATGAACGATCTAAAAAGACCTCTTGCTCTTGTTGGTTTGGGGGCAGCCCTACTTATATTGGACAGTTTGAATGCATGAAATTCTAAAACACTGTAGCCTTGAAAATGATGTGAATTTTGCAAAACCTTTTTTAAGATTTATTTTTATTGGAAAGGTGGATATACAGAGAGGAGGAGAGACAGAGAGGAAGATGTTCCATCCAATGGTTCACTCCCCCCAAGTGGCCACAACGGCTGGAGCTGAGGCAACTGGAAGCCAGGAGCCAGGAGCCAGGAGCCTCTTCATCCAGGTCTCCCACGTGGGTGCAGGGTCCCAATGCTTTGGGCTGTCCTCGACTGCTTTCCCAGGCCACAGGCAAGGAGCTGGATGGGAAGTGGAGCTGCCAGGATTAGAACTGGTGCCCATGTGGGATCCTAGCGCGTTCAAGGCGAGGACATTAACCACTATGCTACTGTGCCAGGCCCTGCAAATCTTATAACTTTACCAGGCTCAAACAATTTTCCTAACCACCACTCAGTATTTTAAAACCAGGTTTTTCAGGGCTAGCACTGCGCCACCTGCAGCACCAACATCCCATATGAACACTGGTTCCAGTCCCAGAGCTAGATACAGCTCCTTCCTCGTTAGCGTGCCTGGGAAAGGAGCTGGGACAGCCCAAGTTCTTGGGCTCCTGCCACGCACATGGGAGACTGCAAGAAGCCTCTGGTTCTTGGCTATGGTCTCATTCAACCCTGGCAACTGTAAGACTATTGGGAAAAAAATTGTAGACAGAAGAATTCATTCCCTGTCTTTCAAATAAACATAAAATCTTAAACACAAAACAGCATTCTATTCTCCTGCAAATGACCAAAATTTACCTGATCATACAAACCTATCTTTCAAGAAAAGACAAGATACAACTATTTCAAAACACATCATTTGAAGAAATATTAAGAAAACTAAAATAACCATGTTAGAAAGAAAGGTACAACTTGTAATACATTTGGAAAAGCCCAGTTTATATACAGTCGCACCAGAGCTATTGATGCCCTATACAGACGCACACAGCTATGCATGCTGGCAGCTGATGTATCTGAGACCCAACAGCAGCAAAGGGCAGAATTACAAGCAAATTTCAAAATACAAACATACCTCAGAAGGTATACCTATGCTTTGGGAACAGACTGAGTTGATTCTTAAGCCCTAACAACACTAGCCTTAGGATTTAGATAGAAATTGAGTGAAACTAATTGTGACCTGAGACCCACATTTAACCGTTTCAGTTGGACTATCTGCCTTGTTCTTTACTGATTTACTGATACAGTGACACTTTAGGACATAACACTAGCTCTGAGGATAATACAATCTTTAAAAACCCCACTCTGAGACTCAGCTCGGGGTCTGTGTTTTGGTATAGAGAACACAACTGTTCCCTGCAAGGCTGCCACACCACATGGCCCTGGTTTGAGTCTTGGTGCTCCACTCCGACGCAGCTCCCTGTTAACGGCCCAAGTGCCACTCACATGGGAGGACTGGTCCGTTGTCATTCTAACAAGTTATACCAGCAGATGGAAGGTGTCTGTCTCCATTTCTTTCTGAAACGTTTTCAAATACTTAAATATCTTACAGATGTGATTCAATTACATGTGTATTTCAAACTGAATTCTATGCTAACTTAACTGCCATTAAATTGAACATTTCTCAATTTTGAGTAAATGCTGGAATTTGCTCCAGTGATGCACACACACGATACTAAGTGGAAAAGCTCTCATATTACTTAAAAAAAAATTTTTCTAAAAAATTGTATAGCACTAAACAAGAGAAAACAAATGAATTCCACATTTATGTAACTGGTCATAAATGTGAATCTTCACAGTACACAAAGGTCATTATAATTTACCTGAAACTTCCAAGCAAATGATAAGCTCATTTCAACAGAGGGAAAACTAGGGGCCCACACTTGTGGCACAGTGAAGTGGGCCCCGTAACACCAGCAACCCATGAGCGAGCACCGGTCCAAGGCAGACTTTTCTGATCCAGCTCCCTGATCATTGCTGTGCGAAAGCTGTGAGGGCTGATCCATGTATTTGGATTCCTGCCCCCAAACTGGGAGACCTAGGTGGAGTTCCAGGATCCTGGTTCTGTCCTGCCCACTGCAGTCATTTGAGGAGTGAACCATCAGACAGAAGGTTTCTATTTCTTCGTCACTCTGCTTTTCAAACACAAACGTAAGGGCCAATAAGAAAAAGGAAAACAAAAGTTGTCGCTGTGGCAAAAATCAAGCCACAACCGTCCGGACTGTCCCGTGTCCTGGTGCTTCCAACCCGGGCTCCTGCTGACATGTCTGGGAAGCCAAATGCAGACAGGCCAAGTGCTCAAACCTCCGCGACCCACATGGTGACCCCATGGCCTCACCATCCCTGCCAGTCGGATGGAGGTCCTGGCTCCTCAGCCCTTCACAGCACGGCTGTTGTGGCTGTCTGGGGAGTAAACTATGGATGTATGATCTCTCTCTCTTCCTCACTCCCTCCCCACCACCTCATCATTGTTTCATGTAAATAAAAAGTTTTAAAGTAAAAGTAAAATAGCGCACGCCTAGTCTTTCTGCCATCAGGTTTTCACCCTGCTACTTATCCTACATATTCACCTGCAGAATGAGCCCTTCCCAACCTTACCACTCTCCTACTCCTAAATTTTTTTTTTTTTAATTTATTTTATTACAAAGTCAGATATACAGAGAGGAAGATCTTCCATCCGATGATTCACTCCCCAAGTGAGCCGCAACAGCTGGTACATGCCGATCGGAAACCGGGAACCAGGAACCTCCTCCCAGGTCTCCCACGCAGGTGCAGGATGCCAATGCGTTGGGTCGTCCTCCACTGCTTTCCCAGGACACAAGCAGGGAGCTGGATGGGAAGTGGAGCTGCCGGGATTAGAACCTGTGCCCATATGGGATCCTGGTGCGTTCAAGGCAAGGACTTTAGCTGCTAGGCCACGCCGCCGGGCCCCCTAAATTTTTTTTTTAAGAGTTGTTTATTTTTATTAGAAAGTCAGATATACAGAGAGGAGAGACAGATCTCCTGTCTGCTGGTTCACGTTCTAAGTGGCCACAACGGCTGCAGCTGAGGCAATCCGGAGCCAGGAGCCAAGAGCTTCTTCCAGGTCTCCCACGCGGGTGCAAGGTCCCAAGGCTTTGGGCCGTCCTCCTCTGCTTTCCCAGCCACAGGCAGGGAACTGGATGGGAAGTGGAGCTGCCAGGACAAGAACCAGCGCCCATACAGGATCCCGATGCATGCAAGATAAGGACTTTAGATGCTAGGCTACAGTGTCTGGCCTGTACTCTTACAAATTTTGATTCTGTTAAAATAAATGGCAAAACCCTTAACATGCTTTTCATAAAAGGCTCCAACAGCCTTTTCTGTCTTCCGTGAAAATCCCCCAGTGTGTTGCAGTTCCGTAAGAATCATTTGTATTTATTCCACCTGAAATTGCCCTCCAACCTTTCCCCACTTTCCACTCCATCAACCCTATCAATTACACGTCTTCTCTTAGATTTTCTAACAATACCTCAAAATCAGTGCCAGAAAAGATCTCTGTACTACCTTCATCCAAACTTTTTAAGTTATCAGAGCATGGGGAAAAGTGAATCATACATATACCAATTCTGTCATATCCCTAAAGGATCTGAAAGCAGAAAGCACACTAATGCATCGTTAATCTCAAATGCCGAACGTGTAGTTGTTACTCAGTGCACTAGCTGAAATGAGATACAGGTAAACAGTGACTTCTTTATTCAGGCAAACTACACAATCCCAAGATGTAACTCGGCACACCAATGCCTCACCTACCACCCAGCTGCCCTCCACTGTGGGTCATCTGCATTCCCGTCTCTTACTACCTGACAATCAATCACTAACGTAACATGTTCTATAGTTAGACCTCCCCTGTGCCACAGCAAGAAACCTAAACCAAGTGCTCCACTGCCTATGTAACCCTGCTTCTTCCCAATCACTCAATTTAATCACCTCAGGTACAATTCTGCCCCATCCATGTAAGTTGACTGAACCATAACCATTGCAAAGTCATCATAAATGGTCTACTGAGCACTTCCACAGCTATCACCCCTCACCATCCCACTCAGCCAGGCGGGACTGACACCTTCAACAGGACACACTCAGGCTTCACAGGAGGATTCATACATTCATACAGAAGGCATGTTATTTTAAAATTCTCCCAGGAGGTTTTTAAAAGAACTCTCTTAATCCAACCTTAGGTCATTCCTACTATCTCCACCTCTATCCCAGAGACCCAAGATCAGACAAAACTCAAGGATAGCTATCCGGGGGACCCCTGGATAGTCTAGTGGTTAAAATCCTAGCCTTTATGCCATACAGCCGCTGGTTCATGTCCCAGAGGCTTTGCTTCCCATCCAGCTCCCTGCTTGTGGCCTGGGAAGGCAGTTGAGGACGGCCCAAAGTCTTGGGACCCTGCACCTCTGTGGGAAATGTAGAGGAAGCAACTGGCTCCTGGCTTCGGATCAGCTCAGTTCCGGCCTCTGCAGCAGCTTGGGGAGTGAACCAGTGGACAGGAAGATCTTCCTCTCTGCATATCTGCCTTTCAACAAAAATAAATAAATCTTAAAAAACAAAAACAAAAACAAAGTTCCCCACAGTCCTTGCCTTGTTCTCACTGCAGCTGCACTTCCAGGACAATGCTGGTTACACCAGACCTCCTAATGCCCGTCTTCACCCTCATTCAAGGTTATGTCCGGATTACCACACGTTCCCTGGGCTGAGGATAAATGTCCGGCATACAGAAAGCGCTGGCCAAGAGAGGACAACGCCCTTCTTATCAAATCTACAAGCCCTCATTCTTCAGGCTCACAGGGCTGGTGCCGTGGCACAGTAGGCTAAACTCCCAGTGCTGGCATCCCAGAGGTGTGCCAGTTTGAGATGCAGCTGCTCTACTTCTGACCCAGCTTCCTACCTATGGCCTAGGAAGGCAGTGGAGTAAGGCCCAAGTGCTTGGGCCCTGCACACGCACGGGAAAAAGCTCCCATGTCCAGCAATTTGGGGAATGGGACAATCCAGAGATCTGCCTCTCCTCCTCTTCGTAACTCTGCCTTTCAAATAAAAATTACTTTTTATTTTTTTTATTTTTATTTTTATTTTTTTTAAAGATTTTATTCATTTTATTACAGCCAGATATACAGAGAGGAGGGGAGACAGAGAGGAAGATCTTCCGTCCGATGATTCACTCCCCAAGTGAGCCGCAACGGGCCGGTGCTGTGCCAATCCGATGCCGGGAACCTGGAACCTCTTCCGGGTCTCCCACGCGGGTGCAGTGTCCCAAAGCATTGGGCTGTCCTCGACTGCTTTCCCAGGCCACAAGCAGGGAGCTGGATGGGAAGTGGAGCTGCCGGGATTAGAACCGGCGCCCATATGGGATCCCGGGGCTTTCAAGGCGAGGACTTTAGCCGCTAGACCACGCCGCCGGGCCCAAAATTACTTTTTAAAGAAAAAGATGCAATGAGTTACGAGTGTGGTTAATTCATTCACTTTATTTTTTTAAAAATATTTATTTCTTGGGCCCGGCGCCATGGCCTAGTGGTTAAAGTCCTCGCCTTGAACGTGCTGAGATCCCATATGGGCACTGGTTCTAATCCCGGCAGCTCCACTTCCCATTCAGCTCCCTGTTTGTGCCCTGGGAAAGCAGTCGAGGATGGCCCAAAGCTTTGGGACCCTGGAGACCCACATGGGAGAACCGGAAGAGCTCCTGGCTCGTGGCTTTGGAACAGCCCAGCTCTGGCCATTGTGGTCACTTGGGGAGTGAATCAGTGGACAGAAGATCTTCCTCACTGTCTCTCCTCTCCTGCCTTTCCAATAAAAGGAAATAAATCTTATTTATTTGTTTGTTTATTTATTTATTTTTATTGCAAAGTAGGATGTACACAGAGGAGGAGAGACAGAGAGGAAGATCCGTCCGATGATTCACTCTCCCCAAGTGACCGCAAAGTCATGTGCTATGCTGATCCGAAGCCAGGAGCCAAAAACTTTGCTCGGGATCTCCCACACGGGTGCAGGGTCCCAAAGTCTTGCGCCGTCCTCGACTGCTTTCCCAGGCCACAAGCAGGGAGCTGGATGGGAAGTGGGGCTGATGGGACTTGAACCGGTGATGTTACAGGAGAGTGGTGTCGCAGGCAGCAATCTTACCTGCTGAAATATGCTGGCCTCATGTATCCCATATTCTCAAAGTCCTAAAAACCTTTATCTGTAGGTGGACGCGATACAAGCTAACCACATGAAGGCCTGCTTTAAGATTCCGCTCTTGCTGAAGTTTATGTACTTGGCTTTCTGTTTATTCAATGTATATATCTGTAAAACCAAAGCAAAAAAACCCTGCTGCTTTTCCTTCTGGCTTATTTAGCAATTATATTTAAAAAGTTGAGCACATACAAGAACTATCCTAGGGATTATATTTAGAGATTTCTCACTTATTTGTCACTATAACTCTCTGTAGCTAGTATAAGACAGGAAGTTGAGACATGGTTTAAGTAACTGCCTGAAGAGTCACACTTAATGTAAACTCTTGTAGTAAGTTGGACACTAACACCTTTTTCCTGGCATTCACTTTTTTTCTAGTAGTTTTTACTTTCTCACTCTCCAAACTACCCCTTCTTAAAAAACTCAAAGATCAGGGACCAGCACTGTAATCAAGCCACTGCAATCGACAGGAAAAGGTGAGCTCTGACTGCTCCTTGCCCATGTGCCTGGGAAAGCAGCAGAAGACAGGCTAAGTACTTGGGAAGCTGCCACCCATGTGGAAGACCCAGATGGAATTCCAGACTCCTGGCTTCAGTCTGGCCATTTGTAGGAATGAATCAGTGGATGAATATCGATTGATCACTCTTGCTCTTTATCAAATAAAAAAGTAAAGAATCTTTTTAAAGATCCAATGGTTGGGCCCGGCACGGTAGCCTAGCAGCTAAGGTCCTCGTCTCACATGCACCCAGATCCCATATGGGCGCCGGTTCTAGTACCGGAGGCCCTGCTTCCCATCCAGCTCCCTGCTTGTGGCCTGGGAAAGCAGTCAAGCATGGACCAAAGCCTTGGGACCCTGGAGACCCGGAAGAGGCTCTGGGTTCCTGGCTTCGGATTAGAGCAGCTCCAGCCGCTGAGGCCGCTTGGGGAGTAAATCAGTGGACAGAAGATCTTCCTGTCTGTATATCTGACATTCTAATAAAAATAGATCTTTTTTAAAAAATCCAATGGTTAAAACTTTTTTTTTTAAAGATTTATTCATTCTATTACAGCCAGATATACACAGAGGAGGACAGACAGAGAGGAAGATCTTCCGTCCGATGATTCACTCCCCAAGTGAGCCGCAACGGGCCGATGCGCGCCGATCCGAAGCCGGGAACCAGGAACCTGGAACCTCTTCCGGGTCTCCCACGCGGGTGCAGTGCCCCAAAGCATTGGGCCGTCCTCAACTGCTTTCCCAGGCCACAAGCAGGGAGCTGGATGGGAAGTGGAGCTGCCGGGATTAGAACCGGTGCCCATATGGGATCCCGGGGCTTTCAAGGCGAGGACTTTAGCCGCTAGGCCGCGCCGCCGGGCCCGGTTAAAACATTTACATTTTTGGGCCCGGCGGCCTAGCGGCTAAAGTCCTCGCCTTGAAAGCCCCGGGATCCCATATGGGCACCGGTTCTAATCCCGGCAGCTCCACTTCCCATCCAGCTCCCTGCTTGTGGCCTGGGAAAGCAGTTGAGGACGGCCCAATGCTTTGGGGCACTGCACCCGCGTGGGAGACCCGGAAGAGGTTCCAGGTTCCTGGTTCCCGGCTTCGGATCAGCACAGCACCGGCCCGTTGCGGCTCACTTGGGGAGTGAATCATCGGATGGAAGATCTTCCTCTCTGTCTCTCCTCCTCTGTGTATATCTGGCTGTAATAGAATGAATAAATCTTTAAAAAAAAAAAAAAAAATTTACATTTTTATTTGGCATAATTTGTCTTGTCTATTAAGTTCATTAATTTTTGCCACATTCAAATTCAACTTACAAAAAGGAAGAAATACTAAAATTTGGACAAATTCACAAAAGCAGCATGTTTTATTTTTCCATTAATTGTTGGGCATACAAACTGGCACAGTAACTTCTGAACTGTTTCTGTAAATATACCACAAAGAATATTTTACACTCCCACTCATAGCTCCAACATACTTCCTATTCTTTTTTTCTACCTTTCCTATTTACCAGTTAATGTTCCTATCAACATGGCCAGGTGGTAACTTTCAACGGGTCAGTTTTTCTCCCCCTGATGAAACAGACTGCAAAACGGTAGACGACCGCAGAAACATGTCAAAGGCAACTGAGGCAGAGCCCTGCTCCCTTGCTGGGCCAGCCTGCACTGGATGCTCCATGTACTTCCTGTCTCCTCCCTCAGAGCAGGGCACCCACATTAAAGCACACAAGACTGGCAACAGTAACTCAGTTCATTTCACCACCCATCAGAGAGCCTCCTGGCAGTCCTCTCAATGAACTTACAGGTCTTGAGACTAAGTAATGGTCAGAGAGGTTAAAGGTGAAAGCGGAGACAGACCAGGGCCGTGAGCCAACTCCAAGCACGACTCCAACATTCACCCCTCAGAGAAAAAAGCACCGCCAATCTCAAAGCTTTTGCGGGGGCTGGGGGGGTGATGAAGGGCCTCCATCAAAAATGTTCTCCTTACGAATGATAAATCAGAGGCCCAGCGCGATAGCCTAGTGGCTAAACCCTTGCCCTGCTTGTGCTGGGATCCAATATGGGTTCCAGTTCGTTTCCAGGTTGCTCCACTTCCCATCCAGCTCCCTGCCTGTGGCCTGGGAAAGCAGTGGAGGACAGCCCAAAGCCTTGGGATCCTGTACCCGCGTGGGAAACCCAGAAGTTGTTCCTGGTTCCTGGCTTCGGATCAGCTCAGCTCCGACTGTTGCATCCACTTGGGGAGTGAAACAGCAGATGGAAGATCTTTCTGTCTCTCCTTCTGTCTGCAAAACTGACTTTCCAACAAAAATAAATAAATCTTCAGGAAAAAAAAAAAAAAAAGATTACAAATCACTAAGGCAGTGGAATTTTATAAAAGTAAAATTGACATTTAAAAAATTCTAACAACTTCTCAACCGAGTCCATTAATCATTCAAAATGCAGGTATATGGGATCTGCCCTGTGTCCCTGACACAGCAGGGAGAAAAAGGCAGAGATCCCCCATGGATTCTGACACACCCAGTGAGGACATGAGGCTGCATTCAGGGTTTAGTAACAAGCGGCACGATCTGCTCACAGACCAGGGAAGGCACAGGAGTCACACTCATGGATTATCAGTTATACGTGTCGCTAACTTTTCTGGTCAATAATGTCACCGTTTGTATTTTTAAACCAGCTTTTATGATGAGAGGGGTGGAGAGCAGGGCAAGAAGTTCTTCCATTTATCAAATATTTTGCCCTAACCATAACAAAATAAATGAACTTTTCAATAGATCAAATAAAAATATTACAAAGACAAAAGTAAATTTTTTCCTCTTATTCCAACACATACAACTTGAATTTAACACAAGTTACTTGTACTAAGGACTTCTCAGTGTACTGCCACATCAGTACCTAAGCTGAGACTCAGAAGGCTGGGCTGACTCTTTTAATAGTTTCGTGTGTCACTCCCTGGATCCTAGTATTCTTTCTTGTAAATGCAACTCTCAAATAACCTCAGAAGCTTACATCATTTTTTAAAACTTCTGGAATCCAGCAATTATTTTACCAATTGTATGGGGAAAAAATCATAATCGAGGACTAAGGAATAACTTCCTTGCAAACATATAAAATATCCAAGTGACAACTCCAGCAAAAATGTCCAAGTTACAAGTTTGAAACATCTGAGTTTTAAAACTCCATTACAACTTGACTGAAAATTACACAAATTACTGAATGCAAAACAAATTAAAAAAAATCACCTCGTAATAAGCACCAAGCTGCAGTCAGTTCACAAAGGACAGCACCTTTACACACTTTTCAACCAAAACAAGACTGGTCACAATCAGAAACCGAACAAAGAACTCAGGAAACAGGGTCTTGAAGTGGGAATGTGGGGGAGTGGGAATCAACCCTCACTATACAATCTAGAAAAAAGTCAATACTAAGAGTGAATGAATGAGTCTGAATTGAGGCTAGTTTTAATTGTGGAAATCCACCGGAAATATTTAGGACTCTTAGAATTTATTTAGAGATATTTCCAGTAGCACAGCGGTTTTTATGCACTAAACAGGTAAAGACGCCAAGCAATGAGCCGGTGACCCCGACACAGGTCGGTGACGGAGCACAGCTGAACTGAACCAGCTTCCCAGCACAGCTCCAAGGCAAGCTGCTCCATCAGCTCTGGGCTCACCAAAGTTCCTAAAACTTTTCCCTACAGTATTCCGAGTTAACTCAAATGGTCGATCCACGATCACACTTCACCAAAGTCTACAGGGGAACAGATACATGTCTAAACATTATCTTACAAAAAAATTCTTGTGAATGACACAAGTGCCAAGGAATACAGTACTACGTGTATGCATGAATTCTCCAGAAAAATCTTACAAACAACAACAACAACAAAAATCCCTGAAGAAACATCAGGGAATTGGTCCAGATCAAAGTCCAGGGCACAGGCAATGTTAGCAAGGGCCGGCCGAGGAACTCTGCAACGCAGCCCGCAGACTCCTGCTGCTCACTTTCTTCAGGATAACAAACTAAGGCCTCACGGGGATTTTTCTTAAAAAGCGCCAACTGCATGCCTGGCGTCCTCCCCTTGCCACCCTACATAAGCCCGCGAGGAAGTCCTGGCCCCGAGAGGCACCTACACCTCCAGAGACAGGGGACCGATGCCCCACGCTGGGCAATGGCTCGGACTGTCAGCGCCAGCCACTCTTCCTGGTCACTGCCCGGGGCGGCCACGGCCGGGGCCATCAGGACAGCATCCTTGCGCAAAGCGTAAGAGGAGAAAGAGGAGGAGGAGGAGGAGGGTGGCAGAGGTCTCCCTGAATTCCTAACAAAGGGACCTGTCCACAGCAGAGTAGAGAAAGAATCCACAGGGCTTGGAAAGCGAAGTCTCCATTCCCAAACGTTTTAAGGGCAAGAAGGCAAAACCACACACAATAAACAACCTGAGGCACAGTTCAGACTCTACCAAGCGTTCACGTGGGAGTTCACTCCACTCCGCTGAAGCTTCCTTTCCAGGTGTGTAACTCCACAAAACCGTGTGTCTTCCGTTCCCGATGAGAAAGTTGACTACAAACTACAAGGAAAATGCCCCTGTCTCCCTCGGAAAGAAACAATTTCAGACATTTCGGTCTCACACCAAAGAAGCAGGGATGTAAAATGAACTGCGCTCCATATTGATTCCCAAAGCAAATAAAAAAATTGAAAAGAAAAAAAACGCAAGCTTGACAATGGCAAGTAAAAGAATTCGGTTCAACTTCACATCAAATCTGAAATCCAGACCTCCAATGAAGTCAAGATTTTTTTAATGCCTTATTCCTGCATAGAAAAGTGCGTACAACAGAGAAAAGAAATCTTGAAAAAGAGGAGTGTAAGGTAGAAAGAACGGAGTAAGTGCATTGCAGAAGCAGGGGCTTGCAATTTCTCATTTAT
The DNA here is from genome assembly GCF_030435755.1 of Ochotona princeps. Lineage (NCBI taxonomy): Eukaryota > Metazoa > Chordata > Mammalia > Lagomorpha > Ochotonidae > Ochotona > Ochotona princeps. The sequence continues at coordinate 4,592,322 of NC_080846.1, forward strand.
CACCAGCCCCCCAAAACGTCCGTATTAAACCTCTCAAAGTCCGTTTAGAGCCCGCACACAGGGCTGCGGCGGCAGCTCCCCAACCGAGTGCACGGGGGACAATGAGGCCCTCTCCACGCAGCACCCACTCGCGAGCTCCAATTCCAGCACAGCCACCCATCTGACACGGCGGAGCCACGAAAATGGTCGGGCCGCCGGCCGCCTCCGACCGGCCCATTCAAACACCTCGAAAATTAATGAAGGGGCAGGGAAGTGGGGAGAGGGAGAGGAGAGGACAAAATACGGAAGAGGGCCGGGGCAGCGGGCAGCGCAGCCCGCGGGGAGCGTGCGGGACGGGGGGACTAACCTGTGCCGTCGCTGGCCGACGCCGACAGGGCCGGAGACGAGAGTTTAGGCCGCTTGGCTGAAGGCGGCCCCGGTTCCACCACATTCTCGGCCATTTTTAATTCTTTCGGAGACACCGGCGAGCAAGGCGAGAATCCTCGGACAATCTCTCGTCGGGCCCGAGGTGCCCGGCCCGCTCCGTCGAGGGGGCTCGGGGGGCTCCGCCGGCACCCGAGCCGGGAGGGGTGGGGGAGGCGGTGGGCCAAGTTCCTTTTTTTCTCTCTCTCTCCCCGCCGGCTCGCGGTGACTGGAGAGGGATGCGGACCCGATAAAAAGGTAGGGGCAAGTGCGAGGGGCCGGGCCTGCGGGCAGGCCCGAGCGGAGCGCAGGAACGCGGGCCCGCCGAGCGCGTCGGCCGCGGCCACTTCCCGGACGAGTCGCGGCTCTCAGAGGCGCAGTCCCCGGCCCGCCACGGCCGGCCCCTGCCCAGCCGAGGTCTCTCGGAGCTCCGCCGCCGCCATCAGCCTCTTCCTCCTCGGCGCTGTCCTCCTCCTTCTCATCGCCTCCAGGAGGCGGGGGCGAAAAGGGGGGGAGAGGAGGAGGAGGAGGAGGAGGCGACGAGAAACACTCACCTCCTCCCGGTGCCCCCTCCCGGGCCCGCGCCCCCCACCCTCCCGGCCCTGCTCCTCCTCCTCCCGCCGCCGCCGCCGCCGCACCGGCCCCTAATGGCCGCACAGAGCTCGCCCGAGCCGACGAGTCAGGCCGGCGCCGCCGCCTCACATCGCGCGGCGGCCGGCGGAGCAGAGGCACGGCGAGGACGCCCGGCGCCCGCCGAGCTCGCCGGCCCGACGAGGGCCGAGGGGGGCCGGGCCGACGAGCGCCGCCCGGAGCAGGTCCCCTCGCTCGGGAGACGGCGCAGGCAGCTCTCCTCTCCTCCGGGCGCCGAGCTCGCTCCTTCGCCCTCCTCTCCCGCGGAAAAAAAAAAAATAATAAAGGAATAAATCCGTTTGTGCCCCTCCCGCCGCGTCGCCCCGGCGGGCAGCCCAGGTGCCCGGAGCGCCCGCCCCCCGGGGCTCCTGCTCGGGGCCGCCCTCGGCGGGGCCGGGCGCGGGGGGTTATGTAATGGTCCCCCCACTTAGGCGTCGACGCCGGCCCGGCTCCCGGGGGCCGCGGCGGGGGTGTGTGCAGGCGGCAGGGGGGCTGGGGGTCGCCTCAGCCCCGTGCGCCCCGGGCCCCCGGCCACTGTCTCCTCCTGGCCCTAGCCGCCTCTCTCCGGCCTGACTCCACTTCCCGCACTCGTTCGTTCCCGCAGTTCGCACTCGGGCCCGGCGTCCCCGCTTGCCCACTCTCCGCCCGCTCTCCCTCTCGCCCTCGCTCCCCCCCGGAGCCTAGCACACAAACAAGATGGCGGCTGTTGTTTCTTCCCTCGGCCGAATCCTCCTTACAGGCTAGCGGTAGCAGCGGCGGCCGGAAATGAGCCAAGGGAGGGTGGGGGGGCGGCGAGGGGGCGGGGCGCGGCCTGCGGGGGCGGGGCGCGGGGCGGGGCCGAGGCCCGAGCGGCTCACACAATGGGGGGAAAGCGGAGCCGGGGGCGGGGCCGGCTGCCATCACGGGGATCCGCCCAAGGCCCCTGCGCGCCGGGCGCTTCCGCAAACTCCCCCGGCGTCACCCGGTGGCTCCCTTTAAAGGGGAGGATTTCACGGAGGGGGGCCGGGTGGAGAGCCGGGGGCGGACTCGGGCTCTATTTTCAGTCGGTGGACAGTTACCGGGAAAAGTACCCTGGATTCGGTCTCGGAAAAGGGGGCCGGTGGCAACTGGGGTGACGGAGCTCCCGGAAGAGGCGCTAAGTCACGGCGCAGGTGGCCGAGCGGCAGCGCCTCCGGGTGATACGGGCTTGGCGCCCGGGACCCTCGTTCCTTGGGCGGCGGGTCTTTGGAACCTGGAGTTTGGAGCTAGAGACCCCAGGGGATCTGCCCAGCGCCTACCCCCAGATGCAGCGAATGTGTGCCCCACCACCACCACGCGCAACACCTCTCTCCCAAATGACACAGGTTGGGAGTTGTTTCCATTTGTTTTGAGTTTTCCCATTTTTTTTCCTTTAAGAGGAGACGTGTATAATACTTTGGTAAATAGAAAACAAAACTCCCACAGCGCTGGGAGGATGTGTGAGGACCAGACCCCAACATCCTCCCCCCTACCCCTGCTTCCGGGGCCCTCCTCATGCAGGGGTCCCTGAAGTAGTTTACTGGACACACCTGGGACCCGAAGACACTTTAAGGGTATCTTTTCTCCCACATCCTCACTGATAGATCACTCTAATAAAAGATTGCCTTATTTTAAAAGATGATGTGATGGGTGGGTGATAAAGCAAAAATGCAATGTGCCGTGGATGAGTTGAAGACGGGGCAGGAAGCAAAAGTGAAAGACGCTCCAGTGTGGAATCCTGGGTGACAGGGAGGGACTCAGGGAACCCTGGGTTTGGCCCTGCTGGGTGGCCCTGCGGGGAACCCTGAGTTTGACCCTGGAGGAGCCCAGAAACAACTCGCCTTTGGGAACTAATAAGCCTCATATGTAAAGTACCTTAGTTGGGGCTTACACAGACAGTTTATTTTCTGTTTTTGTGAAGTTTTTTTTAAAAAAATTATTTTTATTTGAAAAAGAGAAGAGAGGGACATCTACCAGCTGGTTCACTCCACAAATGGCTGCAACAGCTGGAGCTGAGCTAATCCGAAGCCAGGAACCAGGAGCTTCTTCTGGATCTCCCACACAGGTGCAGGGTCCCAAGGCATTGGGCCGTCCTCGACTGCTTTCCCAGGCCACAAGCAGGGAGCTGGATGGGAAGCAGGGCCGCCAGGATTGGAACCGGCGACCATATGGGATCCCAGCACGTGCAAGGCAAGGACGTTAACCACTACGCTATCACGCCGGGCCCAAGAATTTGTGATTTTTAAAACCAGAACCAAAATCAATTTTTTAAAGATTTATTATTTTTATTGAAAAGTCAATTTACAGAGTGGAGAGATAACAGAGAAAGGTCCTCCGTCTACTGATTCATTCCTCAAATAGCCACAATGGCCAGTGCTGAGCCAATCTAAAGTCAGGTGCCTCTTCTGGGTGTGTTACACAGGTGTACCGTCCCAAAGCTTGAGGCCGTCCTCAACTGCTTTCCCAGACTATAGACAGGGAACTGGAAGTTAAGTAGAGCAGCTGGGACCTGAATTTGAACCCATATGGGATCCCGGCACGTGCAAGATGAGGATTTTTGCCACTAGGCTACTGCACTAGACCCCCCCAAATGGATTTTTAAACAAATACCTTCTGTAGTTCTGTTTTTTAAAGATTTATTTATTTTTATTACAAAGTCAGATATACAGAGAGGAAGATAATCCGGCCGGTGCTATGCCGATCCGGAGCCAGGAGCTTCTTCTAGGTCTCCCACACGGGTGCAAGGTCCCAAGGCTTTGGGCTGTCCTCGGTTACTTTCCCAGGCCACAAGCAGGGAGCTGGATGGAAGTGGAGCTGCCGGGACTAGAACCGGCACCCATATGGGATCCTGGCACCTTCAAAGCGAGGACTTTAGCCGCTAGGCCACGCCACCGGGCCCTGGATGAAGTTTCAGTAGCAGGACATGATCCATGCTCATTGCTCTTAACTTCCCACCACAAAGCCACATGGAATCATTTCTTTTTCATTACTAGTATTTTATTTATTTGCAAGGCATAGTTGGGGAGTGGGCAGGGAGTTCTCTCTGCTGGTTCACTCCCCACACAGCTGCAACCAGCAGGACTAAGCCAGGCGGAAGCCAGGAGCCTCCTCTGGGTCTCCCACATGCGTGCAGAGGCTCAAGGCGCCAGTCATCCTTCTCCGTCTTCCCAGGAGGCGGATCAGAGTGGAGCAAGCAGGATTCAAACAGGCATGGGACCCCGACGCTGCAGCCCTCTGAGGGACAACTCGAGCCTCACCGGGATCGCTTCTCCTTCTGCCTCCCCCGCCCTTGGGTCATCCACACACCTGTAACCCTCTGTCTGAGTTACTCACCACTCTGCCCACCTAATTCCCAAGGGCCCTTCAGATTCCGGCCTAGTCCTTCCCTTTGCCCTGGGACACCGCCACCCCATGAGTCCTGTCACAGACGCTTGCTTTGGGCATCTCTGGCAAGTGCTATGTGTTTCTGAGTCACCCAGCAATGCACACCCTGCTGTGGTTACCAGGGTCCTTGCCAGCCAGTCAGGGAGGGCAGCAACGTGGACCATCTCTCCCCACTGGCACCTCATTCAAGAGGATGCGGCAGGTGAATGGAGACTGTGTGTCCAGGAATCTGACCTGGTTGGTGAGTCTCCTTGCTCCAACCCCACAGAATCTTCTATGGGCACAAGGACTTCCTGGCCCTGGATTGGACATAGTCTGTCCCATCTCTCTCTCTCCTGGACTCTCACATCTCTTCTTTAAAAAAGGTACAGTTTCTGAAAGGCAGAGTCACACATGCAGAGGTCTTCCATCCATCAGCCCACTTTCCAAAAGGCCTTAGTGGCTGGGCCGAAGGCAGGAGCCAGGCCCTTCGCCCGGTTTCCCATACAGGTGCAAGCGACACAAGCATGGTAACAGTCTTCCACTGTTTTCACAGTCCATTAAGCAGTGAGCTGGACTGGAAGTGGAACACCTGGGACATATGGAAGCCAGGATCACAGGCAACGACCTCAACCCACTGCACCACAACACTGGCTCCAAGATCCTATTATCCTGACCTCAATCTTTATAATTACATCAGAAGAAGAGTGCGCGTGGGGTTGGTGCTGGTACATACCAGGTAAGGCCTCCACCAACAGCACCAGCAACCCACGTGGTCACTGGTTGGAATCCCGGCTGCTCCACTTCTCATCCAGCTCCCTGCTAATAGACTGGGAAAGCAGCAGAGGAGGGCCCAAGTGCTTGGGCCCTGCCCCCATGGAGGAGACCTGGCGGAAGCTCCTGGCTCTGAGAATCAGCTGCTGAGGTCATTCTGAAAAGTAAGCCAGTGCATGGACAATCTCTCTCTCTTTCTCTCCTTCTCTCTTTGTAACTCTGCCTTTGAAATAAAAATTTAAAAATAAATCTTAAAAACAATAGCATGAGTTCGAACTCAATATCTGGACAAAGGCTCCACCGTAAGAGAAATGTCCTTCGTCAGCTCTCTAAGCAAGGCAACCCAAAGTCTTGAACTTGAACCTTCTAACACCAGAACCAGGCTCTTTAGAACAAGGGGGAAGCTCTATACGAAGCTCTATACGTACATCCACATACTCCCTCCTGTATAAAATTGGAACACAGACCAAAAAGTAGCCACAGAGCTTGTCACTTTCCACGGCATCGGGTTCTCCAGCCCGTTAGAGGAGCCTAAGGAGCAGGACTCGCAGCCTTTATACCCTGAACCAAGTGCTTCGCTGTGCTCAGCACGGGGCTGGGTGCACCGGCTCCAAGAGGGGGAAGACAGTACTGGTCCTCTAGACACGCCACACACTTGGAGGGAAACACCCCCAGAGACCTGAGATCCCCGCGGGACCAGCGAGCACAGCCAATGTATGAGCAGAAGCACTTGTCACACTGGTATCCACATGAGCTCTGCCAGGTGCGAGCAAATGCTACTGGGCACCCCAGGAAGGGGGGGCACTGAGAAAGCGGCCACCGGGCCAGCCCCCAAGGGACAGTGGGAGCCCAGCAGGGATGGCTCCTCAGACGCTGGTCCTGCTTTTTCGTTTGCAATCTGTGGTCATCTTGTGTGTGAATCAGCGCAGCACATCAGCCATTGGGTGGGTTAGTGAATTCTAGGTATGGTACTGTAAGTCAGAATCTGATCAACTTCAAGCAAAAATTGTGACCTTAAAATGTGGGCCTTTGCATTTTGAAAGGCTGTTCCAAGGGCCAGGAAAGAGAAGAGGTTTCCCATGCCTCGTACCTGCTAAGTTGATGCCATGTGTGGTAACTGTAGCCACCATGTAAGGGCCTATCAGACCTACAGAATCTCAAAATAGCTCTGCTCTCTGCGGCAGCAGCTCATTCTTTACTATTGTTGCTATGTGACAAGCTATTGGCTCTCCGCGTTTGCTCATCCGAGCCTGCCAGGGAGGGAGGGTGGGCAGAGGGCTCGGAGACAAGCATTTCTTCCAGAATCGAATGCAACCGACACTCTCGGAGGATCCCTCAAGTGGCCCTGTAGTGCTTAGCTGGGTTCAGTGGAAGAAATGCTGACTGAGTAACCCCTATGGTGTCCGTACCGTGCTCGGTCCCGGGGCCACAAAGATGAATGCACATGGTTTCTGTCCTTGGGCAGGACAGTGAGGACAGAGGGCTGGGTGTTAATGGCACTCACAGAGGGGTGTTCCTGGTGAATTCGGCTTTGGATGTGGCGGTGCAGTTGTGGGGTACCCACTCGAGAAATCACCTACAGACAGTAGATATGCAGGGGCAACCAGATCAGTGAGTATCCCTGAGGGTCTTGCCGGCTAGCAGAAGAGAGCAAAGTCTCAGTAAACTAGGTCAGGGGCAGTACTGAGCAGTGGGTCCTAACAGAGCTGCACACAAAGATGTTGGAACAGTAACCATGGCCTTGAGGTGGGGATGTCCATTTCAGAGAGAGCCAAGGAGCTGAGCCTGAGAGATTCAAAATACCTGCTGCTGTGTAGCTGCGAGGTAGCAGGTGATGGCAGTGGTTGGGTTGCTGCGCTGCCGGGGAAGACTCCCTGTGACTTCTAGGTGCTTGGCCCAGCCTCCTGTGCACATTTCGGAAGTGAGGGATGTCTCGTATCTGTGTGTCCCTTTGTTTCTCTGCCTTTTAAGTATATTTTAAAAGTTTTTAAGTAGCAGAGTGGTAATGGAACAACCCCTTGGCTCTGCAGCCCAGGAACTGCCAAGGGGAGCCGGTAGCCTGGCACAATGAACACCAGAAGGAGCGGAATCAAGAACTTACATCCTGGAACGGCAGGTTAAGCTGCTTCTAGCCCTGGACAGGCTAGTGTTGGGGCAACTGCACCCGCATGGGAGACCAGGAAGACATTCCAGGCTCCTGACTTCAGCTTTGCTCAGCCATAGCTGTTACAGTCACATGCGGAGTGAACCAGTGGGTACAAGGTCTCTCTCCCCTTCTCTCTGTGTAACTTTGAAATTCAGAAATTAAGAAATTAAGAAAAAATTTTTTTCTTTTAAGCACAACTGGACAACAGGCATGGGAGCTGTGGCATGGGGCAGTGAAATCATGCCATCAAAGGGTGATATGGCACCACAGGCAGACAGGGCAGCAAGCCATGCTTCCACACTCCTCCATCTGACGCGTATACACAAGCTCTTGGGAAGGCAGCAGCAGATGTTCCATGTTCTTGGGCTCCTGCAATGAGTGAGACCCACGTGGAGATTCTGGCTCCTGGCTACAGTTTGGCCCAGCCCTGGCTGCTGCTGCCCTTAGGTGAGTGAACCAACACATGCTATCTTGTAATCATTGTGCTTTTCAAGTACATTTAACTGTACTTTGACCCAACTTGGTTTTCTAGATAAGTAGGCCATATTCGAGAAAGACTTAATGCAGTCACTATTAGCACAGGTAAATGTGCAGTAGCTCTGGTAGGAGTTCACAAAGTCATTTATTCATCTATCCCCAAAAATATCTTGAATTGGCACCTGAGGAAATAAACAAAAGGTGATTTTCATCAAATGTATATGTTTGCAAATTGAGAACAAAAAATAGTGTGGGGGGGATGGGGAGCCTCTCCCAAAATAATAAACAAATGTATCCCAATGATTCTCCCCATGTGATTTCCCTCCCAGGAGTTGGAGAAGGACTGGGCCTGATCAGGAGAATATGACTGAGGTGACAGCCCAGTGAGGTTCCAGGTGGGATAAAGAGGTTTCCCTTTGCTTCCTTGGAGAAGTCCGACTGGGAATGCTGGGAGGCCTCCCAGCTACAGCAGGCAGACGCGAAGGCCCTCTGGCACAAGGACACAGATTCTGCCAACAGGGTGATGGAACTCAAGAGCTCATGTCCCCACAGAAGCTTCCTGTCCACACCGATCCCAGGCCCGGCACACCCTGAGCAGAGGGACTAGCTAAGTGACACCTGGATTCCTGACCCTCAGAAATTGGGAGATGATAAATGCTTGCATTTTCTGAAGATTGTAAATTTGTGGTAACTTTCAAGGCCACAAAAAAACAAACAAAAAACAGTGTAACATTTCAGGAAAGGAAGTAAGAGTCCGCTCTTTGAAAAAAAAAAGTAACTCTGATTAAAGATTACACTAACGTGGTTTAACACTTTCAAAGATTTATTATTCTTCCATCAACAACACTGCAAACACCCAGTCCGAGACATCAACAACTGTTTTTGTTATTGGTTTCTTGCATATGCTTCTAGAGCTGATCCTTGCATATACAAACAACCGCAGTGATGCGTTCTTATATTTTCCTTAACTTCCTAAATCACAGATGCTTCATAAATCAACATGGGAGGAGTACATAGAAATAACACTGAATGAAATCAGTAAGCCAAAAAAGAACACTATGATTCCCTCTGTATAAAAGTCAAAAAAGGGCCGGTGTTGCAATGTAAAGAGTTAATCCTGGGGCCCGACATGATGGCCTAGCGGCTAAAGTCCTCCTCGCCTTGAAAGCCCCAGGATCCCATATGGGCGCCGGTTCTAATCCCAGCAGCTCCACTTCCCATCCAGCTCCCTGCTTGTGGCCTGGGAAAGCAGTCGAGGACGGCCCAAAGCCTTGGGACCCTGCACCCACATGGGAGACCCGGAAGAGGTTCCTGGTTCCCGGCTTTGGATCGGCACAGCACCAGCTGTTGCAGCCACTTGGGGAGTGAATCATCGGACGGAAGATCTTCCTCTCTGTCTCTCCTCCTCTCTGTATATCTGACTTTGTAATAAAATAAATAAAATCTTAAAAAAAAATGAGTTAAGCCTGTCATTCCAGCATCCCACATGAGCACCAGTTCAAGTCCCAGGTGCCTCACTTACAGTCCACCTGTCTGCTAATGGCCTGGCACAGCAGTGGAACATGGTTGCAGTGCTTGGGCTCCTGCATCCACAAGGGAGACCCAGAAGAAGCTCCTGGCTCTTGGTACCATCCTGACTGAGCCCTGGCCATCGTGGCAACTTGAAGAGTAAACCATTGGATGGAAGATCTCTCTTTCCTGGCTCCTGGCTCCGGATCGGCTCAGCACCAGCCTTTGCGGTCACTTGGGAAGTGAATCATCAGACGGAAGATTTTCTTCACTATCTCTCCTCCTCTCTGTGTATCTGACTTTGCAATAAAAATAAAATAAATCTTAAGAAAGAAAGAAGAAAGAAAGAAAGAAAGAAAGAAAGAAAGAAAGAAAGAAAGAAGGAAAGAAAGAAAGAAAGAAAGAAAGAAAGAAAGAAAGAAAGAAAGAAAGCAAGCTCATCCTAAGGGCCAGTGTGGTAGCTGCACAGGTTAATCCACCTATAGCACTGGCATCCCATATATGTGGCACTGGTTCTAATCCCGGCAGCTCCACATCCCATCCAGCTCCCTGCTTATGGCCTGGGAAAGCAGTGGAGGACAGCCCAAGTCCTTGAGCTCCTGCACCCATGTCAGAGATCCAAAAGAAGCTCTTGGCCTGGCTTCAGATTAGCTCAGCTCTGGCCATTGTGGCCAGGGGAGTGAACTAGCAGATGGAAGACCTCTCTCTCTCTCTTACTTGCTCTGCCTCTCCTATTCTAACCTATCTCTCAAATAAAAAAAAAAATCTTAAAAAAATAAACTAAAAGCTATTTTATATTGGAGTGGGTGCATGGAAGACAGTAAGTCACAGCTTGGGACAACTACTTCCTGTTTCTGAGTGCCTCGCTTCTGTCTTGGCTATTTGGGTCCCTTCTCGGCTTTCTACAGATGCGCACCTAGGGAAGTAGCCAGCCACAGCTCCAGTAGTTGTGTCCGTGTTACCCACGTGGGAGACTCGGATGGACTTCCAGATGCCTGGATTTGGTGAGGCTCATCCCAGGCTATTGCAGTCATTTTAAAAAATTTATTTATTTATTTATTTATTTATTTATTTATTTATTTATTTATATTGCAAAGTCAGATATACAGAGAGCAGGAGAGACAGAAAGCAAGATCTTCCGTCCGATGATTCACTCCCCAAGTGACTGCAATGGCTGGTGCTGTGCCGATCTGAAGCCAGGAGAAAGGAACTTCTTTCGGGTCTCCCATAGGGATGCATGATCCTAAGGCTTTGGGCTGTCCTCGACTGCTTTCCCAGGCCACAAGCAGGGAGCTGGATGGGAAGTGGAGCTGCTGGGATTAGAACTGGCGCCCGTATGGGATCCTGGCGCGTTCAAGGCGAGAACTTGTAGCCACTAGGCCATCGTGCCAGGCCCTATTGCAGTCATTTTAAGAGTGAGCCAGCAGATGGAAAGTTTCTCTCTGTGTCTCTCCTCTTTTCAAATAAAATGAAAATAAGTTTAAGAAGAAATCCACTTCAGGAAGTAGCAGGGTTGTACAGTAAACTAAGCTGCCGCCTGCAACCCTGGCATCCCGTATCAGAGCACTGGCTGGAATCCACTTCAGTTTCCTGCTAACATGCCTTGGGCAGAAAACAATGCAAGTATTGGGCCCCTGTCCCCCATGTGGCAGTCCCAGAGGCACTGCTAGACATTGGATGCACTTTGGGAGTGAACCAGTGAATCAAAAATACTGATCACTGGGGTTCCGGCATGGTAGCCTAGAAGCTAAAGTCCTCACATTGTGCACACCCGGATCCCATATGGGTGTCACTTCATGTCCTGGCAGTCCCACTTCCCATCCAGCTCCCTGTTTGTGGCCTGGGAAAGCAGTGAAGGGTGGCCCAACACCTCGGGACCCTGCATCCATGTGGGAGACCCGAAAGAAGCTCCTGGCTTTTGGATCGGCTCAGCTCTGGCCATTGTGGTCACTTGGGGAGTGAATCAGAGGACGGAAGATCTTCCTCTCTGTCTCTCCTCTTCGTATATCTGACTTTACAATAAAAATTTTAAAAAGGGCGGTGGGACTCCCTCTCTTGGTCGCTGCTGCTCTTGCTCTCACACTGGCTCTCAACATCTACAGTCCCTGTTTGCTCTCTTGTTTCCTATCACTACAAAACACAACCTAGAAAGCAGAAGCATTTGCTTCTCTCCCATCTATCTCCTTCCAACCCCCTCCAGTGGGATAGCCCTGGTGGGCATGACCTAGAGCTTGTCTGCCCTGGTCTAGGGTGTGACTTCCAAGCCTGTATATGGAACATGACCTCTGATAGGACTGAAAGATTTACAATGTTAGGCGTGCCTTTCATCCAATCACAGAGTTATCATTGGGTGAAGGGATTACCTGAGAATGCTCTCTCTCTCTTTAAAATAAATTTAAAGAAAGATTTATTTTTTTATTGGAAAGGTGGACATACAGGAAGGATATACTCGCCTTAAATGCACCAGGATCCCATATGGGCACAAGTTCTAATCCCAGCAGCTCCACTTCCCATCCAGCTCCCTGCTTGTGGCCCGGGAAAGCAGTCGAGGACGGCCCAAAGCCTTGGGACCCTGCGCCCGCGTGGGAGACATGGAAAGAAGTTCCTGGCTCCTGGCTTCAGATCGGCACAGCACCGGTTGTTGCCGCCACTTGGGGAGTGAATCATCGGATGGAAGATCTTCCTCTCTGTCTCTCCTCCTCTCTGTACATTTGCCTTTCCAATAACATAAATGAACCTTAGATATATACATAAAATAAAATAAAATAAAATAAAACTTAATCTAATGCAAAAAAGAGAGATTTTATTTATTAAAAAAAAAAAAAGAACTGGTGCCCTTATGAGAGCCTGGTGCGTTCAAGGTGAGGACTCTAACCATCATGCTATCACACCAGGCCCTAAAAAAGCTCTCTTAACCTGTTTATAAACCTTTATAAACCTGAAACTTGGGCTGAATAGAAGGAGATTCCTCATCAGCTTGTCTCCAGTGGTTCTTGAGGCTGAAGGCCACCATCTGCCTCACCCTCGGTGACCTTGGGGCCATCTCGCTGGGTCTGAAAACCCCGAGAACTGACACCTGAACAGGGACCTGCTGGCAGGGCCTAAAACCCCCAAGACTTTCCACCCCCAAGCATGCCCTACATGTACCTGTGATCTCCTCACCTTTTAAATAGACTTAAATTTGAAAAAAAAAATTATCAAGGGGCCAGTCCGATGGTATAGTGGGCAAAGCTGTTACTTGCAATGCGGCATGCTGTATGGGTGCCAGTTCGAGTCCTAGCTGCTCCACTTCCAATCCAGCTCCCTGCTTATGCGTCTGGGAAAGCAAGAGAAGCTGGCCCAAATATTTGGGTCCCTGTACCTCCTTGAAAGATTCCGAAGAAGCTTGTGGATCTGGCCCAGTTCTAGTCATTGTGGACATTTGAGGGCCAGCAGATCTCTCTCTAACTCTGTCTTCCAAATAAATAAGTAAATTTTAAAAACAAACAACTCTTTGAGTTCCTGCTTTAGGCCTGGCCTGTGCAGAATCCTATGGTGTAAAGGAAAACAACACAGAGACCTTGTGCTGGGCACCGCTTGAGCAGGTGCGTCGGGGGAACACCCCTTGACAGCACTGTCCCGGGTGACATTGAAGACATGGGGCGACACTGGCGTCTGGTAAAGGCATCCAGCATGCCTGGAAGAGGGCAGACAGCCTGAGGCTGACTTGGGAAACAGAGAGAAGAGACAGCCAATCTGTGGAGGTGGTGATGGGACTAGAGGCCCCCGCAGAAGGGGGCCCCGTGTTTGTCACAGGCAGGCAGAGCTCCGTCCATTTGAGGAACTGAAAGAAGTTCAGCTCAGCCGGAAGCGGAGATGAGTCAAGTTCGTTTATAAGCCAAAAGCCCCATGGGGAATCTGGACAAGGGATTGAAAGGAGGCAATAGCGTAAGAAACTTCGGTCAGGAAGCTTCTGCGGTCTTCAGACTGCGGGGCCAGTGGGGACACAGGGACAGGACCCAGGCAAAGGATCCTGAGAGCAGACCCTCCCCCAGGCGAGCCTGGAGATGGCGTGAGGTGTGGCAGACAGGATCATCACGGTGAGGTTACCAAGAGGCACTCCCTGCTATGATCCTGTCCTCTGATCCTCTCAGACCCTTGGGAGGGAAGAGCTTGCATGATAAGAATCTACAGATTTAGGGTCTAGAAGTTTAAGAACTTGCCTGAGGCTACATAGCCTGTATGCTGTAAAGGCTAGCTAGCTTTCTGTCTTTTTTTTGATTGGAAAGGCAGGTATTCAGAGAGAAGGAGAGACAGAGAATTGCTGGCTCACTCCCCAAGTGGCTGCAACAGCCAGAACTGAGCCGATCTGAAGCCAGAAGATTCTTTTGGTTCTCCCACGCAGGTGCAGGGTCCCAAGACTCTGGGCTGTCCTCGACTATTTTCCCAGGCCACAAGCAGGGAGCTGGATGGGAAGTGGAGCAGCCAGAACATGAACGGGTGCCCATATGGGAACAAGGTAGTTGAAAGGTGAGGATTTAGCTACTGGGTTATTGTGCTGGGACCAGGCTTTTTTCTTTTTTTTATTAAGAGCTTTATTTATTTTCATGGGAAAGACACATTTATAGTTAGGGAAGGACAGACAGAAAGATCTTTTTTTGTAAAGATTCATTTTATTTTTATTGGAAGGGCAGATATACACAGAGGAAGATCTTCCATCCGTTGATTCACTCCCTAAGCAACCGCAATAGTCAGAGCCAGGAGCCAGGAGCTTCTTCAGGTCTCCAACGCGTGAGTGCAGGGTCCCAAGGCTTTGGGCCATCCTCGGCTGCTTTCCCAGGCCACAAGCAGGGAGTTGGATGGGAAGTGGAGCAGCTGGGATTAGAACCGGCTATCTTACTGCTTTCCCAGGCACATGAGTGGAGAGCGGAAATGGAAGTGTAGCAGCAAGGACATGAATGGCACCAGCCCCCAGAGTCCAGTCTTTGTTTTTCTTTTTTTAAAGATTCATTTATTCATTTACTCCGGCACGATAGCATAACGGTTAAAGTTTAACCTTGCCTTGAACGTGCTAGGATCCCATATGGTCGCCAGTTCGAATCCCACCGGCCCTGCTTCCCATCCAGCTGCTGCCTTGTGACCTGGAAAAGCAGTCAAGGATGGCCCAAAGCTTTGGAACCCTGCACCCATGTGGGAGACTCCAAAGAAGTTCCTGGCTCCTGGCTTTAGATTGGCTCAGCTCCAGTCATTGCGGGACAGAAGATCTTCCTCTCTGTCTCTCCTCCTCTCTGTATATCTGCCTTTCCAATAAAAATAAATAAATCTTAAAAACAGATTCATTTGGGCCCGGCGGCGTGGCCTAGCGGCTAAAGTCCTTGCCTTGAACGCACCAGGATCCCATATCGGCGCTGGTTCTAATCCCGGCAGCTCTACTTCCCATCCAGCTCCCTGCTTGTGGCCTGGGAAAGCAGTTGAGGACAGCCCAATGCATTGGGACCCTGCACCTGCGTGGGAGACCCGGAAGAGGTTCCAGGTTCCTGGCTTCGGATCAGCACAGCACCGGCCGTTGTGGCTCACTTGGGGAGTGAATCATCGGACGGAAGATCTTCCTCTCTGTCTCTCTTCCTCTCTGTATATCTGCCTTTCCAATAAAAATAAATAAATCTTTAAAAAAAAAACTTAAAAAAAAAAACTGATTCATTTATTCTTTTTATTGGAAAGTCAGTTTTATAGAGAGGAGAGACAAAGAGAAAGCCACAAGTTACCGTGCCATGCTCCAGAATCCAGCCTTAAAGCTATTAGTCAGGTTGTCAAATTCCTGTCCATAACTTACTTCTTTAAAAAAAAAAAATTAGATTTGGGGCCAGCACAATAGCCTAGTGCCTCAAGTCCTCACCTTGAATGCCCCGGGATTCCATATGGGTGCTACTTTGCGTCCCATGGGTGTTGCTTCACGTCCTGGCAGCCCTGCTTCCCATCCAGCTCCCTGTTTGTGGCTGGGGAAAGTAGTCGGGGATGTCCCAAAGCCTTGGGACCCTGCACCCACATGGGAGACCCAGAAGAGGCTTCTGGTTCCTGGCTTCGGATTGGCTCAGCTGGTTCGGAAGCAGAGAAGCTCCAATATGGTGTGCCAGAGTTGCAAGTGGCAGCATAGCTCATTGTGTCTCAGAACTGGCCCATGATTATGCTACTTATGAAGAGAAAACCTATGTAAGGACAAACATTTCAGAAAGGAAGTTAGCGCACAAATGGGGCAGATGTGTGGCACAATTGAGACGCCACACACTCAATATCTGAGATTCTAATTTCCTGCTTATGCACTTTGGGAGGTAGCAGTGAACCATCCAGTACTTGAGTCTCTGCCACTCAGGTGGTAATCCTGAACGGAGTTTCTGAGTCTTGGCTTTGGTCTGGTCCAACCTGGCCCATTCTGGGCATTTGGGGAGTAAAACAGTGGGAGTGAGATCTCTGTAGTAGCAATATGGAAGAAATAACCTGGGAAGAGCAGCTAGGGTAGCCTGAGGGCTTGGACACTTCCATCCACATGGGAAACCCAGATGGAGCTCCTGGCTCTGGCCTGGCCCAGCCCCCAGCTATTGCTGCCATTTAGGGAGCAAACCAGCAGATGGAAGATCTTGCTATGTCTCTCACTTTCTCCCTAAATTCTGATTTTCAACCAAATAAAGAGTTTTTTTTTTTTTTTTTTTAAAGAATACTCTGTACTCTTCAACACAAAGATTGGCCCAAGACAGGGTCTATGGCTGGTGGGTCCCAGGCCGGGGCATCTCCATGCAGGGATCTCTGACTGCAGCCACCATGTGCACGTGGTGAACTGTCCCCGGGCCTGCCTGGGCTCCAGGAGTTGCTCCCTTTGGGGTGAGTACACCAAGGGGGGAAGTCTCGGGGCCTGGGCAGGCCCGGGGCCCACCCACCACCACCATTGAGCAGTGGATGGAATTGGGGAGGGGCATGACCTTGGACCTGGGGGTTGAAACTTCCAGCAGCCTGCTGGCTGGTGGTGGGTGCCAGGCTGGGGCGTCTGCATGCCAGGATCCCTGACTCCAGCCACCAAGTGTGTGCTGGGCAGAACCAGGCTGAACTGCAACACCCATTGGTTCCAGTGCAACTCGGGACTGAAAACAGAACCAACCCAGCAATTGCAACCACCAGCTGATCAGGGTGATGGACTGTGCCGGGCCCTGTGCTTGCTAGAACATACAAGAATCTGGTCTGGGAATACCTCAAGGTTTCTTTGGAGATCTCCCCAATCGAACTGCTGGACTCAGAACTCTAACCAAGAAAAGACAGAAGACAGAACAGGTCAATGATTCATCTCAGCTATATGTTGGCAGCGAAATATGGGGCAAACGGAGACTTCATGATGGACCATATCAATCAGTGGACGACCTCATCGAGCGAAACTGGCAGCGATTCATAACTGGAGAACTATTAAAACCACTCGAGCAAATATCTCAGAGCATGCCCCACATCCGGGACTTGGGGTGGGCGGGAAACCGGGTGGGGCTTCACCCTCAATATCCCCCTTTACCTCAGATGCATGATGGAAACAATATGGACATAATAGTATTGCCCACTTCCCTATCCCCCTGAACCTTTTTATTTTTTCTTAACCGCAATTAACTATGTAAAGATTGTCAACAACAATAAAATAAAATAAAATAAAATAAGAACCACAACAGCTACAAAGTGTAAACAACATGCATGTCCACCAGCGGGCGAATGGATAACTACCATGTTGTGTATATGGACCATGCAATATTTGACTATCAAAAGGAATAAAGTGGAGGGGTTGGCACAGTGGCATTGTGGGCTAAGCCTCTGTCCATGGTGCGGGCATCCCACATGGGTGCCAATCCGTGTTCCAACTGCTTCACTTCTGATTCAGCTCCCTGCTTATGACCTAAGAGAGCAACAGGTGATGGTCCAAGGCCTTGGGCCCCTGCACCCATGCAGGAGAGCCATAAAAAAACAAAAAAAATTCTTGGTTTCGGACTGGGGATGAGTAGGAGGTCACCTTAGAAAAGTTGCTGGGTCCAGGGTCAAGTTCCGATGCTCTTGACCTTGGAAAGAAAAGGGGTGGGGCTCTGGGAAGGGACACCTAGTGGGGTGCTGGGCTCACGCAGGACGAGGGGCTTGCGAAGGAGAAGGGGTCGAAAGTGCCAAGGGCAGCTGGAAGGGTGAGAGGACAAGGCCGGCCTCTGGGCCGAACCCAGGTCTTCCCGCACTGCTGTCGGCAGCAGCAGAGCAGTTGAGCTGAAACACGAGTGCGGGCACTCTGGGAACACCCTTAGCTCCTTCCTCAACTGCCTGGTGACCCCAGGAAGGAAAACGCCCCTATAACATCAGTGCAAGTCCCAGCTGCGCCACCTCCGATCCTGCATCCCTGCTGGTGCACCCGGGAAGGCAGAAGATGGCCCAACCACTAGGGCTCCTGCATGGGAGACCCAGGAGACGTTGTGCCCATTTGGGGGGTGACCCAGCTGATGGAGCCCTCTCTCTCTCGTCCTCTGTAACTCTGCCTTTCAAATCAAATCAAAGAAGAAAGGAAAGGACCCGATGAGTAGTAGATGGAATCCTGCAGCCCTTGCAAACTGCCTGGCTTGTTAAATCCTCAAGCTCCACAAAGTCAGGTGCCCAGTGGCATGAACCTAGGTTCATTTCCTTCACCTCTGAATCTCCACTTACGGGGGGCATAGGGGAACATTGGGAGCATCTGCCCACAGGCTCGCTGCAAGGCTTAGAGCAGAAGACGCAAGGAAGTCACTTGGCAGGGCCTGGTGCGTGGCGAGG
The DNA here is from genome assembly GCF_030435755.1 of Ochotona princeps. Taxonomy (NCBI): domain Eukaryota; kingdom Metazoa; phylum Chordata; class Mammalia; order Lagomorpha; family Ochotonidae; genus Ochotona; species Ochotona princeps. Next base: position 4,610,410 of record NC_080846.1, read on the forward strand.
ACTCCAAAGCAGGGAGGCCCCTTCCGCTCTCCACCGGACACTGCCAAGTCCTCTGTTGGGGACAATCAGCTGAGGCCACAGGGTAAGGCAACAGGATCCTGCAGGGCAGGGTCAAGCCTTCTAAGCAACCAGCGTGGTCCCCAGGTGGTTCAGATAGAGGGGAGCCTGGGAACCTCTGCGGGAGGTGTGGGGGTGAGCGCGGTGAGGGAGGTGAGGGACAGGAGGGAACCCGTGCCCTGCCCTGCTCAGCTCGGGTGGGCTCCCAGATAAACAACATGATCACCATCACAACCATGAGAGCAAACAACCGCACTGGGGCCACCCGGCCCATGACTCGCGTTCCTCCTGTGAGCAACCTTAACCCAGAGCAGCTGCCATGGCTGGGACCAACAGCTGGGCCCCAGCAGGCCATAAATCACTGCTGACCCTGGACAGGAGGACAGTGTGACCGGTGGCTGCTTCTGGCAGTGACCTTGGGCTGGTGGGCGGGGGGGAGGGCAGGCAGAAGCTCAGAGCCGTCTCCCCCAACCCCCACCCAGTCAATCCAACCATCACATTCAAGTTCGGAGTAGCTTCCAGTGTGGCATTCCAGCTTTGCCAGCAAACACCTCCTCGCACAGCAGGGCAGTGAGGCTCCCCTTACTGGTAAAGCTGCAAGCTTGTGGAGGGTACCTGGAGAAAAGCCTCCACTCCAGGCTGTGGGGACCAAGTCAGGGTTTCCCCACCACACCAGCCCGTACTAGACCTGTGCATGCCCACCTGAATTGCTGTGCAATTCAGTGAAATGAACATGAAGCCATCTAATCCCACAGTTCCCACTAAGGGCCACAAGGCACCCCCCAGGCCCGGCAGCCACAGGCCGGTCCCACCAGCAGCTCCAGCCACTGGGCAGATGCCAGAGTTCAGGGCTCAGAGGTCGGGGATGAGGACCCGGCCCTCCATGCTGTGAGCCTGGTGGGAACTACAGGTTCTCCCTGCCATGAGGAGGCTGGGAGGAGAGCCCACTTGCATCTGCCGGGCTCCTGTGTGACTGCTGGGAAGTGTCTGTATCAGCCATTTTCCCTTTAACATCCTGACGGGCAGAGCAAAGGAGAACCACAGGCATGCCTGCTTTGCCACTGGATTCCTGAGCGCAGAGGAATCCGCAGAGGACTGCAGGCGGGATGACACCTGTCAACACACTCCCATCACCATAAGGCTGCAACACAAGTGCCAGTGTGAACACTCTGGATGCAGGGTGCTCGGGGCTGTTGCTGTTCTGGGGGCCAGGGTCCGGGGGTTGGCAGTGAGAGGAGGACTTTCTGGAGTCTCCCGAGGTGGTCTTCTGCCTTTGGTCTAGGTACCATTTCCCTGGGCGTGCTCATGTTATCCCGAGCCACCCACTGTAGCTGTGCACACTGTCCTATCTCTAATACAGCAACCAAGTTTGATTTTTATATACTTTTTAGCAGATCTTTTTTATATTTATTTGAAGGGCAGAGTTAAAGAGAGAGAAGGAAGAGAGAGAGAGATTTTCCATCCACTGGTTCATTCTAAATTTCTGCAAGAGCCAGAGCTTCTGAACCCAAGAGCTTCTTCCCTCCTGGGTACACGGACTGACAGGCCAACCTTCACTGTTCTAGGTCATTCGCAGGGAGCCGGATCAGAAATGGAGCACCAGGACTTGACCCAGCATCCATACGCTGCAAGAGGAGGTTCAGCCAGCTTTGCCATGGCGCCAGCCCCTAAACGGTTTTTAAAATGCTCGCAACTGCTCTCTTTCTTTGTGTCAACAACAGTAAGATTTATTTATTTTATTGGAAAGGCATATGTACAGAGAGAAGGAGAGACAGGGAGAAGTCAGATCTTCTATTCACTGGCTCACTCCCCAAGTGACTGCAATAGCCAGAGCTGAGCCAAAGTGAAGCCAGGAGTCTCCCGCACAGGAGCAGGGTCCCAAGGCTTTGGGCCATCCTCCACTGTTGTTCCGGGCCACAAGCAGGGAGCTGGAAGGGAAGTGGAGCAGCCGGGACACAAATCAGTATGTAGTACCCCACCGCATGCAAGGCAAGGGTTAGCCAATCGAGCCATTGTGCCAGGCTCAGGCCCTATGGCAACCATTTTTAAATGTTTTTGCAGAATTCAGGCTGCAGAGGCGCCAAAGGGTTAACCTAATCCAAACCAATCATGACTGTACTGTGCATTTTGCATGTGCCAGAACAAACTGCAAAGTTTTTTTGGCATTTTAAAATTATGTATATATATTTTTAATTCTTGAAATTTATCATACAATTCTGCATAGTCTGGGATTCCCCTCCACTCCATTATCTGCCTCCCGATTGATTTTTCCAATAACGTCACGCTCTTTATAAGGAACTACAATTCCATCAGTCTGCTATGTAAGTGTGCCCAGACAATACTGATACCGACCATGTCAGACGGCCATCGTCCCACCGTCTAGATCTGTCCAACACTTTCGTTGGGCTTCCAGCTTTTGTTTGGAAGCACAGATGCACGTCACATTGTGTCTTCAAATTGTAAAGTTTCTTACCACAGAATATCAAGGGACTGTGTTGGAGGCAACGGGAAGCTAATCAGTTGAGCCTCACCATTTCACAGGGTACCCGGTAAATCTTTACAACTATAAGTTACCAATTTACAATTATAAAAGAAAGGAAAATTCGCAACCATGTTCCAGACCCAAGGCAGGAGCAGGCTTCCTCAGCTCCTCCTACCAAACCAGTACCAATGCTGTCCAGACAGGAGCTGTGGATGGAGCTCCAACACGGGATCTGCCAGACCCAGCCCTGGCAACTGTAACCATTTGGGGAGTAAACCAGTGCATGGGGAATCAATCAATCTGTCTCTCTTCCCCTCTCCATCTTTCCAGACTGAATTAAGAAAACTATTACTGGGGCACACATTTGGTATAACAACTTACCTCTCTTCTGAGGATGTCTGTACCCCAAGTTAAACTAATTATCCCAACTATTCTGCTTCCAATCCAGCTTTCTGGAAATGAACAGGAAATGACGGCTCAAGTCCTTGGGCAGCAGAGGCTGTTAGATCGGCTCAGCTCCAGCCACTGCAGACATGCATGGAGAGGGTGAAGCAGCAGATGGAAGATCTTTCTCTGTCTCTTCTTCTCTCTGTAAATCTGAATTTCTTTTTTTTTTTTTTTTAAGATTTTATTATTATTGGAAAGCCAGATATACAGAGAGGAGAGACAGAGAGGAAGATCTTCCATCCGATGTTTCACTCCCCAAGTGAGCCGCAACGGCTGGTGAGCGCCAATCCGGAGCCAGGAACCTGGAACCTCTTCCGGGTCTCTCACGCAGGTGCAGGGTCCCATCGGATTGGGCCGTCCTCGACTGTTTTCCCAGGCCACAAGCAGGGAGCTGGATGGGAAGTGGAGCCGCTGGGATTAGAACTTGTGCCCATATGGGATCCTGTGGCTTTCAAGGTGAGAACTTTAGCCGCTAGGCCATGCCGCCGGGCCCTGTAAATCTGAATTTCAAAAAAATTTTAATCTTCTTTTTAAAAAATGCTAATTATGTTTATAACTTTTTAATTTGTTTCCCTGCTTGTCTGCACCAGCCAGGCCTGGGCCAGCCAGAAGCCAGGCACCCAGATCTCCCACCCAGATAGCAGGTGGTCGGGACCCCTGCACAGGAGTTACCACCTGTACCTGCCAGGATGCTCAAGAGCAGAAATCAGTTACTGGAAGTGAAGGTGGGATTTAATCGCAGGGCCCCGGGGCCTGCTGGGCCAAATCCACCTTTCCATCAACATTGCTGAATGTGCAACATTCGCAAAAGCCATGAAGACTCTTCCTTGCTTACTCAGCCAAGCAAAGTATCAAAAGATTGGATGGAAAAACAACAGAAACAAATAATAGGTCTTAAGTAACCTTCCTTGGGCTCACGTTATAAATGTTACATTCTATTACTCATTGTAACTAATTGTAAGTAATCTCACTGTGGCTGGGCCTTGCAGGCACTGAGGGAACAAGGTCTTCCGTGTTTGCTTGGAATGTATCCCCAGAGGTCACAGACACTGCTGTACAGAAAATTCCCCCAGGACCTAAGTCCAGCTGCCAGCCCACCTTACATCTGGAGTTGTGTCAACCTGTCACAGGACCTGGGCCTTTTCTGGTTGGTATCATCAAGGACCTTACACACCCTTCAAAATCAACAACAAAATGCACTCTGCTTAGTGGCTCTGTCCCACAATGACACTTGTGTCCTTCCCACTTACTCCTGACCAGGGGCGCTGCACTGTGTTCCACTCATGGCCACACCATGTCGTCTGTTTGTTCAAAGATACCCGCCCCCACACCCCACCTTCCTAAGGGACCACAGCCCGCCCCGTTGCAGGGACAAGCCCCCTGCCGGGAGTCTTCAGATGCTTGCACCCACTTAATATGACAACAATGTCATAATAAGAATCCTTCTCATGGTGTTTTGTGTGCATTTAAGCGGATGATACGATACATTCCTAGCAGCAGAATTAGTGGCTCAGGGCATAACTGCTTCACTTACAGATGTATTATTCATTCACTCCAAAGAGTGACAGAGAAATCCCAGCGCCCCATCTACTGGTTCATCTCCCCAAATGTCAGCTACCAAGCTGAAGCCAAGACCCAGGAACTCCATCAGGGTTTCCCAGGAGGGTGAGAGGGGAGCTGCTTCCCAGGCGCGCTGTGGGGAGGCTGGATTCGAAGCGGAGTAGCCAGAAATCAGGCTCACATTCTGACATGGAAGACCGACATCCCCCAAAACAGCTTTACTCATTGCACTGCACCTCTTGGAAATTTAGTAAACACTGCCAGACTGCCAGCCACCCACTGGACATGGTACAGTTGCACAGGCAAGAGCTGACGAGTTGTTTCCTCACGGTTACGATACAGTGATGTCACACTCTTCAGCCCTGGCCAATCAGATAGACCTCAAACAGCAGGTCAGAGGAACGGAAACTCGCCTTTCCATGACTGTGAGGGTGAAGGAGGGGAAGGAGCCTGTGTGTGTGTGTGTATGTGTGTGTGTGTGAGAGAGAGAGAGAGAGATTCCTTTGTATTCCCGCTCTTTGTAACTGTCTTCTGAGACCCTCTCCATTTTTTATTGGGTTGTTCATTTTATATCACTACCAAGTTTAAAGTAAGATTTGAAATACAAAATCTTAAGCATTTTTCTGAAAAAAAAAAAAAACAAACTTGTCAGGTGTATAATTAACCGCTGACAGTCTCTAACAGCCTGTGTCGCTGTGGAGGGTCTGCCAGCAGCATGGGCTGGGTTCTCTCCCAGCACTGGCTCCTGACGCCAGCTCCTGCTAGGTCAGGCCTTGGAGGTAGCAGGTGATAGAACGAGTCACCGGCTTCCTGCCCCCCATGGGGCAGAGACCCAGACTGAGCCCTGAACTTTTGATTCACTCCTACCCCAGCCATTAGGGGCATTCTGGGAAGTGAACAGACAGATGTGAGACCTCTCTCTCAAGTGAAAAAAGTGATGATAGTACCTACCAGGTTTTATTGGGCATTTCCTGGGTGTGAGGCTGGTGTGAAATAATCTTGGGGCACACGAAACCTCCAGTTCTGCTTTTTCTCGCAACGTTGTGGCAGCCGTGGTTTCTGATGTTGTGACACTGTCTTCATGAATCTCATTTGTAAGGGCTGCTGTGGAGACAGGGTGTGAGTATCATGTAATTAGCTGTTCTCTAATTGTTAGCTTTCACCTGCTTCTAGGGCCCTATGATGTTTCTTAGAATTTTGTATTGATTTTTCCTTTGCTTAAAAAGGAAAGAGAGAGAGAGAGAGAGAGAGAGAGAGAGAGAGAGAGAGAGAGATCTTCTAGCCTTTGGTTCACTCTTCAAATGCTTGCAACAGGCAGGGCTGCATCATGCCAAAGGTAGGAACTAGAAATTCAATTTGGGTCTCTCATGTCGGTGGCAGGGGCCATCACTTGTAACCTTCAAGGGTATGTAATCTCAGGAAGCTGTAACACAAAGCAGCCACACTCAACATCACTCACTCCAACATGGCATGTGGGCATTCAAAGCAGAATCTCAACCACTGTGCTAAACACCTGCTCTTTATACTTCTTTATGTTAAAAATTAACATAATTTTAACTGCCATGGCAGAGGAGATCAAGCCTCTGTCTGCGGTGTTGGCATCCCATTTGGGTGCCGGGTCAAGTCTCAGCTGCTCCAGTTTTGATTCAGTGGAAGGTGGCCCAAGTGCTTGGGCTGCTGCAGCCACATGGGAGACCCAGAGATCTTTTCAGCCTGGCCCAGCTCCAGCCCTGGTGGCCATTTGGGAAGTGAAACAGCAAATGAAAGATTTCTCTTTCTCATTCTCTTTCTCTGTTGCTCTGCATTTCAATTAAATTAAAATTTTGTTTCTAAAAATAAAATATAGGGCCTGATACGGTGGCCTAGTGGCTAAAGTCCTCACCTTGAACGCGCTGAGATCCCATATGGGGGCCAGTTCTAATCCCAGCAACCCCACTCCACATCCAGCTCCCTGTTTGTGGCCTAGGAAAGCAGTCAAGGACGACCCAAAGCCTTATGACCCTGCACCCATGTGGGAGATCTGGAGGAAGTTCCTGGCTCCTGGCTTTGGATCAGCACAGCACTGGCCGTTGCATTCACTTGGGAAGTGAATCATGGGACGGAAGATCCTCCTCTCTGTATGTCTCCTCCTCTCTGTATATCTGATTTTGCAGTAAAAATAAATAAATCTTTAAAAAAAAAAAAAAATATATATATATATATATATATAATTATGGATGGTCAGAGGGGCAGGTATTTAGTGCGGCACCTAAGATGCCACCTGCAGGTCCAGTGCAGTAGCCTAGTAGCTAAAGTCCTTGCCTTGCATCCACTGGGATCCCATATGGGCACCGGTTCTAATCCCGGCAGCTCCACTTCCCATCCAGCTCCCCCTACTTGTGGCCTGGGAAAGTAGTGCAGGACAGCCCAAAACCTTGGGACCCTGCATCCACGTGGAAGACCTGGAAGAAGCTCCTGGCTTTGGATCAGCTTAGCTCCAGCCATTGGGGGCCACTTGAGGAGTGAACCAGCAGATAGAAGATCTTCCTTTCTGTATCTCCTCCTCTCTGTAAATCTGACTTTCTAATAAAAATAAATAAGTCTTTAAAATCATCATCACCATAATAAGCCACTTGCAACATCTGCATGCTGTATCAGGCAGCTGGGTGTGAGTCCCAGCATTCCTGCTAGCGTGCATGCTGGCAGCCGGCAGGTGACACCTTACATCCTCGGGCCCTGCCACTGCTGTGACAGAGACAGAAAAAGACCTGGGCTTTGGAGCAGCCCAGTTCCAGCCCCTGCGGACATTTAGGGAACGAACCACATTTGGGAGATCTCTGTCTCTGTTTCTCCTCCTCTCTGTAACTCCACCAAGTAAATAAATCTTTCAAACAATCAACCAGAACCCAGCCCTTCTGGCAAGGGCCTTTAGGGTGCTGTGGTTTTCCTCCTTGCTGGCTTGGCAGAGGGGTGCTCAGCCCCCCAAGTCTTGGTGTTGGAGGGCACCTTCCCCAAACATGGAGGTTCACTTTCCTGGGCCAACCTGGCAAAGTTCACAGGGCCCCACCTTCTCAGTGCTGCTTCTGAGGTTTGTCACTAACAAATCTGGTTGCCAAGACAACCGTGCTGCGGTACGCTCTCCCAACCCCCTTCCAGGTTGGGGTTGTATTTGGAGTTTCTATAGATTCTGAACCACTGTTTTTAGCTCAACCCCCAAAAAGGCACAAGGACTCATCTCTCAGCACTGTAGACACACACTTGTCCCTCCGTGCCCCTCCCCCCATGCTACCAGACAAGACCAGAGAAAGGAGGGCTCACGTGGGGAGACGCAGTGGCTGGCTGCCTCTGTGAGAGATCTCAGCCTGCTCTCCGAGCCTCTCCCCCACCGGCAGCGGGGCCCAGGTCACAGAGCCGGGTGGAAGGCTAGGCTCACACTGCTACCCTCTCCCCAGCACCTCTGGCATCTGGCCAACTCCCTTCTTTTCAAATTCCTCTAGAGATGGGGAGCTCATTATCTCCCCGTGGGCACCTCCCTACTCTGTTCATTGTTGGAAACTTTCTTTCTGGGCCTGGTGCGATGACCTGATGGCTAAATCCTCACCTTGCAACCACCAGGATCCCATAGAGGCACCGTTTCCTATCCTGCATGCTCCATTTCCCATCTAGCTCCCTGCTTACAGATCCTGGTTCCTGGCTTTGGATGGACTCAGTTCCTGCCATTGTGGCCACTTAGGGAGTGAGCCAGCGATGGAAGACCTCAGTCTCTCCTTCTCTCTTTCTGTAACTCTGCTTTCAAACAAAATAAATCATTTAAAAGAAAAGAAAATGTGTCCTTCTAATGAATCCAGCCCTAACTGTGAGGTCTTTGTCCTGCCCTCTGACCCCTACCTAACCCATCTGGCAACACCCCCATCCCTCCGCCCAACGGCTCTCTCACTTGAAGCCAGTGTTCCCAGGGTCCTGTCCTGAACACAGGTTGTTCTCTAAGGGGCTAACAGCAGAGACAACACTCTGGCTGCCCATGGGATGCCAACCGTCAGGTGTTGGTATGGATGAAGGCACAGTGAGAGGGGCAGGCACCGACTTGGTGGTCAGGTGTCCCGTGAGTCATCCATATTCCGTTTCTGCAGCTCCTTGCTAATCCGCATCCGATGTAGCTGCCTGCTGAGGCGCAGGTCAGGCGGTGGCAGGTGAAGGTTCCAGTGCGTGGTCCTTCCTGCTTCGGGCTGCCTGCTGTGGGCATTCTGGGGGAGCGGGCCAGCAGACACAAGATCTCTATCTCTGTGTTTCTCTGCCTTTCAAAAAAAAAAAAAAATACTAAGAAGAAGAATACAAAGGGAGGAAGTTTCCAGAAGAGATGGGTGAGTTGGTGGACTGTGAGGGGTGACCTGCAGCATGCCCTGTATCAGCCAGGGGCTGGAGAAAACAAACTCAGTCAGGGATGGTTTCTTCTGTGTGTGTCTATCACCGGAGCCAGCTCCCGAGCCTACATCTCCACCTGTATCTGCTGTCTCCATAGCCCAAAATGGCTGGCTCACACAATCCAGGGCTCTGAGATGACAGGGCAACCAGATGTCAGAGAGACACAGAAGCCAGCAGATGGGAGATTCAGGTTCCCAAAGGCCCCTTGCAGGTGGGCAGCTGGAGGGGTTGAGGGCAGAGAGACCTCCAATAGCATGTGTCTGGTGCTAGGAAGGCACCCGGGGGACCGCAGGGAGGAACAGGGGAAGATGAGAGCCTGAAAACACTCGACTCTGTAAAACTCTGCCTCATTTACTTTCGTTTAATTAAAAGGCAGAATGGGGCTGGCACTGTGGTGCAGCACATTAACCTGTCACCAACACTGGCATCTCATATCACACTACCAGTCCGGCCCCAGGTGCTCTGCTTCTGATTCAGTTTCCTGCTAATGCATCGGCAAAGCAGTAAAGGATGGCCTTAATACTTGGGGCCCTGCTGCCTAAATAGGAAACCATGATGGAATTCCTAGCTCAGCCTAGGCCCACCCTGTGGTTGCTGTCATTTGGTGAATGATTCAGGGGGATCTACCTCTCTGTCTCTCCCTCTCTTTGTTTCTCTTTCTAATAATAATAATAATAATATAATAATAATAATAATAATCATCTGAATGGCTAAACAGCCAGAGTCGGGCCAGGTTAAAGCCAGGATCCCAGAACACCAGCTGGGTCTCCTACATGGGTGCTACGGGTTTACACACTTGAAGTATCATCACGCGCCTCCCAGGAACTGTAGCAGGAACCTGGATGGGAAGTGGGGTAGCCAGGATGCAACCCCAAGCACTGAGATGGACCACTGACGTCCCATGTGGTAACTTAAACCCAGCACCACAACACCCACCCCCTGCAAAACCAAGTTATTGTTCAACATTAAAAACACAAGTGCTCCTTGTGGCCTCAACTGGAAACTGGAAGACCTCAGCCCAGCAGCCTCCCTCTCCCCCAGGACTCCCAGCCCCTCTCTCCGACATGGCCAGGCCTGGTCCTTGCAGGTGTCCGCATCGACTAGTAGCCTGCCTCCCCCTTCAGGGATCTCATCGCTCGTACCTAGCACGCTTGGAATACAGGGATTCGCAGCCCAAAGGCTGACGGAAACAGACTCTCCTAGAGAGTTCTCAAGCCACTCTTGTATCCTGGAAACAATCCAGTACTGTTTCCTCCCACTGCACCCTCACTTCCCACCCGTTGCCTCCACGTCTCTCCATGTACACTAGAAGTCACCAACAGAAGCCCAGAGCTCACCCGGCCACACAGTCACCACTGAGGCCTGGAGCGCCCACCCACAGTTTCCCTGAGTGTAGACATTTACACTCCGCTCACCCCCCACAGTCCCACACCCCCTCTCCAATCATTGTTACACTTGTAGCCTAGCAACCCAGCAGCATTCAGTCTCTCTCCCAACTTCATTCAAGCCCTCCAGCAGTCAGCCAAGGAGCTCCTCCCACGCCCGGGACAGGCAGGAGGCACTGGGAAAAAGAGCTGTTGAATGAATGAATGAATGAATGAATCCAAGACACAGGGATGAATGAGGCCCTAAATGAGGTACTATTCTTGGTAGAGGAGTAACAGCGTGTGTAACACAGGGCACAAGTGTGTGCATGCGTACGCGAATGCCAACGATGGAGTCACGGAGAGCAGGCAGCTCACTGAGGTCTTCAGAGAGGAGCGGGAGTTCGGTGCAACAGGAAGACGGAAGAATAAGGTTCCAGGGCAAAGGAGGCCCGAGGCCCAGAAGAATGGGCCCTCTCGCGATGTCGGAGGTCACAGGGAAGTTCATTATCAACAGAGCAGGACAGGCTAATAATCAGAGTGCTGCTTCAAGTGGCTTTCTTCCAGTGTACCTCTGAAGGCAGCGGATGACGGTACAAGCGCTTGGGGCTTCGCACCTGGGTGAGCCACTGGGAGGGAGTCCTGGGCTGCTGGCTTCAGCTGGCCCACCCTTGGTGGTCGTGGCCGTTTGGAGAGTGAACAAGCAGAAGGAAGCCTGCTCTCCCCCTCTGATGCTGTGCCTTTCATATAGACATTAAAAACAGTAATAATAAGGGGAACAAGATTTCTAGTATCTATACCCAAGAAGGCTTGTTCAAGACAGGTTTGACAGCAAGATCACAGTTCCCTTGAGCCAGAAGGCATGCAGGCATATGTCTTTGGAAAACTCTGCTGCGGTTTCAGCAAGATTTTGCCCCGCAGGGCAAGTGCTGTGGCATAGTTTAGGCTTCCTCCTGCAGCACTAGCGCTGACAACCCACCTAGGCACCAGTCCCAGTTCCGGCTTCTCCACTTCCCATGCAGCTCCCTGTAAATGAGCCTGGGGAAGCAGCAGAATGGCCCAAATCGTGGGGCTCCTGCAGCCATGGGAGAGACCCAGGAGAAGCCCCTGGATCCTGGCTTCAGATTGGCCCAGCTCCAGCCATTGTAGCCACCTGGAGGGTGAACCGGTGAATGAAAGATGGGTCTTTCCTTCTAATTCTGCCTTAAAAAATTAAAAATAAATGAAGACAGATTGAATCCCATCTCCACTTCAGATTCCAGTTTCCTGCTAATGTATATTGTGGGAGGCAGCCGATGACTCAAGTACTTGGGGTCCTGCTATCCATGTCAGGTCTGCATGAAGTTCCTGACTTGGACCTGGCTCGGCCCTAGCTGTGGCAGGCGTCTGCAAAGTGAACCAGCAGATGCAAGAGTCTCCTTCTCTCAATCTAACTTTTCAAACATATACACAAACAAATAACCACACACAAAAAGTACTTAAAAATGTTGCATCTGAGGCGGCATAGCAGGTATAGGGCAACTTTTCACCTAAGATTGCCGCATCCAGACCGGTTTGGGCGCCAGTTCAGCTCCCAACTGCTCCACTTCCGATCCAGTTCCCTGCTTATAAACTGCAGAAAGCAGTGGAGGATGCTTGGTACCCTGCACCAACTTGGGAGACTCAGGAGAAACTCCTGACTCCTGGTTTTGAACTGGCCAAGCTCCAGCTATTTCAGCCATTTAGGGAGAAAACCAGGATTGGAAGACCTGTCTCTTTCTCCTTTTCTCTCTGTAAATCTGTCTCCAAATAAAAAAGGTGACATCTGTACAGCACACATATACATATTTTAAAAATAATAAGTCATGGTTCTCTAGCTCATGCAGACAGTGAAATCTCAAAGTCTTACATGAATGGTTGAAGTTACTGGATTACTGTGAGTGAAGGGTGGAAGGTTTGGTTTTTTTTAAAGATTTTAAAAATTGTTCTTTATTGGAAAGTCAGATGTACAGAGAGCAGGACAGAGAAGGTCTTCCATCTAGTGGTTTACTCCCCTAGTGACTGCAATGGCTCGAACTGTAATCCGAAGCCAGGAGCTTCTTCCAGTCTCCCCTGAGGCTTTGGGCTGTCCTTCACTGCTTTCCCAGGCCACAAGCAGGGAGCTGAATGGGAAGCAGTGCCCATATGGGATCCTAGCACAGACAAGGCAAGAACTTCAGCCACTAGGCTACTGTGCTGGACCCAAGGGTGGGGGTTTGATCTAACTGTGGTGCTGAGGAAGGGAAGACATGGTGATAGGGTCCTCAGGTCATGGGACCAGGCCCTCAGAAGGTAGGTCTCACGAAAGCTTGGTTCTACATTTGGCCCAGCTATTCTCTCTCCCTGGTCCAGCAGGTGGTCTTCCTGTGGTGCCTGTTCCACTGCCCATTGCTTTCATCAGATGTCAATCTCAATTGGTTACCGGATCATGGACTGTGAACCTCCAAAACCACAGAGCCGAAATAAACAGGCTTCCCTCCTGCATCATTATGGCAAGCTCAAATGCCCCTTCTGAACAAAAGGACTTGGCAGGAGAAGGCCTGCTGAATAAAGTGGAAGGTAGGCCAGGGACAAGAGGAAAGGAGACCAGCACAGACAGAAGTGATCCAAGCACCTGCTAGACACGGCCAAAGGTGGGAAGTAGCTACCCCATAGGACCCGGAGTCACAGGAAGCCTAGGTGCGCGGCCCCATGCAGCGGGGACCTGGAGCCCTCAGGAAGCTCTGTGTGAGACACAATGTCTCACCTCTCACTTCCTCACAGTACTTAGCATCTCGGGGCACCCAGGGGTCTCAGACCAGGAGCAGCCCCCATATGATGGGAAGTGGGAGTTAGTAGAGAAATACCAAGCTTGCTTCCTCGTGAAGCAGAGCCAGTGAGCAAGCTGGACACGCCTCCTCCGTCACGGGCTGCCCACGAAGCTCACATTCATCCCTGGGCCCCGCAGCACCCACCGCCCTCTGCTTCCTGACTCTTCCTGGGGTCAGTTTTGGAGCGAGATATTTGTTCTCAAATCCTTGCTTAAAGATCTGCATTGGACGGAACCAGAAACAGGACGCTAGCAGGGCTGGTTCCAGGAAGGAAAGCTTCCAGAATGGGCTCATTTGCCAGGTGGATGGGGAGAAGGACCCTGTTACTGGTGCCGGCTGGGAACGACACCCAGTATGCTGGGACAGACCTTCATTTGTAGCCTACTGGGATGTGGTACCGGTAGAAGACAATCACTCTCACTCGAGACCTACAAGGTCATGGCTTTTACAGAGATGCTGGTGGAGGTGCTTGGCTCTCTCAACTGCCATGGAAATCTGGAAGGAGAAGAACGAGGCTCCTGTTATCAACTCAGAGCATGCTGAGAAAGCTAGAGTCCCCATGGAAGCATGTAGTTTTTAAGAAGGTACAGTGAGACGAGAGGCAGAGGGATAGACAGCTCTGCCCGCCGGTTCACTCCCCAAATGCCGGTAGCAGCCAAGGTTGAGCCAAGAATCTGGAAATCGATCTGAGTGGCCCAAATGAGTGGCAAGGGCCCAAGTCCCTGGACCATCTTCTGCTGCTTCCCAGAGTGCACTGGTTCAAGCATCAGGGGCCCTTCAATATGGGATGCTGATGTCACAAGTGCTGTCTTCAGCTACTGAGCCATAAGGCCAGTTCCCTGCAGAAGCATTTACAGACCTTTGCATCTCCTACAGCCAGAGGACGGACCGGGCTGAGAAGCGGCACCAAGATGCTGAGACCTGGATTACAAAGGCATCCAGAGACATGGCCTCAGCAAGCGCCATCTGCTAAGGACCCAGAGGGAGTGTGTGAGCTCTGAGACCTGGATGTGATGACTGGACAGATGCTCATTCTACCACAGCCATCTAGGGCAGCAGAGGCAGCCCTGTGCCCTTCCATGCCAAGCCCCCGGAAGACACCGCACCAGGATTCTGGCCCGTTCCAGCTGGCCAGGCTTCTGGCCAAAAATGAGGCATAGGCCTCAGTAGAAGAGCTTTAGAACTTGGCTAATGTCTCCCAGAAGGCAAAGGAGAAGATGCCTGGAACTGAATCTTGAGAATGAAGGCCCAGCAAGGGTAGAAACCAAGGCTGAGATGGGGAGAAGTTATTCATATGCGAGAACCCTCACGCGATCCAGATGGAACAGGCAAAGGGCAGTGTTGCAGTGTAGCAAGTAAAGCCGCCAGCTGCATCACCATACGGCAACAGGTTGTGCCCCACTGCTTCACTTCCAACCCAGCTCCCTGCTGGTGTACTGGCAGTGGAGGAAGACCTAAGTCCCCAGATCCCTGCACCCATGTAGGAGACCTGGAAGAAGCTCCTGGCTTCAACCTGGCCCAGCCCTCATGATTGCGGCCATTTGGGGAGTGAACCAGTGGAAGGCAGATAGTCTTTGTCTCTTCGTTAGCTCTGCCTTTCAAACAAAAATCCAATATTCTGGCAAGGACTCCTGGAGGGAGTGCAATGCTCTCTTTCAGCCGCCAATAGTGGGAAGGACACTAAGTGAGGTGGAGATGTGGGACCCACCAGGGCAAGGTGCAGAGGAAGGGGTGCGGTGAGAGGTGAGCACGCTAGAACAGACCGAAATCAGGAACAACCAGAGAACCCACCACCCACACAGGAAGACAGTGGGAGGCCTTTCCACAGGGTGATCTCCATCCCTAGCCTCCTGCTCAGAGAGGAGGGTCCTCACGCCCCAAGCCCAGGCCTCAAGGAAGTGGCTGGCATCATCACGGCAGGCACCCTGTACGAGGCTCCCTGGCTCCTCCCACAGGACTTGCGATCACTGCCTGGCCTAACTGTCCACAACAGGACCCAGGGATGCTCAGAGGCTGACCTGAAGTGACACGAACTCCTGGAGACCACACGCCTGTGTCTGCCTTCTTGCGGAAACGGGGTTCAGGGCATATGAAGGGGAACTGCAACTGGGATCCCAAGATTTTCAAAGCCCTGAGTGATCAGAGCACGGAAGCACAGAACCCATGGCTTTCAATCCTTGACTGAGAGCATCAAAACTGGATGTTTGGGAAGGACAAGCTGAAGGCCCTGCCTTGGTGTGTCCCTCTTTTGATGACACCGCAGCTCAGCACTCCTGCATGCTGCTCACTTCCGGCATCCCACACCTGCCCAGAGTGAAAGGGGATGACCCTCAGTCCCCTGTAACAGACAGCTGGCCACAGGCACAAGCCGACCCCACTGCAAACTCTCCTTTCTGTCAAAGGGCCTTGGCCAGCTTGACAGGGACCCCACTGCACGGTTTGTCCCCTTTAAGCTGTTGGAATGCCAGGGCTCTTCTGAAAGCATAGTGGCATGGCCTAGCTGCTACACTCACCTTCTACTCGGGCTGCACCTGCTCCCAGAGGCTGCGAGGCTGCCCCCCTCACCCTACCACGTGCCAGAGGCTGTGAGGCTGCCCCCCTCACCCTACCATGTGCCAGAGGCTGCGAGGCTGCCCTCCTCACCCTACCACGTGCCAGAGGCTGCGAGGCTGCCCCCCTCACCCTACCACATGCCAGAGGCTGCGAGGCTGCCCCCCTCACCCTACCACGTGCCTTGCTCTCTGCCAGATGCCAGCAGGCGAAGGGGACTGTTGACCCGGTAGGGCAATGTAAAGCTTCATTGCCAGCCAATCTGAATTCCCAGGGCCCTGCGTTGTTGGTCCTGCGTTAGTTTTCTGTTCACTTCCTTTCTCCCCATGAACATTTGCTAGCAGTGGCCCTGGAATGGGTAAGAGGAGCTCCAGGGAATCCTCCGGGTTCCAGGCATGGCTTTGTTGCCTGCTCTCAACAGTAACAGTTCAGCTTGATAACTGGGGAGGATCACGGGAAATGGAGAGTCTGCAGACTCCTAGTCCAATGGAACCGTGGAGTGTCCCTGAGTACATGTTAGGAAACAGTCCCCCTTGGGCACTAAGTCCTACTAAGAGCCTCTCTCCCCAGGGAAGGCTCCTGACAGCTATTGACTGTATCACTTTGTCTCCACCTCTAGAGGCACAGTGTTCACAAGCCTTGCGGTTCTGTCTTCCCTGTGTCCACGGCGATGGCCCATCCACTCAGCTTTTCCACAGATCTCAACATCTACCTCCCGCTCTGTTCCTGCGAGCCTCGGCCAGCCGCTGTCAACGGACTTTTGGGCCATCCCAAAGCCACAGGGACCACTAACCAGTCTGCTGGACCACCAACCATCGGCGGCTCTGCAGCGCTATCTCCTAAGAAGAGTTTTAGGAATTTTAAGAGTTTTAGTAACACAGCAAGTTCAGCCACTGTCTGTGATGCCTGCAGCCTATATAAACATTCCAGTTCAAGTCCCAGGAGCTCTGCTTCCAATCCAGCTTTCTGCTAACGTGCCTGGGAACGCAGCAGGGGATGGCCCCACGTGCCTGGGCTCCTGCCACCCGTGAGCGAGACCTGGCTTCCGTCTGACCCAGCCCCTGGCTATTACGACCATTTGGGGGAATGAACCAGGGGATGGAAGCTCTCTCTCCATCCCCATCCCTCTGCCTTCCAAATAAATCAATGCTTCAAAAACAACAGCTTAGCATGGGAGATCCAGCACCTGGGTCAGAAGGAGGGTCATGTGTCAAGAGGGTGGAAACGTGCTTGGGAAGTTCCAAGCAACACAGGAGTTATTTAGTTATCAAATTCTTTATTTACCAGATTAAATAAATAAATGACTAGGAGGGAGAAGAGGACATGCTACAGATGGAAAGGCACTAAGGAGACATGCCAGGCAAATGCCTGGGGGACTTGCCTGGACACTGAAACCTACCAATGACACAGCAAGAGCAGGTATGGTCAGCCAGGAACACGGCAGCACTGGGGCCTGGGAGTGAGATGATGTTAAGGCATCAGTATTTTTGAATTTTGACAACTTACCTGTGCCGACAGGTGTCTTAGCAGGGTAGGCTACCTCTTGCACGTCTGGCCTCCCGTGTCCGAGTGCTGCTTTGAATTCTAGTGACTCCATTTCTGACACAACCTCCTGTGAATGCAGCTTGAAGGCACTGGATGGTGGCCCGATACTCAGGCCCCTGCTTCCCATGTGGACGACCTGGCCGGAGCTGCTGCCTGCTCGCCTTCGTCCTGGCCTTCACCCTGGCTGCTGCGGACGTGGTGAGTGAACGTCTATTTCCCCTTTTCTCCAACACTCTACTTTTCAAATGAACAAAGCTTAAAAAAAAAAAAAGCTTGGGTCCAGTTCAATAGCCTAGTGGCTAAAGTTCTTGCTTTGAATGTGCCGGGATCCCACATGGATGCTGGTTCTAATCCCAGCAGCCCCACTACCCATCCAGCTCCCTGCTTGTTGTCTGGGAAAGCAGTCGAGGACAGCCCAAAGTCTTGGGACCCTGTCCCTACGTGGGAGACCCAGGGGAAGCTCCTGGTTCCTGGCTTCAGATCAGCTTAGCTCTAACCACTGCAGCCACTTGGGGAGTCAGTGGACAGATCTTCCTCTTTGTCTCTCTTCCTCTCTGCATTTCTGACTTTCCAATAAAAATAAATGAATCTTTAAAAAAATTAACTCGGGTTTGGCAGCGTGGCCTAGTGGCTAAGGTCCTCGCCTTGATCCCATATGGCCGCTGGTTCTAATCCCGGCAGCTCCACTTCCTCTCTATCTCTCCTCCTCTCAGTACATCTGACTTTGTAATAAAAATAAAATTAAAAAAAAATCCAATGCTATCAACATTGTAAAAAAAAAATAAAAATAAAAATAAAAAAGTAAAAAAATTAACTCGCCGTCATGCCCTCTCTGGCCCCATTTGTGTTGGCGGCCTCACCTGCCACGCCTCATCCTTGCTCTGGCTGCCTTCCCGCTCTTGCCAAGGTCAGCCAGTGCCTCCATGTTACTACATGCAATGGTCACTGTGTCCACCCACCTCTCCCTTGACCTCAGAGTGGCATTTCAAATCTTGGTCCCTGTTTTTCCCTTGGAACACTTTCTTCCTGGGGCTTCGGAGAGGTCACCCTCTCCTGTGTCTTTCCAATGTCACCAAGTCGTTGTTTCAGCCAACACCAACCCCAGGATTGTGCACACTTCAGGCTCTGATTCCTAGAAAAGGAATGCTAGCCCCACTTTCTTCTCCAAAAACGGAGTCAAGAATAGAAACTGAACAAAGCTCCCAAGTATTAGCAGGTGAATCATGGGGCCAGTGTGGTGGCTTATCCAGGCAACACTCTGCTTACAGCACCAGCATCCTATGGGCTCTATTCCAAGTCCCAGCTGCTTCATTTCTCTATTTATGACCCAGGAAAGCAGCTGAGGATGGTATAGGTGCTTGGGGTCCTGCACCCCTTTGAGAGACTCGGCGGAAGCTCCAGGTTCCCAATTTTACATTAGGTCAACTGCAGCCATTGCAACCATTTGGAGAATGAGCCAGCAAATGGAAGACCTCTCTGTAAAACTTGCCTTTCAAGTAAAAATAAATAAATCTTAAAATTAAAAAGGCCAAAACTGTGTTGTAGCGGGTAAAGCGACTGCTGGTAGCTCTAGCATCCTGCGTGGGCTCAACTCTCAGTTGCTCCACTTTTTATTTTTTTAAAGATTTATTCATTTTATTACAGCCAGATATACAGAGAGGAGGAGAGACAGAGAGGAAGATCTTCCGTCCAATGATTCACTCCCCAAGTGAGCCGCAACGGGCCGATGCGCGCCTATCCAAAGCCAGGAACCCGGAACCTCTTCCAGGTCTCTCACGCGGGTGCAGGGTCCCAATGCATTGGGCCGTCCTCGACTGCCTTCCCAGGCCACAAGCAGGGAGCTGGATGGGAAGTGGAGCTGCCGGGATTAGAACCGGCTTTCATATGGGATCACGGGGCTTTCAAGGCGAGGACTTTAGCCACTAGGCCACGCAGCTGGGCCCATGCTCCACTACTGATCCAGTTCTCTGCCAGGGCGGGAGCCCAAGCGCTCCGGACCCTGCACGCAGGAAGACCTCCCGGCTCTTCTCGGCTTTGGACGAACCCAGCTCTGGCTGTTCTGGTTCTTTGGAGAGTGAACCAGTGGATGGAAGATCTCTGTCTAACCCTCCTTCTAACTGTGCCTTTCAAATCAAAGACCACTCGGAAGCAGCCCGGCCATACCCTACTTGGAGTCCTCCACTTTCCCCGGTCAGCTGCCTCCCCTGTCTACCCCCAACACAGCTAAGGGCACCAACAGGTCGCCCTCCCCCAGGGTCTCATCCACAAAGCCTGCCACCCCCGAAGCTGGTCTCCCTACCTCCTCCCGGGCGACCCCCTCAGCCAGTCCCCCGCAGCCCAGGTCCAGGTCTTACCTGGCTCACCCATGTTCCCAGGGCTCACACCTGGCTTTCCACCTGAGTCTTTCCTTTCCTCTTAACTCTTCAGGCCCTGGTCTCCACCTGCCGCCTATCAGCGGGTTTATCTATCCAGCCTTTTAGCAAATCTTCTAAGCTGACTGGCTATGGGTCCTCTCACCAGATCCCGGCCAGGTTCAGGGGCATCGGCCAAATAGGACAAGTACTGTGGAATTATCAGTCAACCACGGAGTGGGGAGAGACACAGAGCGCCAGCCTGCTTAGGGAACCGCCCCCCCTTTAACTCTCTGAAAGGAAACCCCACTCCTCTGGGACCGATTCTGTGAAGAGCCTCTCAAGGTACTGCGGACTCGCTACGGGAACAGTGTGGTAAGAATTTACAGTTCAAACCCAGCCCTGAGCCCCACAGCGCAGGGATCCTGCGTTCCTCCCTAGGTGCTCCCGCCTGCGGCTCCCGCGCCCAGCTCCGGCCTGCGGGAGGGCGGGAGGGCGGGAGCCCTGCCCAGCCCGGCCCGGGAGCCCCGGGAGGCCCCGCACGTGCAGCCCCGGGCTGGCCTCCCCGCCTCCACCACGCACACGTGACCGCCGCCCGGGGTGGGGGCCAGGCCCGCATCTGGCCGAACCCTCGGATTGGGGTGGGACGCCCTCCAGCTCGGGGTATGCGGCTCAGGAGTCCCTCGGAGGGTCCGAAGAGACGAGGCTGGGGGCACTGGGGACAGGGGGTGCAGTCTGCACCCTGCAGGGCGCGGGCCCAGGTGTCTGGGTGTGGCTGGACACTGGTCCCTCCGCCGCGGCAGCCCCTTCCTTTGTGTCTCCGGGCTGGGGAGGCCTTAACCACCCGGGTCCGACTTCCCTTTTCACGTACGCCCCAGTATGTGCCCGGTCGGAGCCCCTGGAGCGCCCAGAAAACACTTGGAGTTTTTTCATTTCAACGCCCGTGAGTCTCCAAGCCCCGCTCCGGGAGCGGCTGCGTTGCGCACCGCCGGCGGCGGAAATGGCGCCGCGCTAGGGGTGGGGACAGGTGGGGACGGTCGGGGCCGCCCGCGTTCCAGAGCTGGATGCTGGGGGCCAAGCCTAGGGAACCCTGTCCTGCACGAGGCCTGGGGGCCCAGGCTCCAATTGTGTGTCCGTGTGCCTTGGTGTCCGCGCACGGATCTGCAGGCTGCGTGTGCCCAGAATCCGTGCGTGTGTGCGTGTCCGCGCACGGACCTACGGCTGCGTGTGGGGCCACCAGCTTCGGCTGGGCGGAGTCTTTGGGCTTAGGGCAGGAGGCAGTTTCTGGCCAAGAAGGGCCCCTGGAAGGTGCCAGAAGCCAGCCTGTCCAGCGTCCCATCTGCTCCAATCCTTTTTGTCAGGGACCTCGGTTCCACCCTGCCGGCGCTTGAAGCACTTGCTTCCTCATATGTGTTTTTAAAGGCCCCTTGGTTTAATCCTTCTGGGTGTTTCTCCCAAGACCCTCCTTGTCCACAGTGGGAAGTCAGACCCAGGCCCTCGGGAAGATCCTTGCGTCCTGGACGCTCCCGACTGTCCCCAACTTTCCCAGATCCTTGGGAGTTTGGGGCCCATACATGGCCTGATCTCCCTGCGAGGCTGGCTTGGTGCAGCCTAGGACTTGCCTCGGCAATGGCCAGGGCACCAGGACATCGGAGTGAACGATTGCCTGTCTGGGTGCTGTTCCCTTCAGAACCCTTGGGAGGTCAGTGTAGCCCAGGCTGAGCTGGGTGCTGGCCTTCCACCTGCCCTGCTGGACACAGTCCACCCCAGGGGTTGCCAGTCACCTGAGGGGCCAGGAAGCTGTGGCCTTGCCGAGGGGAGTGGGGAGCAGCTGTGACCTGGCTATCCCGGGGACACAGAGAGGGTGGTGCAAGGATGGTCGGCATCGGGAGGTCAGAGCCGGGATTTCACTGTGAGGAGAGGCATCCCACTGTGTGGTGGGAATTGGGGGTCAATGGACAGGCCTTTATGGGGCTCACTGGCTTGCAGGGACCCAGGGCCACCTGATGATGGTACTCATCCAGCTGACTTCCACTCCCCACCTAGAACTTCAGCACCTTCTGGAGTTCCAGCCGGGGGACAGGGGGCAGGCCAACTGGGTGGGAGCAGGTCTGGAAGAGCAGGTCACCAAGGGTCTAACCTGGCCGCCTGGGGTAGACCATGGAAGCCTGTGAGCCCAGAGCACAGGCTGTGCCTCTTGCAATAAGGGATTGACTGACCCCTGCTCTTTCCAGCTTCCTAAGGAAGTCCAGTCCTGCCCCTCAGGAAGTTCACAGGAAAGATGGCCAGCCTAGGCTCCCTGGTGCTACTCCTTAGTTCATCCTGGCAGCCTGAGCAACTACCCACCATTTGGACCACTGGGCTGTTTCTTGGGAGATTAGTATATTGTTTTTAAACATCAAGTTGTTGGGCCCAGCACAATGGCTCAGTGGCTAAATCCTCACCTTCCGTGCGCCAGGATCCCGTATGGGTACTGGTTCATGTCTCAGCTGTCCCACTTCCCATCCAGCTCCCTGCCTGTGGTCTAGGAGAGCGGTGGAGGACGGCCCAAAGCCTTGGGACCCTGCACCCACGTGGGAGACCTGGAGGGGGTTCCTGGCTCCCGGCTTTGGATCAGCTCAGCTCCAGCCATTGCAGTCACTTGGAGAGTGAACCAGCAGATAGAAGATCTTTCTCTTCTGTCTCTCCTTTTCTCTATAAATCTGCCTTTCCAATAAAAATAAGTAAATCTTTAAAAAAAAGTCAAGTTGGTAATTCAACTGGAAGTGATTCACTAGAGAAAAACTAAAAAACAAAACCCTTGATCCTACACTGGACTGTTGATCTACCCGCACGGTAGTGAGTTGCAGGTGTCCACAGCAACCAGGAGGAACCCTAAGACATGACTCAGGCAGATGTGTGGCATCCCTTGCAACGCCACATGCCATACTGGAGCCTGGCTCAAGTCCTGGGCACTCTACTTCTGATCCAGGAGGCAGCGGGTAATGGCTACAAGGCTTGGGGCTCTGTCCCCCACGGAAGACCTAGTTTCATATCTCAGCTCTTGGCTTCTGCCTTGCCCAGGCCCCAAAGCTGCAAGCATCCAGAGAAGCGAGCCAGTGGATGGAAGATCCGTCCTCTTTCTGTCTCTCTGCCACTCAGATAAATGGAAAGAAAGGTTTTTATTTAATAATGATGATGATAATAATAGTAATAATAATGGAATAAAAGGTTACAGAATGGCCTGTGGAGCATGATGCGTGCATTAAAGGTTTCAGTTTTTTAATCATTAAAAATGAGGATTAAGAATCCTGCAATCCTATAAGGTAGTTATGAGGATTAAATGGGCTTTAAGGATTAAACTCCTTAAACTGCTTGGAACGATGCCCGTCACCTAGTAGTTAGGGAGTGAGCGGGCGGGTTGTCCTGGGAAAGATGGCTGGAAGTCCATGTTCTACACTTAGTGCTGGTTGACGTCCCCCACATCACAGATACGTGGTTACAGGTCATGGCAGGTTGAAGGAGAACAGGAAGCGTGGGAATCAGCGGGTGAAGCTGGGGGTCAGGGAGAGGCTGTTGGGCAGAGGCAGAGAATTTGACCTGTCAGTGGACACCCTGCTTCTGCAGGACAGCCGGTGGGTGGGGCTTTAGCTGTGTGCTTAACTTGCCTGCAAAGAGACCTTGCCGGTATCTTACCCCAGCATCCGTGCAGGTCCCAGCTGCTCCACTGCTGATCTAGCTCCCTGATAGGGTCCTGCAAAAAAACAGCAGAGGATGCCACAAGTGCTTGGGACCCTGCCTCCCGCACAGGACCCTGGGACTGAGTTCCCCATTCCACCACACTGGCTGAAGTCCTGTGTCTCACCGATAACTTTCAGTGCTGGTCTAGAGGCCACTGCTTCTGAGGAGCCCCCCTGGATTGCCCTTATGGGGATTTTGGTTTTTGATTTCTTTTTAGACTTAAGGGAATTGTCTTTTCCACTTGTCACACAGCAGTATCCCTGCTTCTCCCAGATTGAACTTGAAGGAAAAGGGGATAAAAGAAAACCAGGAGTGAACCTGAAGCAGTGCTCAGAGAGTCTGTGTGCAGGAGCAACAATGCGACTGGGAAGCCGGGCCACTCTACGGCAATGCCAGCCAGGCTGTCATGGGGTTGAGGAGGAGGACTGCTGATGGGGCAGGGCCCGGGGTGGGGTAGGGAGGAGCCCCTCACTCCTTTTGAGGACTGGCTTTTTCTCTGACTCAGGCCATGATGGGGGGGCACATTGTGGGGCTGCAGGCTTGGGAGTAAGGGACCAACCAGCCATCATTGCACCAAGGCAGGTCCCCCACGTCCTGAGGACTGACAGGTGCCAACTCCTGACGGGCTCCCGCTGACTCAGCGGCCAGACGAGCAGACCAGGCCTGACTTCCTAGTGGGCTGCGATCATAACTGAACGTGGATGAGTAAGAGGGGTAAATCCCACGTCTACTTTCTTTTTCTCCTTCCCACACACTGACTGGGAGCTTCCTCTACCCGCTGCAGAGCTGGATAAGAGCCTAAAGAAGGAAAAACCCCCAAGGCTAATGGGATAAGGAGACAAGTGGGGGTGGGGAGCCAGCTCTTCCTCACCAAGGAGTCTAATGAACAGATGCACCCAGCCAGCATCCCAGGACACAGCCAAGCATCTCAAAGTTCCAGCTGCCTGGAATGCACCTGAGATCATACAGCATTTGGTCCCTGCCCCCGGTGTTGGAAACCTGGATGGAGCTCAGGGCTCCTGGCTTTGTCCTGGACTGCCGCCAACCAAGGTGGCCTTATTGAGGGTGAGAACACTCCTCCCTTTGAATAAGCAAATCTTTGGGGAAAAAAAGAAGGAAAAGAAAAAGAAAACGTTGCCCTGAGATGCTGGCCACAAGGCAGAGATCCACAGCCCGCAGCGTGGAGTGGGGGGAGAGGAAGGTAGCCCGGCTGTGTTACTTTCCCAAGGCACACCCTTCTTCCCTCCCTCTGCTTTTGAGAAAACTGAAAAGGAATTCAGAGGTGCCAAGGCCACAATGGAGGAGGGAATGCGGGCAATAGTTACAGTCAGCGTGGACAAAAAAGATACCGCGCCTGCCTGACGTGTGGGACCCTGGCCTGCAGCCTAGAATAGACCACAAAGTAGGCTGATGATGATGAGCAGTTAGATGACACAGGAGTCAGGTCTGTGTTTGACTATAAACATTAGATACAAGAGAACACTTATTTTGCTGCAAACGTTTTGGAACACTATAGTTTTTCCACAAACTTTGGGAAGATTTCCCTATAGGACTGTACCTCCTCTGTCCCCAGTGATTGATTGATTTGAAAGTCTGAGTTACATAGAGAGAGAAGGAGAGAAAGAGATCTCCATTCATTGGTTTATTCACCTCAACGGGCCAGCATGAACCCAGGAGTTTCTTCTGTCTTCCGCGCTGGCCGATGGGCCCAAGCACTTAGACCCTCCTCAGCTGCTTCCCAGGCATGTGAGCAGGGAGCTGGCTCAGAAAGGGGAGCACACAGGGCACAAATTACACTGTTGCCCATGTGGGGTGTCGGCACCACATGTAGTGGTTTCACACTTTCTAGTTTGATAACTGCTACAATTTCTTAAGATATTAACTTTAGGGGAAGCAAGGTAAAATGATATACTGGAATTTTCTGTACAATTTTTGCAAATTTTCTATGAATCTAAAATTATTTCAAAATAATTGAAAACAGAAAATGTGGGGCCCAGCGGCGTGGCCTAGCAGCTAAAGTCCTCACCTTGAAAGCCCCGGGATCCCATATGGGTGCCGGTTCTAATCCCGGCAGCTCCACTTCCCATCCAGCTCCCTGCTTGTGGCCTGGGAAAGTAGTCGAGGACGGCCCAATGATTTGGGACCCTGCACCCACGTGGGAGACCCGGAAGAGGTTCCTGGTTCCCGGCTTCGGATTGGGGCGCACCAGCCGTTGCGGCTCACTTGGGGAGTGAATCATCGGACGGAAGATCTTCCTCTCTGTCTCTCCTCCTCTCTGTATATCTGACTTTGTAATAAAATAAATAAATCTTTAAAAAAAAAAAGAAATGAAAACAGAAAATGTGAAAGCAGGTTATACCCTTAGCGCCCAGCTTGTGATCTGTAATACCACTTCTCTGTAAGAATGACTAGAGTTCCTTAGCAACAGGCTGGCTCCAGGTCTAGGGCAGTGCAAAGACAGTCCAGAGGATCTAGAAAAATCAGTACCAGGGGCTGTGGTTGGAGCACAGCAAGTTAAGCCACCACTTGGGACACTGGCATCCTGTGTTGAAGTGCTAGGGGCCTGACACGATAGCCTAGTGACTGAAATCCTTGCCTTGCATATGCCACGATCCCATGTGGGCACAAGTTCGTATTCCAGCTGCTGCACTTCCCATCCAGCTCCCTACTTGTGGCCTGGGAAACCAGTGGAGGATGACCAAAGCCTTGAGACCTTGAACCCGCGTGGGAGACCTGGAGGAACTTCCTGGCTCCTGGCTTCAGATCGGCTTAACTCCAACCATTGTGGCTTCGCGGGGAGGGGGGTGAACTGGGGAGGGTGAACTGTTTCTCCTCACTGCAAATCTGCCTATCCAATTTAAAAATAAACAAATCCTTTAAAGAGAGAGAGAGTTGGTTCTAGTCGCAGTCAATCGCTTCCCATCCAGTTCCCTGGTGATACACCTGAGACGGCAGCTTGAGCTTATCGGTGCAGCTGGGCCTCTGCCATCCATGTGGGAGACCTAGACAGCTCCTGCCACTCGTGCCAGGCACAGCCAGGCTGTTGTGGTCATTTGAGGGGTAGGAGACCTAGACAGCTCCTGCCACTCGTGCCAGGCACAGCCAGGCTGTTGTGGTCATTTGAGGGGTAAACCAGCAGATGGAAGATCTTGGTCTGTGTGTGTGTGTATCTCTTTCTGCCATTCAAATTTATTATTATTATTGTTTAATCCTTAAGAAAGATGAGTAGCAAATATGCAGGGGACTTGGGAGCCACGTGGAGGCGATCACCATGGGCTGAAGAGGACAGTTTAAACATCACTAAGAACTGCAGTGTGTGGGGGGCGTGGCTCAGTGGCTCAGTGGCCAAATCTTCATCTTGTGTGTCCAGCGTCCTGTATCAGCATGGGTTCACGTCCCAGCTGCTCCACTTCCCATCCATCTCCCTGCTTGTGGCCTGGGAAAGCAGTCTGGCACAATGGCTCAATTAGCTAATCCTCCCCTTGATGATCCAGGATCCCACATGGATCCCGATTTATGTCCTGGCTGCTCCACTTCCCATCCAGCTCCCTACTTGTGGCCTGCAAAAGCAGCAGAGGACAGCCCAAGTCCTTGGGACCTTGCACAAGCATGGAGACCTGGAAG
This sequence comes from Ochotona princeps, assembly GCF_030435755.1. Lineage (NCBI taxonomy): Eukaryota > Metazoa > Chordata > Mammalia > Lagomorpha > Ochotonidae > Ochotona > Ochotona princeps. The sequence goes on from NC_080846.1 coordinate 4,637,339, forward strand.
AAGCTCCTGACTCCTGGCTTCAGATTTTCAGATTGGCTCTGTTCCAGCCATTGTGGCCATTTGGGCATGCAGTATTGGATGGAAAAATTTTCTGCCGATCCTTAGCATTGTAACTCTGCCTTTCAGAAATTTAAAAAAAAAAAGAAAGAAACAAAGAAAGAAAAAAAGAAAGTAAAGAATGTAATGTGCTACACACATCTAATGTTTAAATCCCTGACTCACAAGGAGTCCATGCACTTTTTTTTGTTAGATTTATTTCTTTTTATTGGGAAGTCAGACATACATAGAGAGGGGAGAGAGACAGAGAGGAAGGTCTTCCATCCGATGATTCACTCCCCAAGTGAGCCGCAACGGCTGGTGCTGTGCCGATCTGAAGCCAGGAGCCCAGATCCTCTTCCAGGTCTCCCACACGGGTGCAGGCTCCCAAGGCTTTGGGCCGTCCTTGACTGCTTTCCCAGGCCACAAGCAGGGAGCTGGATGGGAAGTGTAGCTGCTGGGATTAGAACCGGCACCCATATGGGATCCTGGGGCGCATTCAAGGTGAGAACTTTAGCCACTAGGCCACCACGCCGGGCCCTCCATGCACATTTTTAAAGCAGGTCGCCATTGCTGCCACTTGGCACAATGAAGCCTGCTAAACAAAGGGCAACGGGAGCGCTGTATTTGGGGGGAGATCAGCAGGTGGGAAGCAAGGCGAGTCTTTCGGGAGGGACTGCTGCTGACCGTGGGAGAGAGGATGTTCAGAAAGCCCTGTGTTCGCTCAGAACACGCGGTCTTCACTGGGCAGCACCCTGGGAACAAAGGGTCCCAGGCATTGAGCAGGCAAGGCTGCTGATGCCACTACACACAAAATGCTACTTGACTGTGCAAGCCTTGGACTCCAAATGGAATCCCATATTATCCCCTGGGTGTTAGTCTTGCTGAAACAGCTCCCAGCTGAGCGATGGATGTTATGAAACAGGGAACCCCCTGATACAGCCCCCTTCTCCCTGCCACCCCCCTACATTTGAGTGCCTGGCTTTGAGTCCAGCCTCCAGTTACTGCGCATTTTGGGAGGCTGCCGAGGGTGACGACCTGAGCGCAGGAGCCCCTGGCCCTTGGGTGCCATGGCAGAGACAGTTCTGGGCTTCTAGTTTGGCCAGGCCCAGCCCTGATCTTCGTGGCCATTTGAAGAGTTAACCAGCAAATGGAAGATCTCTTTTTCTCCCCTCTCTTGCCACTCAGCCTCTAAATGTGTTACTTTATTTAAAGGAATTGACTAGTAAGGCACATTGTCAGGACCACAGCAAGCGCTAGATGATGAATATCACAGACACCTCCCCTGCGTGTGATATTAACCCAAAGAACGGGTTCACTGTAGTTCCCAACTCTGAGAGTATAACGCTTCCTGTCTGTCCTTTCCCACTCCCCCTCCTTAAGTAAGTAAACCCTAGGAACGCTGTGCTCTGAATCTGATGAGACTCCAGATTAAACTATCCCTTTACAGGAAACACCAAGGGCAGAGTTTGCTACACTGTACCTTGAACGGGAAGAAGCAAATTCCAAACTGCGTAATGGATGATGCCTTTGCAAGGAAAGCAAAGAGTGGTGGGGAGCAGACTAGAGAGAAGAGACCGAAATGTCATAGTAACAAGTTGCACAGCCACCCCCACTTTCCTCATGATTGAGAAAAAACACAGCCAGACCCTGTAAGAGAAGCATTTAATGTCATTTATGAGGTGACTGCAAATTTGAGCTTTGATAAGGAGGACTATCCGCCCTTTGTGTTAGCTGTTGTTGCAGTATTGTAGCCATGTGGCTTTAAAGTCCTGAAATGTTCAGGGTAGAGAGGCGACGGAGTGCAGACCTCACTTCCGCTAGCAGGTGACCAGGGAAGGCAACGGGAGGTTCAGACAGGGCAGACAGGAGATGGCAGCAGGTTGGGCCTGGCTGGCTGAGGTTCAGCTACTGCTCTTCCGCCTCCTCCTTCTTCTTTTCTGTATTTTCAAACTCTACCAAGAAAAAGAAATCTTTCCAAAACATCTACAACCTACAACTTAAGATGGTCACCAGCGTTTTATAGTTCCGCCAGTATCGCTGCCAGCGTCTCATGTAGGTGCTGGTTCCAGTCCCAGGTGCTCCAGCTCTGAGCCCGCTGTTCCTCACCCCACCCCAGCTTCTCCAGCAAGCCGCTGACACCTGTCAGGTCTGGCATACAAATGTGTGTGACCCAAAAGCATCCATGACTGAGAAACAACCCCATGTTCAGGGTTGAGGATGTCTGTGCTTAGTCAAGCACCCTAAGCCAACTTCTTGGTGAACTAAGGAAAAACAAAAAAAGGCAGCTGTTTGCCGTGTTGGTTGAGGACGACAGGAGGGAGAGCTGTGGGAGGTGACAGGGCAGGGAGGGGCTGGAGGGACAGAGCTTGGGTCCAGGATAGGAAAGAAGTTAGGGGACTGGAAGACTTGATGCACCCCGCTGCTGGTCTCTGCTCAGACCCAGCCAGCCGTGGGCCTGGTGACTTTCCTGTATGACCATGACAGGGAGAGGCAGGTGAAGCTGTGCTGGGGGCAGGAGGTTGAGTCCTGGAGAGGTCGTGGGGGTAGAGCCAGCTTGGCTTCCCAAAGGGACTGGGTATGGTGAGTGCGACAAAGAGCATCAAGGACTGTCTGTCTTAGGCCTGTGCACAGAATCCAGTTGCCATCAACTAAGATGACCCAGGTTACTAAAACGACGCGCTTTGGATGGCGCCTGGTGGGGGCCCAGGGTCAGCTCTGGGTCAGCACCTGCCAAGGCTTCCTGGGGCCTGGCTGTGCTGGTATGTGGGATGGCCAGGACTGGTTTCCCTTCAACCACATGAAGGAGGAAGGAAGGCCCAGGGGTATTCTCCCAGCCTTAGGAAATGAAGCTCTTAAAAAGAAAGCAAAGAGTACGGAATGAAATTGAAAGGTAAGCATCACAGAGAAGTCGGGAGAAAGGGAAAGAGACCTTCCACTGGCTGCTTCGCTTCCCACATGGCTGCAGTGACTGGAGCTGAGCTGATCTGAAGCCAGCAGCCAGGAGCTTCTTCAGGGTCTCTCATTTTGTTGTTGTTTTTTTTTTCTTATTTGCATTTTTATTATATTTTTTGACCATCTTTACATAGTTAATTAGGGTAAAAATGCCCAAGGGCTACAGGAAAGTGGGTAGGACTACTATTTCCACATATTTTTTCCTGTATCTGGGGTAAAGGGGGATTTTAAGGGCGAGAAGGCCCACCCAATTTCTCACCCTCCCAGGTCCCAGATGTGGGGCATGCTCTGAGGGTCTTGCTCAAGTGGTTTCGATAGTTCAACAATTATGAATCGCTGCCAATCTTGCCACTCCAAGCACGATGAGATCGTTGAAGAATCCACTGATTGACATAGTCCATCATAGAGTCTCCATTTGCCCAGTATTTCGCTGCAAACATATAGCTGAGATGGTTGATTGACTTGTTCTGTCCTCTGTCTTTTCTTGGTTAGGGTTCTGAGTCTGGCATTTCAATTGAGGAGATCTCCGAAGAAACTTTGTCTGAGGTGTTGCCAGGCCAGATTCTTGTATGTACTAGCAAGTACAGGGCCCTACTGTCCATCACCCAATCAGCTGGTGGTTGCAATTGCTGGGTTGGTTCTGTTTCCAGAGCAGTCTTCCACTGGAACCATTGAGTGTTGCAGTCCAGCCTGATTCTGCCCAGCACATACTCGGCCCCCACATAAACCAGTGGGAGCTGCAGCCTAGTCGGAGTGACCCACAATAACCCCCGCCAGACCCGCCCCCTATGCTGGTTTGCCAGTGTGTGCAGCAGACTACTCCAGTCTGTCCCACATCCCATTCAGCTCCCATACATATCAATGGACATTGAAGCCTAGTTGAACTCAACGAGCCGACTCTCCAGCACACTCACCTGCTGTTGGGTGCCTTTCTGTCTAGCCACCCCAGCCCCTGTCCTAGTTTTCGTGCCCTCCAGTGGGGGTGGTAACCCAAGAGGGAGGAGCCCACTATTTCCCTTCTAGGCCTCTCCCACTCCCAGATTATACACTCTCCAGGTGGTTCTGCAGTTTAACTTGACAGAATTAGCCCCCAGTGCCAGCATCTGCCAGCTGATACTGTGGCAAAGCCCAACCAACACTCACCCACTCTGATTTATGCTTGCACCAGTAGGAACAATCAGTGCAGTCTGACTTTTCCCTGATCTTGTCCACATGAGGCCAACAGGTGTAGTAACCCTGCTTAGTCTGGTCTGCCCCCATCCCAGCCCACACTCTCCAGTGGGAGCAGCTGTCAGCAGGGAGCACTCCCATAATGCCCCTGCCAGCTCTGCCCCCTCCCTTCCTGGTTCTCACGCGTGATTTTGGGCACTGCGGTCACATCAGGTACAGGTAACCTCACCTTGGCATTCCATAATGTGCACTGGTTTTTTGTCGCGACCAAACCTGGCTCAACCCACACTGTTCTGGTGCTCGGATTCGCCAGTGGATGATGTGAACTGATTCAGCCTGGTCTGCCCCCGACCCATGCCAAATGTATGCCAGTGAGGAACTTCCCATGGCCTCTTCTGGGCTGTTTCCTATCGTGCTTCTTGCGCTTACCTGCAGGGTCTGTGTCCTGCCAGAGGAGTTGCCCAGGCTCCTCCATCAGAACCTCTCCCAATGCCAGATTTTGCACATAAAAGGGGAGCCATGAGCCAGCCCTGCTCAGTCCACCTCCTGTCCTAGCAGGAACAGTGACTTTTCCTGACTGGCCTTCAACCCAAACTGGTCCTTGCTGTTGGATGTTTCAGCCCAGCCACGGCTCGTCCATACCCACATACAGCTCACACATGACTCAGTAGGGGTTGAGACCTAGCCTAGTCCATCCCACATCTACCCTGGTCCTCCAGGACACCAGAGGGTGTTGGAGTCTGGCCTGGCTTGGTGAGTCCAGTCCCAGTCCACACTTGTGTCAAGGGAGACTACAACCATATCCTGATCAGAACGCAGCCCCCATTCCAGCCCACGCGCCTGTTGGTGGGAACCTCAACCCAGCTAGAGTGTCCCCTTAGCTCCCCAACCAGGCCTGTTCCCAGCCATAGATCCTGTGCATGCCAGTGGTTGCTCTGACTCAGCTTGGCTCAGCCCCTCACCTGTCCCAACCTCTGCCTTAGACACTGTGGCTTAGCGTCCCTGGCTCATGCAGACCAGTAGGTGTAAGAGCCTAGCTTGGCATGACCTATGCTCCATCCTGGTCTCTAGTTTCACTTGTGGGCTAAGGTTTGCTCAGTCCTGCCTGGTCCACCCCGTTCCATTACCAATCCACACATTTGCCAGCCATTGGAGCTACTATGCCCAGCTTGTTCGACCCCCAGGTCTGGACCACATGTTCACCAGCGGGAGCTATGACTCGCCAAGGGAGTTTCCCAAGATCCTCCACTTAATCCACTCCCAGACCCAGTTCTCATACATGCCATTGGGTTTAGGCCAGGGCCCGGCGTAGTCTGGCCTTCCATTTGGCCTTGTATGAGCTGGTGAACGTTGCAGCCCAGCCCCACCCCACACCCTATTCAAGATGCACATTTGGGTGCTGCTGCCTTGAGCAGTCCAGACTGTTGTTGGTTCCTTTACCTGTGAGTGATGGCAGGCTCCTTGATCACACCTAGTTTAGTCCATCACCCCTTCAACTCTCGAGCTAACCAGTGGGGCTAGAAATTCCACAGGGTTTGTCCCTCACATTCCCCCACAGAATCTACCCCCAGATATGGTTCTCTTGTGTGCTACTTAATGTCATGGCCCTGCCTAAAGTGACCTGTCTCCTGATCCATCAACATGTCAGGCAATAGGATATGATCCTGCTAGACAAGCCCCGAGCCTTAGCTTTTGCATGGACTGGTGTTCGGTGATTGTGGAGAGCGGGACTTTGCCCCAAGATGGCGCTTGTTATTGTCTTCTCACGGCACAAAGGCAGTAAACAAGTTTTAGGAAGTTGTAGAGGATTGGTTCAAGGTCTCATGCAGTCTGCATGGTGTGCGCGTGATCAGAGTTGTGATTGGTGTATGTGTGTGTGATCAAGGCTGTGATTGGTGTGTTTGATGCGTGGCCAAGCAGCCCTGTTGCAATTGGCTGTTGATAGGGTTTTAACCCAAGTTTGAGAGAGAAGAAGAACAAAGAGGAGTAGTGGTAGAGTAGTAGTAGTAGTAGAAGAGGAAGCCTGTAAATATGCTGTAGTTACTGCCCTTCTGTATTATACTTGGATTTCTTGTTTTGTTATGTTATGTAATTAGTTTGTCCTTCAATAAATCCTCATAAGAGCAAGCACCTGTGTCGGAGCTTCACTCGCTGGACGAGGGACCCCGTTAGGTGATTACAAGTACTACACAGTATTTAAAGGAGTTTGGTATATCAGTCTTACCATAAAGATCATCTGGTCCCTCTCTTCCAACCTACTAGGTCTCATTACCCTCGCTAACCTTCAAAGGAAAAGTTGCTCTGTCGTTGGAAGTCTTTAGGATTGATTGACGTCCCAGAAGCACAGTGGGCTTAACATGAAGATACCTAAGCAGCAATTCAGAGCCCAAAACCCCAGAGTAGGACACCAGGCGGCCAGCAGGCAGAGCCTGGCGCCAGATGGTGCGCTGGACGCCCAGGGACAGGTCACTGTGGATGCAGTGGCTGGAATCAGGGCTCCGAGCATGGAGACGCTCCTGGCCTAGCACCCACCAGCAGCCAACAGGCTGCTGGAAATTTAAATCCCCAGGTCCTAAGCTCACCCCCTCTCCAATCTCATCCACAAGGCCCTGATGGTGGTGGGTGGGGCCTGCCCCCCGCCCCCCCCCCCCCCCCCCGTGTACTCACCGTCAAGGGATCAGTCTCTGGAGTTCCGACAGTCCCAGGGACAGGTTACCCCGTGGACGCGGTGACTGGAATCGGGGCTCCGAGCATGGAGATGCTCCCGGCCTGGCTGGGTCTCTCATTTTGTTGGCAGGGCCCCGAAGTTCTTGGGCCATAGACAAGATGAGATTCTTTTCTTTTTCTTTGAAGGATTTATTAGAGAATCATTAGCCAAGGGGAAGCAGAGAAGGCTGAGTCCAGGAAGTAGAAGAGGAGAGGCCGAGGGCAGAGGGGTGCCTGGAGACCCATGGACACGGGGAAGCAGTGGCGACAACACAGTAGTCTTGCAGTAACCAGATACCCCAGGGGTGGTCAGCGACCAGTGGTAGACAGTGTGTCTGGACTCTGCCATTCTCCATTCTTACAGTGTCTGGATACAGTTAAATAGAAGAACGATGGGCTTACGACTGTTTCCTGAATGACTCTATTTTTGCAATAAAATAGGGGAAATCTGTTGCAAGTGAGGGGAAATCACGGAGCCTTTGGAACCGTACCATTAAATTATTATTTTTTAAAAAAAAGAAAGATTTATTTTATTGGGAAGGCAGATCAGATCTATGGAGAGAAGGAGAGACAGAGAAAGATTTTCCATCTGCTGGTTCACTCCCCAAGTGACCACTATGGCTGGAGCTGAGCCAATCTGAAGCCAGGTGCTTATTTTGGGTCTCCACGTGGGTGCAGGGTCCCAAGGCTTTGGATTGCCCTCCACTGCTTTCCCAGGCTACAAACAGGGAGCTGGATGGGAAGTGGAGGAGTCGGGACACGAAGCAGCACCCACCTGGGTTCCTGGTGCCTGTGTAGGATCATGGACAAAATTAAGCAAAATCAAGCAGATTTTCTATGGCCCCTGGGAGAGGGAGAGGGAGTGAAAAATTAGCACTTAACAAGCACAGAGGCGCTGTGGGAACCTCCATCCACTTACAAACGCCTGGCTGCATGAAAATTTCAGCTCAACACAGAAAGAAAGAGCCTCACGCCTGGACTCCTGGCCCCCAGCGCCATTGGGAGGACTGCCACGTTCACCTCCTCCCCCAAAAGCCCAGAGGGGCCAAAGAACACTGGATTTCTCAAACTCAAACCAGGAGAGCTGGTCTGACCGGGATGGGATTCGCACCTGAAATCAGCCCAGCCCAGGGAAACCTCGGGCAGGGGGTTGCTGTTGCTGGCTTCCGGCTTGGGAAGGAGGGAGCTGGCTTTTCAGAGTTTTCCTGCTTAACCTCTTAGGGACCATGGCTCCCAGATCTGGAGAGGCCGTGGGAGGTCACTGAAGAGGAAATGAATGCTCCCGGAAGCTAAGAGCTAACGAGAGCCAGGAACCACACCTGCTCCACAGGGCAGCTCCCACAGCTGGGCTGGCATCTGTCTGAAACCCACCCGACCTTTTACCTACCTGCCATGTCCGGGGGGTGGGGGGCCTTGCCTTGCCTTGCTTACCTTTCAGAAGTTATTTAGGGTGAAGGAATGATTGAATGAATTGTGGGTCCCTGCTCTGTCCATTCCCCATACCTCTGTGCAGGTCAGGGTCACCCTGTCAAAGCAGGCAACTTTTGCACTGTTGCCATGGTAACGGCACTTTTAAAGAACTCTTAGAAATAACAGCTGCAGGCCATGCAGGACAAAAACAGTGAATCTTTTTTTTTTTTTTTTTTGGTTGCTGTTTGTTTTTCTGTCCAAGCTGACCAGGGTGCGTACAAAGCAGGGAACAGCCAGGGCAGATCTCCAAGACCCCCCTTGGGGGGGAGTCACCTGCTATGTGGATCCTGGTTTTCCAAGCTGAAGTCTCCTGGACAAATCTGCCTTCCAACGGTATTGGGGTTGTCACCCCACTCTTCCCACATCAGCGACGACAAGGCTGGGATTGGTGAGCGGTCAACAGCATGAGGCCATGGGGTTGATAGACTTGCAGCTCAAGGCAGGAACGTGACTGCTTCGTGAGCTAGTCAGTACAAGCCTGTAGGGCCTGGACATTGAAAACAGCTTCTTAAGACCATTACAAACAAACGCAAATGAAAATGGCAAACTAACCACGGTTACCAAGAACTATCAAAGAACTGTGTTGACCCAGCGGGTAAAGTGAGAGCTGGCACTGCAGGGATGGCTGAACAGGAAACCATATAGGACGACGACAGGTCCTTGAAAACAGTCACACTCGAAAGATCCCACAGAGCACTAGAGAAAATGAAAATATTATCAGGGTTACTCCCCTACTCACGAGGAAAATAGAAAAGCAACAAGACCAAACCCGTCCCAGGGGCATTCTGCCAAAACTCTCGGGAGGGATGAGTAAGAGGCCTTCTGCCTGGTTCCTGGAAGTGGCAGGAAATACACTGCACTTAGCTGACTGCGGCCAGCTGCCATCCCAGTGTTGGAGTCGTTGAATTTTTTTTATAAAGATTTATTTATTTTTATTGGAAAGGCAGATCAGATTTATGGAGAGGAGAGAAAGATTTTCCATCTGCTGGGTCACTCCCAAAAAGGCTGCAATGGCCAATGCTGAGCCAATCCAAAACCAAGAGCCAGGAGCTTCTTCCAGGTCTCCCACGCAAGTGCAGGATCCCAAGGCTTTGGGCCGTGCTCGACTGCTTTCCCAGGCCACAAGCAGGGAGCTGGATGGGAAGTGGAGCATTCAGGACATGAACCGGTGCCCATATGGAATCCTGGTGCAAGCAAGCTGAGGATTTAGCCACTGAGCCATCACGCTGGGCCCTGTAGTCATTGAATTTTTAGACTGCTCCTGTGGAAAGTGTTCCTATTTTAGACTTGAGACAAAGTAACAAGCTTGTCTGAGGCTATACAGCTACTTACGTGGCAGGTGCAAATTTATAGCTCATCAATAGCTGTAACACAAAATCCAAGAATGAGTGCTTGTAAGAGACCAGCCAAGCAGTCTAAGGAACACTGACCAATAGACTACTACACAGCTACACAAAAGAAAAAGGCAAAAAATCTATTTTGTAAAATGAGAAGAGCTAAACACATAACAGCAAGGCGCAGACTGGACTGCACAGTGTGCTAACTTTGCATAACAAAGAGAAGAAGATGAGAGGACTCAGGATTATAAAGACATCGATTCTTTCTAGTTAACTTAGAAATTTCTTTTTTCTTAACCAGGCGAACTAGGTTTAGGAACAAAGAAAATTCTTTTTTTTTTTTTTAAAGATTTATTTTTATTGGAAAGTCAGATATACAGAGAGGAGGAGAGACAGAGAGGAAGATCTTCCGTCCGATGATTCACTCCCCAAGTGAGCCGCAACGGCTGTGCGGGTCCGAAGCCAGGAGCCAGGAACTTCCTCTAGGTCTCCCACGAGGGTGCAGGATCCCAAGGATGTGGGCCATCCTCTACTGCTGTCTGGTTCGTCGACCACCAGGATAAGAAAAAAGCCTTGGCCAGCTGTTGACGAGAGGCCTTTACTGGGGGGAATTCTGCTCTCAGGCCTTTTCCCTGAGCAACGCAGAAGCAGGGAGAAAGCAGGGAGCCCCTCGGACGAAAGGTGTGGACGAAAAGGGCGCGCAAAGAAGCCTGCAGGCGACTTTCACACCCCTCCTGGCGCTGAAGCCAGGGCTGGTGCCGCTCCGGTCCTTACTGCGAGAGGAAATGGCGGCCCGACCGTGTCCACTGCCTTGGTGACGCTGCATCTATACCGTGTCTTTTGGATGAGGTCTGAGGTCTGAGTGGCGTGGTTCTGACGCAAACTCCGCCCTGCTCTGTGACCACAGAAACCTTCACTTTCCCAGGCCACAAGCAGGGAGCTGGATGCAAGTGGAGGAGCTGGGCAGATGAACCAGAGCCCATATTGGATCCTGGCGCTTAGGGGCGGGGTGGTGTGTATTAACCAACTGAACTTTAATTTACTCTTAAAGTATGCTGAAAGATGCTGGGGTGGGTTGTGGCATAGTGCGTAAAGCTACTGCTGTGATACCTGCATCCCACAAGGGCACCAGTTTGTGTTCTAGCCGCTCCACTTCTAATCCAACTTCCTGTTAAAGGCCTGGGAAAAGCAGTGGAAGATGGCTTAAGTGCCTGGGCCCATGCACCCATGTGAGAGACCTGGATGGAGTTCTAGGCTCTCCTGTCTACGTTGGATCTGGCTGTTGCAACCATCTGGACAGTGGACCGCCAGATGGAAGGTCTCTTCCCTTCTCAGAGTCAAATAAAGAAGTAAGAGGAAAGCTGGCTCTTGGCTCCCACCTGCTGCTCTGTGGGGACACAAATCTAGGATGTTAGGAAGAGTGTTTATTGGCCAAGCTTGGTGACCAAGCAGGAGCCACTGCGTGGCTGCCAAGTCAGGCGTTTCTAAGCTCTCATCCTCCAATCCGCTTGAGAGATGAACAGTACCAAGTTTCCACACATTGAATTAACTAAATGGCAGGAGACAGAAAAAGGAGCTGCCACAGCCCAAAGTTTCCCTCTAGTTTATTAATCTGAAGTAGCACAACAGGAGACAGGAGGGGCCGGGTTTGTGGAGCCTCTGGTTTCACTTCTGCGCAGAGGTGGGCCGTGGGAGTGGAGCCTGAAGGGGCAGGGTACAGGCAGCAGGTGCTGAGAACTGGACAAGCGAAACGCCCAGGTCCAGAACAGCTGGCTTGGGGCTCGGGGACGCAGAGTACCTTCAGGTCACTGAAGAGGGGCAGGAAAACCTCATACCCTGCTGGTGGACGTGTCCAACGATGCCTCACAGTGGACTAGCTCATTGGTCCCTCGGACAGTTGAACACAGTGTCACCATAGGAGCCACCACATCCACTCCCGGGCCATTTCCCAAGAGAACAGAAAATCGACTTTCCCCACAACTTGTGTGTGAATGTTCATGGCAGCACTGGTCACGGACCACCCACCGGTCCACCCTCAGACGAAGGAGTAAGGCAGCGTGCCGTGCCCACGCCACGAGAGACCATTCAGTGACAGCAGGGGGAGAGGAGACGACGCAGGGCGACCCAGAAAACACACCAAGGAGCCACATGCCAGACTCCTCACTGTGTGAGTCCCCTTGTGCCACACATCTAGACTGGCAGAGTGGAACCACACATGGTGCCAGGATTTGGGGCTGCAGGGGAAGTGGGGGTGACAACCGGGGGACATGGGCCTTGGTTTTGGGGGAGGAAAAGGTTCCACTGGATGATGACAGCTGTACTTTGGGAGCAGAGGGGAGAAGAACCACTGGATTTCACCTGCTGCCGTGGTAGAGTACAGGTGTCTCCCAGACAGACGTCAGGACGCAGCATAGACAGAACTCAGAAATGCATGGGGCGCTAAGAGACGTCTGGAAGGCTTCAGATTGGCTTCATTTACAACAAGCAAAGCCAGCTAGAATCTGACCCCTAGACAACCAGTTTGGAGCCTCTTTTTTTTTCAGCCAAAAATTCTGTTCTCTGGATACAAAAATGGGGACGGGGTCACCACCTAACAGCAATGTGGAGGCTCAACCGGCCAATCTTCCACCTCTAAGCACCAGCATCCCATATGGGTGCTTGTTTTTGTCCCAGCTGCTCCACTTCTGACCCTGTGCCCTGTTTGTGGCCTGAGAAAGAAGCGGAGGACAGCCGAAAGCCTTGGGACCCTGCACCTGTGTGGGAGACCCCGAAGAAGATCCTGAGTTCGGATCAACGCAGCTCTGGCTGTTGCGTCCACTTGGGAAGTAAATCAACAGATGGAAGATCTTCCTCTCTGTCTCTCCTCTCTGTATATCTGACTTTCCAGTAAAAATATTTGAAAAAATCTTTAAAAAAATGTTTAAAAAATTGGAAAAAAAAAACACATCTTTTTTTTATTTGAAAAACAAAGTTACACAGAGAGAGGTAGAGGCCCAATGGCCAGCACCAAGCCAGGAGCTAGGGACTGCATCCCGGTCTCCCATGTGGGCGCAGGCGCTCAAGGACTGGGGCCGTCCAAGGCTGCTTTCCCAGGCACATTAGCAGAGAGCTGGATTGGGAGTGGAGCAGCTGGGACTTGAACTGGTGGTTCTTTGAAATGGCAGCATTGCAGCAAATGGCTTCACCCACTTTGCTTCCCGTAGTGGCTCCTCTTCAGTGTTTCCCAAAAACCCTGTCTCCTTTTCTATTTCCATCTCCCCTGGGCCCGTGGGGCAGTGTATCTGTTCTGAGTGCCCTTGATGTCCATGTCCATACCATGACTCCTGTCTGCTCACTGCCTCGCCTTCCTCCTCCCTCGTTTCCTTCTGGCCTGAAGAACGTCTTCTTTTTCCAGGGCCAAAACCTCTGTGGGGACACAGGCATTCGTCTCCCTAACCCCAGTCCGCTCACTTCCGGGCAGCTCCTTCCCTCGCTGCGGTCATCCACTTGGCTGCCATCTGCTCATTGCTCAACTTCCTGCCCAACGTTTTCTGACCCCTACACCCACCTGTGTGGCTTCCCCCGCTATCATCACTTCCTTCCTCCCTAGCATGGATTCCACAATCCTTGAGCTTGACCGTGTTCTCCACAACACCCTGACTTCCATCGACGCATCTCCCTGCTGCACCTGCCTAGAAACCCCAGTTTGGCCCTGACCACACCTGGGGTGCTCTTGGTGTTGTGGGGCATCTTACGGCCACTGAACTCATGGGCATCAGCCGCGGGCAGCCTGAGCACCAGCTACACATGTCCCTCAAACAGAGATAGGGGGCCTGGCTGCGTGGCCTAGCGGCTAAAGTCCTCGCCTTGAAAGCCCCGGGATCCCATATGGGCGCCGGTTCTAATCCCGGCAGCTCCACTTCCCATCCAGCTCCCTGCTCGTGGCCTGGGAAAGCAGTCGAGGACGGCCCAAAGCTTTGGGATCCTGCACCCACGTGGGGGACCTGGAAGAGGTTCCTGGTTCCCGGCTTCAGATTGGCGCGTACCGGCCCGTTGCGGCTCACTTGGGGAGTGAAACATCGGATGTAAGATCTTCCTCTCTGTCTGTCCTCCTCTCTGTATATCCGGCTTTCCAATAATAATAAAATCTTTAAAAAAAAAAAAAAAAAAAAACAAAAAAACAGAGATAGGACCACATCCTGATAAACCCGCCATAAACAACAGCACCTGCCCTGTCTCGGGCCACGTGGTGCCCGGTTGCTGTGGGGCTCGGCCAGCAGCACCCCTCGCTTCGCTCCCCCAGAACCGAGAGTTGAAAGGAAGCTATTTGGTTAACATGCCGCAGGCAGTGTCATTGTGCTCTTGGCAACACACAGAAGGACACGCCGGCCTGGCCCAGCACCGTGAGAGGAACATGGCATGCAGCAAGCACAGGCTGGAGGCTGGCCTAGCTGGTGAGACACTTTAGAGTGCCTGGGGTTCAATAACCAGCGCCAGCTGCTGACCCCAACTTCCTATCAAGCTAATGGATCTGTCAGAATCAAAGAAAGACATAATACTCAAAAAAAAAAAAAAAAAGTCACTTTGGGTCCCAGTGTAGCGGCCCTTCCTTGCACCAGGATCCAAGATGGGCACTGGTTCCTATCCTGGTTGCTCCACTTCCTGCTTGTGGCCTTGGAAAGCAGTCGAGGACAGCCCAAAACCTTGGGAGCCTGCACCCGTGTGCGAGACCCAGAAGAAGCTCCTGGCTCCTAGCTTCCTAGTTAGCCTAGCTCAGCTATTGCAGCCACTTGGGGAGTGAACTAACAAGCAGATCTTTCTCTTTGTGTCTCCTTCTCTCTGTGCACCCAACTTTCCAATAAAGAACAAATCTTAAAGAAAAGTAATAAATAAAAAATAAAAATAGGGGCCCAGGACAGTAGCCTAGCAGCTAAAGTCCCTGCCTAGCACGCACTGGGATCCCATATGGGCACCGATTCTAATCCCGATGGCTCCGCTTCCCATCCAGCTCCCTACTTGTGGCCTGGGAAAGCAGCCGAGGACGGCCCAAAGCCTTGGGACCCTGCATTCATGTGGGATACCAGGAAGAGGCTCTGGGCTTCTGGCTGCAGATCAGTGCAGATCCGGCTATTGCAGCCACTTGGAGAGTGAACCAGCAGATGGAGGATTTTTCTCTATTTCCTTATCCGTGTGCATCTGACTTTCCAATAAAAAATAAACAAATCTTTTAAAAAATAAGTAATAAATAAAAAAATTTTTTAAAATCACTTCTGCATTTCCATGAAGTCGGAAAACTGCACCTCGGGGTTGTCTGAACTTGACTTCCGTCAGTCTGCCCTCCAGGCCCTAAGTAGCCACCTGTGACTGTCACCTTCTATGACGCCTAGAACCCTTCCTCCACTCCATCATGCCACCAACGCCCCTGGGGGGAGACGTCTCTCCTCTCCTCCTGGGCAAGGCAGCCCCCCAGCTCCCCTCCGACCCCCAAAGTCTTGTTGTTGGTTCCATGATGCTGTCTCAGCTTCTGTCACTTGCCCTGTGCCCTGGTTCTGTGCCAAGAGCAAGTTGGGCACCTCGCACTTCTCCCCAGTGTGCCCAGGGCCTGGATTGGGCAAGCAACCTGGCCCTCGTGGCTGCACAAACCACGGCCCTTGTTGAAAGGGCCTCTGCCGCCCCTGCCTCCCCATCTGCTCCTTGGGGCAGCCAGGCGTTGGCTCCCCAACTCCACCCAATCTCCATTCACAGATGCGGCTTTTCCTGTGGCAGGTGGGGGGACAGAGGGGTCTGTGGAAACCCAGGGGAGAGACGCTGAGTCCAGTGTGTGGAGGGGCTGTCTTAGGGAGGTGACCACAGGGCAAGCCTGGAAGGATGAATAGATGTTGATAAACAGAGGGACAGTAGGGCTTCAATTAAAAACAAACATATATTTACTTATTTTTATTTAAAAGGCAAATCTACAGAGAGAAGGAGAGATAGAAAGATCTTCCATCTGCTGGTTACTCCCCAATTGGCAACAACAGCTAGAGCTAAGCCGATCTGAAACCAGGAGCCAGGAGCCTCTTCCTGGTCTCCCACGTGGGCACAGGGTCCCAAGGCTTTGGGTCGTCCTTGACTGCTTTCCCAGGCCACAAGCAGGGAGCTGGATGAGAAGCGGAGCTGCTGGGATTAGAACTGGTGCCCATATGGGATCCAGGGCATACAAGGCGAGGATTTAGCCACTAGGCTATCACACCAAACCCAAGGGGGGTTTTGTTTGTTTTTTAACGGCAAAGTTACAGAGAGAAGAAGAAACAGCGCCATCATTCGCCTGCTGGTTCACTCTTCAAATACCCTCAGTGGTTGAGTCAGGTTTAAGGGGCCAGGAACTTCATCCAGGTTGGAGCTAGCATTGTGGCGTAGTCATTCCACATGAGCATGGGTTCAAATCCCGGCTGCTCCACTTCTGACCCAGCTCCCTCCTAATGTGCCTGGGAAAGCAGTGGAGGAGGGCTCTGGTCATTGTGACTCTGCATCCACGTGGGAGACCTGGAAGAGGCTCCTGGCTCCTGGCTTTGGATCAGCTCAGCTCCAGCCCTTGCAGCCATTTGGGGAGTGAACTAACAGATGAAACCACCCTTTCCCTCCTCTGTAACTCTGACTTTCAAATAAATATACAACTCTTTTTGAAAAAGGTGTCAGGAGCTCAGGAGTCGTGGAACTGCCAGCAGCTGCAGGTCCCTGATGTTGGCGTGGGGACAGAGGAGGAAGGACGTGTCATGCTATGGATTGCCTGGGCTTGGTTCTAGCCCCTGTGGGACCCAGAGCGTCGCAGAGCGCAGAGATCAGGGTACTGCAGCTCTCAGGCTCCACCATCACAGCCCGAAACAGCTACGGGCTGAAGTTTGCCAACTCCTAACCCAACGCGCATCGAGTGCCATAATTAGATCTGTGCTGAAGGCTGAGGGATCAGAGCAGGGGTGATTAAGTCAGCCGCAGAGGCAGGTGGAGAAGCCGCGGCCGCCGTCTGTGGTGTGCAGGTGGGCAGTGGTGAGGATCGGGCTTAGTGGATGGATTAGGGGTTCCAGGTAGAGAGAGACCTGGGAGGCTCTGAAAAGCCAGGGAGGGAGGAGTGGATAGCACCACTCTTGTCCTCAAAGTGCCTTTTCAGGAGATCTTCTGGAGAGCAAATGCTGGGTTTGGGAAGGGTCTTCCCTGGGCTCCCCTGGGCATCCAGAGACCTGCCCACTTTGCAGAAGGTCTTTCAAGTGGTTGCACAAGAAACTGCCGACAGACCAAGCGAGGCGGGGCAGCCAGTGAGAGAGGTGGGGAAATCTGCCCGGGAAGCCCTCACTCATTTCCTGACCTGCACCTCGAGGTCCGGTTGGACACAGTGAAAGGGACCTGCCAAGCTTATTTGGTGACAGGTGTCGCCCCTGAAGCTGTTTCAGGTCTCTTGTGGGGTGCTGGATCCGGAGAGGACTCCCACGCCTGCTCCCCTCCTACACCCCAAACTCCCCCTACTACCCCCCCACCCCCCCACCCCCCCACCCCGCCTCAGTGCTTCAGATCTGCTGCCCTGGAGGAGCCGAACCTGCTCCTTTTCCTCTGCAGTGTGCTCTATGTGTGGACCGGCTGCGAGGCCCTACAATCCAGGTCCTCCTCTGGCCTCAAAGCCTAGTAGGTGCCTCAGGAGCTGCCTCGGGTTGGGTGGGGCTGGTGGGCTGCCCTCAGATCTCCTTGGGGAACAGTGGAGACACACAGACCCTTGAGCGTTGGGGGGCGGGGAGCTGGGGCTGAGGAGGAGGCCATGTGGAGTGCTGGCTGAGCTGTCCTTCAGTTCTTGGGTCAGAACAGGGACGCTGATGACATCAGCTCAGCATTTGTCTCCCGCAGTGTCCTGCTGCCAGCGGTGGCTAGTGCGGTTAGGAGGGCCACGCGCACGGAGAGGGGGACAGGTCAGCGATGGGGCTGGGGGGCAGCTGAAGGGGGCTGTGAAGGCGACGTCCACCTGGGTGGAGTCCCGCTCTTGATTTCTGTGTCCTACTGACGTGAACCCTGGGAGGCAGCTGCCAAGGCTCAAGCGTGTGGGTCGCTGGCACCACAGGGGCACCTGGAGCGCATGCCCAGCTCCCGGCCTCGGCCCGGCCTCGGCCCGGCCTCTGAGAACACTGAGTAGTCGGTGGATGGGAACGATGTCAGCTGCTCTCTCCCCAGAGTCCAACACGGCTCTCTGCTTCCTCCGCTGCTCTCGGCGTCTTTGCGGCTGCCACATGTTCCCTGGGCAGACACAGCCTCCTTCCCAGGCTTCCTGCTGCCCGTGCCTCCCCCGGGGCCTGCTTTGGTGGAATGAGCCTGAGGGTGTCATCTCGCTTCCTGTTCAGGGCTCTGCTTGTTGTCCTGCTTGAATAGCCACTCTGGCTCACATCTGCTCTGCGTCCCTCTCGCAAACTGCTGCCTGGCTGACCTGGTGGCGCTCCATGGAGGGAGTGAGCAAAGCGCCACTTCTCCCACTGCTGCAGCCCCCCTCCTAATAGCTCCCAGCTCAAGGAAGCAGGGACTGAACAAATGTGGAACAAGCAGATCCATCTAAGAGGCTCTTTCCTGCCTGGGGTCCAGGGGCTCCTTCCGGAAGTCGAAAACTGAGCCGATGCATTCTTATTTGTGCCACTCTGGGTCTCCCCAATCAAAGAGCCCATGTGGACCAAGTTTGCTCCTCCACTAAAGACTTTATCCTGAGCCCAGCACAATAGCCTAGTCCTCGCCTTGAACACGCCAGGATCCCATATGGGAGCCAGTTCGTGTCCCAGTGTCCCCACTTCCCATCCAGCTCCTTACTTGTGGCCTGGGAAAGCAGTCAAGGACAGCCCAAAGCTTTGGGACACTGCACCTGCATGGGAGACCCAGAGGAGGCTCCTGGTTTCGGATCGACTCAGCTCTAGCCATTGCGGCTGCTGGGGACAGAGGATCTTCCTCTCTGTCTCTTCTCTTCTTATATCTGACTTTCCAATAAAAATAAAATAAATCTTTTTAAAAAATGACTTTGTCCTAAGCAGGACAGGAAGCAGCAAAGGCCATGGTGGGGTAGGGGGCATGATCCTTTGAGAAAGATGGAGCAGGGCACTCACGGAGGGAGAGCAAAGGGAGTGGATGCTTGCAAGACAAAGCCCTTAAGGGAGAGTGCCCACTGGAAAAACAGGAGCAGGGGACATCAACCTTGACACCACTACGGGGTGAGTTGGTTGGGGACCACAAAAGGACAAAATAAATGGCTCTTGCAGACCAGGCAGAGCCTGTGTACTGCGGCACGAGATTTCGGCTTGATTCCCAGGGTAAGTAGTAGCCCCTGCACACACGATGAGATCCAGGTGAACGCAAACAGATCCTGGCAGCTGGGGTGGGGTGTATGCAGGGGGCCAGCCGTCTCGGGGATCCAGCCAGAAGCTGTTGGCAAGCGTCCAAGTGTGCGGGGTTGGTGCCGGGGGCTGGGGGAAGATTGAGATCAGTGTGCAGACTTGACAGGTACTTTAGGGCTACAGTTGGTGGAGCTTGGCATCAAGTCAGAGGGAGGAGGCGGGAGAGCGAGATGAAGCAAGGCAGATGTGTTTCTTGCTCCGGCGATGACAGGCAGGTTGGTGCCCCTTGGCAAGGCTGCTGGGAAGAGGCACGTGGAGGGACAGACACAGAACTAGAGCTGTGGAGAGGGAACCTGGGGCGCTTTGTGCCACAGGGGCCAAGACTGACTCCACAACCAGGAGAGGACACCTGTGCCACACACAGCCAACTTCATGAGAAGCGCGGAGGATCCAGAAAGAAAGAGCTAAATGACCCCTGCACCACCCTGAGTTGAAAGAAGTTGGACCGTCAGACAAGCTGGGCATAGTAGCTCCAACAGCTGGCAAATGTGTGGATTGGTAATGGAACAGGGTGGACCAGGCAGGACTGAGCAAACCTTAGCCCACAAGTGAAACTAGAGACCAAGATGGAGCATAGGTCATGCCAAGCTAGGCTCTTACACCTACTGGTCTGCGTGAGCCAGGAACGCTAAGCCACAGTGTCTAAGGCAGAGGTTGGGACAGGTAAGGGGCTGAGCCAAGCTGAGTCAGAGCAACCACTGGCATGCACAGGATCTATGGCTGGGAACAGGCCTGGTTGGGGAGCTAAGGGGACACTCTAGCTGGGTTGAGGTTCCCACCAACAGGCGCGTGGGCTGGAATGGGGGCTGCGTTCTGATCAGGACATGGTTGTAGTCTCCCTTGACACAAGTGTGGACTGGGACTGGACTCACCAAGCCAGGCCAGACTCCAACACCCTCTGGTGTCCTGGAGGACCAGGGTAGATATGGGATGGACTAGGCTAGGTCTCAACCCCTACTGAGTCATGTGTGAGCTGTATGTAGGTATGGATGAGCCGTGGCTGGGCTGAAACATCCAACAGCAAGGACCAGTTTGGGTTGAAGGCCAGTCAGGAAAAGTCACTGTTCCTGCTAGGACAGGAGGTGGACTGAGCAGGGCTGGCTCATGGACCCACTGGTATGCGTGAGATCTGGCACTGGGAGAGGTTCTGATGGAGGAGCCTGGGCAACTCCTCTGGCAGGACACAGACCCTGCAGGTAAGCGCAAGAAGCACGATAGGAAACAGCCCAGAAGAGGCCATGGGAAGTTCCTCACTGGCATACATTTGGCATGGGTCGGGGGCAGACCAGGCTGAATCAGTTCACATCATCCACTGGCGAATCCGAGCACCAGAACAGTGTGGGTTGAGCCAGGTTTGGTCGCGACAAAAAACCAGTGCACATTATGGAATGCCAAGGTGAGGTTACCTGTACCTGATGTGACCGCAGTGCCCAAAATCACGCGTGAGAACCATGAAGGGAGAGGGCAGAGCTGGCAGGGGCATTATGGGAGTGCTCCCTGCTGACAGCTGCTCCCACTGGAGAGTGTGAGCTGGGATGGGGGCAGACCAGACTAAGCAGGGTTACTACACCTGTGGGCCTCATGTGGACTAGATCAGGGAAAAGCCAGGCTGGGCAGATTATTCCTACTGGTGCAAGCATAAATTAGAGTGGGTGAGGGTTGTTTGGGATTAGCAGCAGAATCAGCTGGCAGATGCTGGCATAGGGGGCTAATTCTGTCAAGTTAAACTGCAGAACTACCTGGAGAGTGCGCAATCTGGGAGTGGGAGAGGCCTGGAGGGAAATAGTGGGCTCCTCCCTCTTGGGTTACCACCCCCACTGGAGGGCACGAAAACTAGGACAGGGGCTGGGGTGGCTACACAGATCCAACAGCATCTGTGTGGGCTGCATAGTGGATCTGGTTAGATGGAACTAAGCTTTAATACCCAATGACATGTATGGGAGCTGAATGGGATGTGGGACAGACTGGACTAGTCTGCTGCACATACTGGCAAACCAGGCTAGGGGGCGGGCCTGGTGGGAGTTATTGTGGGTCGCTCCGACTAGGCTGCAGCATCCACTGGTTTCTGTGGGGGCCGAGTATGTGCTGGGCAGAACCAGGCTGGACTGCAACACTCAATGGTTCCAGTGGAAGTTGGGGTTGAAAACAGAACCAACCCAGCAATTGCAGCTACCAGCTGATCGGGGCGATGGACTAAGCCAGGCCCTGTACTTGCTAATACATACAAGATTCTGGCCTGGCAACACCTCAAAGTTTCTTTGGAGATCTCCCCAATTGAAATGCTGGACTCAGAAACCTAACCAAGAAAAGACAGAGGACAGAACAAGTCAGTCAACCATCTCAGGTATATATATGTTGGCAGCGAAATACTGGGCAAATGGAGACTCTATGATGGACTATGTCAATCAGTGGATTCTTCAAAGACCTCATCAAGCTTGGAGTGGCAAGATTGGCAGCGATTCATAATTGTTGAACTATCGAAACCACTTGAGCAAGAACCTCGGAGCATGCCCTACATCTGGGACCTGGGAGGGTGAGAAATTGGGTGGGCCTTCTCCGTTAATACCCCCCTTTAAACATGAAGGAAACAATATGGAAATAATAATCTTACCCAATTTCCTATAGCCCTTGAACCTTTTTTACCCTAATTAACTATGTAAAGATTGTCAAAAATTAAAAACAAAACAAAAAAAACAAAACCTTTCAGGTTGCAGTCTGTCTCTCTCTGGCTTTTGCTCTAAAACAAGCAAATAAATCACTTAAAATAAAAAAGAAAGAAACAAAGAAAGGAGTTGGACCATTGCCCCTGCTGATGGTGGTATGAGCCGGTGCTGCAGGCTTGGTCCTCTGAGTGGTGACGGTGGGAGGGGTGGGGCCCTGAAGAGGTGGAGCTTAACGGGAGGCAGTGAGATCTTGCAGTGGGGGTGGGAAGGGGTCGGAAGGCATGAAGGTGGAGAACTGTGGGCATGGTGAGGGGCTGTGGCTGTGGCCTGGGACCCCCATGAAAGAAGCGAGGCTGGCTGCTCTCAGCTCTCAGCTCGGTCTTCTGGTCTCCCTCCTGGCCATGCCGTCTGCACTGTGATGCCATTGTTTCTAAAGGTCTCACCAAGCTGAGCCGATGCCCTTAACCCTCCCAGACCAGGTGCCAAATAACCGTTTTGTCTTGTACACTGCCAGGGCTTTGGGCTTTTGCCAAAGCAACAGAGAGCAGGCCAATAGAAAAGCACAGTGTGCCGGACACATCCTCTGAACGCTGAGGGCGTGGCGGAGAAGGACCCGAGAATTGACGAGTGTAAGGAGGGTGGGTCGAATTAATTATGTACTCCCCAAAATGGTGTGAGTCCTAACAGCCAGCACCCAGAAGGTGGGCTTTTTGTAAGCATGATTGCTGCTGAATTAGGGAATTGAGGTGGAGTCCTGAACCGTTTATGCCCACGGGATTGCCAACACAAATGTCATCCGTGATCAGGCCTGACATGACTGCTGTGTTGGCACGAAGCTGGCTGCGTGAAGCAGGCACGTGGAGGGAAGGGGCGAGTGACGTGTCTGCAAACCAAGAATGAAGGCCAGTGCAATGGCTCAACTGGCTACGCCCCTGCCTGTTTCTTGGCCCATGCCCATCCACGCTGACTGCCCTGGGAGGAACAAGGAGTGCCATCTGAGATTTCTAAAAAGGATCACTGTGTTTGCTTGTTTGAAAGGCAAGGTTGCAGAGAGAGATGTATTCCACCCGCTGCTTAACAACCCAGTCACCACGGCCTGCCTGGGTCAGGCCCGCGTCAGGAGCCTGGAACTCCAGCTAGGTCTCGGACGTGTTACTTGAGCTTTTAGCAGGGAGCTGGGTCAAACATGGAGCAGCCGGGACTGAGACTGTTGCTGTCATGTGGGGTGCCAGCATTGCAGGTGGCAGCTTAGCCCACTGCACTGTCGCTGTCCCGCAGCGATGGACGTGGTGCACGGAGCCGGTAATAACACGCTTGGACTACTGACTGATGATCAATAGCCACAATTTATTAGGGCCAACAGACTTTATATGCTGAGGGTCATACAGGATTAGGGTAGAGATACTTAGTTCATCAACAGAACCATCAACTTTCTATGCCTTAGTCTGGAAGTCCTTTTGCCTTGTATATTGCTTCCCACTCAACTGTTCTTATACAAATGATATCTCATCAGGTATACAAAAGGTAGCCATACAGTTGTTCTCATGCAAAGGATATCCAATCAGTCACACACAAGACATCCATTCAGTTGTTTATCATACAACTATTGTCCCATCAACTGTAATCCTGTGCTCGCTGACTACGCTCACTGACCTGCGGTCACAATGTCCTCCTACACTGCACCACGTGGTGGCCTTAGCCCTTTGTAGACGCGTCAGTTTCAGCTTGCTCAGTGACTCCTCCACGGTCTCCCCTGATATCCAGGAGGGAGGCGTTCATGACTGCCCAGGACAGCCAAATCCACAGATGCTCCCATGTCTGCTATGAAATGGCGACGTTATCCACACGTAGCCACCACAATAGGACCTCTGTATATGTTCAGTGCCCATGCAGCCATCCTAGGTTTGACCGCACTTCCTGTCTGTTGCTAGCTGAACCTGCGCAAGCGGAGCCTGCAGGTTTAGGGGTGAGGGGCTGGAGGGGCGAGTGGGCTCCCAGCCATGACCTCGCTTCTTCTTTGACTCCCATTGAGTGTCACATGGTGTAGCAGGGCAGGTTCAAGCTGGAGGGGGAGGACTGAGCTTGCGCCTTGCTGGCATTAAGGTTTGCAGAGAGTCCTGATTCAGCCAAACACACCTGCCACTGAACAATTTACTTGACTATTTTTATTAGAAAGTAAGATACACAGAGAGGAGGAGAGTTGATTCCATCCATTGATTCATTCCCCAAGCAGCTGCAATGGCTAGAGCTGAGCCAATCCGACACTAGGAGCCAGGAACTTCCTCCAGGTCTGTCACAGCAGGTGCAGGGTCCCAAGGCTTTGGGTCATCCTCGACTGCTTTCCCAGGCCACAAGCAGGGAGCAGGACAGGAAGTGGAACTGCCGGGATGAGAACCGGTGCCCATATGGGATCCTGACACATTCAAGGCAAGGACTTTAGCCTCTAGGCTACAGTGATGGGCCCTCACCTGACATTTAAGTCTTGGTTTGGGCCCAGTGGCGTGGCCTAGCGGCTAAAGTCCTCGCCTTGAAAGCCCCGGGATCCCATATGGACGCCGGTTCTAATCCCGGCAGCTCCACTTCCCATCCAGCTCCCTGCTTGTGGCCTGGGAAAGCAGTCGAGGATGGCCCAAAGCTTTGGGACCCTGCACCCGCGTGGGAGACCCGGAAGGGGTTCCTGGTTCCCGGCATCGGATTGGCGCAGCACCGGCCCGTTGCAGCTCACTTGGGGAGTGAAACATTGGATGGAAGATCTTCCTCTCTGTCTCTCCTCCTCTCTGTATATCCGGCTTTCCAATAATAATAAAATCTTTAAAAAAAAAAAAAAAAAGTCTTGGTTAATGGTTGATGGAATAAAGATGGAGGCTGGGACCAATCACTTGGAGTCTGAATGTGGAGCCTTTGGAAAGAAACTGGGTTGGATTAGGTCACAAGTATAGAACTCCACAAACAAGTCATGATGGCTTATCAAGGAGAGATCTAAGGTGGGCATTTGGCACCACGGTTAAGATGTGACAGGAAGTGGGGAGGGGCGAAGCTGGCACCTGGCTCGGTGACTAAATCTTCCCTTCGCAAGCACAGGGATCCCATATGGGCGCCAGTTCATATCCCGCTGCTCCACTTCCCATCCTGTTCCTTAATTGTAGCCTGGAAGGGCAGTGGAGGATAGCTCAAAGCCTTGGGACCCTGCCCCTGCATGGGGTACCCAGAAGATCCTGGCTCCTGGTTTTAGATGGGGTCAGCTGTAACTGCTGTGGCTACTTGGGGAGTGAACCAGCAAACAGGTGAAAGATCTTCCTCTCTGTCTCTCCTTTTCTATGTAAATCTGCTTTGTCAATAAACCAGCACCTATACGTGATCCTGGCCCTTGAAGATGGAGAATTGGCAGAGAGCCATTGCACTGGGCCCCACAATCCTTGTCATCTACTGTTTTTTCCCCATATGCTTGATCTGAAATAGTGGAGGTCTTCCATGACTTGCTTCATTTAGAATCTCAAGTCACAGCTTTCATTATTCTGGGCTCAGCCCTGGCCCTCTGGGCTCCAGCAATCATGGCCTTGACCTTCTCAGCGATGCCTGGGCAGATTACCCCCAGGTGGGGAGATTCCCCTACCTCTGAAGTGCCTGGGGTGCTGGGGCCCTGCGTGGGCGGGTAAGTCACTGAATAGAAAGAACATGAGAGCAGAGATGGGTGACTGCGTTTAAGTTCAAGCTTGCCTTTATCTATCCGTGCGCCCTCAGGCAAGTCTCTGAAATGCTGTAAGGCCCAGGAACCTCATTTCTGCATGGGGGTGGGGGAATGGGGCAGGAGGGCAATGACAACGTCCCATTGCCAATGAGTTGGGGCATTGATACTGCCAAGGCCCACTGAAACCAGGATCAGAAGTGGTTTTGGGGATATGGATGGAGGGTGGCTGAGGACAGCCACTGGAGGAGGCCAGTGAGCTCCTATGAGCAGGGTAAGAGCCTTGCTCAGGGGAGGGGATGACAACCCGCATCCCAGCCGCCCCTGGACTGGGAATAGGCTCAGGGTTATGCAGAATGAAAGACGGAAGTGGAAAGTGACGCTACCACAGCAGCTTGGGGTTGTTCAGTAGTGAAGATGGCAGAGGGCAGGGGTGGGGACACAGAGCTGGGCTGCAGTAGTCCAGGCCTGCCCTCAGTCCTTCCCACCCACCGGGTGCAGGAGGTCCCTGACCGCAGATCCTCAGCTCTGCTGCTCTGCCTCAGGGTTTCTTCAGGAGCCTGCCCTGTTTTCCCTGCAGGGCTACCCATCCAGGCCCGGGGATGAAGCACGCCCAGGGGAGGCTGAGGTTGCCAAGTGTCTGGCTTGGGCTCTGCTTTGGGGTAGTATGGATTCACACAACAGCTGGCTGTCCATGCTGGGCATCAGGGGATGGCCTGCACAGACCACCAAAGGTGGGCTGGGGCCTACTTGGCTACAGGCACAGGGGAGGGTCGTGATAGCCAGAACTGCCTGGTGCACCTGTGTGGACCCGAAGACCTCTGTGCTTTTGACCTGGAAGTACCCGACAGGGTCCCTGCGAAGGGAGCCACTGTGTGCTCAGTGTCAGCTCTGTGCTGGGCACTGCACTTTACATATCCTCTTTCCAGAACTGAAATAGTAGGAAATGGCCCATGGCAGAGACCGCAACCTTCAACCCTCACATACACAGCCTGGTATTTGCTGGGTGTGTGTGTTGGCGTTGATTTGAAAGGCCGAGTTACAGAGACAGAGACACACACAGAGGAAAAGAGAGATCTATCATCCACTGGCTTGTTCTCCAGCCAGCTGTGGCTGGGCCAGGCCAAAGCCAGCAGCCTGGAGCTCCATCTGGGTTGCCCATGTGTTGGCCTAGGCAGTTGGGCCATCCTCCAGTGTTTTCTCAGGCACAACAGGAGGGAGTTAGACTGGAGGTAGAGCAGGTATGTCAGTGCTCCTATACTGAGTGGATGCCAAGGTTAAAAGAGGCAGCATGGTACTGGCACTGCTGCATACTGGGTAAAGCCTTTGCCCGTAATGTTTGCCCATTGGTTTGAGTTCCAGTTGCTCCTTTTCCAATCCAGATAAAGCCACCTCCTGCAATCCCAGCACACCATATGGACACTGGTTCGTGTCCCACTGCTCTACTTCTGATCCAGCTCTCTGTTAATGTTCCTCAGAAAGCAACAGAGGACAACCCAATTGCTCAGGCCGCTGCATCTGTGTGGGAGACTCGGAAAAAGCCTGGACCAACTGGCCATTTGAAGAGTGAACCAGTGAGTGAAAAATCCGTGTATATGTGTGTGTGTGTGTCCTGCTCTCATCTCTGTAATTCTGTCATTCAAGTAAAGAAATGTTAAAAGAATACAAACAAAATGTAGCAATGTTACCTGCTATGCAGGCCGCTGGTCTATCTTTTTTTTTTTATTGGAAAGGCGGATATACAGAGAGGAAGAGAGACAGAGAGGAAGATCTTCTGTCTGATGGTTCACTCCCCAAGCAGCCACAACGGCTGGAGCTTAGCCGATCCGAAGCCAGGAGCCAGGAGCTCTTCCAGGTCTCCCATGCGAGCGCAGGGTCCCAAAGTCTTGGGCCGTCCTCAGCTGCTTTCCCAGGCCACAAGCAGGGAGCTGGATGGGAAGTGGAGCTGCCAGGATTAGAA
This sequence comes from Ochotona princeps, assembly GCF_030435755.1. NCBI lineage: Eukaryota > Metazoa > Chordata > Mammalia > Lagomorpha > Ochotonidae > Ochotona > Ochotona princeps. The sequence continues at coordinate 4,664,692 of NC_080846.1, forward strand.
CCAGCGGCCATATGGGATCCTGGTGCGGTCAAGGTGAGGACTTTAGTCACTAGGCCACTGTGCCAGGCCCAAGCTCAACTTTATTATTTGGCATGTGAACATTCATTTCTCGTCTGATAGTTTGTCTTCTTTCCCTTGGAAAAGACTGATTGAACAGGGCCCAGCGTGATAGTGTAGCGGTTAAAGTCCTTGCCTTGAACATGCCTGGGATTCCATACGGGCGCCAGTTCTAATCCCGGCAGCCCCACTTCCCATCCAGCTCTCTGCCTGTGGCCTGGGAAGGCAGTTGGGAATGGCCCAAGGCCTAGGGTCCCAGCACCAGCGTGGGAGACCTGGAGGAAGTTCCTGGCTCCTGGCTTCGGATCCAGCCTTTGTGGTCACTTGGGGAGTGAGCCAGTGAATGAAAGATCTTTCCTTTATCTCCTCACTCCCTAGCTGCCCAGGAATGAAGCATGTGTGTCAATCTGCAGGCCCACTTCCACAGCCCCAGGTGTGGACGGAGCTGCTGGCGATTCATCTCTGCATGGCAGGAAACTGCTTAGAGACACACACAGAGGTGCCGCCAGGCATGGGACATGGACACATTTGGATGCGACTTACCTAACGTGCTGGTAAATGAGTAACAGTGGGCTCTCTGGGAATCTGGGCTCTGCTTCGCAGCTTTGCCTTGCACAAGGAAATGCACTCACTATGGCACAGACACATGCAGTCAGCTCTCAGGAGCCCGTCCGAGTGCAGGGCAACTCCAGGGCATGGGGAGGTCAGGAGGACTAGTCCTGTGGCTAAATCCTCATGTTACATGTGCCAGGATCCCATATGGGTGCCAGTCCATGTCCCTTGCAGCTGCCTGCTTATGGCCTGGGACAGCAGTGGAGGATGGTCCAAAGCCTTGGCACCCTGCACCCACATGGGAGGCCCGGAAGCAGCTCCTGATGGGCTCAGCTGTCTACTGAGGCCACTGGGGAGCGATCCAGCCCACAGAAAATCTTTCTCTGTATCTTCTTCTCCCTGTAAATGTACCTTTCCAATTAAAAAATAGATATTTTGGGCCCGGCGGCGTGGCCTAGCGGCTGAAGTCCTCGCCTTGAAAGCCCTGGGATCAGGCCCGGCGGCGTGGCCTAGCGGCTAAAGTCCTCGCCTTGAACGCCCTGGGATCCCATATGGACGCCGGTTCTAATCCCGGCAGCTCCACTTCCCATCCAGCTCCCTGCTTGTGGCCTGGGAAAGCAGTCGAGGACGGCCCAATGCATTGGGACACTGCACCCGCGTGAGAGACCCGGAAGAGGTTCCTGGTCCCGGCATCGGATTGGCGCGTACCAACCCGTTGCGGCTCACTTGGGGAGTGAATCATCGGATGGAAGATCTTCCTCTCTGTCTCTCCTCCTCTCTGTATATCTGGCTGTAATAAAATGAATAAATCTTTAAAAAAAAAAAAAAAAAGAAAGCCCTGGGATCCCATATGGGTGCCGGTTCTAATCCTGGCAGCTCCACTTCCCATCCAGCTCCCTGCTTGTGGCCTGGGAAAGCAGTTGAGGATGGCCCAATGCATTGGGACCCTGCACCCGCGTGGGAGACCTGGAAGAGGTTCCTGGTTCCCGGGTTCGGATCGGCGCGTACTGGCCCGTTGCGGCTCACTTGGGGAGTGAACCATCAGACAGAAGATCTTCCTCTCTGTCTCTCCTCCTCTCTGTGTATCTGACTTTCCAATAAAAATAAATCTTTAAAAATATATATATATTTTATATGTACATATATGTATATACGTATATATGTACATATACACACATGTGTGTATATGTGTATAGAGAATTGGCACTTTAAAATCATGCCTGTGGGAGCAGCATTGCGGCACAGGTTAAGCCAACATCCCATGTGGGTGCCAGTTCAAGTCCTGGCTGCTCTACTTCCAATTCAGCTGCCTGATTGGTGTGCCTGGGAAAGCAGCAGCACGTGGCCCAAGCATTTAGATTGCTGCCACCCTGAGGGGCAACTGGGTGGAGGCCTAACCATCTCATCTAGGGAGTCACTTGTTGGAACTGGAAGGGCTCTCTGCATGTCTCTGCTTTTTTCTCATTCTGCCTTCCAAATAAATCTTTTTTTTTTTTTTTAAGATTTATTTTTATTGGAAAGGCAGATTTAGAGAGGAGGAGAGACAGAGAGGAAGATCTTCCATCCAATGGTTCACTCCCCAAGTGGCTGCAATGTCTGGAGCTGAGCCAATCCGAAGCCAGGAGCCAGGAACTTCTTCCAGGTCTCCCACGCGGGTGCAGAGTCCCAAGGCTTTGGGCTGTCCTTGACTGCATTCCCAGGTCACAGGCAGGGAACTGAATGGGAAATGGGACCACCAAAATACGAACCAGTGCCCGTATGGGATCCCAACGTGTTCAAAGTGAGGACTTTAACCACTATGCTATCGCGCTGGGCCCCCAAATAAATAAAAAAAAAATCCAAAGCCTAGATTTGGGCCTTGTGGATCCTTCCAGAATTAGCATCTATCACATATTCACTTTATCCTTTTGGCAATCTCCACACACAGCGGCGGCGTGAAGGTCAAGGACAGCTGTCTAATTCAGCTCTGCATTGCCAAAGCATTGCACATAGTAGGTGTTGAAGAAATAATTCCATTGATGACTTTGGGTCAAGAGTCCAAGATATCAACAGGCTAAATTAAAGGCACGTGGTGATTTGGCGGCAAGGAAACAGTGACAGGGCAAGCACTTGGTCCCTGAGCCAGCAGAGGCAGCCCCGGCACTCCCAGACCTGCACGCACTTGGCTCAGGCCAGCCCAAAACTGGATGTCAGCAAGACTCCATTTCGGGGGCCTGCAGCCCACTGCTGTGACTGACGAGGGCTTTCACAATGACTGTTGTCAGTCTGCAAAAGCCGGCTTTCCTTCCCACAAACACAGGAGACAACACCATTCTAGAATCCAACCAGACTTTACTTAACAATACAATATGGTCGAAGGAACAACAAATTCAACACAGAAAAGACACAGTTCTATCTAATTTATAATTAAGTAACTAGAGGGCAAGTCATTAAATGAACAACAAAACAATTAAGCTTGATGGAAGAATTCTTTTTCTAGTGCCCATACCTGAAAGACAAAGTAGATCATTTTATTAATTCCACAGCAATTTCCTGTTTGAGATGATAAAACGTGCTTCTACCTATGAGCACCTGAGCGTGAACTCTGCAAAGAATGAGTGATTCCTCGTGTCTCCCAGCCTGGGCGGGACACTGCTCCTCCAGCTCTCCGCACTCTCTCCCCTAACCCTGCCGCAGCTGGGCCCTCCCCTGGCTCAGTCACAGCAGTGGCAGGGTGTCACCGGGAGTCTGTGAGCGAAGAAGTCACAGCTGGTTTGGGGAAAGGGGCTCCGCCTCCCAGCCTGCTGGAGCTTTGGGGTGTCCCTGGCCTGAGGTGTCTGGCAGGGGAGGCTTAAGGCAAGAAAGAAGGACAGTAGTTAGACAGCTAACAAGTTCAAAGTCCACTGTCAGTTCCAAGTAGAGCTGTGGCCGCGGGCAGTACTCCGGGAGTGTGGAGAATCGAGCCAGGAGTTTCACGGGTCCTGAGTCCCCCAGAAGCCAAGGCAGGTGTCACAGTAAACATGCCAGGCCCCGTTTTTTCCATGAGCAGTCCTCAACACAGCATCTCTCTTGCTCTGGCTCTTTCGGGGCAGGGAGCTGCTCATCAAGTGAACCTGACGTGGACGTGGACCTCTGGGTCCTGCCTCCATCATCTGGGAGGATCCTTGGAAGGCTTTTCACAGCAAAATCCCCTGCACATCATCTAAAAAGAGCTGCCCTGCCACTCCCCACACCAGCCAGCGCTGCGGGGGGTGTGAACGGAGCGCAGAGTGGGTCTGACACGGTCTTAGGGAGTGTGCTAGCAGGGCTGCAACTGTGGTGCAGTGCGTAAAGCCACAGTCTGACTGGATATCCCACACGGCTGCTGGCTCAAATCCTGGCTGTTCTACTCCTGTGATCCAGCTGATGGCCTGGGAGTGCAGCAGCAGACGGCCCTAGTACTTGGGACCTGCAGCCCCACGGGACACGGGGATGAGACTCCAGGCTTCGGCCTGGCCACACCCCAACTGCTGCAGCCACCTGGAGGGAACCAGTGGGTGGGAGATCCCTCTCTCTCTCTCAAATAAATAAATACAACTCGAAAACAAACAAAGAATTTCCTCATCCTTGGAGCAGTGTTAGCAGCAGCATCTCAGAACTATCAAAATAACATGAGCAGAACCCTCAGGAAAGGCTCCACAGCAGGGACCCTGGGATGCCAGCAGTGGCAGGCCGCCACCCGGGCAGTGCAGCTGTCTGGGAGGGTGGGCGTGGCTTGTCCTCTGGTATCCTCCTCTCCCCATATATGGGAAGAAGAAAAAGAAAACGAGTAAACAACGGCTCACCCACTGTCCGCTGATCCTCCACCCTTCCCACTCCAATCAACTATGCAAACATCATCAAAAATAAAATTAAAAACAAAAAACCAAAAGCAAATGAACAAAAAAACCAGAGTGCTTTAGATTTTATTCTTTCCCAGGGCAGCGGTGGCACTGCCTGGAAGGGCAGCGTTGAGGCTCACTGGTCTGAAGGGAACCCAAGGCAGGCTCTGGGACCGAAGCCTGCCATGAGCAAATGCTGCTGCCTGATGAGCAGTTCCGTCAGGCCTCAAGGACCGGGAAGCAGGGCCTGAGACATGTTTGCACCGTACGCAAGACTCAGCGCCCACCTCCACGAACGGAGCTCAGGGGTGCACGGCAGAGAGGCCCTGGCAAGTTGGAGAGACACACAGAGAGGTATCAGACATTGACTAGAATGCAATTTTTTTTTTAATCTAAAAAAAAGAAAAAATTCTCATCAACATCCTAATTAAAAATCACCAATAATGGGCACAATACACATGTACACAGAAACATGTAAAAGATTAAAAAAAAAAGTTGCCCAGTCGCTTGTGAAAACTTGCGCCCTGAGCCCCAGCTCTGGCCCCCAGGACAGCAGGGCTGCGGAGTGTGTGGCAGACCCCCGGCAGCGTCCCGAGTGCAGGCTCGTGAACTTCCCTGCGACAGACACACTCGCACATGCACACCACGACGCATGGACTCTTACGTCCATCCTGTACGCTGCTTAACACGGAAAACCAAAAACAGACGCCCATCAATGCAGACGGACTTAAAGTTACGGTAACTGTGGTACCTAAGGACATGCTCTGCCCCACCACAGAGGAGAGAGTCTGATGGCTATGCATATGGACTTTTCTAAAATGTATGCAATAGGAAAGCGAACAAACAAAAAACAGGATAAACTGTTATACACAAGAGACCACCCTAAATGGTTACCGGTTCAAGCCCCAGCTGCTCCACTTCCCTTCCAGCTCCCTACTAATGCACCCAGGGAAAGCAGCAGAGAACGGGCCCAGCACTCGAGTCCCTGCACCCACGTGGGAGATGTTCCTGGCTTTGGCCTGGCCCCGCCCTGGCTGTTTGGGCCACCTGGGGAATGAACTTTCTCTCTCTCTCCTCTTGTCACTTTTTCAGATAACTAAACCTTATTAAGATGTATATGTATACATATACCAGTACCATAAGGTCCTACATGCAAATTTACCTACGGAGACCGAGAAGCATGAAGCTGCTCCCACCAGCAACACTCCAGTGTGGGCCTAATGTGGCAGACTTAGTTTTTGTGGTAAATGCCCTTTCAACCATCTGAAATTTTAACTTTACCATGCCATGATTATGCACATAATACATCAGTCAGGACAGCCCCAAACGTCAGCCCTGTGAGACAGAGCAGTGGAACACGTGGCAGGCGGCTGGTCCGACCCCAAGCACAGGGGCTGCCGCGGTGCGGCCCAGGCCGTGGGAGTGCTCACACTCTGGTATTTCTGCCTCTGCAGCCCCCGGAGGTTGGGAAGCCCCGAGCTGCAGATTCCACACGTGCCGGCCCTTTGTTCCTCCTCCACAGAAATGGTCCTCCGAACATCTAACCACCAGCTCAGCTACGAACAAGGCCTACCCCACTTCTCTGTCCCCTAAGACTGCGCTCCCGTCAGCCCAAGGGGCCCCAAGAACGGCCCGCCTGACATCACCAAATAGCCCGAGACACCTACTTTTGGAACTCCCACTCTCTGTTGTCCAAGGGACACACCTGCCGTGTTTTGAGCCAGCGAGAGATGCAGTGGAAGTGAAAAGCGTGCTGGAAGAAAAGACACATTTGGTTAGCAGGAACTCATCACTGACACGCTTCACAGGAGGGAAGGTGGGGTCCACGTGGTGGGCGGGGAAGGACAGGGGACAACAAGGCAGGTTCAACATCGGAGCACCCTTGGGGTGATGAGGCTGTCTGCAATTAAACACTGGGTAGAAGTGCTGCTAACAGGGCTGGTGCTGTGGTATAGCACATTAAGCTGCCATTTGTGACACCGGCGTCTCACATGGACTTCGCTTCAAGTGCCAGCTGCTCCACTTCCTATCCTGCTCCCTGTTAATGTACCTGGGAAAGCAGAGGATGGCTCTAATCCTGGGGTCCCTGCCACCCACTTGGGACACCTACATGAAGCTCCTGGCTTCAGCTGAGCCCAACCCAGGCTACTGCCATAGTCTGGGGAGTGAACAAGTGGATGGAAGATCTCTGTCCAACTCTGCCTTTCAAATAAACAGATCAGTCTTAAGGAAAAAATGGTTCCACAAAAGGGAGAGATAATGGCGGCAGCACGGGCATGTGAGCCAGCGGAGAGCTCGCTCCGGCTCTCCTCAGAGGACCAGGCAGGCGTGGCTCCCGGGTCCACCTGCCCGTCAGCCTCCTGGTCACAGGCACACTTCCCACTTCCCTATGTGGGGACTGCCAGAGCTCAGGGCTCACAATCCTTAAAAGGGTGAGGCACTCGGTCTTTACAAGGAATGAGGATTTTAAGGCCAGGCTGACAGGAAGTGCTATGAGGGAAAGCCTTAGAGCAGCCGTCAACGAGCAGCCAGGGCTATGTCCACAGTCAGGACCAGGAAGGCACCGCGCTCTCAGATAACTGAGGTAACTGGGGCTGGGAGCCGGCGAGCGTCTGGGAGAGGGCCCTGTGTTCTTCTGGCGAGAGCCAAGCACACGCAGGGACTGAGCCACCTCCGAGGGGCACCCCCAGGTGCCAGGAGCCTGAAGCCCCACCGTGATTGGTGGCTGAGGCAGAGCTGGAAACGCGAAATGACACCCTAACAAATGATGTATGCTTTGTAGGCTTAACATATTCACAACTATGAAATCTGGGCAGGAAGCCAAGACACTTTTCTCTCCCATTGGGTGCTGGGGTCAGGGTCACCTGCGGTGCTTCAGGCCTCTGACCTCCCCATGCCTGTCAAGCACCTTGCAGTAGCAGTACAGGGTCTGTGTCCCCAGGCTCCCCAGGGCGGCCTGCAGCACGGGGCTCGGGGTCCCTGGCTCTCCTGCTCGTGTCCTAGGGTGTGCCTGTGGTTGTACATGGCAGCGCAGGGAGAACTTACACAAGAGACACTTCCAAGACTCAGCAGCTCACAGCAATGTTGACACTTACTACCTTATCTGAGCCTCGCAGCGAGCCGGCAAGCAAGCACAGCCGATACTACTATCTTCACTGTGCAGACAGGAAGCTGAAGCGCAGACAAGTGAGGTGACTTGCTAACTCCAGGAGCTGTGCTGCACAGGACTCAGCACTGGAACCAGGACTGGGCCTGAGGCCCAGGCCCAGGCACATTTAATGAAACTGTAACTACATGTTTCCCACTAGCCCATTCTACACGAGAGCAAGGAAGACGCGGACAGGGAATGGTGGGGATGCCGGATCCTCCTTGTTGTCAGTCATGCTGGGGGCTGCGGGTCCTGTCCCCTCGGCACACAGGAGGCCTGAGCAGGACAGGTCCAGCTCATGCTGACTGTGACCACGTGGCTCTACGGGTGAATTTTTAAACATGTGCTAGAAATAACACGTTTGATGTCTGCTGTCCTCCAAAGCTGTCATGGCCAGGGAAGGCCCTGTGTTCGGCCTCGGGAAGCTGCAGAAAACACTGCCACAAGTCAGGTTTTCAAACTCCCACCACTGTCCACTGGCCACACACAGACCTGAGCACTTTGCTTTCGCACCGGACACACGCCCTTCAAAGCCCGTTTCCATACTTGCAAGGTAAGATTGTGCATATCGATGGGGCCAAAGGAACTAAGGGCAGTTCCTGAAGGTGAAGCCCCAGGACTCTAACACAGGTGGGCTTGCTTATTTCTTCGCACACAGTGGTGCTCTTCGCACCACACAGTTCTATACTGTTACCGACTTTGTAAAGTCTTTTTCTTTTTTATCCATTATACACCTTTTGCGAGAAAGGTGGGCTCGTACTGTCCCCATTTTCAAGACGGGCAAAGCAGGGAGGGTGGCAGTCCGTCTCCCAGTCACGCAGACAGTAAAGGTGTGTCCTTACATTGCAGACGCCCCACGCCACGGTGCACTCTTCCGAGGTAGCAGACGCCTGGTTAGCTTGACACTCGATGCCTGTGGGAACAAGACAACAAGATCACGGGACCTGGGATCAACCAAAAGGGCACAGAAGATGGCACGTTTTCACTGGGTGCCTTCGGACACTTCCCCAAAGTCCCAGGGCCGGCGCGGTGTAGCACGCAGAGCCACCACTGGTGGTGCCAGCATCCCGTAGAGCTGCCAGCTGGTGTCCTGTCTGCTCCACTTCCCTTCCAGCTCCCTACTGATGGCCTGGGAAAAGCAGTGCAAGACATCCTAGTGCTTGGGCTCCTGCCATCCATGTGGGAGACCCAGAGGAAGGACCCAGATCTTGGCTTTGGCCTGGTCCTGGTCATTGTCACTATTTGTGGACTGAACCAGTGGGTGGAATATCTGTCTCTTCCGGGTCCGGCGGTGTGGCCTAGCGGCTAAAGTTCTCACATTGAACACACTGGGATCCCACTTGGGCGCTGGTTTGTGTCCCAGCAGCTCCACTTCCCATCCAGCTCCCTGCTTGTGGCCTGGGAAAGCAGTCGAGGACGGCCCAAAGATTTGGGACCCTGCACCCGCGTGGGAGACCCAGAAGAGGTTCCTGATTCCCGGCTTCGGATCGGGACAGCACCGGCCCGTTGCGGCTCACTTGGGGAGTGAATTATCGGACGGAAGCTCTTCCTCTCTGTCTCTCCTCCTCTCTGTATATCTAACTGTAATAAAAAATAAATAAATCTGTAAAAAAAAAATCTGTCTCTTCCTCTCTGTGACTCTTTCTTTCAAATAAATGAATCTTTAAAAAATGATTAGACTGGTGCTTTTAAAGACTGGGCGTAACCTGGCCTATCAAAATGGAAGTGATTTTCCCTTGGTGAATTTAAGTCTTAAAGTCACCTCCTCACCCTGACTGTTCTCAGAACTGGCATCTCTTTTCTATTCGTGGTCAGCGTTTCCTCTTAGTCCCCAATTGGTCCACAGGCGTGCCTTGCCGGCCAGCATGCTCCAACCCATAAAGGGCTCAGGTGGGAAACTGTGAACTGAGGCGGATAAAAAATAAGAATGAAGACCCCTGACTACGGACAAACCCCCGAACAGGCATCCAAACTCAACACTCTTCAGGACACCATCAAGCAAAGCACGGCCGGGCTGTTAGGGCGATGGTCAGACATCAGGGCTCAACACTGCTATACTCTCGCTCTGGGAAGCCAAGGCCATTATCCAACCACAGCCACCAGCAACTTCACCACAGAGCAAAGGAGGGAGCTTCGATAAAGATCTGCTGAGACTGGGACTGAAGGCAAAACCTCGAGCTAACTATTCAATGGTTAAGGATCATGAAGCAACAATCTGCTTTCTCCAAAGATGGTAACAGAATGGAGACCCTCATCTGAGGACTGGGTGTCAGCCGTAGCGTTAAGGGCGCCAGTTCCCACATACAGCACCAGGGAATCAGGTTCAAGTCCCAGCTCTGGCGCCTTACTCCAGCTTCCTGCTAAAGTGCATGCTGGGAGACGGTGCAACGGTTCAAGGAATCGGGTCCCTGTCATGCACACAGGGAGTCCTGCGCTGAGTTCCTAACCCTGGCCTTGGCCTGGCCTAGTGCTAGGTCTGCGAGAACTTGGGAGGTGAACCAGCAACAGTACAGGACTCTTGTTCTGTCTGTCTCAGATAAACTAATACAAAAAGTTTTCAACTACATAACAGGAAATAATTCAAATCACTGCATGTGGAAACAGTGCATGGGTAAGAAACAAAGATTTTAATAGGTACAGTGGGAGAACGGCATATACCACCCTAACAATAAAAGATTCAAAACCATAGGACTTGATTTTTTCCATTTATTTTTACTGGAAAGGCAGATTTATAGAAAGAAAGAGACAGAAAGATCTTCCATCATTCCCCAAATGGGTGGAAATGAGCCAATCCAAAGCCAGGAGCCAAGACCTTCTTCCAGGTCTTCCATGTGGATGCAGGGTCCCAAGGCTTTGGCCCATCCTCCACTGTTCTTAAGCCACAAATAGGCAGAAGATGGGAAGTTAAGTAGCTGGGCACCCATATCTGACGCTGGTGCTGCAGGCAGAGGATTAGCCTGTTGACCCTCCAAAACTTGATTTTGGCAACCATTTCCCCAATAAAACAGTGTAACTTATGTTTTAATCATCTGATTACAGTGGAGATTGTAGACCACAGCTTGCTGACTTCTGAAGCTGTGAACTCAGTATTCAGAATGGCAGAGAAGTAACAACTGGTAATCTTCAAGTGGGACCCTCGTCCTTAGACTAGGGCCGTGTGTGTGTGTGTGTTGTTTTTTTAAATGTATTTGTATTGGAAAGGCATATCTACAGAGGGAAGGAGACACAGAGGGAAAGCTCTTGTGTCCACTAGTTCACTCTCCCGATGGCCACAATGGCCAGAGCTGAGCCAATCTGAAGCCAGGAGCCGGGAGCCTCTTTCGGGTCTCCCACATGGGGGCAGGGTCTCATGGTTTTGGGCCATCCTCGACTGCTTTCCCAGGCCACAAGCAGGGAATTGGATGGGAAGTGGAGCAGTTAGGACACTAACAAGCACCCAACATGGAATCCTGGTGCATTCAAGGTGAGGATTTATCCACTAGGCTATTGTGTTAGGCCTCAAGGACCATATAGTAAAACCAAAAACTGTTTTGGGGCTGGTGTGATACGGTGGGTAAAGCAGCCACCTGAAATGCCAGGATCCCATATGGACACTACTTCATGTCCTGACTGTTACACTTCTGATCTAGCTAACAGCCTGTGAAAGCAGCAGAGGATGGCCTAAGTGCCTGGACCCTGCTTTGCCCTGGCTCGGCCCTGGCTTCCATGGCCACCTGAGGAGTGAACCAGCGGATCCAACAGAAGACCCATCTCTACTCTGTGACTTTCTGAATCTTTAAAAACAAACAACACAAAACTCCAAACTGTTCGAAGGTCCATCACATTTCAGTTTGTTCTGGATCTTTCTGGCTGTGGCCACGGCACTACTTTGGCTCCCTACACCATGAAGTCTCCACTTGGGCTTGCCTTGGCAGCACACGTACTCATACCAAAACTAGGAAGAAGCCTCGGCCTTGCTCCATGACTTGGCTCCACGCCAGAGCGAGTTCTCTCTCAGGTCCATCTCCCCCTCGGTAACAGCTTACATTCCCATGAGGGCTGAAGCTTCTCCTGACGCCCCACGGCAGTTCTCGCCCTTCCAACTTTCACAATGCATGCTGTAACACTGCCAGGTGACCCTGTGCTCCCTCTGGACACAGTCCCAGTCACAGCTCCAGCAGAGTAGGGACCCTATCTTTCTTTGCTTCTTTACTGCTTTTATTTTTTTAAGGCAGATTTACATGGAAAGACAATATTTTCCATCAGCTGACTCCCTTCCCAAATGGCCGCAATGGCTGGAGCTGAGCACATCAAAGCCAGGAACTTCTGAGTTTCACACGTGGGAACAGAAACCCAAGGACTAGAGCCATCCTCTACTGCTATCCCAGGCCACAAGCAGGGAGCTGCATCAGGGGTGCAGCAGCCAGGACTTGGACTGGTGTTCATATGCGATGCCAGCACTACAAAGGATCAGTGTGTTGAACCACTGTGCCAGCCCCTACCCCGTCTTTCTAAGTGCAGAGCTCAACACTTGAGAAAAGAAAATCGCTTCCATAAACAGAGAAAATAGGGGCCAGGTATATATGTATTCTTTGCCAGAAAAAAAATGTATAAAAGAACAAAAATGAGCATGACAGTTCGTCCTGCCCTTGAGAATGCCAGGTGAGAAGGGCCGTGGCTTGCAGCGCACTAGGAGAGTGCAGCAGGGACTCGCACCTACGCCTCCCAAGCTTCTGCTGCGCTGAGTGCAATGGTTGCCAAGCGAAACCGAGGCAGAAGGGCCTGACATAGTGCAGCGGCTCAAAAGCTAAACCTCCACCTGGGTGGCCAGTTCACGCTCTACTGCTTCCATTGCTGATCCTACTCTCTGCTTATGGCCTGGGAGAGCAGGAGAAGATGGCCCCGTACTTGGGCTCCTGAACCCATGTAACAAAACTGGTTTTAGATGGACTCAGCTCCAGCCACTGTGGCCATTTGGGGAATGAACCAGAGAACGGAAAATCTTTCTCTTTTTTTTTTTCTGTAAATCTGCCTTTCCAATAAAATTAATCTTAGAAAAAGCAGCTTCTCGTCAAATAAAAGATCAGCAAAATTATACTTCAACACAACAAATGGCTAAATACGAAAATGAAATAGACACGCGACAGCTGAATGGTACCTTATAGCCATTTTAAGGTATATAGCAGCCGGTCCTGTATATAAACTAAAATTGAAATGTCAATGAGCTAATCATAGGTTGTGGTTAAGAACTTGCTTTTTTTTTTTTTTTAACATACTGGTTACTCAAAACCATGTCAATTCCATAATGTTGCAAATTGCTGTTGATGTTATATTGGGACTTTTAATTGACTGGGATGATAGTCTACCAGCTCTAACTTCGGACCAGAAATGGTCTCCCCAAGAAACTGTTCAACCCATCTGGACAATAAGTAGCTGGACTCTATGCTTGGTATATGTTTGCAAGAAAAGAATCTTGATTGAATTTGAACTGTAATACTGCATCAAGGTGGAGGAATCCACCAGGGGGGAGGGGCGGGGGGATTCCCAGAGCCTATGAAACTGTCACATAATGCAAAATAATTAATAAAAAAAAAAAAGAAAAAAATTGAATAAAAAATAACAACAACAACAACCCATCTATGACACCAATAACCCATGTAAGTTCTGGTTCAAATCCTGGCTATTCCACTTTCAATTCAGCTGCCTGCTAATGAGCCTGGCAAACCAGAGAATGGCTTGGGTCCTTGGGACTCTTATTCACGAAGAAGACAGATAAAGCTCTAGGCTTCTGCCTTTGGTGTGGCCCAGTCCTAGACACTGCAATTATCTGCGGAGTGAAACAGCAGAAAAATGATAGCTCTTCTTCAATAACCCTACTGTCCAAAAAAAAATCTGAAAAACAAAACATGGGACTGTCACGATAGCATAGTGGTTAAACCCTCTCTTGCATATGCTGGGATCCCATATGGGCACCAGTTCTAATCCCAGCAGCCCCTCTTCCCATCCAGCTCCCTGCCTGTGGCTTGGGAAAGCAGTGGAGGACGGCCCAAAGCCTTGGGACCCTGCACCCAGGTGGGAGACCTGGAGGAAGTTCCTGGCTTCGGATAGGCTCAGTTCTGGCCGTTGTAGCCACTTTGGGACTGAACCAGCAGATGGTATATCCTCTCTGTATCTCCTTCTCTCTCTATATCTGCCTTTCCAATTAAAAAAAATCATTAAAAATAAAAGCAACAACAACAAAAAAAAACAATCTGAGGCAGGCACTCGTCACGGTCAGCCCCGAGCAGACGATAGCACAGCACATAAGATCTTCCACCCTGTGTCTCCTCCTCTCCATATATCTGGCTTGCAACAGAAATAAAAATTAAGAACACCCAGCACATTGTACATTTCAGGAATATTCTAAAACAATCAATAAATGGGAGCACGTAAGGTCAATACTAAGCCCCAGCAAGGGTGCTGGCATCATGGCACAGCGGGTTACGTGGTTACGTCACTGCCTGTGAGGCAGACAACCACATGAGCACCACACGTCCCTCCTACTCCTCTGCTAACACACGTGGCAAAGCAGTGGAAGATGGCTCGAATACTCTGGCCCTTGTCCCCCACATCAGAGTCCTGGATGGAGCTCGAGGTTCCTGGCTTCAGCCTGGCCCCCGCCTGGCCAAGCCCCAATGAAATAGCAGAACCATCTCACAACCTTTCTCTTCGTGACTTTATCTTTCAAATCAAAAAACAAAAAGCAAACAAAAAAATAGCGCAAATGTGGCAGATTCCAAAGGAGAAGTCCCAGACCAGGACTGTCTTGTAGGATCTGACCGGGGCAGCCCTGATCTTTGTGATTCGCCTATAGCTCTGATTGTTAATTATTCACTTAATGCCAGACTGGAGTTACTACAAAAATGGCTGCTGCCGAATCTAGTCATATTTTCACCTTTAACAATTAAAGTCTCTTAACAAACTTGTACATTCTTTTTGTTTTTTTACAGTTGTGACGCAATGGTTTACCACAGCCTGAGACTCTGACATCCCACACTGGCGGCCCACCTGGAATCCAAGCTGTTCTGCTCCCATCCAGCTCCCTGCCGACAGGCCTGGGGAAGCACCCACATGGGAGACCAGGATGAATCTCCTGGCTTTTGCCTTCAGCCTGGCCTAGGCCTGCCTGAGTAACCTTTGCGGAGTAGATGAACTGCTCTCTGCTTTTGCCTTTTACTCAAATATTCTTAATTTTTTGTTACAGGAGTTCTTCTTCATCTGCCATTTACAATATTTTTTAAAATGACATATAAATTGGGCCCGGCAGCGTGGCCTGGCGGCTAAAGTCCTCGCCTTGAAAGCCCCGGGATCCCATATGGGCGCCAGTTCTAATCCCGGCAGCCCCACTTCCCATCCAGCTCCCTGCTTGTGGCCTGGGAAAGCAGTCGAGGACAGCCCAATGCATTGGGACACTGCACCCAGGTGGGAGACCCGGAAGAGGTTCCTGGTCCCGGGTTCGGATTGGCGCGTACCGGCCCGTTGCGGCTCACTTGGGGAGTGAAACATCGGATGGAAGATCTTCCTCTCTATCTCTCCTCCTCTCTGTATATCCGGCTTTCCAATAATAAAAAAATCTTTTAAAAAAAGACATATAAATTGCACACGGGCGCACGCAGACACACACACACACACACACACACACACACAATCTTTCTCTGCTTGTCCGAACTCCACGGCAGGAAGCTGGATTGGAAGTGGAACAGTCAGAATACAAACCAGTATCCATGTGGGATGCCAGAATCATTAAGCAACAGCTTTACCATTATACTGCAACGTTAGCTCACTTAGAAGACATTAGACATTATCTGATAATACAGGTATCTAACCACAGTCGAACTGGATTCCTCAAGTGTTCAATTCTAAGAAAACACAGCATTTGTGTGTTGTAGTCCTTCCAAGAACTATACTCTCACATTAAGTACACAAATACTTAAATACAGAGGCAAAGAAAAGCATTATAAAAACGTATGAGCTACTTTCAGAAAAGAGCCTCTAGCTCCAGGCTGCGAAAAGGCAAGGCAAGCAGCTGGCAGTAGCACATAATCAAAGACCCCACCCAAACACACTGAAAACTGTGCGTGTGGTTTTCGGTGATGGATTCCTGCCGTCTTCAGTAAACACCATGTGAGCTGCTGATTGGATTGTAGTGTGAAAGGAAACGGGGGCCAGTGCTGTGGCGTAGCACATTAAGCCATTGGCTGCACTGCTGGCAATGGGAGTATGAGCACTGGTTCAAACCCTGGCTGCTCCACCCCCAATCCGGCTCCCTGCTAACGCACCTGGGACGGCAGGAGGATGGCCCGAGTGTTTGGGCCCCCAGCACCCACGTACAAGACCTGCATGAAGCTTCTGGCTCCTGGCTCTGGCAGGCCCAACACCAGCTACTGTGGCTGGTAAGTGAACCAGTGGATTGGAGACCTCTCATTCCCTACCTATCTCTCTCTATATATTTTTTAATTTTTCAAATTAAAAAAAATCTTTAAAGAATAAAAGGGAAGCAGCCAAAGTATAAACAAGGCCAGGGAGATTTACCACTGTCACATACTGATCACTCTCCAACACAAAAGATCTGATTTGTGCTTTCCAAGCTGCAATAACTATAGCATACTCTGGTATTTTGTATTTATATTATTCACTCAGCAAGTATCTAGTGAGAACTTTCCTCATGCTACACACCACGCTAACTCCTTGGTATACAGCATTAAATAACATACGACTGGAAGCTAACTCACCTAGATGACTAACACAGCTGCCATGGCCAGTTTATGTATGTGTATGATCCAAATCAACTTCTTTGAGCAAGTTCAATGTGAGATATGAAGATCAAGAATGGATTAGTCTTACACTGCTCAAAACATTAGTTATTCAACACGAGGCACCTGGGCACGTGAGATGTGCTAGCCTGAATGAAGACGCACTGCAAGTGTGCAATGCAGCTCAACTTTGATACAAAAAGAAAACAAAGCAAACATACTTTTTTTTTTACACTGATCACATGCTAAAATGAAAATATTTAACATACAGATTAAGTATCATATTAATTTCACTTCTTTATGCTGGCTTCATTAAGGTGGGCAGCTGATAGTTTAAGACTGTGTATGCGTTGGCATTTTTGGTTTGGACTGGAAAACGCTCGGATAGAAAAAAAGCAGGCCCAAGCCACTGCCCCCTCCTGCCGCACAGCTGTCCAACTGGCCAACCCTCCCCCAAATGCTGGCATCTCACACGGCACCAGTTCGTGTCCCAGATGCTCCACTTCCTGCCCAGCTCCCTGCTTACGGCTCAGGTCATTGGGACCCTGTGCGCATGGGTGACGCAGAAGCTCCTGGTTCCTGACCAGCTCAGCGCAGGCCAATGAGGCAGGAACCAGCAGATAAAAGATCTCTCTGTAAATCTGTTTTTTAAATGAAAGTAAGTAAATCTTAAAAACCAACAAGCCACAAGGCACAAGGGGACGAAGCGGAGAAGCTCTCAGAGGGCTCTGAAGGCGAGCCCAGGTCACAGATCCTTCAGGAATGGCAAGAAGGCCTAGGAGAGCAGCCCAGAAAAGGGCGGTTCACAATGCAACTGCAAAGGCAAGAGCCAGCTACAAAGTGAGAGCCTACAGTTCAAACGTTCAAAAACGCAACAATTTCGCTGCCGCATCCAATTTCAACAACCACTCATTTTAGTACCAGGATGAAACTAGAATCTCAACTTTTCCTGCAGTGGTCAACGTGTGTGTCCCACCCTTATCGGAACACAGCCAGTCCATCAACAGCCATGCTCATACCTACTGTGTGTAAAATGTCTTTTGTGCAGGTAACCGCCTACTAGGACAATGCTAACGTGCCCTCTCTATTGTTTGGTGTTAATATAAAAAAATGTTTTTAGGATTAATTTTTATTGAAAGCAAGATTTACAGAGGAGATACAGAAATATTTTCCATCCACTGGTTCACTCCCCAGGTGGCCACAACGGCCAGAGCTGAGCCAATCCGAAGCCAGGAGCTTCTTCCGGGTCTCCCAAGAAAAAGTCTTTTTCCTTAGGCTTTGCCTTACACAACTGTCCCTTGCCACCTGGGGAGATGTGTTTGCACAGCCCCTTTTCATTAAGCGCCATGGTCCTGGCATACAGCCCACACACATCCTTCCACACCCTTCCGTTCATCTGCAGGACTTGTAACACCCATTCCAACGGGAAGGCCACTAACAGCTGGTAGTATGGGTTAGGGCTTGATGACAAGGCAGAAGGACATATCTATTCAGTGCAAACCTAATTCCTGAAAACAAACAAAGAAACAAAATAAACTTTGGATCCACAGTTGTTTGAAGACACCAGGGATCAGCTGTAAATCCTGCCCAGGAAAAAATGAGAGCAAATACAATGTTTTAGGTCATAATTTACTCTTCATTCAGACTTCTGCCTTTAAGCTCGCATGGGAGACCCAGAGGCAGCACAAACAGCACCTGTGCTCCCAGCGTTCTCCACGTGTCCTTGGCCTCAAGCGGATCCACTCCGAGAGCTGGGCAGGTCGGCAGGGCAGCAGGAAAGATGGCTTGCTTTTGAACACATTAATGCACTAACCATCAGAAACCCGGGCGCCCTGTGTCTCCTCGTGGAGAAGGGAACTGTCACACCGCAATGGCCACGACCTGCCTCCCCTCTCAATGGCTCCTGCCCTGCTCCAGCTACTCACAGAGATCCATGATGTGGTTCCTGCAGATGGCACAGTTGTCCACCACAATATCCCAGGCCCACAGGGCCACTGCATTCCACTGCAAAGAGAAAGACAGGCGCCAATGCACTCTCCTCGCAGTCTCTTTTTCTCTTACACACACTTTGGGGCTCTTTGCTGCAACTGCTGTTGCTACCACCCGGGCCCCAGGGACCCCCAGTACCCCAAGGTTCAGCTGTGACATATTTTTACTCGTTACATTAGAGGACAATTGCGAGCTGTATGTATGCTCACCCACTCTGCAGAGGTTCAGCAGAATACAGAAATGAATGAGTCATCTTTATACTCCCTCCCCTAAAAGGTTTAAAATCACTTAGGCCTATCAATGCAGGCACGTGAGGAACGGTTTAAGTGCTTGTTTGGGGCTTAATAAGCACAAACGTGAATTCCTGTGAAGGGCTTTTCCGGCATCCGCAGGACCCCAGAGGTGCTCAGGGAGCAGTATGCAGGGGAAAGCTGGAACAGAATGAACCGAGACGACCGGATCAAGCAGGTGGGTAATCGCGGGATAAGCCGGATAACCAGCGACCCGGTGCGGGTTTCCGAACAAGGTCATCCCTCCAACCTCACACCGCTATGCCACGCCAATCCGTTCCTAAGAGCTTCCGTTCTTTGCATCAAACGGAGCTGCTCGGCTCTGGGACTGCTCACCCTCCACGGTTAAGACAAGGGGTGAAAAAAACTCCCCTTACACGCGCTAACGTGGCGCCACCGCCACCCCTTCCTCGCCTCCCAGGGCAGTTCTGGGGCTCGCGGAACTTGGTCGGCAGTTTGCCCGCGGCAGCTCCGTCTCTACCAGTGCGCAACATGGCTGCGGGCAGGAGCCACCTGCAGACGCCAAAACGCCCGAGCAGGGCCGGCGCTGTCCGCGGCGGGCCGGACCTCCCAGCACCAAGCTCCCCTGTCTCGTTTTCCAGACTCAGTTCCTCTCTTGGGGAAAGCTCAGACAGGGAGGAGGAAAACTCCCGCAAAGAGCGTCCTCGTTCTCCATGCGTCC
The DNA here is from genome assembly GCF_030435755.1 of Ochotona princeps. Classification (NCBI taxonomy): domain Eukaryota; kingdom Metazoa; phylum Chordata; class Mammalia; order Lagomorpha; family Ochotonidae; genus Ochotona; species Ochotona princeps. The sequence goes on from NC_080846.1 coordinate 4,684,020, forward strand.
TCCCCCACGCCCCCTGGACCGGTCACCCTAACTGGGACGCAGTCCCGCACAAATGCCACCAGATTTGGGGTGTTTTCTTGTAAGAAAAAATCTTTTTTGTTTTTAAATGTCTTTCCCAAGGGAAGATTCTGGATGTCGACAGATCACCACAGAACCGACCCAACGTCTCTCACGGGAGCCCTGCTGTCCACTTGGAGACTCTCTACGGGGTGGGCGTCAGGGACCTAGCGGGGTTTCCTGCTCCGAGCCGGGCTCCTGCGGGGCCCTCTCCGGTGCGGGAAACCCGCGGGCTCCCGGCTTCTCGCCACTCTCGCCCCGCTCCCCCCATCAGCCACTTCAGTGACAGCTCAGGCGCTAGGCTCCCGCAGCCCCGTCGCAGGAGCGCGCCTCTCAACAAGCCCCCGCGTGATTGGCCCGTGCGCCCGCCCGGCGCACCTCGGCCCTGCGCTCGGCATTGGGGCCGCCGGCACGTCCATCAACGCCGAGGCCGCCCCCTCCCCCACCCCCGGGCTTCCCTTCATGGTACCCGCTCCTAGGAACGCCCTGAAAGGAAGCGCCTTTCCTCCGCGCCTCGGTCACCCCAGGGCCTGCCAGCCTGATCCGTGCTTCTCTAAGCTTCCCCGAGGAAGGCGCTGGCGAGACCCAACCTTTTTCACTTCAAAGCGCTTCTTGCCCGCGCCGCTGTTGGTGCCGCTCGGGGTATCCACATCCATCGCTGCCGCCATTTTGGAAACACACGCTGTGTCGTCCGGCCAAGGCGCCTGCGCAGTAGCGCAGGTCTCGCTTCCCACCCGCCCCCGAGGCACGGGCGCCTCCTCCCCTGACTGGAGCGCGAGGGGCGGCTGGGGGCGGAGCATATGGCCACGCCCCTTAAAGGCGCTGGCGCAGGTCTCCCGCCCACCGCAGCCCACCTCCCGTCGGCGGCCGGAGGGGCCGGGGCGGGGCCGGGCGGGGCTGAGGCGACCGCGGCGTTCGCCCGGCTCGCTGTCGCCGCCTTTCCCCCGGGAAGCCCCCGGCCTCTCTTTCGGTTGGGCGGCGGCTGCTTCCTCCACCTCAGCTTGGGCGGCAGCGCTGTTCCTAAGGGCCGATGGCGGGGCGACATGGCGCCCCGCGGTGACCCTTAGCGGACCCTGATCCCACTTAGGGTAGTGACCCTGCGAGGCCCGAGACCGGAGTCTGGCAGGCCCCACACTGGCACTGCCTTGGTTTCCATGATTCCAGTTGAGTAAACGCACTGGGATTCGCGTGGAGATACACACCCCCCATGTCCTCCCCAATGGTGAACCATGTGGGCATCCATCCCAGCCCTACCTTCACCTGCCTAGGAACCTGGGAGATGCCACCTGCCGGCGGCCCTCAGCCGGGAGCCAGCGGTTGGTGAGGGGACGGGAATCCGAGGGCGTGGGTCTGAGGGCACAGGCCCCAGGCACCCTCGTTGCCGGTCCACGTAGGGTCCGGTCTCACTCGAGTCCCTCACTCCTGTGCCTGCGGAGTCTTTGTGAGGCGGCCGACATTGTCGCTGTCACCTGTCGGTGCCCCCCCACCCAAACTTGGCAGTGAGCTGGCTCCGCTGGACCCCTCTCTCGGAAAATCTCCGTTTTAAGAGTCTTAGGAAGATGGTAGGAGTGTGTTAACTCTGATGCTCAACCAGAAGAAAAATTGGAATGGTGTCTGTCTTCATCAAAAACGAATCGCGTGGTAAACACAACTTCAGCTTTGGCAAAGGAAAGCTTGTGAGAGATCTAGGCGTCTGGGAGCCCTCCTAGGGTTCTTAGCCCGAGTGTTGGCACTGATAATGTGTGCCTACAAGACCTCAGACGAGGACCTGAAACCCACAGCAAAACGATTGAGGCCGTGTTTTTTTTTTAAATACATTTTTTTAACTTCCATTTTTTATTATATTTTTGACAATCTTTACATAGTTAATTAGGGTAAAAAGGTCCAAGGGCTACAGGAAAGTGGGTAATACTATTATTTCCATACTGTTTCCTTCATGTACCTGAGGTAAAGGGGAATTTTAAGGGAGAAGCCCCACTCAGTTTCCCACCCATCCCAGGTCCCTGATGTGGGGCATGCTCCAAGGGTCTTGCTCAAGTGGTTTTGATAGTTCAACAGTTATGAATCTCTGCCAGTCTCGCCACTCCAAGCATGATGAGGTCTTTGAAGAATCCATTGATTGACATAGTCCATCATAGAGTCTCCATTTGCCCAGTAGTTCGCTGCCAACATATAGCTGAGGTGGTCGATTAACCTGTTCTGTCTTCTGTCTTTTCTTGGTTAGGGGTCTGAGTCCGGCAGTTTGATTGGGGAGATCCCCAAAGAGACTTTGTCTGAGGTATTCCCATTGTAAGACACATATCATTTGGCTCACCTATTTGTGTGGGTCTCGCATATGGGTGCAGGGTCCCAAGGCTTTGGGCTGTCCTCGACTGCTTTCCCAGACACAAGCAGGGAGCTGGGTGGGAAGCAGGGCCATTGGGATTAGAACCAGCGCCCATATGGGATCCTTGTGCATTCAAGGCAAGAACTTTACCACTAGGACACTGCGCTGAGCCCTAATATGATTATTTTTAAAATGACAGTAACAAATGATTTTCCCTTAGCAGGAAACAATAGCTCTATTTTCAGTGAATAAGTCCATAAAAAGTGACAGCATTTTGTCCCAACTGAATTTATATAAGTGCACAAAAGACATCCAAAGCACTAAGATGCTAACAAATGCTAACAAAGACGGAAGCATTTTTCATTTTTGTGGAGTTCTGTCGGATCAGAACCAGGCTGAGGCTCACTTCAAGGTCAAGGTGCCACGCATGAGGCAACACCAACCAGAAACCCCAGGTGGTTGGTGGCAACCGGATTCTGCTAGATTGCTAGGCTTCAATGATGTACTCACTACTCAAGCAACATGAAAACATTTCAGTTTAAAGAATGTTTGCCCAGGTTCAAAATGTACACTATCCACTTTAAGTTTCACTTCAGGAAAATGAAATTGAAAAGAAAAAAAGACACACCCTAAAAACTTCCTCCCAGCTGGGTCCCTTGTGCTGCCCCTCTACCCATGACCCACTTCCAGTTCGTACAGGTGGACACAAGCAAGCCAGTTACATCAGCAGCGCCTGCCTTGTGGAAGCTGCAGGCTGGGGTCCGGACTCAGGGATCCTGGAACTGTGTAGGACAAGCTCATTGTGTGTTGCTTGATGCCTTGAGGCAAACATAGCCTCAACCTCTGTGGCATTAAGAAACTTGAGGGTTACCCATGGTTCTGAAAAATTGTAACAAAGCTTGGTTTTTCTGTTGTGGTGGGGCCATGACGTGTTTATCTGGAGACTTGCTTGCTGAGTCTCAGTGTCAATGCAGAGCGAACATCTTCACAGGAAAGGTTCTCTGTTAAGCTTGTGGAAGAGGATGCGCGCAGATCACGTTGAAGCTGCCGCCAGAAGCTGCTCCTCAGCCGGGATACTAGCACCACCCAGGTTCCTGCTTATGACAGAGAAACAACAGTGCATCCTGCAATATCTAAGTGACACAGGCCACTCAGAGATGCTTCCTTCCCAAATGTAGGGGTGGAAAACCCCCACGCTAGCTGGGATGTCCTGTCCCAAAGCAGGTTTTCATGTCCGTGTGGTGGTGCAGGTCTTTGGGCTGAAAGACATCTGGGCCACAGCTGAGGCCATGGCGAAGAATGAGTGAAAGCTCACTGCCCTGGGCGTTCTGGTCTGCATGACCAGTTACAGAGGCTCACCGCATCACTGGACAGTTCTGACTCAAGCACTTAGCCGTGCTGGCGGGTCTGGGCCTTGGCTAGGTGAGGATCTGAGTATCTCCAGAACGCTACAGCGGTCACAGGTCACAAGCAACCGCCAGTGACAGCTGCACCAGAACTTGCTTGGGACCCCCTCACAATCTGGACCCTTCCGAGCAGGCTGCTTCACATCAAAGCCCCTGAGGCTTTTGGCGAGAAAGCTGGAGGCCTCTGAGTCAGAGGGAGAAGACAGAAACAACCCAAGGAAAGGGGCAGTGGGGCCCAGAGGCCTGAGGAGTGACAAGTCCGAGCTGCGGATTTCTTTTCCTCCTCTTCTTTTAGAAAGTAACGCAGGCCAGAGAAGTTGGCAGCAGGCGGCAGGGCAGGTGCAGCGCAGATCCTGCTGTGCAGCTGCAAAGTCTGGCAAATCCACGTGTGTGCAGGTGAGCGCTGTCGGAATGTGATGTCCAGCCCACTGGTTCTGATAGTGTGGCCACCGGGCTGCTTTTGGCCCTACGCTCTGCGTTTTCCTGATAGGATGAGCAAACATCTAACACTACAGAAATGTTAGTCCCTCAACTAGTGCCTAATGTCAACATGGAAAAAAACAAAACTAAAACCAAGTCCACCTCAAATATGTGCTCTACTAGTTAGCACATCTTCGGTATTTTGGGCCCATTTCCACGTACAAAGGAGGTGGACACATTGGTTTAGTGCTCCCCTTCACCACAGAGGCCTGGAGTTGGCCATCTGCAGTTATCCAGCCCTGTTTGCTGCAGAAACCTAGCTGTGTATGGCTTTTTATTGCTGCTCTTGTAACATCACGGAAAGATAAGTGATATGATGGGATGCTTACAAATACTTGGTGGTCTCCATATTTTGTTTCCTACCAGCAGTGAAGAGACCAAAGACTGATAAGAGGGGTCTCTGAAAACTGGGTGCCATGACTCTCTTAACAAGGTAAGTGAGGAACTGGACAGAGGCCAGGGCAGAAGCTTCAAGTGTGACCTACCAAAAATCAATGGGGAGGGTGGTATGATGGCTCTGTTGACTAATCCTTTGCCTGCAAGTGCCATCAACCCATATGGGTACTGCTTCATGTCCCGTCTGCTGCATTCCCATCCAGCTCCCAGCAAACACCCTGGGAAAGCAACAGAGGATGGTCTTGGGATCCTGGGCCCATGTGCCCATATGGGAAATTCCTGATCAGCTCTAGCTGTTGCAGCCATTTGGGGAGTGAACTAACCTGATGGAAGATCTCTCTGTCTCTCCTTCTCTCTGTAAATCTGCCTTTCCAATAAAAACACATTTTTTTTTAATAATCTGTAGGATGTCTGGGAAAGGAGCATCTTGAAATTAAAAGGTTTTGTTTGAGAGACAGAGAGGAGGAAAAGAGGAGAGAAAGCCCTCCACTGGTTTATTCCCCAAATGCTGCAACAGCTGGGTCAGGGCTGGGCTACAGCCAGCGGGCATTTCAGCTGGTGGCCGAAGGGACAGGCCCAGTGGCCCTTCAGAAACCATTGTGAAACTGACAAGCACAGACGGCTGCAAGCTGGGGACTGCAGCCGCCACACGAACCTTTCCACTCTTTTGTTTTCTTGCTGAGAATCTAAATGCTTCCTGGGTCTCCGGCAACCAAACAGCATGACAGGCTTGCCATTCCTCGCTTCAGCGCCCACGTCCCTGGAGTTGGGGCTGTGGCTGGACGGTGAGATGGCAGCCCAGCAGGGCCTGGGGGCTCCGGTGGCCGCAGAAGCCACCAGGATCTGCGGCATGTGGGCGGGGGTGGGAGCCTGCCTGCCCACAGCCACGGGCAGCTTAGTTCTGAATCTAACCTCATAGAGACGGCGTGTGACGCAGAGAGCCGGGGCAGCTGAGCAGAGCAGAGCCTTTTCTACATGTTTGTGTCACTGGAATGCATAAACACGTCACCAAGACCTTTTGTAACATTTCAAAACTAACACTCGCTTTGGTCCTTAATTCTACAGAATTAAAGTTACCAAAACCAGCAATGACATACCACTCAAAAATTCATTTTTCTTAAAAAAAAAAAAGCCAAGCAGGTGATGACAGCCACACACACTGCCACGCTCCCAGAGGGAGCACCTGTGCAGCGGTGCCCACACCCCCCCAAGGGGCACAGTGCTGGCAGCCCGCGTCCCCCCCGTGGCCCTGAGGTGCCCGTCATGAGGCCCTGCTGCAGATCTGTTCGATGTCTCTCAGCTCTTTGGGACAATCTGCAGAAAGGACGAGGGGCAAGTCTGGGGTCACCACGACATCATCTTCAATCCGTATGCCGAGGCCTCGGAACTTCTCCGGCGCATGGCGGTCGTCCTCCGGAATATAAATGCCTGAGAAGTAAAACGAGAACGCGCTGATCAGCAACAACAATTGAGTGACCAGGATGCGTGAGTTCACCTCTCCGTGTCAAAATGTCTTCACAGTCCCCGGTAGAGACAGCTGTGAGGGTCAAGCGAGAGACCACATGTCAGCGTGTCTGGTGCATAACAGCCAAGCAATGCTGGCTACAGTTCTTCCTGGTATTTTGTATATTAGACCACAGGCACCACACAAACACAATAGCTTCATTTTGAAAACTTATTTATTTGAAAGGGGGAGTTGAGAGAAGAGAGAGAGAGGAAGAGACAGAGAGATACCTTCCATCCTCTGGTACACCCCACAAGTGGCTCAGCAGCAGGCCCGTGCCCGGCTGCAGCTAGAAGCCAGAGCTCCTCCCACTTCTCCCACACTCGGCTAAGCTCTGCTGCTTTCCCAGGCTCCTCCGTGAGGGGATGGTCAGAGTGGAGTGGCCAGGACATGAGTCAGCACTCAGACGGGATGCTACTGCTGCAGGTGGCAGTCTACCCTGCCAGGACACAATGCCAGTCCCAGGGACAATGGCACTCCATTGAAATAAAGTGTATTTCAAGATATTTTAAATGTGTTAAACATTTACATATTCTCATCCTTAACAACCAGAAACTGCAGTCATTATGTTCTCCCCTCCCCCAAACAGTAAAATAAGAAACAGAAAGTTTTCATGCCCAAGCACGTTCTCTAACCATCAAGTTGTACATATACCAGGTATTATCCTTTAAAAGAAAGTGTGGGGCCCGGCGCGATGGCGTAGTGGTTAAGGTCCTCGCGTTGCACGCGCCGGGATCCCATATGGTCGCTGGTTCTAACCCCTGCAGCCCTGCTTCCCATCCAGCTCCCTGCTTGTGGCCTGGGAAAGCAGTCGAGGACGGCCCAAAGCCTTGGGACCCTGCACCTGCGTGGGAGATCCAGAAGAAGCTCCTGGCTTTGGATTGGCTCAGCTCCAGCCATTGCGGCCGCTTGGGGAGTGAACCATCGGACGGAAGATCTTCCTCTCTGTCTCTCCTCCTCTGTATATCCACCTTTCCAATAAAAATAAGTAAATCTTAAAAAAAAAAGTGTGAATTTCCCTTAGCATGCTCACGAACGGATTTTGTGATAGGAAGAAAGTGATCAGCAAAGAAAAACCTACTTAAGGTCCAACACAGCACTCCCCGCTGACAAGGCTGGGCTAAATGACATCCAAGCAGACAGTAGTGTATGCTTCCCAGAGCTCACAGGCCTATTCCCAGCCCCAGTTTGTAAAATCTACAGGTGAGAACATTGGAAGCCGCAGCGGCAGTCTGTTATGACGATGACGCAGCGTCAGTGCTGGAGAACCAAGCTCAGCAGCCCAGTCTTCACTCAGCTGTGGCCCCAACACAACGGCTATGGAGCTCATGAGAATGGAACACAGCGTCCAGGCCTGGGGCAGCACGGGGTGGTGCAGAGCAGGGTGGACACCGGGCAAACTGCGTCTGTGGCATGCGTGCCCTGGGCTCTGGGGCCCCTGAGCAGCCCCTACACCTAAGTGACTGGGAGACCAGGACAAAGTGGCCCTGGCAGAGGCGGGGGGAAAAAGATACATTTCTTAATATCTAATAATAGAAAGTATTCCCCATGTGCTGTTTATTGGAGGAGTCAAACAAATTGTGCGATGTTAAATAAGACAGCTCAAGATAAATCCAACATAAAGTGACTTTTTACACCCATGAGGCTGCTTTCCTGTTTCTTCAAATTTAATTACATTGCTTTCAGCGAAAACTGACCACGTTCCCCTGCCCTGTTGCTCCACGCTGCTTGGGACCAGGGACCAGGGACGGCCCAGGCCTCCCCTTACCGGGCTCCAGCGTAATCACCATCCCGGGCTGCAGAGGGAGGGATCGGGGCATGTCTGGAGTGTCGTGGACGTCCATGCCAAGGTAGTGGCCAACGTGATGAGGGCAGTATTTTTGAGCAGCCTGGAAATGATAAATGCCACAGAATTACTAGAGCAGTAACTTCGTCAGGTCAAAGATCTAGGAGACATGCGGATACGCCTTCCCCATTGCTCTGTCAGCTTAGTTTTTCAATTTTTATTTATTTGAAAGGGACTGAAAGCAGGCGAGCGAGCGAGAATCAAAGATCTTCCATTGACTCAATGCACATTCACTGCTGGCAGCTGCTGCAGCCCAACGGCAGAAGGCAGAACTCAACTCGGGACTCTGCTGGGGTGGCAGGGATCCAAGTTCATGGGCTGTCACCGGCTGCCTCCCTGCTGCTACAATCACAAGGGGAGCTGGAACTTGACCCCAAGTACTCTGATATGGGATATGGTGTCACCAAATGCCTGCCCCCTGCTGCTTGTGTTTAACCCATCCTTGGCCAAATGCTTAAGAGAGAAACTACTACCTCATCCGCAGTTATGCCGATGGCACTTCTGCTCTCCCTAGTAAGTGTACTGCACACAGCAATGTGTGGATCCCAACAGACTGCGGCGCATGGAGATCTCCTTCGGGAAGTGGGGACAGAGGTGTCTCCAGTGCCCACGGCTGCCCGGGAGGCCTGTTCTGGAGGCTCTCAGTAGCTCACAGCGCCTTGTGGAGAACTTGGCCACTGTGGATATTTTCTTTTTAAGGTTTATCTATTTATTGGACACGCAGAGTTACAGAGAGAACAAGAGCCAGACACAGAGAGAGATCTTCTGTCCATTGGTTCACTTCCCAAATAGTCACAGCAGCTGAAACTGGGCCAGGCCAACGCCAGGAGCCAGGGGCTTCTTCTGTGTGTCTCATGCGAGTGTGGGGACCCCAGCTTCTAAGTCACCTTGTGCTGCTTCCAGGAGCCTTAGCAGGGAGCTGGATGGACAATGCAGCAATTGGGTCTCAAACCGCCTCCATGTGGGATGGCAGCATTGCTGGGGGTAGCTGTACCTGCCATGCCACAACGCCAGCCATCAGCACGGTTATTATCTTTTGTTTTCTAGTTTGCAAAGCACAATTTATTTAGGAAAGGGAAAGAGAGAACTCATGTCATCGTGACAGGAAGGGGCTCCAAGGGAGCAAAGTCCCAGCAGTGTGGAGATGTCTATAAGTTAGCTAGGAGTTTGTTGGTCCAAGCAACAGAAGCGTGGAGCTTCTTGTCCACTGATAACAGAAGTGCCAGCAGCCTAAATCTGGAGGTGGAGGACTATTACTAGTACGCATGACTTAACACCTAGCATTTTAATTTTTATTTTAAAAAAATGTAAAAAACACATTTATTTTTATTTATTTGAAAGGCAAAATTATAGGGAGAAAAAAGGAGAGGGCAAGAGAGAGATATTGGGCCCGGCGGCATGGCCTAGCGACTAAAGTCCTCGCCTTGAACGCACCGGGATCCCATATGGGCGCCACTTCCCATCCAGCTCCCTGCTTGTGGCCTGGGAAAGCAGTCGAGAACAGCCCAAAGCTTTGGGACCCTGCACCCACGTGGGAGACCTGGAAGAGGTTCCAGGTTCCCGGCTTCAGATCGGCGCAGCCTCGGCCGTTGCGCTCACTTGGGGAGTGAAACATAGGATGGAAGATCTTCCTCTCTGTCTCTCCTCCTCTCTGTATATCTGACTTTGTAATAAAATAAATAAAGCTTAAAAAAAAAAAGAGAGAGAGAGATATCTTCATCTTCTGGTTCATTCCCTAGATGACTAATGTCTAGAGCTGGGGCAGACACCAGCCAGGAAACCAGGAGGTTCTTCTGGGTCTCCCACATGGGCACAGGGCCCAAGAACTTGGGTCATCTTCTACTGCTTTCCCAGGCACATTAGCAGGCACTGGGACTCAACCTGGCACCCGTATGGGATGCCAGAATCACAGGAAAAAGCTTTTACTTGCTACTCCTCAATGCTGTCTTCTGGTATTTCAATTCTAAAGGTCAATGTTTAAAGGCTTAAAGATTAATGTAAGATTCTACATTATTATGGAACACCCTCATAATTTGGGTATAGACAAAACTCATTAGAAGACATTGGCCCCTGGGCTCGGCGGCGTGGCCTAGTGGCTAAGTTCCTCGCCTTGATCCCATATGGCCGCTGGTTCTAATCCCGGCAGCTCCACTTCCTCTCTATCTCTCCTCCTCTCAGTATATCTGACTTTGTAATCAAAATAAAATAAATCTTTAAAAAAAAAAAAAAAAAGAAGACATTGGCCCCTGAACATATTGCTAAACTTTCTGTAATATGCAACAAACATTTGACCTTCATAACCTCCACAAAAGGACAGAGTTAAGTTCCAGGGGAGGGCACAGTAGCATAGCGGTAAGCTGGATACACACATCTTGTATCAGAGTTCTGGTTCAAGTCCTGGTTCTTCCACTTCGAAATCCATCCACCTGCTAACGCATCCTGGGAAGCCAGGCACTTGGGTCTCTGTCATCCACATGGGAGATGTGGATGGAGTTCCTGGCTCCTGGCTTCAGCTGGACCAGTGCTGACTGCTGCGGGCCTTTGGAGAGTGGAGGTAAGATCTCTGCTTTTCTTTCTTTCTCTGACACTCTTTCAAATAAATACATGAATAGTTTTTCTTAAAAAACATTTTAAAGAGCTAACTCTTCTTTCTTTTTTTGTTTTCAAATATAGTTTTAAGTCTGTTATTACATTTTATTTAAAGTCAGAGAGAGAGAGAGATGGACAGACAGAAAGGAGGGATTTCCTAGCCCCCGGTTCACTCTACAAATGCCTGTAACAGTCAGAGCTGTGCCAGGTTTAAACCTGGAACTAGGAATTCAATCCTGGTATCCCACAGGGGTGGCAGGGACCAAAGCATCTAAGTCATCACCACTGTCCCCCAGGGTAACCATCAGCAGGAAGCTAGAACTGGGAACAGAGTTGGGATTCGAACTCAGGCACTCTGACTGGGATTTGGTGCACGAACTGGTGGCTTAGCTGCTAGGCCAGAAACAAAACGGAACCCTCTTCCTTTTACTAGCCCCTTCCAGCCTGTCTCTTTCAAATACCAGGCTGGTCCTGCAGCTGGCAATGACTCAGAATGTGCTGCCATCTTCTGGGAGATATGGGAACTGAGTCTCTTTGTTTTAAGTGGAAGCCAAATCCTCACAGAGAAAGAACACCATGACCATTTCTGTCTGATGAGCTTTGTACAATGTGGAAACCAGGGAGCGTGTGAGGTGCTGAGAGCCGGGGCTGCAGCAGGGTACCCGGAAGGCACTGTTGTCCTGGAGGTTCTTCCCGATGCCCAGCTCCTCCAGCTTCTGGCCGGTCAGGGATAGCATCAGGCTGTAGATGTTCTCCAAGCTCGTCCCAGGAGAGCACAGGGCCAGACATTCCTTCTGGATCTCCAGAACAGCTTCGTAGAGTTCTGCCTGAGGTGCGGTGAACCTGAGGGGAGAGAACCGGCCACTGAACTCAGAGGCACCTATGCAAGTGCAGCAAGACAGCTGCTTCAGGCTCAACAGGAAACTCCAGCAGACAGCACACCCACATGCGGTGTCGGGGCTGCAGGTGGAGGACTAACCTACTGAGCCATCCTGTTGGTCCCTGTTCACTTTTTTAAATAGTCTTTCAGTACACAGAAAATTTTATTTTAATGGTCTAATTTATCAATTTCATTTTATGATTTACTCTGAGTTTTTAAACATTTTGAATACTCTCAGGTTTTAAAAATACTTTTTTTTTAATTTATGTATTTTTATTGGAAATGCTGATCAATTTACAGAGAGGAGAGACAGAGAAAGATCTTCCATCTGCTGGTTCACTGCCCAAGTAATCACAATGGCTAGAGGTGAACCAAACCAAAATGAGGAGCCAGAAGCTTCTTCTGGGTCTCCCACTTTGGGTGCAGGGTCCCAAGGCTTTGGGCCGTTCTTCACCGCTTTCCCAGGCCACAAGCAGGGAGCTGGATGGGAAGTGAGTGAAGCAGCCGAGATTAGAACTGGTGCCATTATGTATCCCGGCTAATGCAACACAGACTTTAACCAATAGGCTACTGTGCTGAGCCCAAAAATAAATAAATCTTAAGAGCTTGGCACAATGGCTTCATTGGCTAATCTTCCCCCTTCAAGTGCCAGGATCCCATATGGATGCCAGTTTATGTCCTGGCTGTTCAGCTTCCCATCCAGCTCCCTGCTTGTGACCTGGGAAAGCAGTTGAGGACAGCCCAAAGCCTTGGGACCCTGCACCCACATGGGAGATCCAGAAGAAGCTCCTGGCTTCAGATCAGCTCAGCTCTGGCCATTGCAGCAGCTTGGGGAGTGAATCAGCACACGGAAGATTTTTGTTTCCTGTGTCCTTCTCTCTGTAGATCTGCCTTTCCAGTGAGAATAAATAAATCTACAAATAAATAAATCTTAGAAGAAACAACAAAAGTCGTGAGATGAGATGCGCATTATTCAGTAGAAGCCCTACCTGCCACTGACGGGCCACGTACGGGTGATGTCACTCACATAACAGGAAGTCTCGCAGCCTCCATCCAGCAGCACCATCTCCCCATCCTGGAACAGAGTGAGACAGGCTGAAGCGAGCGGTTCATCAGCAGATGTTATTTCCTGCTCATTTAACCCGGACGTTTTAAACAGCTCTCATCTACAGGAAACTTGGCTCTGCTTCTTTCCCATAAGAAACATACCAGATAATTCTTTCCAATGAATTCAGATAAGTGCAATAAAGGTGGTATAATATACTGGTCAAATACTGCAACCAGGCTCTTTGATTTGAATTATTAGGTATAAATACCAGCATATCACAAAAACCATCATCATCATTCATTGCAAAATTCCTATTTAAGTTGGTACCTTGGTTCTTATATAAGCAAAAAGAACAGCTAACTTTTTTTTTTTTTTCACACTTTAAAGTGTTACAAAGAGAGACATATAGAAACTTCATCTGGGTCTTCCATGTGGTTGCAGGGGCCCAAGTACTCGGACCATCCTGCACTGTTTTCTTGACAGATTAGCAGAAAGTTGGAAGTGGAAAAGCCAGCACACAGACCTGCACCCATACGGGACGCTAGCGTTGTAGGCGGAGTGCCGGGCGTTACGTCACTGCCCGGATCTGTATCTGAGCATGAAGAAATGGATTTAAAGGGATACACATTCTTGTGCATAATCACGTGGGAGTAAAAGTATAAAAAAGTCTGTTTCCTCAGTGACGTTCTGCCTGAAACCAGGTTTCACCCACTGTTGTTGATGTAAGTGCTTAGAGCCATGTGATGGCTGGAAATGAACACACAAGAGGGCACACTTGGCTATGTGCACAGGGCTACTGTGAGGATCAAATGAGCTAATTTCTATAGTTACTTTATAAAAAAGAAAATGCTTTTCAAGTGGTACGCTGTCCTGCCAGGTTACGGCCTTCCCCAGGAGACCTGCCCGAGCGGCAGCAGCACTGTGGCGTGCCTCGTATACCTTGATGAGCTGGTTATTCTTCACGTAGTGCAATGTGTTGGACCGATTACCACCAGCAACCACGGGAGGGTAGGCTAAGATGTCGGCGCCCCGAGCCCGGCATTCAAATTCAAACTGTGGAAACAACACCAACAAGGGTATGACTCCAAGGGTTTCCTCAGGGCTACTCAGTCCAGGCTCTCCCCAACACTGAGCCTCTAGCTAGCGCTGACACCAAGTCACAACTTGAGCACTGGTCATGTCTCAGCAAACTTTCCATGCTGTCACAACAGTCCATTTCTTTTCTTCTTACCTCACCCACTATAATCTATGCTGTAGAGTCCTTTTATTTTTAAGATTTATTTATTTTTATTGCAATGTCACATATACAGAGAGGAGAGACAGAGAGGATGATCTTCTGTCTGATGATTCACTCCCCAAGTGACCACAATGGCTGGTACAAAGCCAGGAGCCAGGAGCCTCCTCTGGGTCTCCCACGCGGGTGCAGTGTCCCAATGCATTGGGCCGTCCTTGACTGCTTTCCCAGGCCACAAGCAGGGAGCTGGATGGGAAGCAGGGCCGCCGGGATTAGAACCGGCGCCCATATAGGATCCCAGCACTTTCAAGATGAGGACTTGGGCCACTAGGCCACGCGCCGGGCCCAAGTCTTTTATTAACCTCATTACTATTATTACTACTTTTAATGTTTATTATGTATTTTCATCTATTTGAAGGTCAGAGTGACTGTTGGGAGGATGGGCAGAGCGAGAAAGAGGGGAGAGACAGGAAAACAGTAAGAGAGAAAGGCAAAGATTGATTCATCTCACTGGCTCACTCGCCAAACATCTGTCAGTAGCTAGGGCTGGTCCAGCAGGAGCCAGAAGTGTGGAACCCTATTATGATTTTCCATGTGGGAGACGGAGCCCCGAGGCTTGGGCCATTCTCTATCGCCTCCCAGAATGCACAGCAGGAACATGGATTGGAAGCACAGGCTCTGGAGTAGAACTGGAACCTGTGGGATGATGGGTCCCAGCGGGCAGGTAAGTGACTGGCCAAACTCTCTCCCCTCATTACTTTTTTTTTTTAAAGATTTATTATTACTGGAAAGCCAGATATACAGAGAGGAGGAGAGACAGAGAGGAAGATCTTCCCTCCGACGATTCACTCCCCAAGTGAGCCGCAACGGGCCGGTGCGCGCTGATCCGAAGCCGGGAACCAGGAACCTCTTCCGGGTCTCCCACGCGGGTGCAGGGTCCCAAAGCTTTGGGCCGTCCTCGACTGCTTTCCCAGGCCATAAGCAGGGAGCTGGATGGGAAGTGGAGCTGCCGGGATTAGAACCGGCGCCCATATGGGATCCCGTGGCATTCAAGGCAAGGACTTTAGTCACTAGGCCATGCCGCCGGGCCCACCCCTCATTACTTTTAAATTTATTTATTTAATTTATTTGAAAGGCAGTGAGCGAGAGACAGAAAGAGAGAGAACAATCTTGTATTCTTTGGTCCACTCCCCAAATGGCCTCAATAGTCAGGATGGGGGCAGCCAAAGCTAGAATGCTGGAACTATTTTATGTTTCCCACATGGCTGGCAGGGACCCAATACTGAGGCCATCAACTGTGCCTGCCAGGTGCAAAGTAGTAGGAAGTTGGGTGGAAAGTGCAGAGAGCTGGGAGTTGAACCAAGCGCTCCATCATGAGATGTCAGTACCCCAAGCAGCACTTAACATGTTTTTAAATTCATTTGAAAGGCAGAGTCAGAGAAAGGAGTAGAGACAGAGACAGGTCTTCCATCTGCCGACTGTCTCCCCATATGGCAGCAATGGCTGGAGCCGGGCCGGGCCAAAGCCAGGAATTTCTTCCACGTCTCCCATGCGGATGCAGGAGCCTGGGTACTCTGGCCACCTTCTGCTGTTTTCCCAGGTGCGTTAGCAGGGAGCTGAAGTGGGGTAGCAGAGTCAAGAACCGGTGTCCATATGGGACACTGGTGACACAGGTAGAGGCTTGAGGGGCTATGGCACAATACTACTACACTCATCCCTCACCTCTAGGAGTAAATCTGCTCCTTTCTGAGTGCTCCCTAAACTTCCTACTATTTCCAAGTGAAGTCTAGAAGACAAGAGAAACTCCACAGACGCTGAGTCCACAGGTATAATCATGTCAGGTTATCACTTGCTTGTTCTTATTTAAACACAGCATAGCTTATATTTTAAACAACAGTGTTTAGTTTCTAAATAGCTACCAATCTAATTATCTGGAAAAGTGAAGGAAAAAAAAAAAAAAAGAAAATGCTGTCGCTCTTCCTGGTTTCATGGATCTAGGATGGAGCGAGCCTAGTGAGCATGCGCCCAGTGCTAGGCGCTGCTGCCCATGGTGCGCCGCCACACTCACCTGAGCAAGTCACCGGAGCTGCTTTGCCAGGGTCTTTACCTGTAGCACTGTAGGTTTTCTAATCATCTAATAAAGGCCCAAAGACCCCTGGGAACCTAATCCTGCCCACAGCACGCAGAGTCCACGGCAGGTTGCTGGCAAGTGTGTGACAGTGTGGCACCCTTGTCTCCACCCTGCCCGGGGCTCACCTTAGCATAGAGAAAGGCCTCATCCACGGGGGCTTTACTGGCGAACATGGTCTCTATGAAAGCCTGCAGAAAGAAAGGAGGATGCAATGAAAACAGCCTCATCCTTACAATGCTATACACCTAAACGTTCCGAACACATCAATAAAAAGCACTCCCCCTCGCCCGGTGCTATCAACCTGAAGCTGTGACCGTGGGTATAATAGCATAGTTTTCTTAGGGGAAAAATCACCACTTTGAGGATGGCTGTGCAGTTGTGTGAGGACACCAGGTAGTGCCTTCCAGGGCCACAGCGTTCCAGATGTAAGCCCGTTAGGTTCTTGATCCTGGACATCCCAGCCTCCAAAATTGGGAGGAAGCACACTCCTACTGTTGTTAAATGACTCGGGCTCAGGGATCCTGATACAGCGGCATAAACAGACCAAGCCAAACACATCAGTCACATCTAGGTAAGGAGATGCTGTGAGCTGTGAGCACAGGCAGATCAGGACCGCAACAGGGCTGTCCCAGCGTGAGCACTGCTGACCAGGGGCCGCACTGCTCTGCCGCAGGGGGCTGGCCTGCTCAGTGCAAGGTGTGAGGGGAACCACTGACCTGTGTCCACTAGGAGACAAAACTCCCCACCGAGAGCCACCTTCCCACAATACAAGTATTTTTATTAGTCTGTCACTGTCATGTCTTGTGTGTATCTTATCTTTTAAAGATTTATTTGCTTAAATATTTATTTTTTATCTGAAAGACAGATTTTACAGAGAGGAGACAGCACTCCCATCCGCTGGTTCAAAACCGGGCGCCAGGAGCTTCTTCCAGGTCTCCCACGTGGGTGCAGGGTTCCAAGCACTGGGGCCCTCCTCAGCTGCTTTCCCGGGCCATAAGCAGGGAGCTGGATGGGAAGTGGAGCAGCTGGGACTTGAACCAGCGCCCATATGGGATGCATAGGTGGAGGATCAGCTGGCTACGTCGCTGCACTGGACCACGGTATCCTATTTTTGTAAAAGTTCATAATTCCCTATGCTGCCCTGTTCTAAGAAAAGGGTTTTGATTAGTTTGCATGGATAATTAAGAATAGTTAAACAAAAGCAAGGCACAGCAAGCATAAAGCTCAACATGACAACGCACCCCTGGACCGTCCTCGCTAGGATGCCAGCATCGGCAGGCCACGGGCGCATCCCTTGGTTTCCTAGCAGCTAATTTGATAGGAAAACTTTGTCAGTGACACAATTCCCAGTGTCAGCAGGACAAAAACAAACCAGAGGTCACTGCGTGACTGAGACGGCTGAGACGGAGCACTGAGGTCTGAGTCCTGGTTCTACTGCCCGCTCCAGCTTCCTGCTAGCCGACCCTGGAAGGCAGCAGCTCATGGCTGGGTCTCGGTACTCCTTGGGACATCCGCACTGCCTCCCCGGCTCTTGGCTGCAGCCTGGTTCAGGCCTGACTCTCGCAGGCATCTGAAGGGATGAGCCAGCGATGGGAGTGCTCTGTCGCTGTCTCTCAAATAAGTTGACACAACAGAAAGAACAGTCTGGGGCAGACTCAGCTCCAGCCACTGCGGCTGTCTGGGGAGTGAACTGTGGGATGGAAGACCTTCTCTCTGTTGCTCCTTCTCTTCGAAAACCTGATTTGCCTTTCCAATAAATATAAATAAATTAAAAAAAAATACATAAAACAGAGGGAGCTACATTTATTTTGTAAGATTTGAGCATGTTAGGCCCGGCACGGTAGCCTAGTGGCTAAAGTCCTCGTCTCGCATGCGCTGGGATCCTATATGGACTCTGGTTCTAACCCCTGCAGCCCCACTTCCCATCCAGCTCCCTGCTTGTGGCCTGGGAAAGCAGTCGAGGACGGCCCAAAGCTTTGGGACCCTGCCCCCATGTGGGAGACTCGGAAGAGGCTCCTGGCTCCTGGCTTTGGATTGGCTCAGCTCTGGGCGTTACAGTTGCTTGGGGAGTGAATCTCAATGGAAGATCTTTCTTCTCTCCTCCTCTCTGTGTATCTGACTTTCCAATAAAAATAAATACATCTTAAAAAAAAAAAGAAAAAGAACTGAGCATGTCTCCAGGTCTGTTAATGAAACCTACAGCGGTAGAAACTGGGTGCTAATCTGCTTGTGAAGCTATCACTGCACTGGGGTCTAGGACCTCAGGGTGCCCACTGAACCCCAAAACTGCGTGACGTTCTTAATGCAGAGAAAAGCTTCCTCAGTAGGAGCCACACCTGTGAGGTCAGCTTCCCGGCGACCTGCATCCGCTCAATTTCTGCAGGAGATTTGACGAGCCGCAGGCGATGCACCAGCTGCCGGACGCGCTGCACCTTGTTCCTGCTCCTGGCCTTGGCCTCCGTCAGCCGCTGCATGTAGTCAGAATGCAGCTGTGCGTGAGAAGGCTTCAGCCAGTCATACCAGACTGTGCTGCTCTCAGCTTAGGGCGAGAAGCCACAAAAGAAGCTTACAAGAAAAGTAACAGCCCGAAGCAAGAGACATCATCGCTTGTAATTACTTCAACAAGAGTCACAAGTACAGCATAAAATCCACAGTGTGGGACTCTGAAGGTTACCCCAAACTTCCAAGTATTTGATGGGTTGATCATAAAAAAATACTGCCAGACCATTTTCTGAAAATGGCAAGATATTCTGGGACTGAATATATTCAATAGAATTTTTGGTCCTAAATTTCAGTATTCTTAATAAATACGATATAGAGAACTACAGTTTCATTTAAGGTTTGCTTTTGCTTATTCCTTGTTAAAGAACAAATATAGAACTAGAAGCACTGCTCCATAACTGTACACAGAAGGAAAACGTGCTGGGGTCACAAGCTATGGCTGAAGAGCCTCACGGCTTCACGGAAGACCTCGCTCCCGCCCGCTTTAGAGCGACCATTCACCGCTGGACAAACACGGCAGCTGATGACAGGCGCTCAGCCGCACTGCACACGCTCTGTCAGATCTGCTGTTGGCAACCGTGCCGGGAATACTCGCAGTTCACTATTTCGCAAAGGAAACGGTTTGCATTTCCTTGAGCTAAGTGGTGAGAAGGCTCGTCATAAAATGATTTGCACTTAACACCAGGCCTACTTTTGTACTTTTTCCTCCTAGTAGATTACGACCAGGATTCCTAACAACTGAAACACTGTGCAGTTCATGTGATTAAAACACCACTCTGAGGGCCCGGTGTGATAGCCTAGTGGCTAAATCCTCGCCTTGTAACTTGCAGGATCCCATACAGGCGAGGGTTCATATCGCGGCTGCTCCATTTCCCATGCAGCTCCCTGCTGGTGGTCTGGGAAAACAGAAGAGGATGGCCTAAGGCCTTGAGACCCTGTACCCTCTTGAGACCCGGAGGAAGCTCCTGGGTTCTGGCTTCAGATCAGCTCAGCTCTGGCCATTGCAGCCAGTTCAGGAGTAAATGAACAGACAGGGGATTTTTCTCTCTGTATCTCCTTGTCTCTGTAGATCTGCCTTCCCAATAAAAACAATAAAACTTTAAAAAAGAAAAAAAGAGCACTTTGAGATAGAAGTGAGAAAATCCAGAAAACTCTGGATGTACATTAGTAAAACTACATCCTAACCACTTAAAAATAAAAATGATTTTACATATATGTTAAACGAAAAGCACTTATTCTACTTATAACAGGTGAAATGTTATAATTAAAGAAAAAAAGTAAAAGAAACCTGTACTCTCAGGGAAGAAATCAAAAGTTAACTTTTTAGAGGCTGATGACGGCTGTCCCATTGTAATGAAACAAGTCAGCAGCTACAGACAGCAATGCTGCGCCCGTCTGTGTGCATGCTGCCCGAGACTGGCCCGTCCTTCTCCTCTGTTTTAACAGAAAGTCTCTCTGGGGTTCCACACTGGGCTATCAGTGGTCACTTGTAATTTGGTGAAGATCTAGCATACAATGAACGCAATCGCTCTAGTGGGTCCATCTCCTGGTGGCAACCTGTCCAGGATGTGGGGGGACATGCCGCCACGGTCACCCTGTCTACCAGGAGGGAAGGTTCCAGTACCAGGCAGGCCTGTGGTCTGCCTTGGGCTCCCACTTGTTACCTTGCAGCTTGGGGACCAGATGCTGAAATTCTTCCAGTGTATAGGCTTCGTCCACTCCGGTTAGGGCGACCGCTCCATCAGGGCCAGATCGGGGTCCGTCCCACAGTTCTCGGCTGGGGTCTCTCGGCGGTACAAACAGCATGGCTTTGTGTGATGGCAGCGGCTTGCCAGGCAGGTTCTGAAGGACCAGGATGCTGTCGGGCTCCTGGAATCCGCACAGGTACAGGAAGTTGTTGTCTTGGTGGAAAGGGTACGGGATGTCGTTGCTCATGTAGTAGGTGGGGTTGGAGAGCAGCACCACGGTCTGGTCTGTCCCACTTTGGCCTTGAATCTCCTTGTGGATCAGTGACATCAGCTTGTGCCTGCGGAGGGCGTACTCCACCTGAGACAGTCCTGGCGTCACCTCCCCTGGGAACGGCAAAGACAAGTTAGCCTTTGCGCTTCTTCAATGCCAGTCCTTAACCCAGCTTACAACTCAATGGACGGAAAAAAGTTCATCTTTCCAGTCTGTGCCAAACCTTCTAGCACATGGAGAAGGAAGCAGAAAAACCAAGTTTCAAATTTCAGCTTATTGCGAGAATTTGGAAAAATGAGTTAAGACGTGGTCCTCTGTGAACACAGGAACATGACCACTTGGAAGCTCTTCAGGTTCTCTCGTTTATTATTTCGCTTCTTCAGCCAAACATCTATTTAACACTATTACACAACAGCTATTGTTAGGCACATAATCAAAGTTACCCTAAAGGGCCAACCTATATGATAACAGACAGGTTACAATATCTGTGTATGACTTCCTTAAGAGATTGTGGGCTCCATGAGGACATAAATTTAAACTAGTTTATCAAATTGTTTTCATTTACTCATTTTAATTTTATTTGTAAGGCAGATGGATAGAAACCCAGAGAGACACGGAGCGAGTTTTTACTTGCTGCTCACTCTCTCAGTTGCTCCAAGGGCCAGGGTGGGGACAGGCTGGAGCCAGCAGCCCGGGACTCCGGAACTCCACCTAAGTCTTCCCTGGGTGATAGGTTCAGGGGCGTAAGGACTTGAGCTGTCTTTGACTGCTTTCACAGGTGCATTAGCCCAGAGGTGGATCGGAAGTGGATCGGGCAGGACTTGAATGGCACTGATATGAAGTGCCAGTATCACAGATGGTGGTGTAACCCGCTATGCCACAATGCCAGTTGCCAAGTACCTGGCAGACTGCCTGGAAGCTAGGACAGTGATTGAATGAGTGAGTGAATGTGTCCTTTATTAAACGGAAATTATGTCTGCGTTTACTTCAGGCTCTAACACGTACAAACACTAAGGCGGGCCTGGCACAGGGGCCTAGCGGCTTAAGTCCTCGCCTTGAACATGCCAGGATCCCGCATGGGCACCAGTTCTAATCCTGGTGCCTCGCTTCCCATCCAGCTCCCTGCTTGTGGCCTGGGAAAGCAGTTGAGGACAGCCCAAAGCCTTGGGACCCTGCACCCATGTGGGAGATCTGGAGGAAGTTCCTGGCTCCTGGCTTCAGATAGGTGCAGCACCGGCCACTGCAGTCACTTCAGGAGTGAATCATTTGATGGAAAATTTTCCTCTGTCTCTCCTCCTCTCTGTATATCTGACTTTCCACTAAAAATAAATACATCTTAATTAAAAACAACAACAACAAAACCTACTAAAGCCAGCATTCACCAAAGCCGAGTCCCCCATTTGGCCTACAACAAGCAGTAATAAAACAACATCGAACGCCGAGTGCTGACTGTGTCCTAGTTACTCCAGTTCTTTAGACACATCAGGTCCCTCCACCATCTTTTTTTTAAGATTTATTTTGTTTATTTATTTTAATTCCAAAGTCAGATATACAGAGAGGAGGAGAGACAGCGAGGAAGATCTTCCGTCTGCTGGTTCATTCCCCAAGTGGTCACATCAGCTGAGTGGAGCTGGTTTGTAGTCAGGAGCCAGGAGCTTCTTCTAGGTCTCCCACTTGTGTGCAGGGTCCCAATGTATTAGGCCGTCCTCGACTGCTTTCCCAGGCCACAAGCAGGGAGCTGGATGGGAAGTGGGGCTGCCATGATTAGAACTGGCGCCCATATGGGATCCCAGCAGATGCAAGGCGAGGAATTAACCACTAGGTTATCATGCTGGGTCCAAGAGATATATCACATGCATTAAAACCAAATAAAATATACATCCAACCTCATAAGGTTATCATCCCTGCAGTAACACCTTCTCTATACTTGTTAGCATTTCTTCAGAAATCAACGTTAAGCTGAGTCACCATATTGTTAATTTTAGAATGTTTTACCAATCCTAAAATCAACTGCAGGTCCAGAAACAGTCACTTTTAATTTCCTCTAGTTGCTGTGGCCCTTGGCCATCTGGTGTATCTTCTATACACGTGCATTTGTCAACTCAGAGACTCCTACAGATGAGGCCACGTATGCACGGTCTTTTATGACACAGCTTGTGTTTCTTCTTGTTATTCTACGGTTAATTCCTTCTTCTGCTTATAAGGTACTCCCTTCCTGAAATATCTCCTCCTTTCACACGGATTCCACTGTAACACCTTGCCTGTTCTCACGCCCCTTATGCTGAAGGCTTTCTACCTTAGCCGCTTTATTGCTGCTTCAGCCCTCCGAATTACGACTTTACTACAGGTGTGTGATAACACAGTGAGTTCTCTCCTTCCTTATTCGTATGGCCTCAGTCCGCTTCCCTCCTCTCAGCCATCTAAGTCCTTGTGCATGTCTGTCATCCAGTATGGATCATTTCCTATTCTCCTTCATACTCATAATCACAAGTACACGTGTTTTTTTAATCACCAGCATTAAAAAAAAAAGTGAAATAGTAACAATGTTAGAAAATTCCACATCATCTGATCAGTTTTGACTCACTTGAGTCTGGAACCCTTTCTGGGAGTGGATGTACTGTAACTTACTCAGTGCTAGCCAGCCTTGCACTCATCTCTTGGCACTTTGATGTCCAATGTACTAGAACTCTCATTTCTATGGCACAGTCCCAGGAGAGAACGTGCTGCGTCAAAGACCTTGGAGTTTTCTTA
Organism: Ochotona princeps; assembly: GCF_030435755.1. Lineage (NCBI taxonomy): Eukaryota > Metazoa > Chordata > Mammalia > Lagomorpha > Ochotonidae > Ochotona > Ochotona princeps. The sequence continues at coordinate 4,707,129 of NC_080846.1, forward strand.
GTGGTCACGCTTAGTAGAAACAGGTAGCTCAGCTGCTTCAAGCTACCTGGTTATTTTCCCATGTACAGCTAACCTCTCCACTAAATCCTGAAGTCTGCAGTCCATTAACACAAATGTTAGTATTTATTGAATTTGTTACATATCTGCACCTCTGCTGAAGGTGGCAAGACACAAGAGATTGCTCACTGAGGGCCTTCCTGGCCAGTCTGGGTCTGCCAAGCAGCGGAGCGGGGTGAAGATCTCTGCTCACACTCTTCCTCCAGCGAGACTGAGCTTCTTGAGGAGTCTCGAGCAGCGCCCTGACCTTTGTATCAGTTAATGAACAGCTCCACTTGCGGCTAATTACTCATGCTGTGTCTGCCACTGTTGCCCAACACTGGAAATTTCCCAATCCATACAAGCAGTAAAAACTCGTATAAAAGCAGAGGTTGATTATAATTGGTGGGTTATCCAATCTTTCCTTTTTTCTCTTTCTACTCTCTTCTGTAACTGAGCTTTGCTTTATGTTGCAGGAATGAAGTCAGTCATTTTGTGGGGCTGATGTTGTGGTGAAACCGGTAAAGCTGCCTCCTGTAAGGTAAGGCTGGCATCCCACATGGGCACTATTCAAGAGCCCATCGCTCTACTTCCTATCCAGCTCCCTGTTAACGAGCCTGGGAAGGCAACAGAAGCTGGCCCTTGAGCCCCTGCACCCATGTGGGACACCCGGATGCAGCTTCCGGATCCGGCTCTGGCCTGGCCCAGCCCTGGCTGTGAGGACCATTTGCGGAGGGAAGCAGTAGATGGAAGAGTTCCCTAGCTCTCCCTTTCTCTGTAGCTCTGCCTTTTCAAATAAATAAATCTTAAAAAAATTTTGATATTTTAAAATCCCCACAGGAGGTAAAATAATGTATAACTTTTTGCATTGGCTCTCATTTTCACCAGTAAGAGTATACATTAACATATGTCAAGTGACAGCTGAAAAAAGATATTTGAAAATTAAAGAAAACAATCCTTTATGTTCTTCAAACATTTCTTGTTACTGAATCCAATGTCACACAAATGATTACGTGAAGAATTGTAAGAACACTTGGCAGTATTTTCTCCAGCCTAGTTGTAATGATCAACATTGCAAAGTGATCATTAACTAAAAGCTTTCAGACTTCCTGAAATCTTAAAGTAATAAAGAATTCTCCATCACGACAGAAACACTCCAGAGGGTGGCAGGGGCACCTCCTCTCCACTGGGAGGAGGAAAAAGAATGTATGATACAGCAGTGAACTTTGAACCCCGCAATCAGCCTGGCAGTTGTCCTGGCCCTTGATCAAAGACCTCAATCTGGCCTGAATTCCTTCTGCTAAAGCTCTACTTGGACACACGCACTGGCCACTCTGTCAGGCCGGAAAGTATTAGAAAAGCCAGCACTTTATCCTGTGGAACCAGCGGAGGGTGGAAGGCTGTTCTGACAAGTATTTTGGACCCATCAAAATCCTAGTTGTCAGATGGATTCTGCAAACAGCAGTCTCGCAATCGCTTCCCAGAGCTGCGGCCAGGAGACCCAGGTACTGAAGGCTGGGTCTCTCAGGAGAGTGAGGATGCTTTCCACACTACATCACGCAAGCAGAACACCAACAAAGTCTGAAAGTGGACAGAAAAGCGAAGATTTTGCTACAATTTAGGTATGTATGTATTTTAAACTTTAAAAATATTTGTATTTGAAAGGCAGAGGGAAAAACGGAGTGGGAGAGAGTGGTCCCACCCACTGGTTCACTGGCCAAATGCCCCAAGGAAGGCCAGGGCTGGGCTTGAGCATGCTGAGGAATTGGAAATGCTCCCTGGGTCTAAACCCTTGAGCCAGAAGCTAGAATCGGGGCCAGGGCCAGGCCGGAAACCCAGACAATCCAACTCAGGATGCCCGTGCCTCAGCCACGAGGCCAGCAGCTGCTGTTCTTTGTGGGTGCAGTTTAATGAGTTCATCAAACTAAGCAGATTAGCATATTCATATGCTATGATTTTTTAAAAAAGATTTATTCATTTTTTTTTTTTATTACAGCCAGATATACAGAGAGGAGGAGAGACAGAGAGGAAGATCTTCCGTCCGATGATTCACTCCCCAAGTGAGCCGCAAAAGGCCGATGCGTGCCGATCTGAAGCTGGGAACCTGGAACCTCGTCCGGATCTCCCACGTGGGTGCAGGGTCCCAAAGCTTTGGGCCGTCCTCGACTGCTTTCCCAGGCCACAAGCAGGGAGCTGGATGGGAAGTGGAGCTGCCGGGATTAGAACTGGCGCCCATATGGGGTCCTGGGGCGTTCAAGGCGAGGACTCTAGCCGCTAGGCCATCATGTTGGGCCCCATATGCTATGATTTTGAAGAGAATGTTTAAAAAGGTAGTTTTTACTATATATAAGTAAATCATCAACTAATCAGTTATTCTTTAATTGGAAAATGAAGAGAAAGGAAAAGCTAATATTTGCTTTATAATATATAATACAGACCTCCCTGAAAAAAACCAAATTAATAAACCCTATTCCAAATTGGTTTTATTTACAAACATTCGGCAAAACAAGCCAGACACAGAACATGCATACAGACGGCACGGTTCTCACAACTCCACTTGAATGAGAACAAGAACAGGGACACAACCTGCGTGCACAGTGAGCAGAGAACAAGAACAGGGACACAACCTGCGTGCACAGTGAGCAGAGAACAAGAACAGGGACACAACCTGTGTGCACAGTGAGCACAGAACAAGAACAGGGACACAACCTGCGTGCACAGTGAGCACAGAACAAGAACAGGGACACAACCTGTGTGCACAGTGAGCACAGAACAAGAACAGGGAAACAACCTGTGTGCACAGTGAGCACAGAACAAGAACAGGGAAACAACCTGCATGCACAGTGAGCAGAGAACAAGAACAGGGACACAACCTGTGTGCACAGTGAGCACAGAACAAGAACAGGGACACAACCTGTGTGCACAGTGAGCACAGAACAAGAACAGGGACACAACCTGCGTGCACAGTGAGCACAGAACAAGAACAGGGACACAACCTGTGTGCACAGTGAGCACAGAACAAGAACAGGGACACAACCTGCGTGCACAGTGAGCACAGAACAAGAACAGGGACACAACCTGTGTGCACAGTGAGCACAGAACAAGAACAGGGACACAACCTGTGTGCACAGTGAGCACAGAACAAGAACAGGGAAACAACCTGCATGCACAGTGAGCAGAGAACAAGAACAGGGACACAACCTGTGTGCACAGTGAGCACAGAACAAGAACAGGGACACAACCTGCGTGCACAGTGAGCAGAGAACAAGAACAGGGAAACAACCTGCGTGCACAGTGAGCACAGAACAAGAACAGGGAAACAACCTGCGTGCACAGTGAGCAGAGAACAAGAACAGGGACACAACCTGCGTGCACAGTGAGCACAGAACAAGAACAGGGACACAACCTGCGTGCACAGTGAGCACAGAACAAGAACAGGGACACAACCTGTGTGCACAGTGAGCAGAGAACAAGAACAGGGAAACAACCTGCGTGCACAGTGAGCACAGAACAAGAACAGGGAAACAACCTGCGTGCACAGTGAGCAGAGAACAAGAACAGGGAAACAACCTGCGTGCACAGTGAGCACAGAACAAGAACAGGGAAACAACCTGCATGCACAGTGAGCAGAGAACAAGAACAGGGAAACAACCTGCGTGCACAGTGAGCAGAGAACAAGAACAGGGACACAACCTGTGTGCACAGTGAGCAGAGAACAAGAACAGGGACACAACCTGTGTGCACAGTGAGCAGAGAACAAGAACAGGGACACAACCTGTGTGCACAGTGAGCAGAGAACAAGAACAGGGAAACAACCTGCGTGCACAGTGAGCACAGAACAAGAACAGGGACACAACCTGCGTGCACAGTGAGCACAGAACAAGAACAGGGACACAACCTGCGTGCACAGTGAGCAGAGAACAAGAACAGGGACACAACCTGCGTGCACAGTGAGCAGAGAACAAGAACAGGGACACAACCTGTGTGCACAGTGAGCAGAGAACAAGAACAGGGACACAACCTGTGTGCACAGTGAGCACAGAACAAGAACAGGGACACAACCTGCATGCACAGTGAGCACAGAACAAGAACAGGGACACAACCTGTGTGCACAGTGAGCACAGAACAAGAACAGGGACACAACCTGTGTGCACAGTGAGCACAGAACAAGAACAGGGACACAACCTGCGTGCACAGTGAGCAGAGAACAAGAACAGGGAAACAACCTGCGTGCACAGTGAGCACAGAACAAGAACAGGGACACAACCTGCGTGCACAGTGAGCACAGAACAAGAACAGGGACACAACCTGTGTGCACAGTGAGCAGAGAACAAGAACAGGGACACAACCTGTGTGCACAGTGAGCAGAGAACAAGAACAGGGAAACAACCTGCGTGCACAGTGAGCACAGAACAAGAACAGGGAAACAACCTGCGTGCACAGTGAGCAGAGAACAAGAACAGGGACACAACCTGCGTGCACAGTGAGCAGAGAACAAGAACAGGGACACAACCTGTGTGCACAGTGAGCACAGAACAAGAACAGGGACACAACCTGTGTGCACAGTGAGCAGAGAACAAGAACAGGGAAACAACCTGCGTGCACAGTGAGCACAGAACAAGAACAGGGAAACAACCTGCGTGCACAGTGAGCAGAGAACAAGAACAGGGAAACAACCTGTGTGCACAGTGAGCACAGAACAAGAACAGGGAAACAACCTGCATGCACAGTGAGCAGAGAACAAGAACAGGGAAACAACCTGTGTGCACAGTGAGCACAGAACAAGAACAGGGACACAACCTGTGTGCACAGTGAGCACAGAACAAGAACAGGGACACAACCTGCGTGCACAGTGAGCAGAGAACAAGAACAGGGAAACAACCTGTGTGCACAGTGAGCACAGAACAAGAACAGGGACACAACCTGCATGCACAGTGAGCACAGAACAAGAACAGGGACACAACCTGTGTGCACAGTGAGCACAGAACAAGAACAGGGACACAACCTGTGTGCACAGTGAGCACAGAACAAGAACAGGGACACAACCTGCGTGCACAGTGAGCACAGAACAAGAACAGGGACACAACCTGCGTGCACAGTGAGCAGAGAACAAGAACAGGGACACAACCTGTGTGCACAGTGAGCACAGAACAAGAACAGGGACACAACCTGTGTGCACAGTGAGCACAGAACAAGAACAGGGAAACAACCTGCGTGCACAGTGAGCACAGACGCAGTGGCTGTTGGCAGGTGCACCAGGGAACTTTCTGGGGCAAGGAAATATTCCAGTGTTGGCTGAACTGCAGGTTGTACTGGCACAAGTTTTTGTCAGACTCACTGATGTGCAGGTGAAGATCTGTGTGACTCACTGCATATCAATTTTATCTCATTTTAAGAGAGTATGCTACTTTCCAAACTTGAAAGAATTTTGATGCCAACATTTCTCCCATTTGTGTCTCTTCTTATTAATTATAGCAAAACTTAAAAAAATCCCCGGATGAGTCCTCTTTGGCAGGGGTATAAGGTACTGTTCTGTGGGGAGTCAGATTTTGTTGGGTTGTAATTCAGTCTCAGCAACTTACTGAGTGACCTGGAAAGCGTTACCAAGCTTTCTTCTGCCTCAGTTTCCTCATCCCCAGAACGCAGAGCACAGTAACACCTACTTCATGAGGAAGACATCATTTAAACTGGAAAGCAGTAAGACCAATAAAAGTATTTGCAACAATGACCCAGTTAAAGAATTTACTTGGCAAAGAGGTTGCCATCCTAGTCATCTAAAGCCAGGCAGGGCCCAGAAGAGCATGCCCCACATCCGGGACTTGGGGTGGGCGGGAAACTGGGTGGGGCTTCTCCCTCAATATCCCCCTTTACCTCAGATACAAGAAGGAAACAATATGGACATAATAGTCTTACCCACTTCCCTAACCCCTGAACCTTTTTACCATAATTAACTATGTAAAGATTGTCAACAACATAATTTAAAAAAATATATATATATAATTACAAAAAAAATACAATAACAAAAAAAAGCACTTTGTAACACTTCTTCATGTTTTATACATTGTGAATATGTCATAGCTTATATCCAAATGATTTCTATGGCAACTTTCTTTGCTAATGTTAACTATGGTCTCCATGTCATTCAAGTCTTGACAAAATGATTAATGAAATCCAGATTATTCTTTTGTCCCTACATGTTTTCTTCTTTAAAGTCCTTAACATGAAAAGGAAAAGTAATGGAGTTAGTTAAGAAATAAAATTCACTGAAAAACAGCTCAAAGAAAAAAAAAAAGGCAAAGAGATAAAGAAGTGGCTTTACACATGCTATAACATTAATTTTGCTGAGGAATGTAAAATGTGAGAAATACAGGTATTGAAACTAACACGTCATTTGGCAACCCATTGATTCTTCCTATTCATTTTCTGGTAAATTCTGGAGTTTCTTTGAGCTAACCACCTTGCTGTTTTGCTAATAACAACTTTCTCAAGTCAAAGTGTCAGGGAACAATGAAGTGAGTGCCTCTCTGGCACCCAGGAAATGTCACCTGTGGAGGGCTGGGTGTTTGGTCCAGCAGTCCTACCCTGCAGAGCCTGGGTCGGAAGTTTACTGCTAATGTGGATGTTCCAGGAAACAGCTGAGATACATTACACTTGCCATGCCTGCCACCGCATTAGAGACGGACCTGGGCTGAGTCCCTGCTCTCAGCTTTGGCTGGCATGGGCAGTGGATGGGAGCCAGCAGCGTTCTCCCCTCCCTGAGGTCTTCCCCAAACCTCCTGTCCGGTCTCTCAAATAAATTTTAGAAATCAAAAGAAAGTGAAAAGTAGAGTCAGAGTTTACAATTCTTACATTAACTCAGAATGATCATCACCTTGCCACAGGGAATAATTTCTAGGCTACGTAACAAGTGGAGGGCACAATAGCACCCAGGAAGACTGCCCAGTGTATTCTGTCTCCACACAGTTCCCAGCAGGGGGCGACACTGCCACACTGCCATAAGAAGTAGACATGGCATGTAGTGACCAGCTTTCTTTAGGGGCGTCCACAGATTCTGGAAATCATTAGCAGAACTTGGGAGAGCTGGCCTGCTTCCAGCCAAAGCCACAGCAGCTCAGCCAGAACAGGCCTTTCTCTCTGGGGTCATTCCTGCTGTGTATTCTGCAAGCTGTGCTTGCTTCAGGAAAACTGGCTAGATGTGACAAAAACCTAGGAGAAACAGCTCTCCAACAATCAGGAGGTGACCCAGTGATGTATTTTGAAGAATGTAGGTAAATAATTGAAAAACATACAAAGAATTGGGCCCGGCGGCGTGGCCTAGCGGCTAAAGTCCTCGCCTTGAATGCACCAGGATCCCATATGGACGCCGGTTCTAATCCCGGCAGCTCCACTTCCCATCCAGCTCCCTGCCTGTGGCCTGGGAAAGCAGTCAAGGACAGCCCAAAGTTTTGGGACCCTGCACCCATGTGGGAGACCCGGAGGAGGTTCCTGGTTCCCGGCTTCGGATCTGCGCAGCACCGGCCGTTGTGCTCACTTGGGGAGTGAATCATAGGACAGAAGATCTTCCTCTCTGTCTCTCCTCCTCTCTGTATATCTGACTTTGTAATAAAATAAATTTAAAAATCTTAAAAAAATATACAAAGAATGCATACATACCTCTATTGAAGAAGGGAGTCTATAAAGATACACACACCAAAACCTCTACAGTGATGTTCACTGAATGGTCAGATTATGGGAAGTTTTAGGGAAATCTATGCTTATCCGGGCTGGCAATGTAGCAAACTACGTTAAGCCTCTGCTTGCAGTGCTGGCAAACCATCTGGATGCTGGTACAAGTCCAAGCTGTTCCATTTCTGATCTCCCTGCTTATGGCCTAGCAAAGCAGCAGAGAATGGCTCAAATCCTTGGGGCCTCTGGACTGACTCATTTGGAAAGTGGACCAGTGGATGCAAGATCTCTCTGTGTCCACCTCTCCTTCTCTCTGTAAACCTGCTTCTCCAATTAAAAAAAATTGAATTTGGGCCATTCTCCACTGCTTTCTCAGGTCATGGACAGGAAGCTGGATCAGAAGTACGTCTGCTGGAACTTGAATTGGTACCCGTTTGGGATGCCTGTGCTGCAGATGGCAAATTTGCCTGCTAAGCCAACATGCCAGCCGCTCTCGCAAATAAATAAATCTGAAAAACAGATGAAAAAAGGTAGGATTTTATGCCCCAAGTTAGCAAACTGACTTTTTTTCTTAAAGTATTTTAACTTCACTCAGAACTTTGTTTTCCACCTTGCACACATTTTTAACACTTCTACGGGTTTTGCATCTCTGGATAGAGGAAGACACATGATTAACACTTTGGAAAATTTTTTCCTTGCGGAACTGCATACCTAATAGCATGCCTGACGGTTTCTATGAAATTTCAAACAGGGATAATTCTTCTTTTCTATCCTTTTCCACTCACTCTAACGTCCCATGTCCAGGGGCAGAGAAATGAGGACATGTATGTGTGGCTATTGAAACCAGTTAGCATAGTGCATGCAGCAAGCAGCCTGAGTATCAAGGCCATGGTCTGGACAAGACAATCACTAAGTTCAAGGCTGGAGAAACGCAGCTCACCCTGGAGAAAGTCTCTCACCACAAGAAATCAACCCGTTTCAAAGCTGGCAACAACACCAATTCACTTTGGTGGATTTTTTTTTTTTAAATCAAGGTTACAGGTTGGTCGGTTGACAGGATCAATACTTCAAACTAACTGGACTGCTACTAAGCTTACCTTAGAGCTTTGAAAAACTGATTTCTCGTGTGGTTCAGTGGTGAGCTGCCTTCCCAGCAGGAGTCCCACTCTGGTGAAGAACCAACCAAGGTGGCCCTCCCTGGGAGACGCGGAATGAGACAGCGACAGAGCCATGGGTTTCTACGGGTAACCGTCACGCAGCTTCGTCACCGACGTTCACACAGCACATCTTCGATGGAGTCCATCTTCCCGGGGCACAAGGACGACCCCTCTCCTTTGGGAGCCTGACAGCTCGTCTACCAAGCACTTAGCTTTGCCCCACCCAGCTCTCTGCAATGACGTGCATTCCCTAGGACTTCCCCCTTACCTGCCTTTCAAAACAAAACACCTTTAAGGCCTTACTGCGGGCAGGAGTGACAATGCATCCTTAAGCTGCAGCAATACTGAAATTTTACAGTAGGAAAAATGAGTGCCATAAATTTTTTTGTTTATATCAGCTTTATTAAACAAGACACCATTTCTCAAAGTAGTGGGACAAATATGGAAATCTTGCTTAATCTACATAGAAATATTTTTATTAAACAAAATTTTGAAGTGACCAAGTAGCATTTTCAAGAAAACACATTTTCTAAAATATTCTTAATGTAGCAGTCTACACAGAACCAAGGGTTAGAACACTGTTCTAGAAACCATGACCTGAGAGGGTGAGGGTGGCACCGGCCCAGCGATTAAGCCACTGCCGTGCTGGCCTCTCACTCTGGAGTCTAGGTCTGATCCCCGTTACTCGGCTTCCGGTCCAGCTCCCAGCAAATGCGCATCTTGGGAGGCAGTCGGTAGGCTCAGGCTTCTGCATCCCTGCCACCCACACAGGGGCCCAGGACTGAGTTCCTGGCTCTGGCTCTAGCCTGCCCCGCCCTGGCTGTTGTGGGCATTTGGGGAGTCAATGAGCTACTGGATGAGTTCTCCATTTCCCTCTGCCTTTCAGACAAAATGAAAATAAGAAAGAGTTTAAAAAAGCAAACTGTGGCCTAAGAGTACAGTGCAATCTTTCTTTAAAATTATCCTGAAACACAAACTTTTCATCAGTTCATTCAAGTTGCAAGTTTGATAGTGGCTACTGAAGTTTACTTTATTAAAGATGTATCTTATTTATTAGAAAGGCAGTCACGCATAGAGAGGAAGAACTATAACAGCAGAGAGAGAAAGAGAGAGAGAGAGAGAGAGGTATTCTTTCTCTTCATGGTTGCACAGCCAGGTCTTGGCCAGGCTGGGTGTCCCATGTGGGAGGTAGGCATCCTGTCACCTCCCAGCACACACGTGCGCAGGAAGCTGGAGGCAGGATTCAACCCCAGGCACCCCAAGCAGAGGTTTAATCAACTGCAGCACAACGCTCACTCCTGCTTTTAGGGCAGCGACATGTGCCCATGTCACGAGCGCAGCTCTAAGCACCTCCATCCCCGACGAGCACTGTTCCAGACACAGCATGATGAGTAGACAGATGTGAGGCTCCAGCAGCCTTACCTGGTCGGAGGAGATGTGGGTGTGTAAAGGGGCTGGGCTGGCCCAAGTATCGGTGTGGGATCCGCCTCTCTGGGACAGGCTGCAGGGAATACCTCCGCTGAGCACATGACAGGCAACCTGAAGGAAGAGTAAAGGAGGATGAAAGGCCGCAACGGAGACACAGTCTTCGTGGTGTGCAAACCGTTACCTAGCGCCAGCAGTTTGCAGGTGTTAGAAAAGTGCAAACCAACATTTCTTCCTGTCTTGTATATATGACAGATATATTTATATATATCCTAGAGCCCTAGATTAGTTGGCAGTCAACCACACACAGGAACAAGGAGCTTCTTCTGGATCTCCACAGCAGGTGCAGGGTCCCAAGGCTTTGGGCCATCCTCCACTGCTTTCCGAGGCCACAAGCAGGGAGCTGGATGGGAAGTACAGCTGCTGGGACACAAACTGGCGCCCATACGGGATCCTGATGTGTTCAAGGCGAGGACTTTACTAGGCTACTGCGCTGGGTCCAGAAGATCTTTCTATCCTTCTCTCTGTAAATCTGACTTTCCAATAAAAAATAAATTAGGGGGCCCGGCGGCATGGCCTAGCAGTGGCTAAAGTCCTCGCCTTGAAAGCCACGGTATCCCATATGGGTGCCGGTTCTAATCCCGGCAGCTCCACTTCCCATCCAGCTCCCTGCTTGTGGCCTGGGAAAGCAGTCAAGGACGGCCCAGTGCATTGGGACCCTGCACCCGCGTGGGAGACCCGGAAGAGGTTCCTGGTTCCCGGCTTCGGATCAGCGCGCACCGGCCCGTTGCGGCTCACTTGGGGAGTGAATCATCGGATGGAAGATCTTCCTCTCTGTCTCTCCTCCTCTGTGTATATCTGGCTGTAATAAAATGAATAAATCTTTTTAAAAAAATAAATAAAAAATAAATTAGGGCCCAGCATGGTGGCCTAGTGGCTAAAGTCCTCATCTTGAACGCACCAGGATCCCATATGGGTGCCGGTTCCAATCCTGACAGCACCACTTCCCATCCAGCTCCCTGCTTGTGGCCTGGGAAAGCAGTTGAGGATGGTCCATAGCCTTGGGACCCTGTACCCGCATGGGAGACTTGGAGGAAGTTCCAGGCTCCTGGCTTCGGATCGGCGCAGCATCAGTCTTTGTGGTCACTTGGGGAGTGAATCATCGGATGGAAAATCTTCCTCCTTGTATATCTGACTTCGCAATAAAAAAATAGATAAATATTCAAAAAAATAAATAAGGAAAAAGAAAGTGCAGTCAATGCATGGGTAGCCGAGCCGCAGACTCTCAAGCCGCCCACCTTGTGAGGTCTGCATTGCAGGAAGCTGGGGTCAGCAGCCGAGGCAGGAACTGAACCTGGGTCAACTGGCAAGCCGCGCGCACTGGCTGCAGGACTGCACATGCAATATGAGACAGAGACACACAGCAGGGCTGGGACACAGAGTGGGACGAGGATTTAAGCAGCAGGCTGTTTCTAGAACCACAACACTGTGCCGTCTGCATTTCCATTTCAGAAGTAAAATACTGAACACAGAAAAACGGAAGTAACTCCAGCATGTTCAAACCGTGTAGTCTCGGCCACCTCCAAGTTGAGGGGGGATTAAATCCCACAGATTACAATAAAATAAGCAAGGAAACAGGACCTTTTGCCCTAAGTCACGTAGCTGCCAGCCAGGCTGGCACGTCCAGTCCTGCCCTCAGTCACCTGACTGCCACAGCCTGTCCGCATCGCCGCGTTGCGACCCTGTCCCCTAGCCGCCCTTCTGCAGTTCATCCCGCACAGGTTATGCTGTTTCCGAAGAGGTCTCCTGCAGCCCTTCGCTTCGAATTCTTCAGAAACTTTTGTCAAATTGAGCTGAAATTCCAAGATCTGTCCTTAACTTTCAACTCACCTGTACTAATAACATAAATAAGCTCAATTTTCTAACTTTCAGAATAAGCTTTCAACTCTTGAGGTTAACACCACTCAAGATCTTGCATGATGTTCAAACAATCCTGCAGCCACACTCAACTCGTCACGCTACACTTTTACAAGCACATTCTACTGAGCACAATTTTCAAATTTTTCTCCGAATCTTCATTTCTTCCAGACACAAGCTGCTTTACTAGAATGCTGCCAATGAGACACTGCGTACAAATCACTTGGTACAGTGTGGTTCAGGGGGTACTTAAAGAATGTTCGACATTATTTTCTTTATCTTTAAAAAATTTTTACTTGAGGGCCCGGCGGCATGGCCTAGCGGCTAGAGTCCTCGCCTTGAATGCACCAGGATCCCATATGAGCGCCGGTTTTAATCCCGGCAGCTCCACTTCCCATCCAGCTCCCTGCTTGTGGCCTGGGAAAGCAGTCGAGGATGGCCCAATGCATTGGGACACTGCACCCGCGTGGGAGACCCGGAAGAGGTTCCTGGTTCCCGGCTTCGGATCAGTGCAGCACCGGCCTGTTGCGGCTCACTTGGGGAGAGAGTCATCGGACGGAAGATCTTCCTCTCTGTCTCTCCTCCTCTCTGTATATCTGGCTGTAATAAAATGAATAAATCTTTAAAAAAAAAAAATTTTACTTGAAAGAGTTAAAGGGAGATGATGAGGGTGGGGAGAGATCTTCGATCCACTGATTTTCTCCTCAAATGGCCAGAGCTGGGTTGATCTGAAACTGGGACCCAAAAGTTTCTTCCAAGTCTCCCACAAGGATGCAGGGGCCCAAGAACTTGGGCCACCCTTTGCTGTTTTCCCAAGCCACTAGCAGGCAGCTGAAACAAAAGTGGAGCTGCTTTCCCAGGCCACCAGCAGGGAGCCGAATGGGAAGTGGGGCTGCCGGGATTGTAACTGGCGCCCATATCGGATCCTGGTGCGTTCAAGGCGAGGGCTTTAGCCGCTAGGCCACGGCATCGGGCCCCCTTAAAATTATTTTCAGCTGCAGGCAAACACAATTGCAGGTATGCTACCCACAAATACATGGAAGCACATATGTTAGAATTTATTTTGTTTTAACCATTTCACAATATCTTTGGACACTTGTATATCAAAACAGAAATATTCAGACCTGGAAAATGATCTTGAAAACATTGTCTAGAAGCATATATTATAGTTCATTTCAGTAGAGTGCTATTTAATTGAGGGATTTATAAATAGAATGATATATATAATACACATACAAGACAAACAAGGACAGAGCCAGTGGGTTAAGTTGCCACTGCAATGCTGGCGTCCCATATGAGCAGATTTGAATTCTAGCTGCTCCACTTCTGATCCAGCTCCCTGCTAATGTGCCTAGGAAAGCTGCAAAGATGACCAAAGTATTTAGGCCTCTCTCACTCAAGTGGGAGACCTGGAGGGAGTTCTGGGCTCCTGGTGTTAGCCTTGCACAGCCCTGGCTGCTATGGGATAAACCACCGGATGTAAGATCTCCACCTATAGGGGCCAGCATCCCACACAGGCACTGGTGACAGTCCTGGCTGCTCCACTTGCAGATGATGGCTCAAGTCCTTGGACCCCTGCACCCACATGGGAGACCCAGGAGAAGATCCAGGCTCCGGCTTCACTGCTGTTGGCCATCTGTAGAGTGAACCACAATAGATCCATCTCTCCTTCTGATTGTAAAGTTACCTTTGAAATAAAAATAAATTTTTTGAAAGCTCTTTATTTCTCAGAAATTTCTTTCTTTTTCAAGTAAAAAAAAAAAAAAAAAAAGAGAAGTATTTAAAGAAAAAAAAATTGGCCTAAAGGAGGCTGTCATGGTATAGCAAGTTAAGCTTCCACGTGTGGCACTGGTATCCCCTATGGCTGCTAGTTCAAGTCCTGGCTGTTCCACTTCTGATACAGCTATCTGCCAATGTGTCTGGGGAAGCAGTGGAGAACAGTTCAAGTCCTTGGGCCCCTGCTCCCATATGGGAGAAGCAGAAGCACTTCCTGGCTTCAGACAGGCTCAGCGCTGGCTGGGGCAACCATTTGGGGAGTGAACCAGCAGATGGAAGAGCTCTTTGTGTATGTCTGTCACTCCTCTCTCTAGAAAATTTTCTTTTTTTTTAAAGGTTTATTTTTATTACAAAGTCAGATATACAGAGAGGAGGAGAGACAGAGAGGAAGATCTTCCGTCCGATGATTCACTCCCCAAGTGAGCGCAACAGCCAGTGCCACACCAATCCGAAGCTGGGAACCTGGAACCTCTTCCAGGTCTCCCACACGGGAGCAGGGTCCCAAAGCATTGGGCCGTCCTCGACTGCTTTCCCAGGCTACCAGCAGGGAGCTGGATGGGAAGTGGAGCTGCCGGGATGAGAACCTGCGCCCATATGGGATCCCGGGGCGTTCAAGGCGAGGACTTTAGCCACTGTTAGAGTCCAGGCCAAAGCCCCCGGATGTCAGGGTGAGAGCTAGTCAACCCCCAGAGAACGAAAGAGTCTCGCTGGTAATGCAAACAGCAGACAGAGTTCATTGCGCCAGCATGCTGGGGTCAGACCGCACTTGGGGCACACAGGCCAGCCAAGCAGGGCGGTAGGACCCCGAACAAGCCCAAGACAGAAGCTTATACAGGCCCTTTTGGGCTGGGAAATACATCAAAAGTAGCAACCTTAGACATATGGTCTTCAGGCACAGGCAGCCTGTTCCGTTCCCATACCCATTATCTGTATGGCTCATCCCATTCTCACACCCTGATCTTCCTCCTGGTTCCTGGGACCGGAGAACTGTGCCCTTGCCTTCACAATGTTGCAAGGCAGCAAAGAACGGATTTATCGCTAAAGCGGAATCCTCCCAATGTCCAGGCACCTCCTGGCCTAACAAAGTAGCAGTTTTTCAGTACAAAGGAATCTCACACTGCCCAACAATAACATTTTACCCACACTCTAACACTGCTAGGCCACACCTCTGGGCCCATAGAAAATTTTCAAGAACAATAATATGAGCCAGGGATAGAATGTTTTAAATTCAGGACTAGTTTGTTGATGATTTAAATTATCACAAAAGAATATCAGCATTGGTCTAATTTGCTTCTAAAAAAGTACTTTGTTCTATTTTCTCACATACAACTTATTATCCACCCACTAGCCACCATCCATTTAAAATTCAAACCAGATCAGTAAATTCTTATATCCTGTTCAGTGGCTTATCACTGTGCTTGAAATATACACTAGCTTTATTCACACAGCAGCACCAAACTGGTGAAGTGTCCATCAATACAGTTAGCAGCTACCGCACTAGGTCACTACGTGGCTAACTGTCATGAGTTCTCAACTCCAAGGTCATCTCAGAAGCCTTCTTAAACCTAGTTAAACAATACTTCTTTATTTCTTTTACTCGAGAGGTAGGTGGACAGTGCTCCCCAAACGCTCACAAGAGCCTGACTGAAGCCAGAAGCTCTGAAATCAGCCGGGGTGCCCTAGGTGGGTGGCAGGGGTCTAACCACTTGAGCCATCACCTGTGGTATACCAGCACCTCATTAGCAAGAAGCTGGACTGGAGAGCAGCTCCAGGCCTGGCTATGTGATGCAGGCATCCAAGTAGCAACTTCACCAAACACCTGATGCATGGTACCTGAAAAGTTCATGAGCAGTGACTGAAATCGTGCCTAACACCATCTGATAGCTACATGCACACTTTCCAAGATCTTTACAGTCATAAACCTCAGGTTGGAGGTTAGGGGACCAGCCAGTTGAGCTGCTTGCCCTACAGTCCTTATCAACTGATTTTTCCCCCACATAAACATTTATCTGAGTTACATAGACAGGACAAACAGAGAGCTGTCCATCTGCTGGTTCACTCTCGAACTGGCCCCAATAGCCAGAGCTTGGCCAGGCTAAAGCCAGGAGCCAGGAGCTTCATTCGTCTCCCACATGGGTGCCAAGGGGCCAAACACTTGGGCTGCCTTCTACTGCTTTCCCAGGTGTATTAGTAGGGAATGGAATAGGAAATGGAGCAGCTCAGAATAGAAACTGGTGTCTACAGGGGATGTTGATGTCACGGCGACCACAATACCTACCCCAATTCTTTACTTTTCTAAATCAACACATCAAAGAGTCAAGAAGTAATTAAGGCTCAAGGTCATATCATGTCAAAAGAATGAGGTGGCCATTAGAAATACATGTTGTTGGCCTGAGGTTCCCAAGGACACACAGGGGAACAGTGCAGGGGGCTCATGATGGGCTGGTGTGACTCTGGACTGGCTCCATTTGGAAGGTCCAGTTACCACCCCACCCTGCGATGACACAACAATGCAGCCACTTCTGACACAAGCTTGTAACTGCTTGCCACATAATCAGTATCCAAACACCTCTTCGCAGGGGCTCATGGTGCGAATACTGTCCGCAGTTTAAGATGTGCCTATTGGCAGCCACTGCGTCTACCATCGACACCAGCACCCTTATTTCCCATAACCTGTTCAAACATGGTGGATTACTATGAAGTTCTAGGAGTGCACAGAGATGCTTCACCTGAGGACATTAAGAAGGCTTACCACAAAGAAGCCCTTAAATGGCATCCAGATAAAAACCCGGAAAATAAAGAGGAAGCAGAGAAAAAATTCAAAGAAGTGGCGGAGGCCTATGAGGTATTATCGGATGCTGAAAAGCGGGACATTTATGATAAATTTGGCAAAGAAGGATTAAAAGATGAAGGCAGAGGGCAGTTTGACGGTGAATGTGAGCACAGTTTTCTATTTCGTAGGCCAGACGATGTCTTCAATGAAATATTTGGGCAAAGGGACCCGTTTTCATTTAATTTCTTTGAAGACTCACTAGAGGAACTCTTGCAGAACCCCAGAGGCTGCTGTGGGAGCAGGTGCCCGGGGGCCGGGTGCTTTGTCCCTGCCTGCAGTGAATACCCAGCCTGGGAGACATTTCCTTCCTATGACCCAGGATACACATCATTCGGGTCCCTGGGGCAGGAGGGCCTTTCTTCATTCTCCTCGCTGGCCTTCGAGCATGATGGCATGGGCAATCACATATTCCTTTCAGGCAAATTTGCCAATGACAGAAACATGGGTATCTATGCAAAAATTGTTGAGAATGATCTAGAGGGAGAAGCTGAAGATGAAGCGGAGTTGAAATTCTTCCTTGCGGATGGCGTGGTGGATATGGAAGGTTTTCAACAAGAAACCAGCTGGAGGAGCCCACCTTTCCACCACTGTTCACCCAACTCCTACAGCCCCACCCATGCGTGTCAATATGCTTTTATGGACAATGACGTGCAAGGTATACCTTGGGTCAGCAACCACTGGGAGCCCTCTATTTTCTCCACGGGGTTCAAAGAAGGGGGTAAAAGGAAAAAGAAGAAGTACAAAGAGGTGCAGAAGAAGAAGTCCACCAAAAGGAATCATTAAATTGACTCTTTAGACACATTATGTTCATGTAACACTTGAACGTGACTTTTTGTGTGCTTTGGTTCATCACGGGTCTGTGGCTAACATTCAGTACTACACTAAGAGTGTGGTTTGAACAGTTCTAGCAGGACTTTGATTCTATGGTCACCAGTTGCTTGGATGGGATAAGTCAGAGAAAAGAGGAGTTTGTGGGGACAGCTGGTGTCAAGAATTTTAAAACTGCCACTTTTACATTTTGGTTTTGAGTTGTCTGCCAATAGAACTTTTCCTCAGTAGAATTTATATGACCTACTGCATTCCTTTTATCTACTTAAAGCGACTATGTAAGTTTCTTAAATATGTATGGTACCAGAAAATAAAAAAAGCAGTAAGATTACTCATCCATACAATGAAACGCTACAACACGCATGGGCCTTGAGGACACTACATCAGGGAAAGCAGTTATTTAGAGATAAATAATCTATAATTCATGTATAACATCTAAAGCATTCAAATTCACAGAAACAAAAAATAGAATGCTGGTTTCCGGGGACCTGGGAATGGGAGGGAAGGAGGAAAAGTTTAATGGAAACAGAGTTTCAGATTTCAAAGATGAAATTCTAAGGATTGTTCCAATGTGTGTCTATCCAACACTCGTGGGCCTCTGAAAATGGTGAAGATGGCATACTTTAAGAAATGCGAACTCCCCCACCATCTTACAAAGAGGCAGCTTTAGCCAGGGCTTTAGTCTCAGGGCTTGCTGGCTACATCAGGTGTGGTCCACCCTCACTGAATCTTTCCAGACGGGAAGCTTCTGCTTTTGTCAATTGTACAAGAGCTACACACACAGTACTTTTCAGCTAAATGTCTGTATTACTTGTTCCTTTAACACAAATGTGCTATGCTTGTGACACAATGACTTCTCAGTTTGCTGCAATGATTTAATTTTCTGTATAAATGCAATCTCTTACTTTTATTCGTTCTGTCACTTGTTCAACAGTGTTCTTGCAGCACTTACTCTTTGTCAGGCAATGTTCTAGAACCTGAGGTACAGCAGTGAACCAACAAAAACACCAGATGTCACTGTTTACCAACTTGAAATATACATCAACAAATATCAAGTAACAAGTAACATGCAATCTGTTAGTCATAGGAGCTAAGAAAAAAGAAAAAAGAAGAAGGGACTAGAAGCTGTGGAGTGCAGACTGCAGGGAAAGTGGAGTGCGTCACAGGAAGACACCGAGGGGATGGCGGGTTGCATAAGCAGTGAGACAACTGAGCTCACACTGTACTCAGCTGTACATCTGAACTCTCCGGACAGAGTTTCTCAGCTCCTGACATCAGCCACTTCACTCCTCAAATGCCCAGGTCTCTAAGGGCATCGGGGCACACACCTCCCGGGGTAGGCATGAGCAGTGGATTGCAATGAGGAAACGCAACCAGGCATGAGTAGCTGACAGACTGGCTGTCCGGTATGATGGAGCCGGGGTGACAAGGTGGCATCACCAATCAGACCAAAGCAGCTCCTCCGAGAGCACTGCAGCTCTTGAGTTTTGGTAAGGCTGCATCTGAGGATCCTTGCACTGACTTGCATACTGAAAGTGTCTTTTCGTTCAATGCATGTATTCTTCAAACTCTTAGAAATGTGACTACAGGGTCTGATGCAGTAGCTTAGCAGCTAAAGTCCTCGCCTTGCATGCGCCAGGATCCCATATGGGCGCAGGTTCTAATCCTGGCAGCTCCACTTCCCATCCAGCTCCCTGCTTGTGGCCTGGGAAAGCAGTCGAGGATGGCCCAAAGCTTTGGGACCCTGCACCCGCGTGGGAGACCTGAACTGTGTTCCCTAGTGACTGTTTCTGCCTGGCAGGGTTGAACCACTGTAGGCATTCGGGGAATGGACTAGAGGCTCAGGCTTGTGCCTGTGGGGGCTCTTACTATCACTTGCTGAGTTTCTTAAAAAGAAGGGCAACCGAGAGCATCACCGGTACTCAGAGCCCTAGTCATGAGCACCTCGTACCCAAATTCCCACAACATAATCGTCGCACGACGCCTGGCTGTGCGCCTGTGTCACAGGTCCAGGTTTCTACTGTGACTGCTCCAAGATCAACTGTTGCTTGTTCAACTCCCTTGACTGGACTGTGAGCAACTCTTGGGAAGGGACAGTTCATCTCCACAAAGCCACCACAGGCATTCAAGGCTGCCTGCAGCGTTGGCAACCCTGTAATGGGTGCCACTTTATGTCCTAGCTGCTCTACTGCTCATCTAGATTCTGGATACTGGCCTGGGGAAGTAGCGGAGGATGACCCAAGTCCTTGGGCCCTGCACTCATGTTCCACACCTGAGGCAACGGCTGGCTGGCTCCCCACCGTGCCCATTCGGAGGGCTGAAAGAGAAGGTGGAAGATCTCTGTCTCTCCCTTTATCTCTCTGTAATCCTTTCAAGTAAAATAAATAAATCTTTCTTTTTAAAAGTTGCTGAATGAAACTGCATTTCTTCTGTTTCACACAGAGGGTTTCAGAACTCCGTGAAAGTGGGTAGGACCTAGTGGAGGGGCAACAGAACACGAAGCAGGAGCAGCCACGCAGCTGCAGTCCCCACTTGTTCCTTGTGACCCTGGGGTCAGCTCCTTGTAGTAAAGCAAGAGTCTCTGCCCTCACCGACTGGGCTTGTGAAGACTCATGCATCCACGGAGCCCAAAAAGTTGATCTATATCTGATGACCTAAGGGATTATCAAACTCGTCAATCCCACGGACGCCGACGGAATATATGCATTTCAAATACGTCGTTGTCTAGAACCAGTATCCAGTCCTAAGTTTCCAACGAATCAAGTGGTACGCCACGCCTCCTGGAACCCCACGGGGAGAAGCAGCAGACAGCTGCGGCCAGCAGTGGCCTCAGTGTGCGGGACGGAGCACCTGTCTTCCCGCAGGCATATCCGCCTGCAAGGTGGATGATGGCAGTTTTCACGTTAGAACCAAGCAGACTGCCCCTTCTTCCAGGGCTCCTCCGTCTCAACACATTAAGGATTTTCCAGACACATACACACGCCAGCCAGCCGTGGGAGAGACGGTTGTTGAGACACTGGATTTTATAGGGATTAGAGCTTGCGGTGCGTGGGCCGGGACATCCTTGTGAGCATAAGGAAAGCCACCTTTTCTACCCCACACACTTTAACCGGGAGAGGAAACCTATAGCCCACCCTCGCCCGGGCGCAGCCGGTACCCAGAGTTTGGGGTTTAGGAGCGGCAAGGCTCCTCGCACCAGGGTCCGCAGAACCGGGGTATCCCCCCAACAAAGACCTGAATCCCCATCTAAGGCATCTCGGGCGCAGGCGACAGCGAGGGAGGACAAGTCTGACCTGAGAGGCCGCGAGGGCCCGCCATGGCGGGAACCAGCCTGGGAGCTACAAGCAGCCAAGGCATGACGGCCTAGCTCACGCGTCAGGAATTGAAAAAAAGGAGAGATCGCACAGCTTCCAGCGCGGCCGCGTCGCCAGGAATCCAAACGCACCGGACCGTCCCCTTCCGGCGGCGCGGGCTGATGGCGTCACGAGGCCCGCCGGTTCCTTGGCAAAGTCTAAGTCTTATCCCGGGGGAGTTAATCCCTCCGATGCTAGAAGACCACATTCTGAATGTCTCCCTCCCTCCGCCCTCCTTGAAGGCCAGCTCCCAACCCGTAGGAAGTTGGCTGGTTGTGGGAATACTGGTTCGGAAGCGTGTGGGGAGTAGAGGCAGGTAGCGGCACGAACAGCCACCCTTCTAGAAAGTTCGACGCAGTGCGCAGGAGCAGAGGCGGAGCGGAGCCAAGGACCCGGGGTCACGCGACCGTCGGGTGGGCGGAGCCAGCGGCCGGGGAGGTTCTAGGCTGTTCGGCGTCGCGGCAGCCGCCCCCTTGTCCGCGGTCACGTTGAGCCACCGCCCGGGCCTGGAGTCGGTCGTCCAGCCGCCGCCCGCCGCCCGCCCACCATGGATCCCCGCAAAGTGAACGAGCTGCGGGCCTTCGTGAACTTGTGCAAGCAGGATCCGAACGTGCTGCACATGGAGGAAATGCGCTTCCTCAGGGAGTGGGTGGAGAGGTGAGGGCCGGCCGGGCCTGGCCGGGAGGGAGCCGTTGGCGGCGGGAAGAAGGGGGGAACGGGGCCGAGGAGGGGTTCTCCCTCACCGTGTAGGCACCTGAGGCCTCCGGGAGTCGCCAGGGGCGTGTCTTGGGGCGAGCGACGCGTGCAGGCGCTGGCGGCCCATGGACGCGGGTGGCCGGGGGCGGGTGGCCCGCGGCTCCTGGCTCGGCGCGCTCTGCGGAAAACATGGTTCCCCTGAGTCTCCAGCTCGGGAGCCGTGTGCTCGCCGTTGCCGGCCTCGCCGGCGTGGTGAGCTGCAGAAGGACTGCTTCCCGAGACCACCCCCACTGCCCGCTCCGCAGAGCACGTCGGGGGGCTTCTGTCCGGGCCAGGCAGGCAGTCCGCAGCAGCCACGCCGGTGCTCGGGTGCACGGGGAGTCGGAGGGGAGCACCTTCCCGCGGGTTGGAAGAAGCTAAAACAAGCTCCTCGGAAACATTCATCAGTTTCTTCCCACGGGGTTTTAAATAGGGGAAGATGAACTGGTAGTTACCCAGATAATTGGGAGAATTTAAATTTTTCTGTTTAATTTGAAAGCGTTATAGACAGCGAGATCTTTCATCCGCTGCCTCACTGCCCAACTGGCCCCAAGAGCAGCAACTGAGGCGACCCCGAGCCAGGCGCTTCTTGCGGGTCCCCCACGTGGCTGCAGGGGCCCGGGGCTTTGAGCCGATGGGAAGTGGAGCAGCCTGGGCTCAGCCATGCGGAGCCCATAGGCCTGGGCAAGGCTTAATAACTGCTCTGCCGTGGCACCAGCCCCCAAAGAGTATTTTCAACAACTTCGTTCTCTAACGGAGAAAGTTAACAACTCTCAGCGGTGTTTGCTGAAAAACTCTTAGGGTTTTGTGTTTTTTTGTTGCTGTTGTTAGGCTTTTCTCCCCATCAGTTTCCTGTGTACTATTGTGGCCGG
The DNA here is from genome assembly GCF_030435755.1 of Ochotona princeps. Classification (NCBI taxonomy): domain Eukaryota; kingdom Metazoa; phylum Chordata; class Mammalia; order Lagomorpha; family Ochotonidae; genus Ochotona; species Ochotona princeps. The sequence goes on from NC_080846.1 coordinate 4,729,726, forward strand.
GAGTTCGACCCGAAACACTGCCGCAACCTCGTTCTTTGTCTCACATGTGGACGACTCTAGGTTTATTGAGGAAAGGGAGGAAGAGGACTGCTCGCAGTGGCAGGAGGAGGGGGTTCTGGGGAAGGGAAAGTCCTGAGGTAACGTGGACATCGTGCTCCTGGGGGAGGCAGTCAAAGGACAGAAGGAGAAAGCCGTGTCCACGTGAGCGGCGCCGAGCCGAAGGACATCAGGAGAGTGGGCCCGTGACTGCTTCCTGCCATGCTGAGCGTGGCTGGGAACTCGGGCTCTGGGACAGTGACCCGAGATTAGAGTGTGCCGCGGCGCCTCGCTTGGGCAACTCCAGAGACGGGGCTTGATGTGTTGGTCCTCCTGCAAGGGGAGAAGCACGCTGTTAGGTTTCAAAAGGTAACTTCACCAGGGACCTGAAGCCCAGCCTGCCTGTTGCCCCTTTGTCACGGGAAGTGCTAATAGCCTTTGAAACTTACATGGTACTAAACAGCCTTGAGTCGGAATCCTGAACCCAGATCTCTGCCAATTGATGTAACATCACCAGGAATTCAGGGGAGGGTTTTAAACTTACAGTGACACCTTGAGGTAGAAACTTGGTCTCTGTTTCATTTTGGCATTGGTCTTAGCAGTTAAAATGCTCTTGTTCTATATTAGAGTGCTCGGGGTTCGTCTTCACTGCCTTGTCCCACCTTCCTGCTGATCAGATGGCCCCTGGGAGGCAGCCCCCTACATGGGGGGCCGAGCTCCTGAGCCTGTGGCAACCATGTAGGAACCCGAGGGTAGAAGTTCTGTCTCGTGTGTCCTCCCCCTTCCCCCAATCACTTTTTTGGAGATTTTTTTAAATTGGAAAAACATCTGCGGAGAGAAGGCGATACAGAGACAAAGCCTTTCTGTGCACCAGTTCACTCCCTGGTGGCCATGGGGGCCGGAGCTGAGCCGATCTGAAGCCAGGAGCCAGGAGCTTCCTCCAGGTCTCTTGTATGGGTGCAGGCTCCCAAGGCTTTGGGCCGTCCTCTGCTGCTTTCCCAGGCCACAGACGGGGAGATGAATGGGAAGTGGAGCAGCTGGGACATGAACCGTGCCCATACAGGATCCTGGCAAGGATTTAGCCATTAGGCTGTTGTGCCAGGCCCCAAATACAAGTTTAAGTGTATTAAATTTAAATTTTTGTTGACAGATTTTTATTAAGGTTGCCTCAGGATGTGTTTGCCTTTGCGTAACTGAAAACATTCGGAGGCTTCGGCTTCCTGGGTCACTGCAGCCCCCGAGGCCCAGCTGCAGTCCTGGGCTTGATTCCACTGTCGCGCTTGCTGGGGTTGAGACTATTTCAGTGTCTCTGCTTTTCGTATTACAGATATATAACATATTTAGTTAGTCAAATTCATGTGGGTTGCCAGCACTGCAGGTGGGGACTTTTAACCTGCTTAGATCACGGTGCTGGCTCCTTTAGTAGGATTGTTAAATGAAGTGAGCAGTACATTTCTGCCCACCGAAATGTGCGTTTTTGTACTTGCACATGTGTGTAAGTAATTAGCACAAAGCAGAATGAAGGTTTTAATTTTCTAAGAAAATTGGTGATGATGTCTTGAATGTGGGTTAAATGTGTCACAGCCCATGTGATTGTGTGAGAAGAGAGCCTACACTGACCAGTCGAAGTGACAGTTTTTGGATGGAAGCTGGCTTGCTCAGAATCTTATTTCTAAATGCACATTGATGTTTCCTTGCAGTAGTTAACTGAATTTGGAATGTTGAGAAAATCGTAATTTATGAATAAGCCCTCTTGTATCGACATTTTTGTAACTGAAAGAAAATTTTGAAGTGCTGAACAGAGGAGCTTTTCTTCCTCGGCTGCCCACAGGGGCCGCCCACCGCACTGTTTTCCTTAGAGCTTGCTGCAGCCGTCAGACTTGGGCGGCTCGGGTAGGTGACGGCAGGCTGTGTGTCCCTGAGCTACACACTGCGCCCGTTCCCCAGCAGCTCCCTTTACTGGAACAGTTCTTAAGCTGCCTCCAGTGAAGAGCTTGCCAAGTTGACTATTACAGGCTAGGTACATATTTTGTATTTTTCCCTCAACTTAGATGTAAGATAATCTGATTTTTTACAATTAGGTTTAGTGTTAATATATTTCTTTGCCGGAATGTCACTTCCCAAAGTCAGAATGCGGCGGTTCTGTTTGAATGTGACCCTAAGTGCATTCCTGACGATGCATTTTGAAGCAGAACAGTTTAAGAAGCCTTGTGTCTTCATTGATGTTTAACTGCAAAGAGCTAGTGCTTCTGGACTCTTCCCCACAGAGAAGGATTTTGTGGTGTTTATAGGACATGTTACTTTGTGGAATGGCATGTTGAGGTGTGTTGCGCCCATGTTAGGATTGTGCTCCTGTCCCAGAGGAGCCGTTCCGTATGAAGGGTTCTGAGTCCGTGCAGATGGCCTGGTGACTGGGGTGTGTGGTTTTCCTCAGCAAATGGCTTCTGTAAGAAATTGCAGATTTAGTATCTTTTTCCCCCCCTATTTTACTTATTTTTATTCCATTTGCTGCTTTGTATTTATGCACAGTGAAAACCGCAAGATTTGACGAGGTATTTTGAATCACATAAAATTGACACACCCACATACAGTGCCTGATAGAAAGCTGCGTGAAAGTTAGAACTTTACTGAAAGCTGGACAGTGAACATTTGGAAAGTGCTTCAGCTGAAGTGAGATGCTATCGACAGCTACCGACATGCACCTGTCAGCCAACAAGAGCTAAGCACTGGCACTGAGTTCTCACCCACTGCTGAGGAATGGAGCTGGGGAAGAACCACTTCACAAAATGGGAAGCCATTTCAGTTCAGTATAACCATACTGTGTCTGTAAACTGAACAGTTTTGATGAAGGTAAATGTTGTGGCAGCTTACGCTGAAAAAAAAAAATCCCAGCTATTAGAGTGACACTGCAAGCTAGTCTTCCTGTGCTGTGGTGCAGGCGTGTCATGGGTGCCAGTTTGAGTCCCAGCTGCCCTGGTTCTGATCCAGCTCCCTGCCATGTGTTTGGGAAGGGAGAAAGGATGGCCCAAGTCCTGGAGCCCCTGTTCCCGTGTCTTTGACCTGGAAGAAGCTCCCGGTTCCCAGCTGGGAATCCAGCTGGGTCTGGCCATGGCGGCCATTTGGGGAGCGAACCTATGGATGAAAAATCTCACTCTGTCTCCCCCCCCTTTCTGTGATTCTGACTTTCAGGGCATTTTGGAAGAGTCTCTTGTTTCTCAATCAGTGGCTCTTGTTTCACACAAGGGTTGTTGCCTGGGACTTGCAACTTCCGCCATTTTACAGTGTCTGTAAATTCATGATTTAGTTGCTAGATTAGATTTTACACAGCCTGTATGCTGCAAATTCTACACCAGATACAGTGTGTCATGCTAATTTTGTCTTTCTCTTTACTTTTTAGTTATTTGCATATAACTTATGCCATATCCCTGGATTGTATAGAAAGGATAGACTAGTGGGTACACTTCAGGAGGGAGGCAAGCAGTGTGAATAGAAGAAAGAATCCGTTAGATCAATACCAGATGAAACATTTTGACTTAAGATACATAATTATTTCATAAAACTGCTTGTCTGAATTCAATAGACTACTCTTGCTAATTGTTCTGTTTCAAATTTGGATTTGAATATACTAATTAAAATCTAATGATTTTGTAAAAACTTATTTTTATTTGAAAGAGTTAGTAAAAAGATTTCCCTTCTCCTGGCTCACTTCCCAAATGTTGATAATATCCGGAGCGGGCTGATCCTGAGCCAGCAGCTGCTGGATCTCCCGCTGGGGCCTTGGGGCGCAAGCCCTCGCCCTATCCTCTGCTGCCCTTCCAGCGTATGAGGAGCCGGACTGAAGTGGAGCAGCTGGTGCTTGAACTGGTGTCTGCATGGGATGCCGGTGCACAGACGCCTGCTTCGCCATGTGCTGGCCCTGAGAGCTAATGACTTTTATGAGTGGTTCTGTTATTTGTGTTTGGCCTGTGCTCATTTCTCTGGATGGATGGGAACATATCATATATATAATTAGGCTCATTGAGCTAGGTCAAAGGTTTGCTAAGTTTTTTAAAGGTAAGTGTCTCAGTGTCACGACTTTTTAAAGGGCATGAATATTGGTGCTTGGTTTAATGGATTTTAAATTTCTAGATAATTGTTGTTTTTTTCCTTAAGCATGGGCGGTAAAGTGCCACCTGCAACTCATAAAGCTAAATCAGAGGAAAATATCAAGGTAAGCTTTAATTTCATTTGTATATTTAATGATAAAATAGCATTTTAATTACTATTCTTAAGTTACACTCCAGATTTCTTCCAGATTACTTGGAAATAGGATGTTTTAGAGTTGCAGTAGATGGCTCTGTGTCTTATCCTCTGTGGATACTTTGTTAGTATTTTGAGATTGCCCCACCCCTCCCCCAAGGGTTGCTTTAAGCTATGATTCACAGTGATTTAGCATTTTGGAGAAAAGATGTAAAAGATCAGGAGCAGATTGCTAGTAGATGGAATTTAGAGAATGGGGAAAGCATATATATATTTTTAAAATTATTTTATTTTGATAATCTTTACATAGTTGATTAGGGCGCAAAGGGTCAAGGGCTACAGGAAAGTGGGTACAACCCAAAGGGTCAAGGGCTACAGGAAAGTGGGTACAACCCAAAGGGTCAAGGGCTACAGGAAAGTGGGTGTAACCATTGTTTCCACATTATTGCTTTTTTTTTCTGTGTCTGGGGTAAAGAGGGAGATAAAGGGAGAAGCCCCACTCAGCCTCCCACCCATCCCAGGTCCCCAATGTGGGGCATGCTCCGATGGTCCTGCTCAAGTGGTTTTCATAATTCAGCAGTTCTGAATTGCTGCCAGTCTTGCCACTGCAAGCACGATGACATCGCTGCAGGATCCACTGGCTGACACAGTCCACCTCAGAGTCTCTGCCCAGATTTTCACTGCCAGCACTTGGCTGGGGTAGTTGAAATGGGGGTGTGTTGATGATAGAGTAGGGCCATGATGCCTATTGAAGGTATTCCAAAACACGCTGTCTGGATGACAGTAGGTTCTAAAACATTGTTCTGCAAAGTGGTGAGGAAGGGAAAATTAACAATGGGAAGGTAATGTATTGACTGCTTTTGCATAGATTTGTCTGAAATATGACATATTCTGGATATTATTGAATATTGAAAACACTGTTTCATTTCCTTTGCTAGGAAGAAAAAGCAGATGGTAAGAAGGCGGAGGAAAACATCGAGGCGGACGAGCCGTCGAGTGAGGAGAGCGATCTAGGTGAGGAGCCGGTGCTCGGTGTTGGGTGATCCAGGAGCCGGTGCTCTGTGTTGGGTGATCCTGGACGGATCTTTATGAAGTGACTAGATCACTGTCTGATGTGAGCTCCAAATAAAACTTTGTTTTCTTTCTTTCTTTTTAAAGATTTGGTGATTTTTAAATTGGAAAGTTAGATATACACAGAGGAGAGAGACAAAAATCTTCATCTGCTGGTTCAATCCTCAAGTGGCTGCAATAGTCAGACTTGAGCCAATGTGAAGCCAGGAGCCAGGAACATCCTCCAGGTCTCCCAAATGGATGCAGGGTCCCAAGGCTTTGGGTCATCCTCAACTGCTTTCCCAGGCCTCAAGCAGGGAGCTGGATGGGAAGCGGGGCTGCAGGGAGTAGAACCAGCGCCCATATGGGATGCCAGTACTTGCAAGGGGAGGATTAGCCAATTGAGCCATTGCGCTGGACCCTTTCTTTTCTTTTTTTTTTTTTTTTTCCTTTAAAAAAAAATGATCATTTAGGGCCTTGATCGGGCCAGGGACTCAGTTGCACATCATTAATATTTATATTAAGGTTAACTGTTTCCTTAGTATTTTAAAAATGTAAATCATATTAAAGTTATTACTTCATTAAGATATTTTTAGGGCCTGGCATGGTAGGTAGCCTTGTAGCTAAAGTCCTAATCTTGTATGCATCAGGCAGGATTCCATATGGCCGCCAGTTTGTATCCCGGTTCCTCCACTTCCCATTCAGCTCCCTGCTTGTGACCTAGGAAAGCAGTGGAGGGTGGCGCAAAGCCTTGGAACCCTGTGCTTGCCTGGGAGACCCAGAAGAGGCTTCAGGCTCCTGGCTTCCAATTTTCTCAGCCTCAGCTGTTGCGGCCACTTGGGGAGTGAACTGGCTGATGGAGGAGCTTTGTCTCTCTTCTCTGTATATCTGACTTTCCAATAAAAATAAATATGAAGAGAGAATGTCTGAAAAGAAAAGGTTTTAAAAAGATTGTTTATTTGGAAGACAAAGTTATAAAGAGCAAGGAAGAGAGAAGGACATCTTAACTCGTTCACTCTCCAAATAGGCCAGGGTAAAGCGAGGAGCCGCGATCTTCCATGTGGGACAAGACGGCAAGGCCCCAGCTTGGGACCATCTCGCATTGTTTTCCCAGGAGCTGGATGCGTAGTGGGATGCAGGATGGCACGCATATGGGATGGTGACAGCCATGCTGTGGGCAATACCAGCCTTAGATGAAATATTTTATAAAACACATTGCAGTGTATTAGTGTGTAGAAGGTTCCTTAAGTCAAATGGTGGTTTTTACACTGAATCACCAGCTTGTGCTCTGGTAACCACTCTCCAGCGGCTGAGACAGTCTGGTGGTGCTCTGACTGTGATGTTCCAATTAAAAGGGAATGTCCTTATTAAAACAAAACTCTTTATTGGGGAACTACTTTATAATTAATCAGTATTTAAAGTTTTAGTAAGTATTAAGATTGTTAGTTAGCTGGCTGTAGTTCTTCAGTCTTTGCTTCAGGTGGCTGGCGGCTGCTGTCTTGCACAGCCCAGAATTTCCTCTATTTTCTCCTCATGGACAGAAATCGACAACGAAGGTGTGATTGAGCCAGACACTGATGCCCCTCAGGAAATGGGAGATGAAAATGCAGAGGTATTTGCATTTTTACTGATTCATTAAAACGCTTTTGTGTGGTTATTTTATTTACCTACCTAGAATACTTGGGAAAATATTCATGTGTTTAACTGTACTCCAACATTAATCTCCGAGATCCCTCTTGTGTGATGTTTTTTGTTCTTCTGTAAATTTGCATCTCATGTGACTGCTATTCAGTGTCCCCTAAAGTGGAATTGCCTCTAATGTTTTCGTGTTTACCAGGTAGGGAACTCTTTAATGCTTTTTAATACTGCGTTTTGACTCTCCTGTCTTCTATGTCGTCTGAGCCCTGTTTCGGTTTATGTTGGACTGTTTTCACTGTTGAGTTTTATTTCTGTTACTTTATGCTGAATTGTGTCTGATGTGTCCTGTTGATGCTTTAATTGCAAAGGGTTAAGTTTTCATTTCAACACTTTCAGTTTAATTTTTTTTAAAGATTTATTTGTTTTTATTGGAAAGGCAGATATAGAGAGAGGAGAGACCAAGAGGAAGATCTTCCGTCCGATGGTTCACTCCCCAAGTGGCTGCAATGGCTAATGCTGAGCCAGTCCGAAGCGAAGAGCCAGGAGCCTCCTCTGGGTCTCCCATGCGGGCGCAGGAGCCCAAGGCTTTGGGCCGTCCTCGACTGCTTTCCCAGGCCACAGGCAGGGAGCTGGTTGGGAAGAGGGGCTGCCAGAATTAGAATGGATGCCCATATGGGATCCTGGTGCGTTCAAGGCGAGGGCTTTAACCACTACACTCTCATGCCAGGCCCTCAGTTTAATTTTTTAAAAAAGCTATTTATTTGAAAGTCCTGGTATGTGATGCAAGTGCTAAGGTCCCATGTGAGCGCTGGTTTGTGTCCTGACTGATCTATTCACTACCCATCCAGCTCGCTGCTTATGGCCTGGGAATTGAGTGGAAGCTGGTCTAAAGCTTTGGAACCCTGCCTCTATGTGGGAAAGCTGGAGGAGGTCCTGGGTCTTGGCTCCTCTCTAGGGTCAGCTCAACTCCAGCCGTTCGGGGAGTGATCCAGTGGATAGAGGATCTTTCTATCTGTCTCTCCTCGCTGTAAATCTGGTATGCCTTTCCTATAAAAATAATTTTTTTTAAGTGTTGACCAGAAGGAAAGACAGAGAAAGGTATCTTCCATCTGCTGGTTCACTCCCCAGATATCCAGGGCTGGGGAAGGCTAAATCCAGGAGCAGGACCCAGGACTTGGACCAACTGTGTTCCTTTCTGAGGCACTTTAGCAGGGAGCTGGATCGGAAATGGAGCAGCCAGTGGCTCATGGGTTAGTGTATTGCAGGTGGAGGTTTAGCTCGTATACTGCAGCACCGACCTCCACTTCTGTTCTGAGAATTGGGTGTTCAAGCACACTGTGTTCCCTGTGTATTTCCTGGCTCCTGCTCGTTACATTGCCTACAAGCAGGAGCCTGCGCTGTACACGTGGTGTCTTAGCCACAAGTACTTCACCTATGGGGAGTGTTGCTGAGGCCTGACCCTTGTATGCGTTCTGACATCGAGGACTAAGTCTGTCCATCAAAGCTTTGGATTGACACCACCAACTCGAGTATTCAGGCTTAGATATACAGAGAGGAAGAGGGACAGAGAGGAAGCTCTTCCATATGCTGGTTCACTCCCCAAGTGGCCGCAATGGTTGGAGCTAAGCTAATGCAAAGCCAGGAGCCAGGAGCTTCTGGGTCTCTCACATGGGAGCAGGGTCCCAAGGCTTTGGGGCATCCACTACTGCTGTCCCAGGCCACAAGCAGGAAGCTGGATGGAAAGTGGAGCAGACGGGACATGAACTGGCACCCATATGGGATCCCGGCGCGTGCAAGGCGAGGACTATAGCCACTAAGCTACCGGGCCTGACCCTTGTTTTATTTTAACTTTACAATGTACAATTATAGAAGAAGGGCTGACTTGTGATTGAATTACCAGAAGATTTTTTCCACCTCTGTCCTTTGCTGTTCCTTCTGTGGTACAGACTTGTTTTGGGGTCACTGTTTCGCTTGCCTGTCATGGAGATTGGAGCTCCATGCTTGGAAGAGCATCTGATTAGACCACGTATATTCTCCCCGTCTGAGCCTATGTGGTTCTTGTGTGCATTTCCTTCCAAACCAGTGCTGGGCTTGACGCCTGCCACAGGGTGAACACATCCGATGCGCTGAATTCTAACCTTGGTTTACTCTTTGTGGATTTCTGCATTTTAGGGAATTTTAGACTTGTCTGGGGATATCATGTATACTCTCTTGCTCTAAACAGAAGCTATTTAAAACTTTTTTTAATTTAAGGAATTTATTTATTTATTGGAGAGGCAGACAGACATATGAATTCCTGCATGGTTCACTCTCCCAATGCTCACAATAGGCCCTATGCCTCCCCTGTGGTGGCTGGGAGCCAAGTCCCTGACCGGTCACCAGCTGGCCTCCCAGGATACACATGAGCAGGAAACTGGATGGCAGTGGAACTGGGACTAATCCTAGGCACTCTGTTCTGGAATATGGTGAATACGGTGTCTAGTTGACAGCCTGAAACCAAACATCCTGCTTCAATATTTTCGTTAAGAAAAATAGTTCGTTTTTATTTGAAAGACAGAGATGGATCTCACATTCTTTGGTGCAGTCCCCATGTACCTGCCACTGTTGGCCAGGCCAGATGAGGCCAGAAGTCCCCTGGTCAGTCCAGGTTTCCCAAGTTTCCAAGTACTTGAATTGTTGACTGCTGCCTCTCTGGGTGGCAGTTGGGCTGTGACCAAGCAGCACCAAGAGTTGGGCTAATCCAAAGCAGGGGTCATGGGTTTCTTCTGTGTGTCCCGCGTGGGTGCAGTGGCCCTAACATGAGCCATTATCCACTTCCTTCCAAAGTATATTTGCATGGAGTTGTAGTAGAAGTGGAACAGGTGAGACTGAACCAGTGCCCACATGGCGTGCTCGCGGCAGGTGGCAGTTTTACGTGCTACACCACAATGTTATGCAGTTTTTAACTTGGTAATTTTACGTAGCTTGGGAATGATGGAAATATTACAGTGGCCACTGGCAGAAGAAAGAAATCCCTCTATCAGAATTCAGAATGAGAAGAAATAATAGGATGTGAGGGCGATCTGGCTGCGACATCTGTCACCCCATTGATCGCCAGGGTTGAGAAGAAATAATACCTTTTTTGTGAGTCTGTTGGGTTAATTAATGTTTGTGTATAGTTATAAATGAGTTATAAATGAGTTATAAACACATCATTTGGGGTAGAGAGGAGCAAAGGTGTTGTCTGGGCTGTGGTAGTTTCAGGGAGGGAAATTTGTATGAAAGGTTTGAAAGTTCATTGTTTATAGCCTCTCCCTAGTTGGTTATAATGAGTGTTCTCCCTGCTTTCTGGAGATTAGAGATGAATGAATACGGGTTGTGACTGCCTTACCCTGCAAACGCCCTGGTGGCTTCCTCTGCCACCTCTAATTTAGTGCTCAATTTCTCTATGTTAGATAACCGAGGACATGATGGATCAGGCAAATGAGAAGAAGGGGGCTGCCATCGAAGCCCTGAATGATGGTGAGTCCCTGTTTATTTTCCCTTTGTTACGTTCTTGTAGCAGTTTGAATTCTCTCTACTGTAGAAACTATAAAATAGTGGAAAACAGTAGGAGAATTTGCATTCATGGAGTATCTTACACTGGAGAAAAGCGGTGTTCTCTTACTCAGCCATCATCTGTTAATAGAGGCCGAGAGTGTCCGTGGCCATCACGTTGCCTCCAGGCACGTACACACCCTGATCTGACTCAAAGTCTGCTGCCTTAACTCTGTCAAAGTGTGTAAAGTTGTTTTTACTCATATGAAGGCAAAGTGATGGAGGGAAGTGGGGGGTTTGAAAGTTCTACTGGTTCACTTCCTACTTGGCCACAATGGCTGGAGCTACTCTAGGCCAAAGTCGGAGCCCAGAGTTAAATGTCTCCCCGGTGGGTAGCTGGGCCCCAAGTTCTTCAGCTGTATCTTCCACTGTCTTCTCTAGCACCTTAGCCATTAGCAGGGCACCTGAGTGGAAGCAGAGCAGCTGGGACTTCAAACTGGGCCCTGAGATGCCAGTGCTGCTGGCGGCAGGACGGTTACCATGCCAGAATGCAAGTCCCCTGAGTGTGGAAGGAACTCCAGCATATAAGCGGCAATACCCTTGACAGACAATGATCGCAGGCATGGCCCTCTTCTAGTCCCTGCATGTTAGATCTTAATGTTAAGTGTATTTTTAATGTTGTTTGCATAGTTGAGGGTCACACACCCATGTGGGCCTCTGATTAGAATGGGGAGTGTCGAGGGAGGGAGGAGAGTTGAGGGACAGATGTCTCAGGTCTTGTTTTTTCCTTCTGTGTCCTCAGGAGGGGAAGGGTGAGGGGACCCTCCTTGGTTTTGGGGTTTGAGTTCAGTAGTCTTGTTGCATAGTCCCCCAAAAGCCTTGCCTGGGTGACCTTAGACCTGATCCCGTCCTGGCTCTGCGTTTGTCAGAGGATGCTGGGGCTTAGCAGGGGAGTTACTCCACTTGTCCTCCCAGGCCTGCATCTTACGCTCCCAGTGGGTGCTGCGGCCCTGCTTGGCATAGTGCACCCCAACCCCGGCTCCCATGAGTGTCGGTGTGATCTGGGGTCGAGCCTGGTTCAGCTTGTCACCACTCCCAGCTTTTGCACAAACCAATGTGTGCTATAGAATCTGCCCTTAGATCAGGTCTCTCATGTTCCTTCGGGTGCTGGGTCGCAGCCTAATAATGGCCAAACCCTTGCCCTGACACTGGGTGAGTACTGAAGGCTAGCAAAGCCAGGCATATCCCTCAGCCACAGCTTTTGTGATGCTACTCAGCCCAGCCCAGGTCTCCCACATTGGCCTGACACCGATAGGCCCTCCAGTTTCCCTCCTCTAAACCACTCTATATCAGCTCTCTTGTGGACCTGCCAGTGCAGTGAGCTGATCTGTGAAAGTCCCTAGAAGTTATGGCTCACCTTTCACACATCGCTCGGTAGATGGTGCTCAACCCAGCACATCCCCAGAGCCCTTCCCTGGACAGTCTGCATAGGTCTCCCACGCAGGGGCAGGATCCCAAGGCTCTGGGCTGTCCTGCTGCTTTCCCAGACTGCCGGAGTCCAGCTCCAGCTGAGTTCGGAACTCGAGAAGGGTGCATGGAGTAGGCGTAGGAAAGAAATGGACCACTGTGATTTCATGATCATAATGGACAATGCAAGAACGCTGTCCCGTTTATTTATACAGCAGCAGTCACAAGCTCTGGCATAGACTTTTATTTCACAAAAACTCAATAGAAGTTCATACTACAATTCTTATTCTACAGCTCAATCTTGAATTAGTTAAGGTATGAAATGTATCATAAAGAAAAGGCGAACCTAAAGATCAAGGAAAGAATGAAACCCTAAACATAGATCCCTTGATTAGCATAAGGTCCATGGGGACAGCTGAGACAGCAAGCTCACATTGATAGTAAAAAGCAGCAATCAATCCCTGAATGGATTAGGGAGGTCCGGTGTCCTTGCAAAGGAAGGTGGAGGTGCAGTCAGGTGGCTGTAGAGACATCCACCAGGCCCTGCCTTGCAGCGGGAAATTCCTTGCAGCCCTGCCTGCAATGGAACAATCCTCTTCACACCTTCGTGTACCCCATATCCACTGCTCGGACCCCAGCACTAGGCCGTAAGTGGGGAGCTGGATGGGAAGTGGAGCGGCTGGGACACAAACCAGCAGATGCAACGTGAGGATTTAACTACTAGGCTACCACTCTTGGCTCTAACCTAGTTCTAATTTTCGAATTTGTACAATTTTGTGTCCTTTGTAAGGGAGGGAATATTAATGTTTTAAATGAGGGATTATGAGCGTGTCCCACCCAAGGATGACAAAGGCACATCTGTCAGGAACACATTGAAACTGTGCTGGGAGTGTCTTGGTTTGAATCCCCAGACTGGTACTGAACTAGGGCTACATTCGCACCATCAGCATTATGGGTGGCTGTGATGGGTTAGTGTTCTGCAGAGTCCAGGATAATTACTGTGTGATCCTTTCTGAAAGCAAATGGTGTGATAATAGAGACCATTCAATTAGTGAAGGTAGAGTGGGAGTTTGGGTGGATTTTGTACATGATAGGTTTGAGCTGCTTGGTAGACGTTAAATTTAATTATTATAGGTCTCTGTGGTAGCAATTAGAAAGACCTAATATTTTTCTTTATTATTCTCATGAATTCAGATCAGTTTCCCCAAAACATCAAAGCCACTCAAGTAACACCCTTAGAACATTCTTCCTCACATAGATGTTTCTAAGACATCCTCGAATGACTGCTGCCTGTCGGGTGCTGATGTGGTTGGATAACAAGGAGCAGCCCACTCTCCTTCCCCTCTGGGAACAGGAGCATTTATCCCACCCATCTTAGTCCTTGCATTGACCTCTCCCACCCTGATCAAAGACACACATGGGCATACATGTTTCTCAACTATGTAAATGATATTAAAAATAAAATTAAAAACTGGATGTTTCTGTCGTGCCCACATCCTGTATCAGAAGAGTATCTGTCCTGGCTTGACTTATTAACTCCAGGCTCTTGGTAATGGGCACCCCGAGAAGTTAGCAGCACTGGCTCTGGTGTCTGCGTCTCTGCTGTCCATCTGGGAGACTTGGATTGTGTCCCGTACTCCTTGCTTTGGGACAGATCCAACTGCTGCATGAGTTGTTTGGGACATTTGAGGTGCAAGATAATTACATTTTTGTTCAAATAAAATGAAAACTATGAAGACAGAAAGAATGGCAGGCTTTGGGTAATGCTGGATTAAGTTGCTCCTAGGGATACCCACATTTCAGATTGGAGTGCTTGGGATGGGGCCCTGTCCCTGCTTCCAGTCCAGCATGCTCCTGTTTGCCAGGGAGGCAGAATGAGTTCTTTGTAAGGATCTGCTTTAAAGAGCTGACTTTGTATACTACATGAGCAGTTATTTGCTTTTATTTGCAAGGCAGAATTTACAGAGAGAGAATGAGATCTGGGCAAGATTTTCCATCCACTGGTTCAGTAACCACATGCCTCAACAGCCAGAGCTGAGCTGTTCCAAAGCTGAGATCCAGGAGCTTCCTTGGGGTCTCTCACATGGGTGCAGGGTCCCAAGGCTTTGGGCCGTCCTCTACTGCTTTCCCAGGCCATAGGCAGGAAGCTGGAAGGGAAGTGGAGCTGCTGCTGGGACATGAGCCGGTACCCATGTGGATGCTGGTGCCACGGGTTGGAGGATTAATTTGCAGTGCCACAGCACCAGCCTCCTATATATGTTAAGACACTAGTACTTTTTTTTTTCTTTTCACCGTACTGAAAGAATTTAAAAGACCTTAATTGCATAGAAAATAAAAATTTACATAGAGCGAAGGCAATATATAGAGATATTAAATCTACTGGTTCGTTTTCCTTTTAAAGGCCACAACGACCAGTGCTGAACTAGGTCAAAGTCTGAGTTGTGGGGTAGGGGCTAAACAATTGCCAGAAGTGGATGAGAAGTGGAACAGCCAGTAGGCCAACTGGTGCCCATATGGGATGCTGGTATTGCTGCCTTGGTGGCTTCAGCCACTGTGCTGCAAGGCTGGTTCGTGTTTTCCTCTGTGAGATATTGATCAATACTGTTTGTGTCTCTTCAGGGGAATTGCAGAAAGCTATTGATCTGTTCACGGATGCCATCAAGCTGAATCCTCGCTTGGCCATCCTGTATGCCAAGAGAGCAAGGTTAGAACGCCACAGACACACGTGTCTCATTTGTTTATCTAGAATTATTTCTGTGATGATCGCAATGTTACATTGTTTGAAATCAATATTTTTAATGTATTTCTTAGTGTCTTCGTCAAATTACAGAAGCCAAATGCTGCCATCCGAGACTGTGACAGAGCCATTGAAATCAACCCTGACTCGGCCCAGCCTTACAAGTGGCGCGGGAAAGCACACAGGTGAATCCTGGATTTGGTAACGTGGTGTACTGGGCTTTGTTAGACGGAAAATAAGAACCTTGTGTTTTCTTATTTCCTGACTTTTTAAACTTAACATTGAACAACCAATATATTTCAGAATGTGTCAGCTTTAAACTGCTTCAGTCCCTGCAAGTGTGAAAAATCAGGACAATGGGAAAATAAAATGGTGCATTTAAGCATTTAGTTGTTCCTGAAATCAACATGTGATATTTCACAAATGAGTCTAAGATTTGTTTAGTTTATTTAAAAGGCAGATTACCAAGAGAGGAAGTTAGACAGATCTTCCTTCAACTGTTTCACTTCCCAAATGGTTTGCAAATTGCCTCAACAGCCAGAGCCAGGCCAGTATGAAGCCAACAACCCAGGGCTGCTTCGTGGTCTCCCACATGGGTCGGGAGCCCAAGGACTTTGCCAAGACACATCAGCAAGGAGTTGGATCGGATCCGATGCATCCATATTGAATGTTGGCTCCACAGACGGAGGATTAACTTAACACAAATGAGCATTTTTATCTTGCAACTGTAATTCATGAATTTTATTTTATGTGGATTGAGAAAATATTACTGGGAAGGCAGTAGAGAATGGCCCAAAGCTTTGGGACCCTGCACCCATGTGGGAGACCCCCAAGAAGCTCCTGGCTTCAGATTGGCTCAGCTCTGGTCGTTGTGTCCACTTGGGGGGTGACCCAGTCAACAGAAGTTCCTTTTCTCTGTCTCTCCTTCTCTTTGTATATCTGCCTTTCCAATAAAAATAAGTCTTTGTTTTTTTAAGAATTAGGTGTGTATGACATCTGCTTTATTGGGTTAAGCTATGAATAGAATTAAAAAAAAAACAAGGAAATGGAACAGCCAAGACCTGACCTGGCACCTGTATTGGATCTCAGTGCTTGCAAGGCGAGGATTTTAGCCACTGAGCCAAAGCACTGGGCCCTAAAAATATGTTTTTCATTCAACAAAATGTATAATTGGGTTTAACATTAATTTTTTTCCCCCTCAATGTTTGTGTGTGTATATCTTATTTGAAAGGCAATGGACAGATGAATCTTCCCCCACCTGCTGGTTTGTTCCCCAAGCCAAAACTGGGGGCCTATAGCTCCCTTGGACTCTCCCAAGCACCAGGACCATCATCTGTTACTGTGTCAGTCTCATTAGCAGGGTGCTAGGCTGGAAGCAGAGCAGCTCAGAGGCTTCAGGGCAGTGGCTTAACTTGCTGAACCACAGTGCAAGCTTTTCTCGTCCCCCCTTTTTTTAAAAAATATTTATTTATTTATATTACAAAGTCAGATATACAGAGAGGAGAGACAGAGAGGAAGATTTTCCTTCCAATGATTCACTCCCCGAGTGAGCGCAACAGCTGGTTCTGTGCCGATCCGATGCCAGGAGCCAGGAACTTCTTCCAGGTCTTCCACGTGGGTACAGGATCCCAAAGCATTGGTCTGTCCTCAACTGCTTTCCCAGGCCACAAGCAGGGAGCTGGATGGGAAGCGGGACCACCAAGATTAGAACCGGTGCCGGTATGGGATCCCAGCGCGTTCAAGGCGATGACTTTAGCCATTAAGCCATGGTGCCGGGCCTTCCCCCTCTTTTTTGTTTTTAATGATTTCCTTAGGAATACATGTATATGATCGTGTATGCATGTATTTGACAAGCAGAGACAGAGAAATAAAGAGATCTTCCTTCCACTGGTTTAGTCTAACTACCCATAGCATCCAGGAGCCTCCGCTGGGTCTCCCACATGGGTGCAGGGTCCCAAGGCTTTGGACCATCCTGTGCTGCTTTCCCAGGCCACAAATGTATCTGGGTGGGAAGTGGAGCATCTGGGACACAAACCCACACCCATATAGGTTCCTGTTGATTGCAGAAGGAGAATCAGCCAGTGGAGTGGACTTAATGGGCTGCATGCTCATTTTCATTGCTGTCCTTTACCACATTCTTATTGTCCTTGCCAACGTGCAGCTTGTGCCTTTTGTCATCTTTTTGGGTTTGGAGAGGTTTGAAGGGACGGAGAGCTCTATCTACTGATTTTATTTTGTAAAATTCTGGCCCAGTCCTGAAGGTGGCAATGAGAAACTCAAGTGTTTGACCTGGGTGGCAGGAACCCAGTTACTTGAACCATCACCCACAACCCAGTTTCTCTTTAGCAGGAAGCTAGAGTGTGAAACAGAACTGAAAGTTGAATCTAGGCACTCTGAGACTTAGGTGTATTGTGTGTTAGTGTTTATGTTTGGGAGTCAGAGTGATGAAGGTAACTTGCATCTATTGGTTCTCTCCCAAAATGACCATAGTTGCTGTGGCTGCTCTTGTCTGAAACCTGGAGCCCTGAACTGCAGTCGGGGCTCCCACATGGCTGGCAGCCCACGTGCATGTGTTCCTGGAGCTCTGGGATCTCCTGAGAAACACCTACACTCTGTTATGAGAAAACCTTGCTTCCGAGAACACCAGGAGGAAAAACAGGAGATAGGAATGATCTTGGAGTTTTCAGAATTCCTGGAAAGTACAGTTACCTTTCAGGCATGCTGTTTACTGTCTACATTGAAGTGATAGGATTGGAATCCTGAACTTTTGCATTATAAATCTTTATTGAAATAATTGGATCAGAATTCTAAACATTGTGAATTTTTACCTGCTTTCTGCTCTATGTGACAAAATAACCCCTCATTATGTATTTACCCAGTATCATATAGCTATTGATTTTCTCATAGATAATTGCTGTAAAACCCTCCCATTTATTTTGTTCGTGGCAAGGGGTCGCCCTTGGACTGGAAAATAAAATCATTTCACTCTCTTTGGCATCTTGCTCAATTGCTTTAAACCCCAACAGCCCGAGTACTTGGACCATCATAGACACTTGGCATGAATTGGGTTGGAAGCAGAGCAGCTTACAGGTGAACCAGCAGTTTGGTTTGGTTTCGCACACGTTGCAACCTGCAGCTGAACTCCATGTGCCAAAATGCTGACTTCTAAAGTACTATGTTCTAAATACAGTCAAGAGTGTGTGTATGTGTATAAAAAGCTTATTGTATCTTGGAGGAAGTCTGAACGCCTTCAGGTTTTTATTGGGTTAGTTAATGTTGTAATAGTAATTGAGTTGGTTGATGGAAGTTCATACTTAATACTTTTTACTTGTCACAGTCTCTTTTTTATAAGGAAGCAGCACATCAAGCCACATAAATAAATATATTGTTATTTTCTCCAGAAAGTATTTATTGTCATTTTTAAATTCATTTCAGACTTCTGGGCCATTGGGAAGAAGCAGCCCATGATCTGGCCCTTGCCTGTAAACTGGATTATGACGAAGATGCTAGTGCGATGCTGAAAGAAGTTCAGCCAAGGGTATGTGCCAGCAGAGCTAGGGGTGATTGCCACTGCTGTAGCCCACAGTTGTGGCACTTAAACCTGGCAGCCAGAAATTACGTTAAAAAACGTAAAGAAATAGACAAGTTGTGAAGTGAGGTGCGTGTTCAGTCCTTGGAGTGTTTAGGTCTGCATGTTTTCTTACACCATATTGGAGCAGTTGCTGTTACTTTGTTTCTGAGACCACAGTGAAACTGTAACTGGAAAAAGGAGTATCAGGTTTATCAGAAGGAAAGAAAGAATAATGTATAAAATATAAAATGTAACCTCAGTTTGAGTGTGGTATGTCCTTATGTGTTGAAGCTGTATTCAGCTACTTTGGGAGTTAGGCTTCAGCCTTAGTAAAATCCTGAATGCAAAAATTAAAACATTTTGCTTTTTGAAAGCACTAGGCTTATTTATTTGAAAAGCGGAATTAACTGGGAGCAAGAGGGAGTAACAGAACTTGCACCCATTCATCACTCTTAGACGGCCGCCATGGCCAGTGCAAGGAGGACAGAGCTCTGCTCGGGTCTCCCGTGTTGCAGAGGCCCGAGCACGTGGGCCGTCTTCTGTTGCTTTCCCAGGCGTTGGCAGGGAGCTGGCTGACTCGTACAGATTGCCAGCATTGCTTGTGGTGGCTTTCCTGGTGACGCTGCTACGCTGGTCCATGTGTCAAGGTGTTTAAATAAATACGTTCATTTTCAGAATTGTGTGTTGAATGAAGTATGTCTCCTCAAAGAAAAGGAACTTTTAACAGAATTGTTGTCTGTTGACCTTGCGACTTTTGGAGCAGGCCTCACTTTGTGGCTCTTTCTGTCTAGGCCCAGAAAATTGCAGAACATCGGAGGAAGTATGAGCGAAAACGTGAAGAGCGAGAGATCAAAGAGAGAATGGAAAGAGTTAAGAAGGCTCGAGAAGAGCACGAGCGAGCGCAGAGGGTACGTGTGAGGGGGAACAGCGCAGAGGGTACGTGTGAGTGGGAACAGCGCGGGGGGCGAGTCTGCGCAGAGGGTACGTGTGAGTGGGAACAGCGCGGGGGGTTGTGAATAGTCCAGTATCGTGAGTGAAATCTACTAGCATGTCTTACTGCATGGGTGGCTTCAGGATGAACAGTGCGTTGTTGCTGTTGTGTAATTTGTTTTCTTTCTCCTTTTTTTCGTGTTATATGTTAAAGGAGGAAGAAGCCAGACGACAATCAGGAGCTCAGTATGGCTCTTTTCCAGGTATGGATTAAAGAAATCAGTACTGTTCTGCTGCAAATAATTAAGTTGGATTCTGATTTGGGGTTGGAGCGCAAGAAAGTTGAGATACTGATCTCTGTTAAATTTGAATGTATTGAATAATGTTAGTTCCTGGAACATTAATGAGACTTATTCCATTAGAATCTTATGTTAATGGGAATATTTAGTGTGTATTCTTCCCCCTCAACATTTGAATAGTATTACTAACGTTATTTGAGAGATTTTATATCTGGTTATTTATTCCACAAATGCCTACAAGAGCTGGGCAAGTTCAGAGCCATTCTCTGTGTTGTAAATGATAGAACCCTTGAGCCAGGGTTCTGCATTAGAAAGACTTGTAGGGTAGAAGCCTGAGATGGGCTTTCAGTCCACATGGTTGACATGGAATACGGGCTTCTTCCTCAGTCTTTGGATTTTATTTATTTGAAAGGCAGAGTTAAAAGAAGAAGACTTCTGTTCACTAACTCTCACTCTGCATGTGGCCCCAGTGGTAGGACCTTCCTGCGGGTCTTCCCCATGGGTGGCATGGCCTCAAGCATTGGGACATCTTCTGCTGTTTCCCGGGCACATTAGGAGAGAGCTAGTTCCTAAGTGGAACAAGCAGGACGTGAGCTGGCAAAGCAGCGTTGCTGGTAGCAAGTTACCATGTTACCCTCCAACGGCGGTCCACTTACCAGTCTTAACTGCTCGGGTAAATGTGTCTGTGCAGTATACATTTTACCATTTGTGGGAATTTGAACATTATACCTTATTGCAAATAAGTAACCTGTTGTGATTTTAAGTATTTCTGAATTGCTATAGTGGAATTTTGCTTTGTTCTACAGTAATATTCATGAAGTTTCTAGAAACGCTAGATGGAACCGGAATCCACATTTTAAAAATTTTTGTAAATTTAATTTGAGGAGCCAGCATCCAATATGGGTGCCAGTTTGAGACCCAGCTGCTTGGCTTTTGATCCAACTCCCTGCATATGACTTGGATAAGTAGGGGAGGACGGCCCAAGTCCTTGGGTCCCTGTACCTTCTGCAAGATTTATTTTTTTTTATTGCAAAGTCAGATATGCAGAGAGGAGGAAAGACAGAAAGATTTTCCATCCGATGATTCACTCCCCAAGGGAGCGCAGTGGCCAGTGCTGTGCCAATCCGACGCCAGGATCCAGGAACTTCTTCCAGGTCTCCCACGCGGGTGCAGGGTCACAAGGCTTTGGGCCATCCTCAACTGCTTTCCCAGGCCACCAGCAGGGAGCTGGATGGGAAGTGGAGCTGGCGGGATTAGAACCGGCGCCCATATGGGATCCCGGGGCTTTCAAGGCGAGGACTTTAGCCGCTAGGCCACGGCGCCAGGCCCAGTGTCAGTTTATTTTTAAGGGAAAAGCGGAAGCTAGAGCTGAGTGGCTCTTTGGTTCTTCCTGTGTGTGTACCCCCCCAGTGGAGAGTGTGTTGGATGTCTGAGCTGTACAGGTCTTTGATTTGCACTTCAGTTCTTCCTGTGTGTGTCTGAGTGATGTCTGTGCATTTCTGTGATTTGCCGTTACAGGTGGCTTTCCGGGGGGGATGCCTGGTAACTTTCCTGGAGGAATGCCTGGAATGGCAGGGGGTATGCCTGGAATGGCAGGCATGCCTGGACTCAATGAAATTCTTAGTGACCCTGAGGTTCTTGCAGCCATGCAGGTAAGACCTTTGACTTTTATATGATTAGGGCATTTCTTTAATAGTTCTAGATGAAGACAGATTATGCCCAGGCATTGTGTGTTCGGGTTTTTGTTTGTTTGAAGGAGTTACAGAGATCTTTCGTCCACTGCTTTTCCTCGGCCGTGAGCAGGTTGCTGGGAGCTCTTCAAATGCTCTACCACTGTGTCGGCCCGTCGCTGTTGGGTGTTGCTTTTTTTTTCCGTTTTTTCTTTTTTTCTTTTTTCTTTAATGTATTTATCTTGGTTTCCAGAAGGGTACTTTTTCATGTGCAACATTAATTTTAATTTTTTTCAGTTCATAAGTTTTTTTAAGAGATCTATTTTTATTGAAAAGTCAGATTTACAAAGGCAGAAAGATCTATAATTTTTATTGGAAAGTCAGATTTACAGACAGAAGGAGAGATAGAGTAAGATCTGACTGCTGGCTCACTCCCCAAGTGCCTGCAACAGCCTGTACTCAGCCAACCCAAAGCCAGGAGCATCCTCTGCTGCTGTCCCAGGCCACAAGCAGGGAGCTGGAAGAGGAGTGGAGCATCTGGGACATGAACTAGAGCCCATATGGGATCCCAGTGCATGCAAGCTAAGGATATTAGCCACTAGGCCATTGCACAGGGCCGTTACAGTAAGTTAAGTTTTAAAAATTGATTTATGGGAGAATCAAGATGGCGGAATAGGGTAAGGACATGTTTAAACGGACGGAAAAACATTTAATCAGGATGAAGCAGAGAGGACATATTCCAGGAAATGGGAAAGGACAGAACAACAGCAGAGGGATACCTGGAGACTGACAGACACAGGGAAACAGCGGGCACAGCAGTGTGATCTGAACTCCACCAGCAGCCAAAACTCCACCAGCAACCAGGTGGGAAGGGACTTTCACTGGGAGCTTGGGAGGTGAACCCAGACGAAGAACTGTTTGTTCTGCTGGTCCGTTTGATTTGACCAGGAGCAGAGACAGAGCAGCAGATCTCAGACGGGCAGTGCGAGAACAGAGTGGATTTCATAGCCCAGTCAGCCCCCTAGAGCTGAATTGGGCACCACTTTGCGTAAGGAGGAAAGGGCAGGGGAAAGGACTGAGCATGCGCTGAGCTAGGAGTGAGCTTATTTCTGACTCGGTGAACTGCAACGACGTGGCATTCTACGGGTTCCACCTGTGGCATTCTACGGGTTCCACCCGGGGATCCGGGTTCCGCCCTTGGATCTGACGGCCAGCAAATCAAGAACTGTAGTGGTGGTACGTCAGGCGCCATTTTGCGCACTGTGGCAATAGCTTTGGGACTGCAGGGGACAACAGTGAACTGCGCATGTGCTGAGCTCGCAAGAACTCGCTGAGGTCCGGGGTTGCACTGGTCCAGCAGGAAAATAATACCAACTGTTGCATCGTACCAGTCAAAATAGGTCCATGTGGCACCCAGACCTAACGTCCAACAGGTTCCGACAAGATCAGCGCCACCAACAACCTAGCTATATAGGACACCTGGTGTCTCCCTAATCCTGCGACCTGCTCCAACCGTAAGTGGGAGAAAGGTTGCAGAGACAACGATGCAGCCTCACCACAGTATCACAGGGGGTGGAGAGTGGTGAGCCAAGAGCTGGGGCTGTGGAGACCCAGGTGGAAATCTGACATAAGAACCCAAACCTGGAACTCGCTGGAGGTTGTGGCACAAGTGGCTACAAGCAAAAAGTTGTGTACCAACTGCAGTAAGTAAAATCGCATTGTAGACCTGTGGGTGACACAGCTTAGAAACCTGCCCCAAGGAGAAGACTCTGCTAACCAAAAGTGCAATGACGAAGAGCAAAAGAAGAGACAAAGGCACAATGAATAACACTGAAAACTCCCCTGCAAAGGAGCAAATGCCAGCCTCAGAGTTAACTGAGGAAGACATTGAGTAAATGGGGGACACAGAATCCATAAGACTCATTTTTTTTTTTAAAGATTTATTTTTATTACAAAGTCAGATATACAGAGGAGGAGAGACAGAGAGGAAGATCTTCCGTCCGATGATTCACTCCCAAGTGAGCCGCAACGGGCCGGTGCTGTGCTGATCCGAAGCCGGGAACCAGGAACCTCCTCCAGGTCTCCCATGTGGGTGCAGGGTCCCAATGCATTGGGCCGTCCTCGACTGCTTTCCCAGGCCACAAGCAGGGAGCTGGGTGGGAAGTGGAGCTGCCGGGATTAGAACCGGCGCCCATATGGGATCCTGGTGCATTCAAGGCGAGGCCTTTAGCCGCTAGGCCATGCCGCCGGGCCCCATAAGACTCATTTTAAAGATTCTGATCAACAATGAGAAGCTCATGCAAGAGTTCAAAGAATTTAAGGAAGCAATAAAGCAAATCAAGGCTGGTATATCAGAAATTAAGAACACAGTAGAGCAAATTAAAAGTACGGTGGAGAGTCTCCAAAATAGAATGAAGCAAGCAGAAGAAAGAATCTCATAATTGGAAGATATTTCCTGTCATCGGGGAAGCGAACAAAAAAGCTGAAAGCAGAGCTGGATCAGGCCAAAAAAAGTATTCAAGAATTGAAAGACACTATTAAGAGGCCAAATCTAAGAGTTATGGGAGTCCCAGAAGTTGCAGAAAGAGAAGCTGAGTTTGCAAATGTATTTAACGAAATAATAAAGGAAAATTTCCCTAATTTGGAGAAAGAATTGGGAAACAAGATCCAGGAGGGGCACAGAACTCCCAACAGGCTTGATCAAAAGTGATCTTCACCACGACCTGATAATCCAGCTCTCTTCAATTGAACATAAAGAAAAGATCCTTAAATGTGCACCTGAAAAAAAATTGACATGTAAAGAAATGCCAATTAAGCTCACAGGAGATCCATCACAGGAAACTGTACAGGCAAGAAGAGAATGGAGGGACATATTCCAGATTCTAAAAGAAAACGTCGGCCAAGGATAACATATCCAGAAAAACTTACTTTCGCCTTTGAAAATGAAATAAAATTCTTCCACAGTAAAGAAAAGCTAAAAGAAGTTGCCTCTTTCAAACCTCCGCTACAAATGAAAGTTCAAGATATTCTCTTGACAGAGAAGAGGAATAGCACCTACCAAAACCAAAGGCAAACGGGAAGAACATCCCAGTAAAATGACAACAGAAGACTAAACCAATGAACAACCCATTCCTAAAATGACAGGACCAACGTCACACCCATGTATATTAAACCCTGAATGTCAATGGCTTAAGCTCAATGAAACATCATAGATTAGTAGACTGGATTAAAAAACAAAACCCATCTGTTTATTGTCTGGAGGAGACACACTTCAACAAAGATCAGCAGAAACTATATCACATGGGTTTTGTTGTTTTCTGTTGGTTTCATCTCTTCAAAACACCTTTTGATTAAATCATTCAGTGACTGGTAGATCATGCAGTGGCATCATTTTCTTCAAGAAGGTTCTTGATTTTCATTTCTTCAGCTACAGATTAGTCATTTAATAGCATGTTATTTAACTTCTTAGTGTTGTTAATTTTTTTTTTCTCCCTGGTGTTGATTTTGTTTTTTGGCTCTTCATTTACTGTGATATCTAGTAACATGTCATTTAACATCATGGGATTGTAAATTTCTATGTTTCTTTGTATTGTTGATTTTGTATCATGACTTTTCATTTAAGGGGATATACAGTAGCTGTCAAATGGAGACTGACATCCAGATGTGATGATGTAGTGTGGTGTGCATTTCTGCTTCCAGACAAAGATGGACTTACAATGAAACTGTTTAGTTTATCTTGACAATAGGATTCTGGACTCTGCCATTGTCCATGCCCGCAGTGATGGACATATGACTGAGTATGAAGAACTATATGTTAGTAATGATACAGAGGAACTGGGTGGGGGGAAGGAATTGGGGAGGGGATAAAGGAATATGGAACTGTATCATAAAATGATAGGAATAATAATAAAAGGGGGAAAAAACTGAAAAAAAGTTGATTTATGGATAGTGCAGGAGTCACTGGTATTTGTAACCAAGTGTCCTTTTGTTTGTATCAAAATTGCATGTGCTGTTTTTCAATATCTAGTTCAAGGGACATAACTGAGCTTAAGCTTTTGAAGTGCACATTCATAATATTTGTATCTCAGGAACTGTTCTAAACCCTAGCTAACTTACCATGACAAAATATGGGCCTATTAGGCAGTTAGCAATAGGTTAATAAACTTATTCCCCCAACATGATAACTTTAAAAAGTCTAAAAGAACCAACTCCTCCTCTTTTTCAGGATCCAGAAGTTATGGTGGCTTTCCAAGATGTGGCCCAGAACCCAGCAAATATGTCAAAATATCAGAACAACCCTAAGGTTATGAATCTCATCAGTAAATTGTCAGCCAAATTTGGAGGTCAAGCATAATGCCCTTCCAACAAAGCCCTTCTGAAGGATAAGCAGCCTAGTCACCTAATGGATGTCGCAATAATACAAACCAGTGTACCTCCGACCTCGTGGCTGAGAGAGCTGGGTGCTGAGACGACGGCCCCACCCCTCTGCACCAAATGCAACAGAAATGTTTGACAGTGATTTGCCATTAGGGCATTCATCCAGATAATGTTTTACTACTAGGAATTATAAACTTTAAGTTTTTTAAACCTTATAAATATTTAAAACAAATTGAAAGGGTGTTAATTCCTCCATTTTTATTTGCTAATCATTTTGGGATTTTTTCCTTTGACTTACCGGGCAAGGAAAATACACAAGAACAAAAGATTGATTGCTCTAGTGTGAGTGGAATAAAGATTTATTAGTTGGCAGCATATATATCATTTAAATAGATGACAGTTTAGTTGGGTAAATGGTTACTGAAGCATTTTATCTTTTTAAATGCTTTTTTCTTCAAAAATGAAATGATTTATTTCAATAAAGCTATAGGGACCACAAGTGTATCAGTGGGACTTGGGTAGGGACTGGAAGTCCTTGGCAGGGCAGCAGCCTGTCACTGAGTGTTGTGCACCTACACCTCAGGCAGGGCACACTGGAGCCCACACTATGGGAAGGGGTACTGCAACTGCTGGGTTACTCAGCTCTGCTTGTCCAGTGTGTAAGGAAATTCTTTATATCATTTTCATGTAGAGGAGATAAAAGACTTTTTTATATAATTCTGTTTTCTGTTTGTCACATTTTCCCTTCATCTTCTTTTCTACTAGCAGCCTCACAAGTGTTCTCGTGTACAATAGAATTGTACAAGCATAGTTAATGCTGGTTTAATCTCATATATAGTACACGTGGTGATTCTAGGGAAATACCTGTGACAGCCGTGATTTCCTACTGGCACAAGGTTGCAGTTCTGACAACACATTGTTGCAGAAGACGGGAGGAGGGAACCTCCTTGAGTATTGGAAACACCTACTGCAGTTGAGTTCATTTTGTGCTGTTGACCTTCATATTTTTAATAGCATAAGATTTGAATGACTTCACATGTTGAAAGGAGTCTAATTCTTGATTCAATCTTAAATTGTAAAAAAAAAGTTATGAATGAGTTGTTGATACTCAGTGTATCTTCCTATTCATCGTTTCTTAAATAATGCAACCATATCACCACCTCTGCCTTTCTCCCTCCTTCCTCCAAAGATAAGGAAAATGAGGATAAATCCCAGGAAGTGTATTCCTACAATGGCACCCCTCTGAAATCTTCAGGCTCCTACCCTTGGCTCTTCAGAAGCAGACGGAAATGGCATCTGTTATATTAATGAGAAAAAGTGTATGCTAATAGAGCATGGTTTTTATAAATCCGTTAAAACACTAAACTTGCATTTGGGCTTGCCAGCATTCTTTTTGTTAATGTGTGTTCTTTCTCAAAATTTTCAGTGTGTGCTGTGCTTAACTCAAGAAGACCAGTTTAATCTGGATTCCTTACTTGATTTCATTATGTTACCTGAGTATATTCTAGTAATTCCATATTCGCTTAAACAGGCGAAAGTAAACTTGTTTTTCTGGAAATGTGTTCATGTACTTTCAGACTTTTAAATTGTCTTCATTTTCATAAAGATTTAGCATCACTTCTAATCAAACCAGAAACATTCTGTCCTTGTACTGATGCTGAGTCAGGAAGGTGGAGTTTGCTTCTGCTTAAAATTACTGGACATTTCTAGTTATGTCAAAATAAAACACAATTTCAAAACGTGCATGTTTACTTTGCTCCCCCCTTTTCCCACATTGTCTCTCCATGTCTACAGTGCTCAGGGTAGTTGCTAGGTACGGAGAGTAGGCTACAGCTGATTAATTGCTATTAGCAAGGGTGCCTAAAGATACACTAGCTTAAGTTAAAGGGTTTACTTTGTAGCAGGTCGCTGTGTAGAGGTGAACATGTTAGTCGTTCATAAGGTGACTTGAGTTCAAGTCCAAAAGCTGCTCTGGCCCTCTTTAAACCCAAGGGAGCAGGAAGAGATGGCCATCCTGGTAGAATCGGCATTGCTTTTCATTCTTTACTGGTTGCTAGTTCATGTACTGACGTCTTTCTTAGCTGTAGCGCTAAGTAAGTTGGAAAGTATACAGTGCATAGCTGTGTCCCTGTGTCGCCATCTGGAGGTCTGCTTTATCCATTAGTAGTGTGATGGAGTAAAGGTGAGACACCTTTACTGCTGACACCTAAGGTTACACAACACACGAGCGCACAGCCCGCTAGCAAATAAGTAGCAAAGATTCTTAGCCAGGTTTTGTTTGCGGTCTTGTTGAAGCTGTGTTAATGATAAGGTGAGTACCCTTACTGCCACACTCCATTTCACAAGTGAGAACCTTCAGTTGATTGGTACCATATCTGTAGATCTGGGGTTCTCCAGTAGCCAATCTTGTTTCAGAGTTCTAAACTAACGTGTTCTAAGATTGATTCTTGCTCAGCTGAGACCTGACATGCACATTTGAATGGAATGAGTTAGATAGATGTCCCATCCCAGCAACCAGGGGTTTTTGTTTTGTGAACTTTTTTTTTTCTTTTGAAAGGATGAGTGTGAAAAAGATCCACTCACTGACTCTTGAGTTGCAGTGTCCAGTACTGGGGCTGACTGAAGCCAGAATGTATGTGGGCCATCTTGTTGCCTACCCAGGCTCATTAGCGGAAGCTTGATGGAAAGCCAGAGGACCAGAACTCAAAAACGGCATTGCCCCAGGAATGCCAGCATGTTCAATACATGGAGTGTAAATCTGATTTTTCTACACCATTGTCTAGCAATAGGATTTTAATGTCAAGGAATCCTAATTTTGAAATTGGGGTCTTTAAAGAAGTGAAGAAATGAATAGAAATAACATAAGCAAATGCATGATGCTCTGAGGACCTGGGTGTCTGGTAAAAAGAGCCCAGTTTCCAGGACACGTTGAAAGGCAATGAATGCAGTGTAGGCTGACAGGCAACATAGCACAGAATGCCGGTACTAACTAGGCTTGTGTGAGTGCACTGTCAACATGAGTGTGTAGAATGGCCATGAATGTTCTGTACAGTGTCACAGAATTTGAGGCTTATATAATTCTGAGCTGCCTTAAGACACATAATTGTAATATGTGAGAAAGCAATTCTCCAATATCTCAGAAGTCAGAGGGTATTTATGTAGTTGAGATAGATGACTGCCCACGTGGACCACTTATTGGGATGGGGAAAAGTGGGTGAGACGATGGCTTCCAGTTTTTTCTTTTCCTGAAGAGAGGGTCCTTCTCATCAGCTTTTGAGTTCTACTGAACACCTGTACTCTGCAGGATGATTTTTTAGACTGGTTGATAGAGAAAGGTAGGGTGACAGGTGTTCAGCCTGCTAGCTCATTCTGCAAATGGCCACAACAACCCGGGCTGGGTCAGGCTGAGACCAGGAACCAGAAGTTTGATTCAGGCCTCCCTTGAGCCCTCAGCTGCTGGCATCAGAAGCAAAGCCAGGACTCCAACCCAGCACTCCTAGGATGCGAAGTCCCATGCAGCATCTTCACTGGCACCAATACCTCCTTCTAGAATGGTTCTAAGATATTTTCAGTTCAGCCTGTCTTTTCTTGGGCAGTAGTATCTTATAGAAGTTGAGATGGAAGTTAAAGTGTGCTGCTACTTTTTTTTTTTTTTTTTTGCATAATCCTGTGTGCTCTGATTGTACCCAGTTTAAGGGGCCTGTGAGAGGAGACTTCAACTTAAACTTTGCCACCGTCTGAATGACTTCCTGTCCTGTGTGGTCGTGATTTAGCTGCCTGCTGGAAGTGCTACTGAAAGCAAGCACAAGATGTTTTTGACTTCAGTGCAGCTGAGTCCTGACAGTTGTGGCCATTTAGGGAGTCACCCAGCGGGTGGAAATTCTATTTTCTCCGTTTTACTGCGTTTCAAATATATATATATCAATCAATCATTTTTTAAAAAGAGATACCAAACTAAGTATGTCTCGTCCTCTCATATGGCTTGTGCTCACTACAGCTCCAAGTTGTTAAATGCTGAGCGGGGGTCTGTGTGCAGAAATGACCGAGTTGCACATTGCTATTCAGGGTGATGCAAGGCGTTGAAGGACCGAGTGCGGCACGTGGTAAAGTGATCATTGCAAACAAGATGTTGTGAAGCGGCCTGTCTCACAAAGCCGACAGAGTGCAGGTTGGATGCGTTTTCTAGTTTCTCAGAGTGTTTCAGACAGGTCTACGTAAATGGGCTATTTAGTCCGCAAAGCAAGTGGAAGTGCCGATCTTAATGTCGCTGCACAGTGGAGGGAACCCGCGAGGAGAAACGTGGAGACCTGACGCTCCAGGGTCGCTCCGGAGGGAGCACTTCCCCCGGTCACAGTTTCCCTCTTCACCGAGAGAGGCCGCGGTGCCAGAGAACGTGAGGGAACGCCCGCCCCGTCAGGCGCTGCCCGCGCGGGCGGCAGAGGGCGCCCGGCGACCCGGAAGCGGTTGTCCAGGAGGAGGCGGCCCGGCCTGAGGGGGTGGGGCTGGCGGCGATTTGGCCCTGGGCGACGAGGTCTCTTCTCTTTCCCCGCGGGGCCGCACCGGCTGGGAAAGTTTGTCCTGCAGTGCAGGGGAGCCGCTCCGATGGCCTCGGTGCTGTCCTACGAAAGCCTGGTCCACGCCGTGGCCGGAGCCGTGGTGAGGCGGGGGTTTCGCGCCCCGGATCGCAGTGGGGTGCGGGGCCTTTTGGGGGCTCCCCCCAGCGAGAGCCGGGAAAAGGGCGGGGGATGGGCACGGGAGGGCGACCTCGCGGGTGGGGGGCGCCTCCCTGACTGGGTCGCTGAGGAAGGGGCCATGGGGGGAGGTTACCTCGGGGTAGGGCCCCCCTCTGGTGATGGGGTACACAGAGCCCCTCAGGCTGTCGGAGCGGTGACCGGTCCTCCCCATGTCGACCCTAGTGACAGCTCTGCCAATCCCGCCGATAACACCTGGGAAGGAGTCAGAGGGGTGATTTTTTTTTTTTTTTTTTTTAGATCGGGCTTTTTGTCTTTCTCTTGTTAAAATGAGATCAGGGTTGCAGTCCTTGTGAGGACGTGAGCTGTTGGTTCTTGGCCCGTCTGCCTAGGTACCATTTCAAGCCACTTTTCTCTGAAACTTTCCACCCACACTTGGCTTGAACAACTGCCCTCCTCTCCCTCGGTCTGCGCTTCCTGCCGACACGTGCACCTTGCGCCCAGGAACATCACTGTGAGCATAGTATTTGCTCATCTGAGCTGAACCCCAACTCCCTGCAAGCCTCACCCTTCCGCCCATTGGATGACACAATGTTTCACCCCAGTGCCTGATCCGCAAGTCCTGGTTCATTCCCACCAGCTGGCATAAAGGTGCTGGGACGGCCCTGGCACCACATTGCTTGCGGATGGGTCCGGAGCAGCAGACACTAGGGGCGATGGGTTCTCTCAAGTGGACCAAACGGGATCAGCCTCCACCTGAAGGGGAGAGTGTTGAGAGTAAAGGGTAATGGCGGTGACTTGGCCCAGCTTGGTGGCACTGGGGATTGGAGGGAGTCTACAACAGTGCGCTGTGCCAGATGCCTCAGGGAGAAGGGTGTGGGCCCGCTGCTCCAGGAAGGGGAGCACTGAGGGACAAGCCCTGGGTTCATCCTGTTGGTTCGTCCAGGAGGCTGGCTTCAGTAGAGAGATAGGGTGAATTGTCGGAGCACAATTCCCATAGAACGGGGAGAGTGAATTCCTCATGGTGAATGCCCTCCATTCACCACCCTTACTGAAAGAGAGACAGATCTGTCTGCTGGTACCCTGCCAAATGGCTAGAATCGCCAGAGCTGAGCTGAGCTGAAGCAGGGAGGCAAGCACTTCTGGGATTACCACGCGGGTGCCGGTCCCACAGCTTTGGGCCGTAAACAGGGAGCTGGATGAACAGTGGAGCAGCTGAACACAATCCAGTGCCATCATGGAATCCTGTCGCTTGCAAGATAGAGGATTAGCCATATAAGCTGTCATGCCGACCCCTAGGGTTTTTCTTTTTTCTAATGAGGCAGTCAGACGACCTGTGAGTAAGGAGAAACAAAGGCAAATTATTCTCGATAATGTCACAGAGGGTTGCCTAAGGGAGTAGATGGTCCATGCTTGAGCTGCAGACAGCAAGCAAGTGACTGGCTGCAGCTGGGTTGCAGTAAAACCCCATTTGCAGAAACAGGTAGTTGGTTGGGTTTGGGCCAGGACCACAGACAGCTGAGCTTGGTTAGAGAGTGACGCGGGCCAGTGAGGGATAGAGGACGAACAGGGTGTAAATAATGTATTTCTAGTTAATCTACAAAGACGATTCTGGGTTTTTTTGTTTTTCCTCCTCGCTACCTCCTAATTTTTTTTCTCCCCTAAACTATGTCAGGTTATCTAATATATGAACTTCTATAGAGTAGTTTTTTCTTTCTGCTCTCAAGATTTATTTATTTTTATTGCAAAGGAAGATACACAGAGAGAAAGAGAGGTAGAGAGATCTTCTGTCAACTGGTTCATTCCTCAAGTGCTGCAACAGCCAAAGTTGAGCTGATCTAAAGCCAGAAGCCAGGAGCCTCTTCCAATACTCCCACTCAGGTGGAGCAGCTGGGACATGAACCAGTGCCTGTTGTGATCCCAGTGCTTATAAGGCGAGGATTTATCCATTGAGCCATTGACTGGTCTCGACAGTACTGTACCTGGCACATAGCTGAATGAAAAGTTGCTGTGTGTTTTATTATTATTTTAAATTGTCACACTGAAGAGTGGGTCTCACAGGGTTTTTTTTTTTTTTGCACACATGTGTGTTAAGGTTAGTCCACACCACATGGCCCCCACTTTCTTCTTGTGGCTACCAAAATGATAAATTTCACCCCCTAAAACGTGGCAGTTGATAGATGGTTGTTAAGGGACGATTGCATTGGATGGTACAGAATTGTTTTTTTTTTTTTAAAGATTTATTCAGTTTATTACAAAGTCAGATATACAGAGAGGAGGAGAGACAGAGAGGAAGATCTTCTGTCCAATGATTCACTCCCCAAGTGAGCCGCAGCAGCCGGTGCACGCCGATCCGAAGCCAGGAACCTGGAACCTCTTCTGGGTCTCCCACACGGGTGCAGTGTCCCAATGCATTGGGCCGTCCTCAGCTGCTTTTCCAGGCCACAAGCAGGGAGCTGGATGGGAAGTGGAGCTACCGGATTAGAACCGGCGCCCATATGGGATCCCGGCGAGTTCAAGGCGAGGACCTTAACCGTTACGCTATTGTGCCGGGCCCTGGTGATGTCTTTACTGACAGCCTTTTTGAGTTGACATTTCGTGGGTGCTTATTCACTGCCTTCTGACCTTTCCTCTCACGTCAGGTGTAGTGTGAGGAATATATATAGGGGTCTTTTTAAAAAGACAAGAGTGGTGTTTAGCACTTGACATCACACCTTGAGATAACTATCGACAATTTGAGGTTGTCAGAAATGCATTACCTTATGTCAGGAAATGCTGTAGCTCTGTTGGGTGATGATCAGATGATAGAATCAGTGTCTTCAAATATTACTTCCAATTTGAGTTATAATTCTATGATTTTAGCTCTCACTAGATTGGTTTTGAAAGATAGATGTTTAATTCTAGAAGTGTACAATTGTAAATAGGAATGGTTTTCTATTGCCTCTCAGTCTTTTGGCTAAGATCAAGTGAAACGGTTCTTTTGGGCTGGAATTGAAAAACTGGATTGTTGGAATTGCTTAGGGTAGTTTTTACTCCCAAATGGACTTTGGAATTGTCATGTGAATAATTAATCAGTAACTTTCAAAGGACATCTCGTTTTTCCCCTTTTATATTTGCGTAATTCATACTTTAAAAGAATCATTGGATAAACAGTGACTCTTAAGAAATTCAAACGTACTTTGCTGGCATCCCATATCAGACTGCCAGTTTGAGGTCTGGTCTGCTGCTTTGTGTCCAGTTTTCTGCCCAGGAAGGCAGCAAAAGATGGCCTGGTCCAGGGGTCCCCATGTCCATTTGGAAGATCAGGTTGGAGTTTGTGCCTCCTGGTTTCTGCCTTGCCCAGACCTAGACAGTGAGTAGGTAGATATCTCTCTCTCTCTCTCTCTCTCTCTCTCTCTCTCTCTCTCTCTCTCTCTCTCACACACACCCTGCTTTACAAATAAGTAATTTTATTAAAAAACATCAGGGGTCTATTACTGTGGTATAGTAGGTGAAGCTTTCGCCTGCAGCACTGTCATCCTCTATGGATGGCAGTTTGAGTCCCAACTGCTCCACTTCCGATCCAGCTCCCTCTAATGTACCTGGGAAAGCAGCAGAAGATGCTCAAGTCCTTGGGATCCTGCAGCCACATGGGAGACTCAGAAGAAACTCCGGGCTCATGGCTTCAAATCATCCCAACTCTGGCCATTGCAACCATCTGGGGAGGAAGCCAGTGGCTGGTCTTTGTCTCTCCTCTCTCTGTAACTCTGCCTTTCAAACAAAAATAAATAAATCTTTAAAAAATGTTAGGGTCTGCGCAGTGGCTAAAGCCCTCACCTTGCACGCACTGGGATCCCATATAGTCACCGGTTCGTATTCTGGTGGTCCCATTTCCCATCCAGCTCCCTGCTTGTGGCCTGGGAAAGCAGTTGAGGACGACCCAAAGCCTTGGGACCTTGCACCCATGTGGGAGACCCTGAAGAGGCTCCTGGCTCCTGACTTTGTATCAGCTCAGCTCCAGCTGTTGTGACCACTTGAGGAGTGAATCATTGGATGGAAGATCTTCCTCTCTGTCTCTCCTCCTCTCTCTATATCAGACTTTGCGATAAAAATAAATATTTAAGGGGCTTGGCAGCGTGGCCTAGTGGCTAAGGTCCTCGCCTTGATCCCATATGGCCGCTGGTTCTAATCCCGGCAGCTCCACTTCCTCTCTATCTCTCTTCCTCTCAGTATATCTGACTTTGTAATTAAAATAAAATAAATTAAAAAATAAATAAATAAATAAATAAATATTTAAGAGTACATTTTTGGACCCTAAGATGACAGGAGAGTCCTCCTCTGTCCTGTGTTCCATGTGTCACTGCCCATGATCCTGGCAGTGCCCAAGCACACAAGTTTCTAGAACAAGGTAACCAGGTCTGCAGATCGCTTTTCTCCAGACAGTTTCAGAGAAGCAAATCCGGCCTGATTCTCTTGCTCTGAAGCTCATGCAGTTCACGTGTTCAGGACAATTTCCCATGCAGAAATCAAGTAAAAGGACTGGTTGGTTTGCTCTTCAAGGCCTTCTCAATAAAAAGGACAGAGAGCTCCTATCCTCAAAAACTACTCAGTGTGTGGCAGGGCATGAACAAGCCTCTGGTGGGTCCAAGCCAGAAGTGGGGAGCTGTACCCATGGAGATGGCAAGTTGTCAAGGCTCACGTGTTAGAGGAAGAGTGGGAGTTACTAAGCAAAGCTCAGGAGGGGGGACAGAACACCAAGCACCTTCAAGAGCCCTCCTGTCTGAATCCGCATCTGGGGAACGTCGCCTGGTTCAGCTTGACTGGAGTGAAAGGCGGTGCGTCAGTGGAAGGATGTGAAGTGTATGAAACTGTTACGAAAAGGAGTTTGCGCTCAAGTTGATCAGACACAGGGCTGGCGTTTGGCCTCGGTCGCCTGTATCCCGTATTGGAGTGACCAGGTCCCATTCCCAACTCTGCTGCTAATTCCAGCTTCCTGCTGGAACCCACGACCTGAAAGGCAGTGGTCAGTGGGTCAAGTACCCGGGGCCATCCTCATGTCAGACCCAGGTTCAGCGTCTTCTCTCTGTCGCTCGTCGAGTTTCAGATTAGAGACAAGATCCTGTGTTTCCAGATCCAGTTGACTCCTACTCTGATTTGTAAAATGGGATTGTCTACCAGGGTGGTTGTGAACAATAATCAAACCAAGCAGCTTTTCCATTGCCTGACACAAATCGGGGCCCCTGCATGGGAGCTGTTAATAGCTGTGTCCGCTGCTGTGTTGTCTAACTTCTTATGCTGCTTATTTGTGTTACTGTTGAGCTTAATGACACTTAGCACTTAGAATTCCTTAATTTCTCTGCACCTGTTAACATGTATTTTCACATCTCACAACTTCGGCGAGGCAGACAGTGTTAACAAATGACTAAGGGTTTGGACTCTGAAGCCAGACTTGCCTGAGTTCAAGTCCCAGCTTGCCACTACCCGCATGTGTGACTTTGAGCAAGTAACCAACCTGTCTCTGCCTGTTTCCTCAGCTGTAAAGCGAGGGCAGGCACAGCCCTGACCCTGTGAGATGGTCCCTGGGACTCTTGGACAAGAATTTGCATTCCCACCCAGAGAAGAACAGCGGAAAGAGGGACACTGAGTGGCTTGGCCAGGCTGGCCCATGGGCACTTTGGGCACATACCTGCAATGTCGGTGTGATGCACTCCCAAGGCACACAGCTTCTCGCTGTGGACCTGCTCACAAAACAGCCTGAGCCCCCGGAACTGAGACTGCAAGTGATTGCTGTTTACCTGCTTGCCGCTTTTATTTGTCTTCTAGCCCACAAATGTAGATTTTTAAAAGATTTAATTATTTACTTATTGAAAAGACAGATTTACAGACAGAAAGATCTGTCCGCTGCTTCACTCCCCAAGTGGCCGCATTGGCTGGAGCTGAGCTGATCCAAAGCCAGGAGCCAGGAGCCTCCTCCAGGTCTCCCATGCAGGTGCAGGGTCCCAAGGTTTTGGGCCATCCTCGACTGCTGTCCCAGGCCACAGGCAGGGAGCTGGATGGGAAGTGGGGCAGACGGGATGCAAACCAGCACCTATATGGGATCCTGGCACATACAAGGCAAGAATTTAGCCAATGAGTCATTGCACCAATCCCAAAATGTGAATCTTTTTATTCCTTCACTGCTGTGGCTGCTCCCTCAACGTGCTCCCTAACCACTAAATACAGCATGCTGCAGTGATTTCTTCGTGGTCGAATTTTTGTTAAGTATGTGCAATACCATTTCTATCCAGATGGGGGAGTAGCTAGTTCTGCGTCATCGGCTCACGCTGACTTGTGTTGAACGCGGAAGTCATTTCCGAAAGCTAGCTACCTCTGTGACTCTGCTTGTGTCGCTAATGGCTTAGCTTCTCGGCTCTCCCTTCGCCCTTGCTACTGTAGGTAGTGAATGTGCAGATCCTGTGGGTTTTCCTCATCCTTGCTAAAGCAGTGTTTGTGTCTCGCTTTGGTCTTTCAGGTTTAGGTGCTTGAGATTATTTGGATGGCCCCCTCCTAAAACTCTATTGGCCGGCCCTTTTATCAGATGCCTGAGTACGGGAGTGATTTCAGATTGTTCCCCACACCCCCACTTCTCTAATTTTGTCAGTTTCCTAATTGTCATATTCAGGGCAAAACAATAGCTCTTTTATGTTTGTTTTGATTGGCTTTTGTCTAGTACCATTTGCTACTCTACTAAAGCACTTAAAATAAAAGAAATTATTTAAATTTTCTTCCAAAGGTAAGGGAATTAAGTATGGAATTCATTGCTTGCTTATTAAAATCCAAGGAACTTAAAAGTATGGCAGTACTAGGTACAATGGAATAATAAATAAAAAATGTCGGTATGAGGGGGCTAAGCCTCCACCTTGACCCCGGCATCCCATGTGAGATGGTTCAAGTCCCAGCTGCTCTACTTCCTATCCAGCCCTATACTGATGTCGCTGGGAAAAGCAACAGATGTATTTGGGTCCCTGCCACTCATGCAGGAGACCAGATGGGACTCTGGGTTCCTGGCTTGGATCTGGGCTGTCTCCAGCCGTGGCAGGGAAGCAATGGATGCAAGAACTTTCGCTCTGTCCCTGTAACTCTGCCTTTCCAATAAGAATAATTTTTTAAAGTTTACTTAAGAAGATTTTTTTTCAATCTATAGATGATTTTTTTTTTGAAGCTCCCTTGTAGTGGTAGGACTGTGGTGCCTGGCTGCGCAGAGGCCTGGCTCCTCTCGCCTCTGCTCCGATCTGTCGCAGCCCCATGCACAGGTAGCCGCTGGACAGTGTCACTTGGCACTGTGAGAGGAGAATGGAAACAGCAGATCGTGGCTTACTGTTTCATAACTGATACAACAGTCATTTTGATTCTGGACCTCCAGGGGTCTCCAAATTTTACTTTAAAGCTTGCCAGGCTACATTATTCTCTTGTAGTCTGATGTCCTTTTTTTTTTTCCTGTAATTGCTTCTTTCCTCACATCAAAGCTAAAGCTAGTACATGGTGGTTATTTAAAAATCATAGAGGAGCACAGCAAAGGAAATGGAATTCACTTTTTATTTTCTCCCTCAACCTTGATATCACTGTTAAGAATTTCTTGTTTGGCTTTCCTGGAGTGTGTGTGCATGTGTGTGTGTGTGTGTGTGTGTGTGTGTGTGTTGTGTGTACTTTTTAAAGATTTTCTAAAAATTTATTTGAGGGCCCGGCGCTGTGGCCTAGCGGCTGAAGTCCTCGCCTTGAACGTACCAGGATCCCATATGGGCGCTGGTTCTAATCCCGGCAGCTCCACTTCCCATCCAGCTCCCTGCTTGTGGCCTGGGAAGGCAGTTGAGGACAGCCCAAGGCTTTGGGACCCTGCACCCGCGTGGGAGACCCAGAAGAGGTTCCTGGTTCCCGGCTTCGGATCAGCGCACCGGCCATTGCCGTCGCTTGGGGAGTGAAGCAGCGGACGGAAGATCTTCCTCTCTGTCTCTCCTCCTCTCTCTGTATATCCGACTTTGTAATGAAGATGGGTGAATCTTAAAAAAAAAAATTTACTTGAAAGGCAAAGTTACAGAGAGAGGAGAGACAGGGAGAGTTCTTCCTTCTGCTGATTGATTGCCCAGATGGTGGCCATGGCCGAAAGCCAGGAGCCAGGAGCTTCATCTGATCTCCCATGTGGTGGGTGCAGGGACCCAAACTACTTGGGCCATCTTTGTCTGTTTTCCCAGGTGCATCATTGGGGAGCTGGATGAGAAGTGGAGCAGCCATCAGTAGGACCAGCACCTGTACAGGATACTGGCACTGCAAGTCGAGGCTTAAGCTGGTGTGCCACAGTGCTGGCCCCGTGTACGCTTTTAGTAAGAGAAAGAGATGAATATGTAAAATCAAAAGTGATGTGGATAGTAACTGAAGGCGGCTAAGGACTAAGTGGGGTGAGGAGTCTGGTTCTCCCCCTCCGCGCTGACCTCTGATGACCCCACTGCCGGACGGGGCCCCAGAGCTGCCTGTGAGCCGTGGGGGGAGCAGCTTGTTCCCCTGCGCTGGGAGGGGAGCAGTCGGCTGTAACTGGAAGTGGTTTGGTAGATACAAAGGAAAAGTCTTTCTCTGGAAATGGATTCTTTTAAGGATTGTAACTGTTGTTAGCGATAGAATTCCCACTCAGACCGTTACAGAGCTGCGGGACTCAGAATAATAACATTGATTTTGTACCTATTTCGCGCAGTGTTGTCCACTGTGGTTATCTGATTTTGTGTAAGTGAATACAATCCTTAAGGGGGGAAAGAAAACCATGTTAGGATTTTTCTGAAAAATCATCTGCTTGTACAGCTTGGCATGAGCCTCAGTTATATAATAAATATTTTGCCTCAGGTAATAGCTGTGTAGAAAAACAATCATCCTTGTATTTGCTCGGTTAGGAGATAAATATAGCAAGTCACTGATGCACAGAACAGCTGCATTCCAGGTTTAATGCTGGCATTTGAAACGTGTCCCCTTGTAGCTAATCAGGTTAAATTGTAGGGGCACGCATTCAGACAGCCATGAATAAGGTCAGGGTGTGTGCTACGCCAGGCTGTGTGCCGGGTTTGCAGACTAAAGTTCACAAAAACATGTTTGCCATGTAAAATAGGTTTTATGTTAGTATTGAGAAAAGAAAAAACCCCCTAATCTTTATTTCTATGCAATTTAGAAATTTTGTGGAAACTTTGACTGCAGTTGAGATGAAGGGTGAGCTTGAAGCCAGGGTCCCTGTGTTCAGAGTCCAGTCCTGCCGCTTGACCCGGGCGTGCGCTTGATGCAGCCTCCTGGCCTGTGAAGCGGAGGGAAGGCCATCGCCTCCTTAGATTGGTGTGAAGTTTAATATGTCTGTTTTCTTTCTAGTTGAGGTATAGTTCATATAACATAAAGTCACTTTAAAGTGTTCAGTGCTGTAAATATACTTTTACTGGTCTACTTCCAAATAGCTGATTGTAATAAAGTGAATTCCACCTTCATTTTTACAAAAGCCCTCAGTCGCTCAAACTGGAATGAACAATACTAACCTAATCAAAATACAAGAACCTGTGGGTTTCTGCTCTTTTTTTTTTTCTGGCCACAGTGGATTTCCCTTACTTTCTTGAGAACTCAACTAAATATTTCATTGGTATTTGTTATGTTTTATTCAACATTTCTAGGTATTCCGTAGCACAGTATTTAGGCCACTCTAGTGCTAGAAACGGTAGTTCACATTTCAGCCTCCAGTTGGTGATGCTCTTACACATGCTTAGTCTTCTAACAGAGCCGAGAACAGCCCCACACGTGTGTCTCCTCTCCTGTAAGAGGGTGAGACTCTGCGGCTGCTACCCTCCTCCTGCCCCTACCTGTCTGGCCTGCTGCTGCCTGCAAGAGGACGGGCTGGGCCTCTGACCGAGGAGAAAAGCAGTTTCCTTTTGCAGCTGGGCCCTCCAGGTGCCCATTTCCTGGGTTGTTCCCTAGGACTTGGGCACCTCCGTCACGGACTGCAGCTGGTCTAACCTGGAGGTCAGGCCAGGGCTCCCTGTGCTTGCCAGTGTTGGTCCCTGCCACATGCAGCCACCCAGTGTGCTGGTTCCTGCTGCTGTGACACAGGAGCACAGGTGGGAGAGACATTCTCTGAGCCGCACTCTAGGCGCCGGCGGAAGTGCAGTGCCCTGTAGAAGCTGACGGACATCGCTTTCCTTGCCTCTCCCACCCAGAAGGCACACGTGATTCTTTTTTTTTTTTAAAGATTTATTCATTTTATTACAGCCAGATATACACATAGGAGGAGAGACAGAGAGGAAGATCTTCCCTCCGATGATTGACTCCCCAAGTGAGCTGCAACGGGCTGATGCGCGCCAATCCGAAGCCCGGAATCTGGAACCTCTTCTGGGTCTCCCACGTGGGTGCAGTGTCCCAATGCATTGGGCTGTCCTCAACTGCTTTCCCAGGCCACAAGCAGGGAGCTGAATGGGAAGTGGAGCCGCCGGGATTAGAACCTGCGCCCATATGGGATCCCGGTGCGTTCAAGGCGAGGAGTTTAGCCGCTAGGCCACGCCGCTGGGCCCGGCACACGTGATTCTTAGCTATGGCTTCTGCTCCATCTCCAAAGCCAACACTAGCGCTTGAGTCTTGCTCATGTGGCCGTCCATCAGAGGATGACTCTTGTCTCCCTCCGGTCCTTGTGAGGATCCTTAGGGGCCGCGCAGGCAATCGAGAACAGTCTGCCTCATTTGTAGGCAGCTGGTAAACAGCTTGCTCTGTGCTGTGACATGCTCTCCGGTGCAGGGACCAGAATGAGCACACGCGGGGCGCTGCTGTGCCACCGCTCCTGTCTTGTGTGGGTCCTTCTTTCAGAGTCCCCTCCTCTGCTGGCCTTTTAACTCCTCATCCACCTTTTTGTTCTTCTACGTAACGCTTTTATATATGAAACTGTGTTCTCATTGGTGAAGGCGAAGGGGCAATCATGATTTCCAAGTGATAGTCTTGATTCTCTTACTAATACATTAAAAAATATATTTGTTTGGAAGGCAGAGCAACAAAGAGAAAGAGATCTTCCATCCATTGATTCTCTCCCCAAATGACTGCAACAGCTGAGTCTGGGCCAGGTTAAAGCTAGCAGCCAGGAACCCCATCTGGGTCTCACGCCTGGCTGCCAGGGGTCCGACACTTTCAACTTTCCACAGCCTCCCCGGACGCATTAGCAAGAGCCTGGATTAGAAATGGAACAGTCGGCACTAAAACCAGCACTCTGACATGGATGCCAGCATCACAGCTGGTGGCTTAACTCACGGTGCCACAACCCAGGCTCCAGTCACTTACACATTTTAAATAACTAGTATTTCATTTTACTGCGTTTGAGTTTTTATATTGACATATCCTGAACAGGGAATAGACAAATGAGAACTGCAGGTACATTCTCTTAATCTTTGTGTTTCTACATAAGATTTCAAAGTAAGTACAGCATGAGTGTCAGAGCTATCAAATGTCTACTTGAAGCTGGCAGCAAAGAAGGATGGAGGCGATACAGTTATTTGAAAAAACCATTTCCGGGCTGGCCGTTTCTGGGGGAGGCAGCCTTGTCAGGACAGCGCCCTGCATGGACATGTAGTACCTTGTGAGTGGGAGGCGAACTACAGCCACAACAAGCAGAAGGAGTTTTCTAGAACTTACCAGACCCTACCTTCCTTAGGAATGCCTCCAAAGTGTGTTAAGATGCCGGGAGCATCAATTCAAAGGGCCTCTGCGAATCTAGTATTTCTGGAGACATTGAATAGCAGTAACTCCTAACTAGAAAACAAAATTGTGTTGGAATCATTAAAAAAAAAAGCCCCAAATAATTGGAAACTAGAGCAAATGGAACAGTATTTAATTGAGAAACTAGGATCTACAAAGATGTTCTTATCGAAGTTAGATCTCACTGGAGAAGTGCTGAGAGCGAGCAAGTGGCAGGGGACCCTGGAGAAATGAACAGCCGGTTCTAACCTGATGGGTGGAGCGGGGGAAGCGTCTAATCTGAGTTTTGAAGAATACTTGTGTTGTAGCACCATGTTCTTTGTCAAGCTGACCTACTTAAAGCAATAAGAGGCCTTGCAAATGTTTGTACTTATCTTTGAAGCTGACCCAGTTACAAGTTGTCAGGATGATTAAAACATTATATATAAGCATGATAGGTGAGGAGCCTGGAGCTCCGAGAGTACGCCTGAGAGTACACACCAGTGGGCTCGCCTCCGCGCCCTGAACCGCAAGCTGAACCCGGAGCTCCATGCTGATACTTTCCTCAAGATCTTGGGACTGGAAAGACTAGATGGTTTTGGTTTTGCTTCTCCCTCCCGCCCACCCCAATACATATTGTTTGAAAGGCAGAACGTCAGAGAGAGAGCAGAGCAACCTTGCATTTGATGGTTCACACCCCAGGTCTGGGCTAGCCTGGAGGCAGGAACTCTCAGTCTCCCCGTGGATCAAGCTTCCCGACACACCTTCTGTTGCCTTTCCCGGGAACACTAGCAGGGGACTGCACTGAAAGCAGAGCAGCCGGAACTTGAGCCAGTGTTCCAGTATAGGATGCCCATGTCACAAGCAGTTTAACCTATTGCATCTCAACTCCGGCCTCTTCCTTGATATTAGTATTGTTGTGTTACCTTGGGTGAATTTGTAGCATTTTTAGCAAAGAGATTGTCATTGTTTAACTTAAAACATCAGCATGCTTTTTAAAAAAGATTTATTTATTTTTAAGGGAAGGATAGAGAAGAGAGACAGAAAGATCTTCTGTCCACTCCGCTGGTTCACTCCCCAAATGTCCACAATAGCTGGAGCTGAGCCAGTTCAAAGCCAGGAGCTTCTTCCAGGTCTCCCATGTTGGTGTGGGATCCCAAGGCTTTGGGCCGTCCTCGACTGCTTTCCCAGGCCACAAGCAGGGAGCAGCATGGGAAGTGATGCAGCCGGGACACAAACTGGCGTTCATATGGGATGCTGGTGATTGCAAGGTGAGGATTTAGCCACCAAGCTATTGCGCCATCAATACCAGCAAACACTTAAATAACAATATACTTATATGGGCTTTCATGCTTTGCTGCATATTCAGATTAAGTACAGAGAAAAGGGGTGTGTGAGTAATTACTGGTGATTTTGTTTTCAAGGAGTACTGGAGGGCACTAGGAACAGTACATCCCTGTGGGAGGGCCAGACTCATTCACCTGCTGCCTCTGATGTGCAGGTTGCAGCTCATTAGTTTGTCATTTATAGTGACTTGCTACATTTTCTTTTCCAGTATCGGAGATGGGGAAATTTCTTCTAGAAAATTAAATTCTGCTGTTTAAGTATATAACTACAAAAGTTGGAACAACAGATTGAATGTCAATAGATTAAAATATTTCAAGTATTTGTTCACAGTTTTATTTGACCTGTTGTTAATAAATATACTTTTCTTTCATTTGAGAGTTGGGGTTTGGGTTAGGCATTGTAGCTTAATGGGTGAAACCACCACCTGTGACGTCAGCAACCCGTGCAGGTGCTGATTCATGTTCTAGCCGCTCTACTTCCGATCCAGCTACCTGCTAATGGCAGCAGAAGATGGGCTAACTATCCTGACCCCCACCACCCATGTATGCAAACTGAATGAAGCTCTTGGCTTCTGTCTTGCCCAGCCCTGGCCTTGGTGACTCTCTGGGGAGTGAACCAGCAGATGGTTCTGCAGTAGTCAGAGCTGGTCTGGTCCCAAACCAGGACTCAGGATCTTGTTCCAAGTTTCCCATGTGGTTGCAGGGTCATGTTCCAGTGCCCTCCCAGGCCATAAGCAGGACCTGGTTTTAACCTGGCCCAGCTTCTGACTGTTGTGAGCACTGGGGGAAGTAATCAGCAGATGGAAGAACCACCTCTGGCTGTCTTTTCTCTCTCTTTCATTCTCAGTGTCTCTCCCTCTCAAGTAAATACAAACAAAAAGAATAAAAGTTTGCCTGGTTGTGTTGGTGCTGCTGGGGTGACTAAAGCCTCCTCTGACTTTGCAGGGCAGCGTGACAGCAATGACAGTGTTTTTCCCCTTGGATACAGCTAGACTTCGGCTCCAGGGTGAGTATTTGTCGTTTCTTGTCATCTCATTCCTGTTTGCTTGCCATTGGGCAGCATGCAGACTTCCCTAGCAAGCTCCCCATGCCTGCTGGGGTTCTCTGTTCTGGCCCGTTGCCACCAACTTGAGTCTTTGGTCACCACTGCAGGTCACTCAGGGGTGGCCAGACACTTGGCTTTTAGAGAATCTCAGAAAGTCATTGCGACTCTTTCCAGTGAGCTTCAGAATGTCAGTGTTGAGGCGGAAGGTGGGTTTTTGCCCTTCTCTTTTCACTGTTCCCCTTGGGTTGTTGCCACTTTTTTTGGTTATTACAAACAATGATTTAAGAATAGCTCTTTCCATATGTCTCTGTTTGTGGAAGCCTGTGGGAGGCGGGCTACTGGCTCAGAGGACAAGTGTGGGTACTGTTGAGAGTCGCTGCCAACTGCCTTCCCTGGTGGTGAACTAATTGACCATCCCACGAGCTATCCTGATACCGATTTTAATTCTCAGGAAATTGGTTCATCTCCACTTTTCAGTGTTCTCAAGTTATTTTTAAGTCATGGGTAGGAAATTTGAAGTTAATTGAGATGAGGTTTTGTTTTCAGTGAGAATTTCAGCAGTTTCTTACACTTTTGAGACCTTTTATTTTTTTATTCCAT
Organism: Ochotona princeps; assembly: GCF_030435755.1. Taxonomy (NCBI): domain Eukaryota; kingdom Metazoa; phylum Chordata; class Mammalia; order Lagomorpha; family Ochotonidae; genus Ochotona; species Ochotona princeps. The sequence continues at coordinate 4,774,626 of NC_080846.1, forward strand.
GAGGAGATGGAGTGCAGGGATCAAACTTCAGAAACTTGAGGTTGAATCCCGACGGAGTGTCCTTCGCAGCTTGTGTAAACGCAGTCTCTTGTTCAAGGAAGATCGTATATTCTCTATCTTGATGTTGAGGGGCGGAAAAAATGAGACTATTTTAAAATGAGAATGCTGTATCGAATACAAGCATCCCCGCCCCATCTTTTACTTTGGAAATTTTGAACTGAATTAAAATGCTTGGTGGTTCACGAGTAACAAGTGAAACCCAGGGACCCCAGAGTGGGACACTAAACACGTGGTCATGTAACAGGAGCTGAGACAAAGTAGGAAGTGGGAAGAATAGGGTGAGAGATCACTCAGGTAAGGTTAAGTGGGACACTGGGTGGTGCTGGAGAGAGCAAGCCCAAGTTCAAACAGACACTCTTTGGTCTTGTAGTGGATGAGAAAAGGAAGTCCAAAACCACGCACATGGTGCTCCTGGAGATCATCAAGGAAGAAGGCCTGTGAGTACTCCCTCATTCCAGCTCAGTTTCTGCAGCCTGAGCAGTGTGTTGGGCTGCAGCAGCTCCAGCACCTGCACTCGCTTGCTGCTTTCTCCCCTCTCTTACAGCCTTGCAGGACTGTGAATCTGTAAGCTGCCTGGCTTGTTAGCACATAATTGTTTTCAGTTTCTTCAAGGTCCATGCCGATGTCTCAGACAAGAACGCAGGTCTGATTCTTGGCCACTCTGCTTCTGATCTAGCTAATGTTCCCTGGGAAGCAGCCAAAGGTGACTGGAGTATTTGGGCTCCTGCAGCCCTTGTGGGACACCACAAGGAAGCAAACTCCTGGCCCCAGCCTGGCCCAGCTTTGGCTGTTGTGGCCATTTAGGGAGTGAACCTGCAGATGAAAGATATCTCTCTCTCCCTTTCTGCCACTCTGTCTTTCAAAGAATAAACATAGTTTTAAAGACTCTATAGTTAGTGGTCTGCTTCTTGACAATGGGATCTTCCATGAAATCAGTGCTTTGTTTATGTCCAGCAGCCAGAGAAGATCCTAGTTGTTTGTTTTATTCCTTTCGGATGCAGACAGATTACCTGCTTTAAAAACTTTATTACTTGGGCTCAGCACGATGGTGTAGTTGTTAATCCTCACCTTGCATGTGCTGGGATCCCATTTGGGCGCTGGTGTGTGTTCCAGCTGCTCTGCTTCCCATCCACCTCCCGGCTTGTGGCCTGGCAAATTAGTGGAGGACAGCCTGGAGCCTCAGGACCCTGCACCCACGAGGGAAGCCTGGAGCCTCAGGACCCTGCACCCACGAGGGAAGCCTGGAGCCTCAGGACCCTGCACCCAAAAGGGAAGCCTGGAGACGTGGGACCTGCACACATGAGGGAGGCCTGGAGGAGGCTCCTGGCTCCTGGCTTTGGATTGGCTCAGTCTGGCCATTGTGGCATCTTGGGGAGTGAACCAGCAGACAGAAAGTCTTTGTCTCTTTCTCTCTGTAAATCTCCCTTTACAATAAAAATAAATAAATCTTAAAAATAAGAGCAAAAAACTACTATTTGTAAGTAATTTCAGAATTACAAAAAGTTGTGAAGCTCAAATTAGTACGAAGAACACCATTGTCTGCTTCACCTAGATTCACCTGTGAACGTTGTCCCCATTCTCTTACCGTTTGTGCTTTATCCTGTTCCTTCTCCACTCTTTTTTTTTTAAGATTTATTTATTTTTATTACAAAGTCAGATATACAGAGAGGAGGAGAGACAGAGAGGAAGATCTTCCGTCCGATGACTCTCTCCCCAAGTGAGCCGCAACAGGCCGGTGCTGCACTGATCCGAAGCCGGGAACCAGGAACCTCTTCCAGGTCTCCCACGCAGGTGCAGGGTCCCAATGCATTGGACCATCCTCGACTGCTTTCCCAGGCCACAAGCAGGGAGCTGGATGGGAAGTGGAGCTGCCGGGATTAGAACCGGCGCCCATATGGGACCCCGGGGCGTTGAAGGCGAGGACTTCAGCCGCTAGGCCCTCTCCACTCTTTTGTTTTTCATCCTCCACTCTTATCACACACACTCCCACGAAGATTTTTTTGGTAGTTTGAGAATAAATCACATACATCAGATCCTCTTACCCACAATATTTACACTTTCTTACTTATATTCATTTTCTCTGATAGGCAGAGAAAATGCCTGTCTTCCCCTCCACTAGTTCACATCCCAAGTGTCCACAGTGAGGGCTGGGCCAGGCCAAAGCCGGGAACTGTGTATTCCACCTGGGTCTCCCACATGGGTATCAAGGACCCAAGTACCTGCTGTCCCTCCCCAGAGCCCCCCACGGTCTGTGTTAGGAGGGAACTGGATCAGGAGCAGCATGGCCAGGCCTTGAGCCAGGCACTCCAGCATGAAATACTTGCACCCCAAGCAGCAACTCAGCCACTATGCCAAATGCCCTTTGCGGTATTGACTCTGAAAGAAAACAGCCCCCCATGCCCGCACTTATTTATTTATCTTTTGATTACCTGTGAAAGCTGTACATCTTTGTGGATGCTCTGTGATGTTTCGGTACGTGGGTACACAGTAGGGAAAGCATCTAGTCCGAGGAGGCACGGTGATTTCATTATTACCCCTTCCTTGTGCTGAAAACAAGGGAAGAAAGCAACTCCCTGGGCTCCTCACTTCTTGGATCGCCCCGTGTTCTTTCATGATTCAGTTGGGACTGAGGTTCTAGGTTCTTGACCGGAATCATGCATGGGTGATGCTGTCTCTGTGCCGCATCTGGAGTTGCATGTTACCCACTGCCCTGAACTGGCTAGTTGTGCCGTCTTGGGTTCGATGAGGTCACCGTGTAGCTTCCTGCTTCACAACTGTAAGCAAGGTATGTGGGAGACATGGTAACACAGTGCACGTGTCCTCCCTCTTGTCAGAATGTCTCCCCAAGTTGCTGACAGTGCTTTTGGCCCTCTCGGGTCGCACCTCTATTTGCCAATCTCAGCTTGCCTTTCCCGTAAGGAGGAGCCCTGCTCGCCCCTCCCTGCCATTAGCTCAGCTATCATCAATATGCACTTGAAAATTATTTCATTTATTATTTTTAGTGATTGACAGTTGATTGCTGTACTTCACTCTGTGGTCCTCAAATGATCCCAGGTGTAGGCAGCAGGGACCCCAGCAGTCTGGGTCTTGTGCCAGCAGGACGTGCCTTCGCCCATTAGCTCCTCTGAAATGTTCTTGTCCTGTGACAAAACATGGCTGATGCTACCTGTATCCTTATTTGTGACAGCACGGGGAGACTTCCATTACTTTCCTGGCATCCCAGATGCTAAAAAAGAGCTCTTGTGTCAGCGTCCTTCAGAGTGTGAGGAGTGGGTCCACTGCGGAGTCCACCACTGTAGGGATAAACCCTGAGACTTGGGAGTCGAGGGAGTGCGGGGGTGGGGAGTGCGGGGGGGGGGGGAGTGCGGGCGTGGTGGCAGTTCCCAGCGGCCTCTGTGCATGACCTTCACTTGCTTGTTGTGTTTTTCCCATAGCCTGGCTCCATATCGGGGGTTGTTTCCGGTTATTTCCAGTCTCTGCTGCTCCAATTTTGTCTATTTCTACACTTTCAATAGTCTGAAAGCTGTCTGGCTCAAAGGTCATCACTCTACTACTGGAAAAGATCTGGTAGTTGGATTTGTTGCAGGTAACAAGGTTTTCTGAATATAAAGTGTTTTTCTATTTTAATGTTTGTTTTGTGGTCCATGTATCTTCTAAGAGGTTACTCTGGTACGAAGTCACACTCATACAGAGTCCGTCTTCTGATTTGGTGGCTTTTGTTTGCTTTTACTGTGTTAAAAAAAAAAAACATATTTACCATCTTGACCATTTTAAGTGTACCTTTAATGGCTTTAAGTATATGTACATTGTTGTGAAACAGATCTTGTAAAACTGACTTCATACTCCTTAAAATGGTTACTTCCCTTCCCTTCTCGGACAATTTTGTCCCCGAGGATCTAATTGCTCTGATACCTTCTGTCCCCGTAAGTAGAATCGTGCAATATTTTCTCTATGACTGGCCCATGTCACTGAACATGGTATCTCCAGGGTTTATCCACGTGGTAGTGTGTGACACAGTTTTCTTATTTCATGACTGTATTAATATTCCATTGTTTGTGTATGCAAGTCCTTCAGAAGGTTTGTGGAAAGCAGAATTAAAAGAAGTTTAGGGCTTTGCGGTGTGGCCTGGTGGCTAAGGTCCTTGCCTTGATCCCATATGGCCGCTGGTTCTAGTCCCGGCAGCTCCACTTCCTCTCTGTCTCTCCTCCTCTCAGTATATCTGACTTTGTAATAAAAATAAAATAAATCTTTAAAAAAAAAAAAAAAGAAGTTTATTTTGGTCCAAAAAATAGTTGAAACCCTTGCATGAAAGGGTGTTCAAAAAGTGCATGGTAGAATATATTACGAGAAAGCTAAGCAAGGTTTTCTGTGTTTTTTTTTTTAATTCCAAAATACCCTTTATCTTTTAATTTCATTTATCTTTGAATCTTTTAAAGTCCCATTGTATGTTGTGTATCCATTCATCGGCTGATGAATCCTTGGGTTGTCTCCACCTCTTAGCTGTTGTGATCAGTACTGTGAGTGTGGCTCTGCAGCCACATCTTTGAGTACCTGCTTTCACAGCTTCTGGACATACAGGTCAAGTATTCCTTATTCAATAAGGAATAAGGCCCAATGCTTTGGGACCCTGCACCCATGTGGGAGACCAGGAAGAAGCTCCTGGCTTTGGAGTGGCTGAGCTCCGGCCATTGTGGCCACTTGGGGACAGTAGATCTCTTTGCCTCTCCTTTTCTCTGTAGATCTGCCTTGCTAATAAAGATTTTTAAAAAGTCTTTAATAACAGCAATGACCAAAAAAACACCTTAAAGTGAATAATCTGTCAGTGTTTGCATTAGATCAGCTAATACTGATTAAGACCTACAGAGAGCATCTGGCCCTGTCGGGGCCTTTTGTGCTGTCCTACTGACAGTGCTACTGGCATCTGCAGCTAGAGGTCAGGGGTGCTGCTGACCACCACCCACGCGGCACAGTTATCCAGCCCCGAGTGTTCAGAGGCCCTGGATTAAAGAATTAAAAATTAAAAATTTTTTTTTTTTTTAAAGATTTATTCATTTTTATTACAGCCAGATATACACAGAGGAGGAGAGACAGAGAGGAAGATCTTCCATCCGATGATTCACTCCCCAAGTGAGCCGCAACGGGCCGGTACGCGCCAATCCTAACCCGGGAACCAGGAACCTCTTCCGGGTCTCCCACGTGGGTGCAGGGTCCCAATGCATTGGGCCGTCCTCAACTGCTTTCCCAGGCCACCAGCAGGGAGCTGGATGGGAAGTGGAGCTGCCGGGATTAGAACCGGCGCCCATATGGGATCCCGGGGCTTTCAAGGCGAGGACTTTAGCCGCTAGGCCACGCCGCCGGGCCCAAATTAAAAATTTTTTTCTAATCAATTGTAATTCTAAGATTCTCTGATTATAGGTCTCTTCTATGACAGTAGAGAATTTCCTAGAAATTGCTTTTGTGAGTTTTAAACTTCTCAATAACATGTTTTTATACCCTAATACATACACATTCTTTTTTTTAAAAAGATTTTTATTTATTTATTTATTTTTACTTATTTTTATTACAAAGTCAGATATCCAGAGAGGAGGAGAGACAGAGAGGAAGATCTTCCGTCCGATGGTTCACTCCCCAAGTGAGCGCAACGGCTGGTGCTGTGCCGATCCGAAGCCGGGAACCTGGAACCTCTTCTGGGTCTCCCACACACGGGTGCAGGGTCCCAAAGCTTTGGGCCGTCCTCGACTGCTTTCCCAGGCCACAGGCAGGGAGCTGCTGGGATGAGAACCGGCACCCAATTGGGATCCTGGTGCGTTGAAGGCGAGGATCTTAGCCGCTAGGCCACGGCGCTGGGCCCATGTACATATTCTCACAGTAATTAGAGAAGCTCTTGTCATCATCACTGTAGAAATTAGTTTCCTTATCTCCAAGGAGAACAAACATTGTTGTTATTCAAAAAAATTATTTGTTTATATTTTCAACACAAAAGCAACCTATAAAGCTCCATGCCCTGGGGAAGAGTTGGAGAACAGTCTTGCATATAATTTATATGAAGAAGAGACATTGTTTTTTTATGCAGTTGAAAATTTTATCAATAATTCCTGTTGAGCAGTAATGGTATTATCTTTGTTGTGAGGTTTCAAAACGCATATCCCAGCCTTAGGGCTGAAGTTTGGCAGGTAAGTGTCTTCTTGTATGTCAAGGTGGGTTCCTTCCCAGGAAATCAAGTGGTTAGATTTATGACTTGGGTCTGCCGTTTGTTCTCAGTGATCATTAAACTTATTTCCCAGTAGTACACATCCGGTTGGCATTCTGTATTTCTGTATTCTCACTATAACAAAGCAAAATCACTACTGGCAAAACTGCTTGGAAGATTCTGGAAGTGCATTGCCATGTTCTGGTTGCTCCCTGTGCGCTGTTCCCCTTGCAGTTTATTGCAGTGGACTGACAGTATGAGAAGAGGCACCCAAGTTTGCAGAAGGGATTGCCTGCTAAACCAGTGCTGTTTGGGTACTAACACTTAGATAGGATAGAGGGAAGGAAATTTTGAGGGGGAGCAATTATTAGGGAGATCTGATAGCCAATAGGCCCAGAGGCCAGAAAGCTATATTTATTCTTGTTTTGTTTTTGAAGACTTGTTTGTTTGTTTAACAGTATGAGTTATAGAAAGAGGAGAAAGAGAAACAGAGATCTTTCATCCACTGACCACCCTCCCCCCGACCCCCCAGATGGCCGCAAGAGCCAGGCCAAAGCCAGAACCTGGAGCTTTTTCAGGATCTTCCACTGTGGGTGCAAGGTCCCAAGCACTTGAGCCATCCTCCACTGCTTTTCCCAGGCCATTAGCAAGGAATTAGATCAGAAGCAGAGCAGTGAGGGACATCAAATCAGTGTCTGTACCACTCACTACACCACAACGCTGGCTCGCAGCCAGTTGTTTGTAAATGAATGTCTGTGGAAGTGAAGTAGGCCCGGGAGACAGACATCCTTGGGATGGAATTGCACAGGTGCACCTGACTTCCTTCCTGCGAAACCCCAGCAGGGAGGAGACCAAAGGCAGCTTTCTTCCTCCTTGACAGGTCTGACTTTTAAGCAAATAAAGAAACCTTGGGGTAAAGCATTGTTTGGCATGCGTCATCTCCAGGGGCCTCTAATTTTTGTTTTTCTTAAAGGTTTCTTTTAATTTTATTTATTTATTTATTTATTTGTTTGTTTTTAAGTTGGAAATTTAGATACATAGAGAGGAAGAGATTCCATCCATTGATTCACTCCCCAAGCGGATGCACGGCTGGAGCTAAGCCGATCTGAAGCCAGGAGTCCAGAGCCTCTTCTGGGTCTCCCATGCAGGTGCAGGGTCTCACGGCTTTGGGCCGTCCTCCACTGCTTTCCCAGGCCACAAGCAGGGAGCTGGGTGGGAAGCAGGGCCACCGGGGCACGAACTGGCACCCACATGGAATCCTGGTGTGTGCAAGGCGAGGACTTGTAGCTGCTAGGCTACCACACTGGGCCTTAAAGGTTTACTTTTTAATTTAAAAGTCAGAGGGAGTGGCACAGAGAGATCTTCAGTCCACTGGATCACTCCCAGATGGCCACAATATTGTCACACTCAGGAGCTAAGAGCTGCTTCCAGGTCTCCCATGTGGGTGGCAAGGGTACAAGCACTTGGGCCATCTGCCGGTGTTATTCCCAGACCTTCAGCAGGGAGCTGGATTGGAAGTGGAGTAGTCAGGACAGGAACCAGTACCCATATGGGATGTTGGTGCTGCGGACAGTGTCTTCACCTGCTAGGCAACCTTGGGGGGCCTAGATCTTGAGCCCGTAAAGATCATGATTCTTGCAAAGCTGTTGGAGGTGTTCCATGGCATCTTATAACCACTGCCTGCCGCCTGCCTCTCCTAATTCTCTTAGCAAAGAGGAACTGTGAGCTTCTAGTCGCTCTCTGGCCCATTTCATTCCCACTCATGTTAGATAGTAGAGTGTATCTTCTCAGTACGGTCATACATTCAGCATGCTATCACTACGCCACATCCCCTTCCCTAAAGCTGTTAAAATCACCGAAAATGCTCCCTGAGTGCTACAGACAACGAGCAAACACTGGTCTGCTGCCTGCTGCTACACAGGTGAGGACGCACATCACTCTGGTCGTGTGAAGGGCTGCTACTGCTGGCTGTTGGGCTGTGGACAGGACTTCCCAGTTGCTTCTGATCATAGTGGCTTGTGTTGGACTCCAGCCCAGAGGGACACGCCACCTGACATCAGCAGCAAGAGCAGGAGTGGAGTGTCGTGTGTGCAAAGATGAAAGGTTTACATGCTGCTTTCCCTTTTTCTTTCTAAAGGTGTGGTGAATGTATTGCTAACAACTCCACTTTGGGTGGTGAACACCAGACTGAAGTTGCAAGGGGCAAAGTTTAGGAATGAAGACATTGTTCCCACCAACTACAAAGGCACTGCTGGTGAGCACCTCTTGGCCATGCTCCTCTTTGTACCTGGGATTTGATGTCCTGAAAAGCCACATAGCAGTGGCCTCAAACCTCAGCTCTTCAGTAAGCACTTTTTAAAAGAAATATTTATTTATTTCAGAGTCAGAATTACAGAGAGAGAGGGAGGATCTTCCATCTGCTAGTTCACACCCTGGATGAGTGCAATGGCCAGGTCAGGGCTGGTCCAAAGCCAGGAGCTTCATCCAGATCTGCCCCCTGGGGGCAGGGGCCGTCTGCTGCTGCTTTCCCAGGCACATTCATAAGGGGCTGGATCAGAAGCGGAGCAGCCAGGACTTGATCTGACATCCACTTGGGTGGGATGCCAACATGACAAGCGGTGGCTTTGCCTGCTATTCCTTAGGTGTCTGTGGATTGATACATTGTGAATTTGACTCATCTAGGCCAACCTGAGCCTGATGGTCCTGGCACCATGTGTAACAATAGCTTCTGTCCAGGACCGGCCTGATCATATGCTTGTCTTGGCACTGGCAGAGGTGCAAGAGGACACACCCAATTGTAGAAGCATATCTCAAGTGCCTGTTTGCATCTTGCCTGATGGCCAAAGCACATCACATGAGCAAGCCTAAGACAAGGGATTAGAAGAGTGTACTTCTCCCACAGAGTGTAGGTGGTACAGAGCGAATGATTTCAAAGAACGATCAACTTGCTTTTTTTATCCTCTGATGTCATCTTGGGATAAAGAGACCAGATTGGCATGGGATCTCTTTGGGCCTCTGGTTTTTAGCAGCACCACCTTCCCAGGTCTCACCGTCCCATGCCTCTGTTTCTGTAATGAGAACAGTGGTCAGATCCTGTGTGATGGCCCCCAGGAACCCGTCTCATCTTTTGCACTAGACTTCGTTGGGGAACAGTGTTTCGGTTCTATGTAGCACGAGTCCCTGGTGGTGCTTGTACCTGGGAAGTTTGATATTCGCAGTGATTGCGGTTGGTCTCTCAGTACCATGGGCACTGTCAGTGTCTGGTTATGATTGAAGCGTTTGCTGCTGCCCTTGCCCCGGAAATGTCACTGTGAGAACCTGGGACTGTTCCCATGGGGGGATTGTTGTCTTCAGGCTCGCATGCCCTTGGGGGATCGTTGTCACACTTTTCAGAAGTCCCTGGTTTCTTGCTTAGATGCTTTCCATCAGATCATTCGGGATGAAGGCATCTTGGCTCTGTGGAACGGTACATTTCCCTCCTTGCTGCTGGTCTTCAATCCCGCCATCCAGTTCATGTTCTATGAAGGTCTGAAACGGCAGCTTTTAAAGAAACGGACAAAGGTAATCCCCTGAGTGTGGAGGCAGCCGAGCGGTGACCCGTGGCGCTGTCCTGGTGTGGAGGCAGCCGAGCGGTGACCCGTGGCGCTGTCCTGGTGTGGAGGCAGCCGAGCGGTGACCCGTGGCGCTGTCCTGGTGTGGAGGCAGCCGAGCGGTGACCCGTGGCGCTGTCCTGGTGTGGAGGCAGCCGAGCGGTGACCCGTGGCGCTGTCCTGGTGTTGATGGACTTTCTTCCTCCTTTGCTCCCCAGCTTTCTTCCCTGGATGTGTTCATCATCGGCGCAGTAGCCAAAGCGATTGCCACCACACTCACCTACCCCTTGCAGACAGTGCAGTCGATCCTGAGGGTGAGTGCTGGGCCCCTCGCTTCCTGCTGCCGAGCAGCAGTCTGGCTTCTGTCTGAATTGGAGTTTAAAAAAAGAATCACGAGGCATTTCGGATGCCAGAGCACACCCCTTCTAGCACAGATCCGTGTGCTCGCTGTTCTGTGCCCCAGGCTGCCTTCCAATTGGTTTCCTGTTGGGCTTGGAATGACGTTTGTATTGGCAGTTTCCTAGGTAGATAGAAAAGCCCTATGAGAAGAAGGCTCTTTGTTTTTCTTTTTTTTTCTTCCTTTTTCTTTTTGATGTGCATCTCCCAGAGTTGATTTTATTGAACATTTCTACAGAGCTGATTTTTTTTATTATTTGGATTTATTTAATTTTTTGGAAAAGTTACAAAGAGATAGAGGGATCTTTCATACTTTGGTTCACTTCCTAGTGGCTGCAATGGCCAGGGCTGAGCTGGGCTGAAGCCAGGAGTCAGGAGCTTCTTTAGGTCTCCCGCGTGGGTGTCAGGGTCCCTGGTACTTGGGCCACCTTTTCTGAGACCATTAACAGGGAACTGGGTCAGAAGCGGACAGGCCTGGCGTGATGGCTCAATGGCTAAATCATCACCTTGCAAGAGCCGGGATCCCATATGGGTGCCGGTTCTAATCCCGGCAGCCCTGCTTCCCATCCAGCTCCCTGCCTGTGGCCTGGGAAAGCAGTCGAGGACGGCCCAAAGCCTTGGGACCCTGCACCCGCGTGGGAGACCTGGAAGAAGCTCCTGGCTCCTGGCTACCAATTGACTCAGCTCCAGCTGTTGTGATCATTTGGGGAGTGAACTGAAAGACAGAGATCTTTCTGTCTCTCTTTTCCATAAATCTGATCTGCCTTTCCAATAAAAATAAATTAATGTTAAAAAAAGAAGTATAGCAACCAAGACAGGTATTGGTGCATAGAAGGAATCTAGCTGTCAGCAGCTTTACCCACTCTGCCACGTCACGGCCCCAATGGAGGCTCTTCCATTACCTGCGGGAAGCGGGGTCTGCGTCCTCCTCTTCAGGCTGGTGCGCACGTGCCCCTGACACGGTCGCAGGTTGGTGCCTTCACTGCACGCAGGACGCATGGTGATTGCCTTTCCACAGCGCTTTCTTGTTTCTGTGTTTTCATTCGTTCAGTCCTTTGTCCATTCAGCTACTTACACTAAGCACCCACTCAGTGTGAAGAGCTGGGCGGGAGGCAGTCTCGGAGCTGGTGGGAAGCAGTGGGACCAGGTCGGTCAGAAGGAAGAGAGCTGCGGAGGCAGCATGGACAGCATGCCGTGAGAGCCGCGGAGCGTGCCTGGCCTTGTGGCTGTGGGTCCTCTGAGGAGTCTGCTCAAGTTCAGGATCAAAGGAGTGCCAGGACTCGGCCGTGACAGGCATGGTGGGCTAAGCCCCCACTTGTAAGCACCAGCATTCCATAGCATTCCATAGCATTCCATAGCGGAGGGCTAGCCCACATCCCAGCGCCTTTGCTTCCAGTCCAGTTTCCTGCTAATGCACCTGGGAAGACAGAGGAAGGTGACCCTCCCACTCTTCCTGTCTCTCCTGCCTTTCAAATAAATAAATCCAATTATATGAAAGACAGCAGGACAAAGAGATCTTTCATCTGCTGGTTTACTCCCAACAGTTGAAATAGCCACGGACAGGCCAGACTGAAACTCGGAACCCGGAACTTCACCCGAGTCTCCCACTTGGGTGCCATCTTCTGCCGCTTTGCTAGACACATTAGCAGGGAACTAGATCAGTAATGGAGCAGCCAAAACCCAAACCAGCACTCTGGGATACCAGCATTGCAAAGTGCAGCTTAACCCTCCATGCTACAGCACTGGCCCCAGTGAATACATGTCTCTAAAAAAATTCTAAATCAGCATGCTGGGCATTTTTTAACAGGTAAAATGTACCCCATAATTCTATGTAAAATCAAGATTCTCATGCTCACAACATTGAAAGCGTATGTTTTTATTTATTTCTGCCAAATATTTCATTATTTAGTTGAAAAATAGGGAATGATTCTGTGATATTAATTGGATTTTTAATTATATGCTGTAAATCAGTGTTCGTCTGACCTTATTTCCTCTTCAGATAGACTACAAGGAAGCAGTAATAACTGATCGCTCTTTTTATTCCTTCTTCATCAGTTTGGACGTCACAGGCTAAACCCTGACAACAGAATGCTGGGGAGCCTGCGGAACGTGCTCTGCCTGCTTCACCAGCGAGTGAGGTGAGCTCCGCGAGCACTCGGGCAGCGGGGGTGCCAGCCAGGGAGCAGTCCCGCACTGTCATCCTCGGGATGCGGTGCTGCATGGCGAGATGGTTTGGGGAGATGTGCGTGGACCCTGTTCTTAGGAGTGGATGGAGACAACTTCAGAAGGGGAATCTTCCCAAATCTGGTACAGAGACTGTTGTGCCTGAGGGATGCCTCCATGGACCTCCTGTGTCCTTTCTTAGGAAGATAAAATTTGCAGAGAGGAGTTCGTGGACAGGGATGGGGAGTGGGTGAAGTGGTGACAATTAGCCTGAGGGCAGGGAGAGGAGGAGCAGTAAGTGCTGTCCTGATGATGTTGATGGTGGCAGCGGAGGTGTTGCCTGAGCAGTCAACCCTGGGTGGTGTCATTTTTTTTAAAATTTTTTTTTTAAAAGATTTATTTATTATTATTGGAAAGCTGGATATGAAGAGAGGAGGAGAGACAGAGAGGAAGATCTTCCATCTGATGATTCACTCCCCAAGTGAGCCACAGCAGCCGGTGCTGTGCCGATCCGAAGCCGGGAACCTGGAACCTCTTCCAGGTCTCCCACGCGGGTGCAGGGTCTCAATGCATTGGGCCGTCCTCAACTGCTTTCCCAGGCCACAAGCAGGGAGCTGGATGGGAAGTGGAGCTGCCGGGATTAGAACCGGCGCCCATATAGGATCCTGGTGCGTTCAAGGTGAGGACTTTAGCCGCTAGGCCACGCCGCCAGGCCCTTTTTCATTTTTTTTTTTTGACAATCTTTACTTAGTTAATTAGGGCACAAAGGGTCAGGGGCTACAGGAAAGTGGGTAAGACTATCATTTCCACATCTTATTTACCCATATCTGGGGTCAAGGGGGAGGTAAAGGGAGAAGCCCCACCCAGTCTCTCCCACCCATCCCAGGTCTCCGATGTGGGGCATGCTCCGAGGGTCTTGCTCAAGTGGTTTTGATAGTTTGACAGTTGTGAATTGCTGCCAATCTCGCCATTCCAAGCATGGTGAGGTCACTGAGGAATCCTCTGATTAACATAGTCCATCTTAGAGTCTCCATTTGCCCTGTTTTTCACTGCCAACATATGGCTGGGATAGTTGATTGATTTGTTCTGTCCTCTGTCTTTTCATGGTTAGGGATCTGAGTCCAGCAGTTCGATTGGGGAGATCCCTAAAGAAACTTTGTCTGAGGTGATTCCAGACCAGGTTCTTGTGTGTACTTGCAAGTACGGGGCCCGGTACAGTCCATCGCCCCAATCAGCTGGTGGCTGCAATTGCTGGGTTGGTTCTCTGTTTCCAGCCCTGTCTTCCACTGGAACCAGTGGGTGTTGCAGTCCAGCCTGATTCTGTCTACCACACTCTTGGCCCTCACATAAACCAGTGGGAGCTGCAGCCTAGTTGGAGTGACCCGCAATAACCCCCACCAGGCCTTCCCCCTGCCCTGGTTCCCTTGCTTGCCAGTATGTGTAGCAGACTAGTCCAGTCTGACGCTTGGTGCGTCCAGTCCCAGGCCTGGGTGGTGTCCTCGATCGGCCGGCTCTGTGAGGTAGGCAGAGCCTCTGTGAACGCCCTCTTCCATGTCCAGGTACGGACACCTAGGCGAGTCAAGTAAGCCAGGGACTATCTTGGAAGCATTGGCTGCTGTGTATAACTTTATTCTGATATAGGGCACTTTGAAAATAAGTTTATTATACATATAGAACAAATGTGTGTGTTAGCTTTTCATGACTTCATCCAAAGGTGCTAGTTTGCAAATGAGCAAGTTTTTTTTTTAAAGATACATTTTATTATTATTGGAAAGCCGGATATACAGAGAGGAGGAGAGACAGAGAGGAAGATCTTCCGTCTGATGATTCACTCCCCAACTTAGCTGCAACGGCCGGTGCTGCGCCGATCTGAAGCCAAGAGAGCCAGGAACCTCTTCCAGGTCTCCCACACGGGTGCAGGGTCCCAAAGCTTTGGGCCATCCTCGACTGCTTTCCCAGGCCACAGGCAGGGAGCTGGATGGGAAATGGAGCTGCCGGGATTAGAACCGGAGCCCAGATCCCGGTGCGTTCAAGGCAAGGACTTAAGCCGCTAGGCCACGCCACGGGACCCGAGCAAGTTTTGTTTTCAGCTGATGATTTTAGATGTTCCTGGCCCAAGACAATCCCCGCTGGAGTTCCTGTTGTTTTAGGACTCTCATAGGGTGGCTGAAAGCTGCAGGGAGAATACGACTGGGAGATTTGGGGAGCTGAGCTGGCTGGGGAGCCTGCTCTCCTCTGCCCTCCACATGGGCTCACCCTGAGCAAGCTATTGACATTCAATCCCAGGGCCCTGCTCCCGGCAGCCTAATGCAGCCCGTAGGTGGAGCCCACCTGTAGATGCTTTCTCCCTAATCCATTAACCATCAAGCCATTAGCCCTTAACACAAAGACTTCGGGGTTTAAATGTCTGCATGAGTTTGGGGAGTTGAATCCTCTTCCAATTGTAGCAGCATGGGATAAAAAAAATAAAATCAGACAAAAAGTTTGTGTAAGATAAAAAGGAAACACTTACCATATCGACTGCTGGCAAGGCTGTGGGCTGCCAGACCTTTCCTGGGCTCCTGGTGGGAAGGTAAGCAGTACCACTGCTTTGGAAAGTGGCATTTTCCTTCAACAGAGAAGCAGCTCCTCCTGGGACGCAGCCATTCTGCTGGAGAATGCGATGGCTTTGTGTGTCCGGCGCTCCCGGTCACACTCTGCAGTGCTGTGCTTTTGGGAGCAGAGAGGGCCTACAAGGAGGCAGGAAACATGGCTCGGCTGTGCCCCACAGCCCAAACCTGTGCTAAGGAGGAAAATGCCTGGCAAAGTGGGATCCACTGGGCAGGGTCCAGCCTGGTGAGATGGGCACCTTTCTGTTCTGAAAAGGCTCCAGCACGCTCCCATGCAGTCACGCCTGCCAGTTCCACAGTGCCCACGGTGCGTGACATGCTGGGTTCTGCTCTGGTTCCTTCTGCACACAGGCAGCCATGTCCTAAAAAGCAGGAGCTTAATGAGTAGAAACACGCTAGAGGTTTTTCCAAGAATCAAAAACAGGACAACCCAAGTCTCCATCATTGGGTGGATAGACAGAGAAGTTGTATTATATTCATACAAATAGAAAACTATTCTTAAAAAAAAAAAGGAGGAATTACTTGGGGGGGGGGTGTCAGCACCATGGTGTAGAAGGTTAAGCTTCCGTCTGTGGTTCCAGCATCCCTTTTGGGCGTCAGTTTGGGTCCTGGCTGCTCCACTTCCCATCCAGCTCATTGCTGTGGCCTGGGAAAGCAGTGAAGGATGGCTCAAGTCCTTGGACTCCTGCACGCACGTGGGAGATCCGGAAGAAGCTCCAGGCTCCTACCTTCAGCGTGGCACAGCCATGACTGTTTCAGCCTTTTGTGGAGTGAACTGGCAGATGAAAAATCTGTCTCTCCTTCTCTCTGTAACTCTGCCTTTCAAATAAAAATTAAAAAAACAATTCTGATACATGCAACAGCATGGAAGGATCTCAGTAATTACACTGAGTGAAAGAAGTGAGACAAGCAGGAAGCCGGACGAGGTGATTGCTGTTGTGTAAAATTCCAGGAAATACAAACTAACCTTGAGGGTCAGAAAGCAGATTAGTGGTTCGCTGTGGCCAGGGTGGACGGCAAGGATGATCGTGGGGAGGAGTGAGGGCGCTCCTGCAGGTGCCAGCCGTGTCCCCTGGTCTGGAGGAGTGATCCATCGGCGCAGCGGTTGCACGTGTTTGTCGCATAATATGCCCGGATCCATTTGCCGCTGTACTTGCTGCTGGGTATTTATTTCCATGTTTCTGCCTTTGCAGACATTGCTGAATAAGCAGCCCATACATTTAGCTTTGCTCACCTGGGTGCTTACAGTAGAGAAGGTTCCTGTATGTGAAGTTACCTGGCCAAAGAGTCTGAACATGGCAAAGCTTGAAGTTTTATAACTTTAAAAATTAGGTGTTGCCAAATTGTGGCCCAAGAAAAGTGATACCAGTCTCTGTTTTTGCCAGCACTGAGAGAGCTTAGAAAGATGTAGTTGTCTGAAGGTTTAGAAAGTCGCATCAACTGTGAAGATATACAGTTCAGAGATGTGTTTGCGTGTCACTCAGTAGATACAGAAGAGGGGTGTGGTTCCCACTGTGCTGATCTCTGAACAGATTTAGAGAAAGAGAGGGGCTTGTCCAACATAGAGGCAGACCAGATGTTCAAACATTGCACAGCTGAAGAGCTTCTGTGCCGCCTGTTGGAATGTTCTGCAATGATGGACGTGTCTGTACTGTCCGGTAGGGTGGCCACTATCTGCATGCCGCTGTTAAACCTGTGAGCTATGCTGGGACTGGCATTGTGGCATATCTGGTAAAGCCACAATATGCACCACTGGCATTCCCTGGCAGTGATTCAAGCAGGTCCTCCACTTCCAATCCAGCGCCCCACTAGTGGCTCGGGCAAAGCAGTGGAAGTGTTTGGGCCCCTGTGCCCACGTGGGAGACTCAGGTGAGGGAAGCTGCAGGTTCCTGGCTTTGGCCTGGCCCAGCTCTGACCATGCACTCACCTCGGGAGTGAGTCAGCGGATGGCAGCTCTTCCTCTCTGCCTCTCCTCTTCTCTGTACATCTGGCTTTCCAATAAAAATAGGTAAATCTTAAAAACAAATGCAATTTCTTACTCCCCCTCTGAGGTGGGGCTCAGTGATCTACATTTCCACGCAAACCCCAGTGCTTCAGATGTGGGTGGACCTCACTGTGAGAAGCATTGAAGTGGAATTTCTTGGGTTAACCTAAACTCAAATTTGTCAGTGAATGGGAACTTCCTCTCCTAATCGGTTCTCAAATGCGTAGTGTGGTGCATAGCTTTAAAAGGAGCACCTGACTAATGCCCCAATCTGCAGGCTGTGTTTTGCTTAAACAAAAGGTTTATTTGTTTTTATTGGAAAGGCAGAGAAAAGGAGAGACAAAAAGAAAGATCTTCTATCCACTGGCTTACTTCCTAAATGGCTGCGACAGGCAAAGCTGAGTCGATCTGAAGCCAGGAGCCAGATGTTTCCTCTGGGTCTCCCACGTGGATGCAGGGGCCCAAGGGCTTGAGCCGTCCTTTACTGCTTTCCCAGGCCACAAGCAGGGAGCTGGATGGGAAGTGGCACAGCAGGACAGGAACCAGCACCCATATGTGATGCCAGTGCTTGCAGGTGGAGGGCTAGCCTATTGAGCCACTGCATCAGTCCTCTGCATGCTGCTTTATAAACCTGGAGCTGCTGACGGACTGAGATATGACATTAACTCTGAATAAGCAGCATTGGAGGGAGAGATCATTTCTTCGGAGCTTCAGTCTCACCCAAAGTATTCATCTCCCAGCACAGAGGAGTGGATACTCTAAGGGATGGTCCCCAAGCTGCCTCATCATCTTCATCACCTAGAAGATTTTTGCTAATGCAAATTCTTTTTTTTAAGATTTATTTATTTGAAAAGCAGAGTTAGATAAAGAAAAGGAGAAAGAGAGAAGGAGAGCTTCTATCTGCCACAAGGACCAGACAAAAGCCCACAGCCAGGAGTTTCTTCCAGATTCCCCCATGGGCAGCTCTTGGGTCAGCCTCCACTGCTTTCCTGGATGTGTAAGTGAGGAGCTGGAGCAGCATGGAGCAGCTGGGACCCAAACTGGCATTTAATGGAATGCTAGCACCGCAGGCCACACCAAGGCACCAGCCCCTGGAAATGCAAATTGTAGTTCTCATCCCAAACTTTGTGAGCCACAATCTCTGGGATTAGTCTTTTGAGTGGGATATTGTACTGAATTTAAAAAATCCAGGACTAGGGCCCGACAAGGTAGCCTAGTGGCTGAAGTCCTCGCCTAGAACGTGTCGGGATCCCATATGAGCACCAGTTCGTGTCCAGGCAGCCCCACTTCCCATCCAGCTCTCTGCTTGTAACCTGGGAAAGTAGTTGAGGACGGCCCAAAGCCTTGGGACCCTGTACCCACATGGGAGACCTGGAAGAGGCTCCTGGCTCCTGGCTTTGGATGGGCTCAGCTCCGGCCATTGTGGCCACTTGGGGAGTGAATCATTGGATGGAAGATCTTCCTCTTTGCAATAAAAATAAATAAATTGTAAAAAATAATAAGAAAAGAGAAAGCAATGCAGGGCTAGAGTGTCAAATGTCTGGAAAGCCGGTGCCTGTCCCGCGGGCCCTGCACCCACATAGGACATCCGGGAGAAGCTCCTGCTTCGCACCAGCTCTTTGAGGAGTGAGTCAGTGGGTGCAAGGGCTCTCTCTGGCTCTCTCCCTCTTGCTCTTCCTCCTCAGTAACTGATTTTCAAATAAAACTAGCTTTTTTTATTTAAGAAAAAAGTGTCAGAATCAGAAATCTTTCGTTTCTTTTCATAGTTGTGTGTGTGTGTGTGTGTGTGTTTTTAAGATGTATTTATTTGTTTGAATGGCAGAGTTACAGAGAGACAGAGGAGGAGACATTGTCCATGCAGTCGCTCACTCCGCAGATGGTAGCATCAGCCAGGGCTGGGCCAGGCTGCAGCCAGGAGCCTGGAGCTCCCTTCCCAGTCCCACGCGGGTGCAGAGACACAAGCGCTGGGCCCGTCATGTGTTGCTCTGCCAGCCACACTGGCAGGGAGCTGGATCAGAAGTGGAGCAGCTGGGGTTTGAACTGGTTTTCTCCTGGGGAAGCTGACATTGCAGGCAGCTTAACGCACCACGTCATGCCGGTACTTTTCCCAGGTTCTTCCAAGGTTAAAGATGATCAAATGCATTTGGCAGTTCTCTTACCACTGTTAAACTGAAATAACCAAATTGGGAAATCATTAAAGTTGAGAAGTTTTAATATCTCAGATTCTGGCACTAATATGTCCGTAGGAGAGTTCAGGGCCTGTGTCTTCTCAGTGGGATTTTGTCAACTTTCTGCTAATTCTTGGGGGATAAAAAGATAATGCAGATGACTCATGCCTAACTTTTATCAGTCCCCAAATACCTTTTAAAATAAATGCTCTGTATGTTGGAGTGTACAACCGCATTGCTTGCTTTGGGAAGTAGCCATCAGGGTCGGGTGTTTCGTGTTTGGACGCAGGAGCTGGCTTTCCTAGAGAAAAGCTTTAACCTTTACAATCCTGCCTGTCCTTCCAGGCGATTTGGGCTCTTCGGACTCTACAAAGGCCTGGAAGCCAAACTGCTACACACGGTCCTCACGGCTGCCCTCATGTTCCTGGTCTACGAGAAGCTGACGGCTGCCACCTTCGCCGTCATGGGACTCAAGGGTGTGCGCAGGTCCTGAGCCGCTGTCCAGCCAAGGGCAGCCAGGGCCTTGCGGGATGGCAGAGAGGTACCACCTCTTTCCCTTGGGCTGCTTCCACTGCGCGTCTTGCTGCGTTGGCTTGGAAAGCGTCCAGGACAGCAGGGAGCCCAGCCAGCTGGTCTGACTGCCAGCTCGGTTTTTATGATGTCTGGTTGGATCCTGGGGTGGAGGTTGGACTAATATGGAAAGAAGACTTTTTGAGAGCCTAAAAGTGAAAGTCTGTTGGGGTTTTCATTGGTTTTCTGCGTAAGTGATCTTCCCCATCTGAAGTTTTTCTGAAGTTTGCCAGCTCTTGTTTCTCCCTGAATTGTCTCCCAGATTCTAGGACCAACTTCATAACACATCATTCTTGTCTGATGCCTTTGTACGCCTTCATCGTGGCATTTTTCTCCCCTAAAAGAATATTGTGAGTGTGCCACGAGCTTAGCTTTATTTTTATTAGGCTTTTTCCCTCTCCTGCTTAGGGAGAGGTATCTTTCTTGGGACATGAAGTATTTATTTTCAGGGACGGCAATGAAAATTGCTAATCCCAAAGGATTCTCTTATAAACTCTTTTTAAACATGCTTATTCGTTAGTGTTTCACGTAATTTTTAAAGTATTTATTGAAATCCATTGTTTGATCACATTACAAAAGACTTGAGATTTATGCCCCAAATAAATTGTCAGCACAAAAGACAGTCCTGAAGATTGCTGTAATTGGTGTTAACGCTGGGGTTTGCAACCAAGTAATTAAAAAAAAAATCACAAAATAGGCCGGACGAGCAGAAGCCCTGTTCAGGCTCTGCAATGTTATCTCCTTTCAGAAGCTTTTGGTGGAGGCTGTTGGAGAGCGCCCATCTGTGTCAGATTATGTCTGTGAGTGTCCCTGAGGCCCCATTAGCAGCTGCCCTGAGGGCTGGGGGCCTGAGACAGCCCAGACCCTCTCAGACCTGTGGGCATTCTCACAAGATTGGAAGGTGATGCAGACTGGGCCAGGTTTTCCATACTTCCGAGAGCAGTGCCTGGGATTAAGTCCTGCCTCCACTCCCTTATCCAGCTCCCTGCTGGCCGCTGCCTTCCCTCAGGTAGACGCAGTAGAGTTCCTGGGCCCAGTCTTTGGCCTGGCCCCACCTCCTCCATCATGGACTTCTGGGAAGTAAACCAACAGCGGGAGGGTGTCTCTGTCTCTCTCTCTCTCCTCCCCCCTCCCGTGTGTGTGTTTTGGGTTGGGGGGAGCTCTGCCTTACAAATATAGAAAGAGACTTCAAGGCTCTTGAAACAACAGAAAATGTGTTTGACTTGTTATAGAAAAAAAAAAGTACACATTTTTCTCAAAGGCAGATAGACAAATGAATTAAAATCATCTATCAGAAATCCAAGTTGTATGTCATCATTTGCTTTCACCCCCAAGCTTGAAAGTGCAAGTGTATTTAAATACCTGGAGCCTCTCTCTGGATTCCTGTGATTCAGAAGTCTGTCATTGAATCAGAGGGAGTATTAATGAAGCTTTTTTTAGCTATTTATTTAAAAGATAGAGTTACAGAGAAACGGAGAGGGGAAAGAGTTCACTCCTCAGGGTCGCAGCAAGTAGTGCTGGGCAAGTCCAAAGTCAGGTGCCAAGCAGCCAGGTGCCAAGCAGCCAGGTCATCTTCCACTGCTTTCTCAGCCACATTGGCAGGGAGGTAGAATGCAAATAAAGCAGCCAGGATTCAAACGAGCAGTCGTGAGGGATCCCAGCATTGCAGGCGGCAGCTCTACATGCTGTACCACAATGCTGGCCTTGGGATATTTCAATTTTAATTTTTCTTTTTTTTTAATTTAGAGGCCCTGCACAGTGGCTCAGTGGCTAAATCCTCGCTTTGTACACAACAGATCCCATGTGGGCGCTGGTTCCTGTCCCATCCAGCTCCTTGCTTGTGGCCTGGGAAAGCAGTAGAGGATGGCCCAAAGCCTTGGGACCCTGCACCCGCGTGGGAGACCTGGAAGGAGCTCCTGGCTCCTGGTTTTGGATCGGCTTAGTTTTTTCCATTGCAGCCACTTGGGGAATGAACCAGTGGGCAGAAGATCCTTCTCTCTGTCTCTCTATAAATGTGCCTTTCCAATAAAAAGAAATAAATCTTTTAAAAATTCTTATTTATTTGAGAGATAGACATAGGCCCATTTGCTGACTTACTGCCTGTAAGGGTCAGGCATGGACCAGTGCTAAAGCTGCGATCTAGGAACTCAAGCTAGGTCTCCCACATGGATGGCGGGAACCTTGTTCTTGGGACCATTGCAGCTGCCGCCTAGGGTCTGCAGTAGCCAGAAGGTAGAGTCAGGACCAGAGCTAGACATGGAGCCCAGCTGTCCCGACGGGGATCGTGGACATCTAAAAAATAATAATAAATTTATTTTTAGTGATTTGTATGTAGTTGAGATGGATACATGCCCATGTGGACCATTAATTAGAGTGGGAAGGATTGAGGAATGGGGAAAGTGGATGAAACAATTGCTTTCAATTTATCTTTCTTCTTGTATCTGAGGGAAGTAGTTAGAGAAGGGGTGAGGACCACTCCCGGCAACCTAACCATGTCCGTACCCTGGGACGGGGACGAACACTCAGTCTCATTCCAGGGTCCCTGATGTGGAGCATGTTCCGAGGGTACTGATTAAGTGGTTTCAATACTTCTAAGATGCTATTGATTTTGTTGTTCCAAGGTTGAGGAAACCCTTCCAAGATCCATTGGCTGAGATAGCCCACCTAAGAATCTGTACTCACCCAGACGCTTGCTGTCAAAGCTTGGCCAGGAGAATTGGGCAATTTGTTCTGCCTTCTATCCTCTGCCATGGCATTGGATGTGCTCTGCAGGCCTCAATGATCTTGCATGTCCCCCATGTACATCTGGGCATGCTGTTCACTGCTTAGGCTTCAGCAACCACAGAGGCCCAGTTCTGACCCATGTACTCAATGGTCAGACCACAGATCCTGTGATTTTTCCCCATGGTTGGAGTTTTGAGCCCAGTGCGATAGCATAGTGGTTAAAGTCCTCTCCTTGCATGCACCAGGATCCCATATGGTCGCTGGTTCTAATCCCAGTGGCCCTGCTTCCCATCCAGCTCCCTGCTTGTGGCCTGGGACAGCAAGTCGAGGATGGCCCAAATCCTTGGGACCCTGCACCCGTGTGTGGGAGACCCAGAAGAAATTCCTGGCTCCTGGCTTCAGATTGGCTCAGTTCCAGCCGTAGCACTCACTTGGGGAGTGAACCATCGGATGGAAGATCTTCCTCTCTGTTCCTCCTCCTCTCTGTATATCTGACTTTGCAATAAAAATAAATAAATCTTACCAAAAAAAGAGAAACCTCCCTTGAGGTAAACCCAGACCTGACTCCTGTATGGTCAGCCAGTGCAAGGTCTGGCTCAATGCATCACCCACATCAGCCTACACACACATACACTGGTAGTTACAGTTGCTGGGTTAGTTTTGTCCCCAGCCACATCTCGTATGCAAACCATATGGATGCTGCAGCCCAGCCTAACCCTGCCCACCACACACTCGGCCCTCCGGCACACCAGTGGGAACAGCTGCCTAGTAAGGGCGAGCCCAATACCCCCCATCTCTGGTTCCTACATATGCGGTATGTGCCGCAGATGGGTCTGGTCTGTCCTGCATCCCACGCAGCTTTTTGTATACACCAGTGGGTACTGCAGCCTAACAGCCCAACCAAGCCCACCACCCAGCCCACAGTTACTCCAGTAGATGCTACCACCTGTCCAGCAAAGCCCACCCCTGTCCTGGTTCTCATGCTCACCTGTGGGAGCTGCAGCCCACCAGAGGGGTGCCTATAGTTTCCTTACCAGGCCCACTTTCAGCCCCAGGTCTTGCACTTTCCAGCTGGTACTGTAATCTAGCCTGAGAGGATTTGCCCATAGCCCTGGCACTTGCCAGTTGATGGTATCTTAACTAGCATTTTAACCACAGAGTGAACACCTGCCTCGATTTTGATTTTGAGGATAGAAATTTCATTTTTTTGTTTTCTCGCCTTAGTCCCTGTGGTAATTTCAATATATGTGATTATTGAACTAGTGATCATTGGAAGATCCTTATGTTGTTTTAGAAAACAAAAAATCAGAAGGAACTCCACAGAACACTCCTTGACCTCAGAGGACAGAAGGCAGACTTCAGCCCCATTGCTTTATGTTACCTTGAAGTTCGTGTGCGTCTGGAGCAGGTCTTGGGTAGTTCAAAACTGTTCCTATTTTCTGTTCAGGAGAGGAATGCTAGAAATCTACTACTTCTTTTATTGTTGCAATGTTACACTGTTCACCTTGGACTTGACTGTTGAGCTCAAGGTGTTGTGGCTGGTATAGCAGAATGGCGCCCAGAGCCACAAGAAACAGCTACATTAGGCACGTGCAATGCAAATGCGTTTAATGCTTTTTTCAGTCTCATGAAGGAACAGCTTGATGCTGCAGTTCTCTATTCCTTGTGGGTGCTTATAGACTCACTAATTGAAACTAATAGCTCATCCGGCTTTGTGACCATTAATTAATGATTAATTAATTAATCTCAGTTGATGGAAATGACTAAGCTGAAAACTAGAGAAATGGAATTTTTTTCTTCCTCCCCTCATCCCAGAAAGATTCATTTCTTTATTTAGACAGTGACACAGAGAGCGCGAAAGAGAGGTCTTTTGTTTGCTGATTTAGCCCTTGAACGCCTCAGCAACCGGCACTGAGGCGGGAGCCAAGAACTCCGTCGGGGTCTCCCACGTTGGGCAGAACCCAGAAACACGGGCTGTCGTCCGCTGCCCCCCGTGACACAGGAGCAGGAGCCTGGATTAGAGGTGGAGCTGGGCTTGACCTCAGCTGCTCCTGGACGGGATAGAAGAGTCCCAAGCGACAGGCCCAACCTGCCATGCTGTGACACCTACCCCGTGACATCATTCTCTGTGTTTCACAATGTTTTATCATACTTGAAAGAGAAATGTTCCACCTATTCATTCACTCTCCAAATACTGGTAGTTGCCAGGGCTGGCCCAAGCTGAAACCAGGAGCCAGGAGCGTCATCCAGGGACCCAAGCACTTCAGCTACCATCTGCTGCCTCTCCAGTAAATTAGTGAGGAGATGCATGCGAAGTGGAGCAGCTGGGACTTGAACCCACACACTGATGGGGGGTGTAGGCATCGCAGGCAATGTCTTAAGCCACTGCACCACAACCCCTGCCTTAACATTTTTAAAATTTTGATTCTTTGTAAAATTTCTCTAGAATACCACGATTAATAACCTAGCTATTACACTAGTGTCATTGTAGTAAAAAATGTCTCTTTAAAAATTTATTTTTACTGGAAAGTCAGATATACAGAGAGGAGAAGAGGGAGAAAGATCTTCCGTCCACTGATTCACTCCCCAAGCAGCTGCAGCCGCTGGAGCTGAGCCGATCTGAAGCCAAGAGTTTCATCCAGGTCTCCCACACAGGTGCAGGGTCCCAAAGTCCTGGGCCATCGTTGACTGCTTTCCCAGGCCACAAGCAGGAACTGGATGGGAATCAGGACGGCCGGGACACGAACTGGCGCCAATATGGGATTCTGGTGCATGCAAAGCAAGAACTTTAGCTGCTAGGCTACCATGCTGGGCCCAAAATGTGTCTCTTTTTAATCCTTTTTTCCCTTTATTTTTGACAATCTTTACATAGTTAATTAGGGCGCAAAGGGTCAAGGGCTACAGGAAAGTGGGTACGACCATTGTTTCCACATTATTGCCTTTTTTTCCTGTATCTGAGGTAAAGGGGGATATTAAGGGAGAAGCCCCACCCAGCCTCCCACCCATCCCAGGTCCCCGATGTGGGGCATGCTCCGATGGTCCTGCTCAAGTGGTTTTCATAATTCAGCAGTTCTGAATTGCTGCCAGTCTTGCCACTGCAAGCACAATGACATTGCTGCAGGATCCACTGGCTGACACAGTCCACCTCAGAGTCTCTGTTTGCCCAGATTTTCACTGCCAGCACTTGGCTGGGGTAGTTGATTGAATTGTTCTGTCTCTGTCCTCTGTTGTGGTACCAGGTGTCCTCTGCAGGTTCCGATGGACCGCCATACCCTCCATGTCCACCTGGCTATGCTGTCCACCGCTCCGTCTGAGCCTGTGAGAGGGCCCAGCTCTTACACTTGCACTCCATGGCAGACCATGGAACCTGCACTCCTCTTCATGGTTAGGTTTCTGAGTCTGGCAGTACAACTGGGGAGATCCCCAAAGAAACTTTGTCTGAGGCAATCCCAGACCAGGTTCTTGTGTGTACTTGCCAGTACAGGGCCAGTCTGTCCCACATCCCACTCGGCTCTTCCACATGTCAATGGGCGTTGAAGCCTAGTTCAACCCATCCGGGCCCACTATCCAGCCCACGTACATGCTGGAGAGTGCCTTTCTCTCCAGCCAGGTCTGCCCCAGTCTGCAGTGGGAGTGGTAGTCCAAGAAGGAGGGGCCCACTATTTCCCTCCTAGGTTACTCCTGGATTATGCACTCTCCAGGTTCTGCAGTTTAACTTGACAGAATTAGCCCCCAGCGCCAGCATCTGCCAGCTGATGCTATGGCAAAGCCCAACCAACCCTCATTCATTTTGATTTTTTTTTAAAGATTTTTTTAAAATTTTTATTGGAAAGGCAAATATACAGAGAGGAGGAGAGACAGAGAGGAAGATCTTCCGGCCAGTCGTTCACTTCCCAAGTGGCCGCAACGACTGGAGCTGAGCCAATCTGAAGCCAGGAGCTTCTTCCAGGTCTCCCACACAGGTACAGGGTCCCAAAGCTTTGGGCCATCCTCAACTGCTTTCCCAGGCCACAAGCAGGGAGCTGGATGGGAAGTGGAGCTGCCGGGATCAGAACCGGCGACCATATGGGATCCCGGGGCGTTCAGGGCGAGGACTTTTACTGCGATGGACCAGCTCGGCCGGGAGCAATCAGTCCGACGGGAACAGGACCCCGGGAACGGTGGGCAAGGATTCGGCGAGTGACAAACAGACATGACAACTCAAGGCAGTTGTATCTGAGTGCATTTTGCAAAAGCAAGGCATCAGCTTGTATACAATAGATTATTGCAAAATGACATTTTCTTTGTTTATTCATGTGGTTACATTTCTACAATTAATTATTCCAGGGAGGTAAGCGGGTCTGTCGAGAAAAGATTGTTCTCTAGTAGCCTGGTGACAGACTGCAGTTGCTATTTCTTGTGGACAGTTTGGCACCAGCTGCAGTTTTAATCATTAAGCGGTTAGCTCTCATTGTGTTTTGTGCCTTACATGGGTTTTAATATTAACTTGTCTATTTTTCTTAGTTTTTCTTCCTGTATGGCTTTTGAAGCTATAGATTTTTACTATAATCTTCTTTTTAGGAATTCTCAAAAATAGTCCTAGGTAGATTTATTAAAGCTAGTGACTTAATAGTTTTTATCCCATACTGCTTGCTATTCTTGTCCAGTCTCCTGTCAGAAGGCTTCATAGAACTATAAAGGAACATTGAGCCTTTGCCGCACATAAATAGCATAATTCCAGCCACAAAGATAAGAGTAAAGAGAGTACAGCCAGGAATGCCAAGACCACCAGAGATGCAGCCAAATCCAGGAGGCATCCTTCCTTGAAGCTTCCGCCTCGGCCTGGCGATTTCTCACGCAGGCTCCACTGGAGGTGGCGTGACATTTAACCACTATGCTATCGTGCCGGGCCCCACCCATTCTGATTTATGCTTGCACCAGGAGGGACAGTCAACCAAGCCTGGCTCTTACCTGATCTGGCTCACGTGAGGCCCATAGGTATTGTAGCCCTGCCCGATCTGGTCTGCCCCCATACCAACTCATGCTCTCCATTGGGCAAGGTGTTCCAGCAGGAGGCCCCTCCACATTCCCCCTCCCAGCTTTATCCCCTCCCTCCCTGGTTCCTACGTGTGCTGGTTGGGCACTGTGGTCCAGTCTGGCATGGCCTCACCTCTGCATTTGCCGGTGGGTGCTGTAACCTGGCCCAGCCCGGTCCACCCCCGATTCCAGCTGATGAGGGTTGCAGTCTAGCCCAGCCCAGCATGTACCCTATCCCAGCTCTAATGTGTGCTGGCATGTGCTGCGACCATACCTGGCTCGACCCACTGTTCTGGTGCTCAGATTCGTCGGCAGCGGCTGATGTGAACTGGTTCAGCCTGGTCCTCCCCTGACCTGTGCCAGTGTATACCAGTGGGTACCGTTCCCTGGCCTGGTCTGGGCTGCTCCTTATCGTGGTTCTTGTGTTCACCTGCAGGGACTGTGTCCTGCCAGAGGAGTTGCCCAGGCTCCTCCATCAGAACCTCTCCCAATGCCAGATCTCACGCATACCAGTGGCCCACGAACCAGCTCTACTTGGTCCACCTACGGTCTGTTCCAGCAGGAACAGTGGCCTTTCCTGACTGGCCTCCAACACATTCTGTTTCTTACTGTTGGATGTTTCAGCCCAGCCTAGGCTTAATCCATGCTTTGAAGCAGATACTGAACAAAGATGTTCTTAAAAATTTATAAAAATGGAATTAAAAGATAAATTCTATTTTTTGCAAAAAAAGAGATTTTTTGAATTCCATCAAGTTTTTCATAGTTCACATTTTTCATGAACTTACTGCAGACCACTGATGTGCCTGCAGTCAATTTGAGATGTGGAAAATATTTTTACCCTAGGAACGTAGGCAGTGGAAATGAAAAATTTGAGGTGTTATTCTCTTTATCACTAACCAGCAGATGACGCATTGATGCATGGTGAAGATGCCAGCCCCCTTGAGTGGGTGTCACCGGCTGATAACACCTGAGAGCCTTGGTGACCACAGGACAAGGAAGACCTTGAAACTTGGGACAGTGTCTACCTTTACTTAGCAATTTCCCTTCTTAAAGCTTGTGTGTGTCCTCACTGTAGAATCCCAGTGAATCACCTCAGAAGAGATGTCCCCATCTCTCGATAGGGACAGAGAAGCACATCCCAGCCAGCCAGGAAGGCCATGGAGACAGAGCCTCAGCTAGCGTGCCTGCTGAGAGCTGGGACCGGAGTTGCATTTCCTGCAGTCAAGAGCAGTGATTGGGAGAGTAGGTTGTTTGAGGCTGGTGCTATGGCTGCTGGTTCAAGTCCTGGCTGCTTCACTTCCCATCCTGCACCCTGAAAACACTCCTGGGAAAGCAGCAGAAGATGGTTCCAGTGCTTAGGCCCCTGCCATCCATGTGGGAGACCCACCTGTTGGAGCCTCGGGCAGAAGCCCCTGGCCTTCACCCAGCCCTGGGCGTTGCAGCCATCTGGGGAGTGAACCAGTGGATGGAAGATCTTTCTCTCCCTCTCATCATTATCTGCTTTTCAAATCACACAGTCTTTTCAAAACAGAGAGGATGGATTTTGGAATCGGATCAGACTGGCCCTGCTTCTCACCAGCTGTGAGAGACGAAGCAATGACCGAGAACTCGGATGTCACCGCTTGCTCAGCTGCGAGCGTCGGCACAGAGCCGCGGGAGGGTCCACGGAGGGCTCAGCCCGGTGCTTGCCCCGTGAGAGGAGCCAGGTCAGCGTTAGCAGGGCTCTGACTAGTGTCCCCTGACGCTTACTGGTGGCAGATGCCACCGTTTAACTGGCTGAACTGTGGTCTAGTCGAGGACACTCTGGATTTTGCTGCAGACCTTTTGTCGCTTAATCAATTAGAGCTGCAGACAAGTAGTTCTTCTGAGTGATCCTGCGTCCTCCTCCGCCAACCAGGACTCTAACGCTGCTCGGAGGATCAACCCAGGGTGTGCGCGTGCGCGAGGGCGTCCAGCATAGCATGTGGCTTATACCAGGGTCTTCAGAAGGTGTAAGGAATGTGCAATATGGGAAAACAAGGAATTTCCATGTTTTTTTTTTTTTTTTTCCGTCAGAATGAACTAATTCGCCTGCCCACGAACTCTGTGCAGACCTCTCGCGTCTGCTAATCAATGTTGATGGAACCGAAAAGGCCATTTGCTTTTACTTCAAGCAGCATTTCCTCTTTTCATTTGCTGGAATTCTGAACATTTATGTTCCCAGAGCCTTGCAGTGGATGTCTCAAACCAGAGATCAAATGCCCTAATTTTATGTTTTAGTCAGTGTTCAGTGAAATCCTCAAAGCACTTCCCGGTTGATCAGCGCAAATATGAATCACTTTGGTAACAAAAGGTCACTCGCCGACTGAGCCGGTGAGTCACAGTGGCTTTTTTGAAAAGCTGGAGAGCCGTGGCATCACAGAGCCAAGTGCCACGTGTCTGGGAGAGCCCTCTGTCTGAACAGGTGAATCGTTGCTGGTCGTCTTGAATGTCATCAGAATACCAAATACACAGGAAGACTCATTTGTTGGATATTTATGTACTCAGATAATGTAGCCGATGGGGACCCGGAGGGTTTTTCCACGTTCAGCACAGCATTCATGATGCTGCCTCAGACACCTGCACCCCACGTCCCTGCCTGGGCTCGGGCTCGGCTCCCTACCTGTGCTGCCGACTTCCGACTTCCGGTTAATGTATACCCAGGAGGCAGCAACGCTGAGTTACCTGCTTGGCACCTGGTGCCTGCCTGGGAGACCCTCCACCTTCTGACCTACTCTGCCTAGTCCTGGTTGTTGGGGACAATTAGGGCTTGAACCAGGAGAAGGGAGATTTTCTCAGCTGCTTGAGGAATGAGTCAGCAAACAGAAGATCTCCCCGTCTCTCCTCCTCTCGTATATCTGACTTTGCAATAAAAATAAATAAATACTTTTAAAAAAGAGAGAGAAGGAGAGACCGAGAGAGAATGTCTTCCATTTGCTCTTTTACTCCCCAAATGGCTGCAATGGCTGTGACTGAGCTGATCTGAAGCCAGGAACCAGGAGCTTCTTTCTGGTCTGCCATATGGGTGCAGGAACCCAAAAACTTAAGCCATCCTCCTCTGCTTTCCCAGGCCACAAGCAGGGAGCTGGACGGGAAGTGGAGCTGCCGGGACATGAACCCACACCCATGTGGGATCCCGGCGCGTGCAAGGCAAGAACTTCGGCCGCTGAGCTACTGCGCCCGGCCCACGAACTTACTTTTTCAATTAGACGGTGAAAAGGAAGGCAAAAGATGACATGAGGGTCGGGGGAAGGGAGGCCCGGGGTCCAGAAGCTTCTCATCCAGTACCTCGGGCTTGAACCAGCGTTCAAATGGAATTGGAAGAGCCTCAGGCTACTGCACTGTTGTGCCACTGGCCTGGCTGAGCTGCCCGAGTTAGACTTGCTTGGGTCTGAAGAAAGACGACGAGGGCCCTATATACCCAGAGTTTAAAATCTAAACATCAGCGGGCTGCTAGAGAGCAGGATTGCAACAGGTGTCATTGTGTTTTCAGCAAAGGTGCACCTGCGAGAGCTGTGTGGGCTCCTGTGGGGACCTGAGCGTGTGAGCACACACTTCAGCTTGGTCATTACAGAAAGGTGGAATCGGGGAGCGTTCAGTGCCTTGAAAGTTTCTCTCTGGGGTTTTGCTTTGTGTGTGTGTGTGTTAGTAAAATATATACCATCTTAGCTATTTTTTTGTGTGCAGTTCAGTGGTTATTAAATACCTTCATTTTTTTTGCAACCATTACTACTAGCCATATTGAAATGTGGCACCGCCGTTAAGTGGGAAGCCTGCCGGGTCCCGGCCACCACCCTTCTGCTTGCTTTCCAAGAGCTGCAAGTGTGGCACGATCTTTGTCTTTTTGTGATTGGCTGGTTTCACTCAGCGTAACGTCCTCAGGGGTAATCCCTGGTGGTCTGTGTCACAGTCACCTTCCTTTTTAGGTGCGAATAGCACGTCACCAGCTGAACGGGCCTGTCCGCTTGTTGACGCATAGTTAACTTTCTTCCACAGCTGTTGTGAATACAGAGGTGCAGGTATCTCGCAGACCCTGCTCTCAGTCGCTGTGGGCACACCTCCAGGAAGGGCAATGCTCCATCGCAGGAGGATTTATTTTTAGTTTTTGTTTTTTGTTTTTGTTTTTGTGGGAGCCACCGTTTTGTTTTCCAAGATGACTTTACCGTTTTAACTTTTCTACTGACAGCACAGGAGATCAGTTAATCCCTATTCTTGTCGTTGTTTGTTATGTGTTGGTTTTTGATAATGGCCATGGTAACGAGGATGCGGCAGGCTCTCACTGTCATTTTGACCTGCACTTCCCTAATGACGTGTGATGCTGAACATCTTGAGGTGCTTACTGGCAATGTGTGTGTCTTCCTTAGAACAATGAATGCAGGTAGCATTTTTTGTGGTTGAATTTTAGGAATTGTCTATATTCTAGATGTGAAGCCTTTATCAGGTATAGGATTTGCACATAACCTCCTCGTTCTGTAGATTGCCTCTTAAAATTTTTCTTGGGGCCCAGGATGGTAGCCTAGTAGCTGAAGTCCTCACCTTGAACATGCCAGGATTCCATAGGGGTGTCAGTTCACGTCCTGGTGGCCCCACTTCCCACCCAGCTCCCTGCCTGTGGTCTGGGAGAGCAATCAAGGACGGACCAAAGACCTTGGGACCCTGCACCCGTGTGTGGGAGACCCAGAAGAAGCTCCTGGCTCCTGGCTTCAGATCAGTTCAGCCTTGGCCATTGCAGCCACTTGGGGAGTGAATCAGCAGAGGGAAGATCTTCCTCTCTGTTTCTCCTCCTCTCTGAAAATCTGATTTTCCAATAGAAATAAATAAATCTTAAAAAAATTTTTTTTGAGGTAGGTCTCAGGATGGGGTGTCTCATGCCTGGATCCCAGATGCCAGCCACCATGTGCACGTGGTGAGCTGTCCCCGGGCGGCCAATGCACCATTTGGTGTCAGGCTCCGCCTGCTGGCCGCCCGGCCAGGCAGCTTGGGGTTTTGGTTCTTTGAATCGCTGCTGAGGTAGCTCCAGGTTGAACCCACTGCGCTTCTAGGATGTGAACCAATTGTAAGGACTCCCAGTGACAGTAACTCTTTCTTTGAAAAACTTGTAATCACTGAACAATGCTGACCGCCAAATACCAGTCCATGCAAAAGCTATGGCTCAGGGCTTGTCCAGCAGAATCATATCCCGTTACCTGACATGATGATGGATCAGGAGAAGGGTCACATTAAGCAGGGCCATTACATTAACTAGCACTCGAGAATCATATCTGGGGGTAGATTCTGTGAGTCCAAACCCTGTGGAATTTCTAGCCCCACTGGTTAGTTCGAGAGTTGAAGGGGTGATGGACTAAACTAGGTGTGACCAAGGAGCCTGCCATCAATCACAGGTAAAGGAACCAACAACAGTTTGGACTGCTCAAGGCAGCAGCACCCAAATGTGCATCTTGAATAGGGTGTGGGGTGGGCTGGGCTGCAACGTTCACCAGCTCATACAAGGTCAAATGGAAGGCCAGACTAAGCCGGACCCTGGCCTAAACCCAATGGCATGTATGAGAACTGGGTCTGGGAGTGGATTAAGTGGAGGATCTTGAGAAACTCCCTTGGCAAATCATCGCTCCCGCTGGTGAACATGTGGTCCAGACCTGGGGGTCGAACAAGCTGGGCAAAGTAGCTCCAATGGCTGGCAAATGTGTGGATTGGTAATGGAACGGGGTGGACCAGGCAGGACTGAGCAAACCTTAGCCCACAAACAAAATTAGAAATCAGGATGGAGCACAGGTCATGCCGAGCTAGGCTCTTGCACCAACTGGTCTGCGTGAGCCAGGAACGCTAAGCCACAGTGTCTAAGGCAGAGGTTGGGGCAGGTGAGGGGCTGAGCCAAGCTAGTCAGAGCAACCACTGGCATGCACAGGATCTATGGCTGGGAACAGGCCTGGCTGGGGAGCTAAGGGAACAACCCTAGCTGGGTTGAGGTTCCCACCAACAGGCATGTGGGCTGGAATGGGGCTGCATTCTGATCAGGAAACGGTTGTAGCCTCCTTTGGAACAAGTGTGAACTGGGATTGGTTGCACTGAACCGGGTCAGACTCCAACACCCTCTGGTGTCCTGGAGAACCAGGGTAGATGTGGGATGGACTAGGCTAGGTCTCAACCCCTACTGAGTCATGTGTGAGCCATATGTGGGTATAGACGAGCCGTGGCTGGGCTGAAACATCCAACAGCAAGGACCAGTTTGGGTTGAAGGCCAGTCAGGAAAAGCCACTGTTCCTGCTAGGACAGGAGGTGAACTGAGTAGGGCTGGCTCATGGACCCACTGGTATGCGTGAGATCTGGCATTGGGAGAGGTTCTGATGGAGGAGCCTGGGCAACTCCTCTGGCAGGACACAGACCCTGCACGTAAGCGCAAGAAGCATGATAGGAAACAGCCCAGATCAGGTCATGGAAAGTTACCCACTGGCA
Source organism: Ochotona princeps (assembly GCF_030435755.1). Taxonomy (NCBI): domain Eukaryota; kingdom Metazoa; phylum Chordata; class Mammalia; order Lagomorpha; family Ochotonidae; genus Ochotona; species Ochotona princeps. The sequence continues at coordinate 4,808,567 of NC_080846.1, forward strand.
TATATTTGGCATGGGTCGGGGGCAGACTAGGCTGAACCAGTTCACATCATCCACTGGCAAATCCAAGCACCAGAACAGTGTGGGTCGAGCCGGGTTCGGTCGCAACAAAAACTAGTGCACAATACGGAATGCCAAGGTGAGGTTGCCTGTACCGGATGTGACTGCAGCGCCCAACATCACGCGTGAGAACCAGGAAGGGAGAGGGCAGAGCCGGCAGGGGAATAAGGGGTGGTTCCCTTGCCGGACAGCTACTCCCACTGGAGAGCGTGAGCTGGGATGGGGGCAGACCAGACTAAGCAGGGCTACAACACCTGTGTGTCTCATGTGGACCAGGCTGGGCGGATTATTCCTACTGGTGCAAACAAAATTAGAGTGGGTGAGGGTTGGTTGGGCTTAGCCGCAGCATCAGCTGGCAGAAGCTGGCACTGGGGTCTAATTCTGTCAAGTCAAACCACAGAACTACCTGGAGAGTGCACAATCTGGGAGTGGGAGAGGCCTGGAGGGAAACAGTGGGCTCCTCCCTGTTGGGTTACCACCCCCACTGGAGGGCGTGAAAACTAGGACAGGGGCTGGGGTGGCTAGACAGAGAGGCACTCAGCAATATCCGTGAGGGCTTGATTGTTGAGCTGGTTAGATGGAATAAGCTTCAAAACCCATTGACAAGTACAAGAGCCAAATGGGATGTGGGACAGACTGGACTACTGCTGCACACACTGGCAAACCAGGGTAGGATGCGGGCCTGGTGGGGGTTATTGTGGGTCACTCCGACTAGGCTGCAGCTCTCACTGGTTTATGTGAGGGCCAAGTATGTGCTGGGCAGAACCAGGCTGGACTGCAACACCCATTGGTTCCAGTGGAAGTCGGGGTTGAAAACAGAACCAACCCAGCAATTGCAGCTACCAGCTGATCGGGGCGAAGGACTGAGCCAGGCCCTGTACTTGCTAATACATACAGATTCTGGCCCTGGAACACCTGAGACAAAGTTTCTTTGGAGATCTCCCCAAATGAAATGCTGGACTCAGAACCCTAACCAAGAAAAGACAGAGGACAGAACAGGTTAATCAAGCATCTCAGCTATATGTCGGCAGCGAAATACTGGGCAAATGGAGACTCTATGATGGACTATGTCAATCAGTGGATTCTTCAAAGACCTCATCAACCTTGGAGTGGCAAGATTGGTAGCGATTCATAATTGGTGGACCATCAAAACCACTTGAGCAAGAACCTCGGAGCATGCCCTACATCCGGGACCTGGGGAGGTTGAGAAATTGGGTGGGCCTTCTCCCTTAATACCCACCTTTAAACATGAAGGAAACAATATGGAAATAATAATCTTACCCAATTTCCTATAGCCCTTGAACCTTTTTTACCCTAATTAACTATGGAAAGATTGTTAAAAATATAAATAAAAAAAGTAAAAAAAAAATTTTGGAAGTCTGATTTGTCTATTTTTCATTGTGTGTGTCTTTAGTGTCATGCCAAGTTCAATGTCATAAAGCTTTTGCTCTATATTTTCTTCTAAAATTTTTATGGTTTTAGGTTTTAACATTTCAATCTGATTCATTTTTGAGTTAGTTTCGCATAGCGTGGTAGGGTAGGTCCCAACACTCTTTCGAATGTGGTACCGAATACCCTTTGTTGAAAACTAGTTTTTCTCTGGCTGCTTTTCTTGTGTTTGTTAGTGTATCAAAAATTAGTGTATCAATGAGGGAGAATTTTGCTTAAAATTTTTTTTTTTGATATTGTTTACATTGTTGACATGGGCTTGTGCTAAGGTGGGGAGGGCCGGATATGAAGGAAGCTGGGTGGGACATTCTTTCTCCTGCATCCGCAGTGGGAGCCGAGGAAGTGGCTGCTCTTTGCTGTGGGACTGCATCAGCATCCGGAGATAAGGAACATCACCTGACGGCCTCTTGGAGACCCCGGTGTGGGGAACAATGTTCCAAGGGTTTACTTGAAGGTCTTGATAGTTCTGAGACGTCGTCAGCTTTGTTGCAACAGGGTGGAGAAAATCCTTCCAAGGTCTGTTGGCTGAACAAGTCAACCTTAGAGCCTCCACAGACCGAAACATGTGGTAAAGTAGGGCCAGAGGAGTTATCAGACCTGTTCTGTGTCCATCCTCTACCGAGGCACTCGATGTCCTCTGCTAGTCCGGATGAGCTGCCTGTCATGTTATCCTTGTGCATTTGGGTATGCTGCCCACTGCACAGACATCAGCAGCTGAGGAGACCCAGTCCTGATGTACGCAAGGTTGGGCCACGTAGCTTTTGTTTTTAGGATTTGAGTCCAACAATCTAGCTGGGAAATCCTCCAAGAAACCTAGCCTGAGGTGACCCCAGACTTGACTCTTGTGTGTGCCAGCTAGTGTAAGGTCAGGTTCAGTCCATTACCTGTGCCAGCCAATGCACATATTAATGGATGCCGCAGCCTGGTCAGTTCTGCCTCTAGCCTCATCTCGCATGAACCAGCGGGTGCTACAGCCTAGCAGAGCCCAGCCCACCACACCACTGCTCCATTCTCACACACACCAGCAGGTGCCTTGGTCCAGGTGAGCAACCCCCAATAAACTCCACAAGGCCCGCTTCTAGCTCCAGTTTTTGTGCGTGCTGGCATGTGCTGTGTGACCTAGCTCAACCTGTCTCACATCCCAACCAGCTCTCAGGTATACCCATGGATGCTGTGACTTAGCTCACCACCCCTAGTCTACACATATGCCAGCGGGTACTACTGCTCTGTCCAGCCTGACCCACCCCCAGCCCTGACTCTCATGCTCACCCGTGGGACCTGCAGCCTAGCAGGGAGTACCCACAATTCCCCTACAAAGCCCATACCCATCACTGGATCTTGCACTTGCTAGGGGATACTGCAGTCCAGCCTGACATGATTTGCACTCGGTCCTGGCATTTGCCAGCTAGTGCTGTAGTCTAGCATGGCCCAGCCTGCCCCTCCCCTAGTTCAAACCCACATGCCAGCTGACAGGTGCTGCAGCCCTGCTTGGACCAGGCTGCTGCCAGTCCCAGTTTTCACACTTATCAGTGGAAGCAGGGCCCAGCAGGGGAGTCTCTGAAGTTCTCTTACAGGTCTGCTCCCAAACTTGGGTCTTGCATGTGTCGGCAGGTGCTGTGGCCTAGTCTGACACGGCCTGCCCCCATTTTTGGCATTTTGTGGCAGATGCACCAGCCTAGCCCAGCCTGGCCTATCCCCAGCCTCAACCCTCATGTGTTACAGCCCAAACCTGCTGTGACCTGCACCCTGTCCTGACTCTCACTCATGCCAGCATGTACTACAGAGTGGCCCAGCATGGCCTGCCCCCAGACCTAGTCCACACAGATGCTATAACCCTGCCTGATCTGGCCTGCCCCCATCCCCGACTCTTGTGTTCACTAGCTGGATCTGCAGCCTAGCGGGGAAGTTTCCCAAGTTCCCCTACAAGACCTGCTTCCAGGCCTGGATCTCACAGGTGCTGGCAGGTGCCACAGTCATGCTTGGCATAATCTGTGTTCAGTCCCAGCCTTTGCGTGTGCTGGCGGGTGCTGCAGCCTGGCCCAGCCCAGCCTTCTTCCAGCCCTGGGTCCCACCAATGTCACTCAGTTCCGTGGTCCATTCTGGCTTGGCCCATCACTACCCCAGCACTCCTTATAAACTAACAGGTGCTGCAGTCCAGCAGAGGCAAGCCCACAAATACCCTAAAGAATTTGCCCTCAGATCCAGTCCTCTCACATTCTGGTGGGTGCCCAGCCTGACGTGGCCCACCCCTGCTCTGACATTCAAAGGAGGGTACTGAGGTCTAGCCCAGCCAGGCATGTCCTCTAGCCCCAGACTCTATGTGCGCCATCAGCCCACTACTCAGCCCAGCCCAGATCTGTCATGTGGGCATGCGCTTTGACCTGACCCAGACATGCCCTGCAGGTCCCCACACACCTAAATCACTCCATCTTAGCTCCCTCACCCAGCTGTAAGTGCAGTCCATGGAAGCCCCAAAAGTTATTCCTCCCCTGTCAAACATGTCCTCAGAGGACGCCACTCCAACATGTCCCAGACCTCCTTTCCTGGGCCAATCTGCAGTTCTCCTAATCCTCACCCCTGCACCCCAGCCCCAACCCTGCAGCACAGCTTGGCCTGTCTAGGGACTGGGGTGGCGTATCTCTGCCTAGTACCTCCTGCTTTCTTATCTTTTTCTTAAAAAAAAATATATGTATATATATATATATATATATATATATATATATATATATATATATAGAGAGAGAGAGAGAGAGAGAGAGAGAGAGAGAGAGAGAGAAAGAGAGAGAGAGAGAGAATAGGCAACCATGCTGGCATACTGATATAGTTAACATGAGTTTGGCATGAAGCAGGCCCAGAATGCCCGCCAGCTCCTGGCTGCTTCTCTCCCAGCAGTTTAACACTTGCCTAGGTACAAGGCAACCTAGGCAGTTGCCTACAGCTGGGGTAAGAATTTTTAAATTGAGAAAAACCCTCTTTTTAAATTTGCAGATAGTTTATAGAAGTCACATTTACATATTTTTTTTTTTAATTTGGGGGATGTTCTCATTCTCTCTTGTGAAATTTATTTTAATTGCGTTTCTACACTTTAGGTGGGAGTTGAGACACAAGCCTGGCTCTTATCACACGGGGGAAGATTAGCAGTCTCGAAGAGGAGTCCAGACTTCCTGAGGTTACCCGACAATCTCGCACTGATTCATGCCTCTTGCAGATTAGTACTTTCTATTTTGGTTTCAGATTTTTGTTTTTGCTCTAGACTTTTTTTTTTCCCCTTGCAGACGTGATACATAGTTGTTACAAAAATGTGGAGAATGTAGAAAATGACGAAATTTCCCAAGTGGAATTACTACTAATATTTCCAGATATTTATTTTCAGTCTTATTTAAATGTATATTACACATGCAGGTACATTACTGATAAGAATTATCTTGTGAAAGATTTATTTTTATTGAAAAAGCAGATTACAGAGAGAGAGAGACCAAGAGAGAATGTCTTTCAGTTGTTGTTTCACTCCCCAAATGGTCGCAATGGCTGGAGCTGAGCCGGTCCAGAACCAGGAACCTCTTCCAGGTCTCCCACGCGGGTGCAGGGTCCCAAGGCTTTGGGCTGTCCTCAACTGCTTTCCCAGGCCACAGGCAGGGAGCTGGATGGGAAGTGGAGCTGCCGGGATTAGAACCAGTGCCCACATGGGACGCTGGTGCTTGAAGAAGATTAGTCGTTTGATCCATTGTGCCAATTATTTTTTTTCAGATGGTATCAAAACATGTCAAAATCCATAACTATCTCACCTCAGTAGCATTTATTGCCGACAAGAGCCTGTGGGATAGAGTTTGTTGCTGCATAAAATCATGTTGTACATATCTGTCCTTGTTTAGTTAGACATTCTTTTTTTGTTTTGTTTTTAAGATTTATTTATTTTTATTACAAAGTCAGATATACAGAGGGAGGAGAAACAGAGAGAAAGATCTCCCGTCCGATGATTCACTCCCCAAGTGAGCGCAACAGGCCGGTGCTGTGCCGATCCAAAGCCGGGAACCAGGAACTTCCTCTGGGTCTCTCACACGGGTGCAGGGTCCCAAAGTCCTGGGCTGTCCTCGACTGCTTTCCCAGGCTATAGGCAGGGAGCTGGATGCGAAATGGAGCTGCCAGGATTAAAACCAGTGCCCATATGGGATCCCAGTGAGTTCAAGGCAAGGACTTTAGCCGCTAGGCCACGGCGCCGGACCCTAGTTAGACATTCTTGATTGGCTGGTGGGCTAGGTCATTTTCAACTTTGGGATGTTATAAATAACAAGGCAACAAAAATCCTTTGTAGTCACATATGCACATTTTGACACTTTTTGGATTATTTCTCTAAGAAGGCCTTCCAGGAATTCAGCTCCTTAGCTGAAGGGTTTGCCTACCGTAACACGAGGTGACTACGTGGTGTGTCTTGGTCACATTCATTGTCACAGTGGACACATGTGTCTCTTCTGCATTCTGATGTGACAGGAAGAAAGGCAGTCCTTGCAGGCTTTGTCCTCTCCCCACCCTCCCACACTCTGTTCCCCTGTGAGGTGCAGGGCCCTGACGCAAACCCTCAGTACACAGGAAGCCAGTTCCCCATCCCCACAAGTAGCTAGGACCCCAGGGCATCCTCTGGGGAGCATGGTCTGTGTGCAGCTGGCATACCCACTTCCGAGCCTGCCCTTCCCACGGTTCTGTCCCCTCAGCGTCCTAGTTCTTGGGCCCTTATTGGGTTGCACTTTGCAACCAGAAGGCACTCCCTGGTGACCGTGACCCTAGCATGATCCCAGGCACACTGCCTCTGTAGAAACACCTTATGACAGTTGTGGAAATTAAACGACAATGTATCTTTGTAGACTGTCAAATTCAATAAACTCCTATTTGGTAGAAAATGGTTGCTTTTATTATTATTATTACTAAGATTTATTTATTTATTTGGAAGTTAGAGCGAGGAGAGACTGAGATCACCCATGTGCTGGTTGACTTTCCAGGTGGCTACACTGGCCAAGGCTGGGCCAGCCCAAACCCGACCACGTCTTCCACAGTGGGTGGCCGAGGCCTAAGCACTTGAGTCATTGGTTGCTGCCTTCCCCGGCGCATTAACAGCAAGCTGGATCCAAAGTGGACCTATGGGATATCAACCAGGATCCATAGGGCAATGCGGTGTGGCCGACAGTGGCTTATTCCTCTGCGACATGACACCCACCGGTGCTTTGTTTTTTATTTTGCAATTGCGGATTTGAGGAAATCTTTGAACCACAAGAGGGCATCGCGGCCAACCGTCCTGTCTCCTCTGCCTTATAAGTCGCTGTGGTCTGGGATGTTTCTTGAAACATGTTTCCAGTTAAACAACCTGGTGGACCGCTACCGAATGCACTCTATCCAAGAAAGCACAGCATGGAGGAGGCAGTGTGTTGCTGAAACTGTGTTCTTTCGCCTTTGCTTTCCTCAAGGAAATACCGAAACGTTGGCTTGTCTGTTGTAATATTTCTAGCGCAGAGAATAAAGCCAGCACCTCGTATAGGTCCAAAGACACACCTGTGGCAGGCTCACCCCGCAGCGCCATCTCCTTAGGGCCTTGCCAACCCCGCGGATCCGCAGCCTGCGAAGCTCCCGCCTGTCTGCCCCGTGGTGAAAGTGACAATAGGCAGAAAGCGACAGAGCAGGAAGGGAGAGAATCGCCACGAGGCGTTTGGACAGCCGCAAACTGAAAAATCAATTCTTCTTCCTAAACAAGTGCCGTCGCCGCGCACCATGGAATCTTGGCACGTCTTTTGGAAGGAATGTTTCACTGTGGAGGCTTCCAGACTGCGGCTGACCGCAGCGCTCATCGATCCGGATTCCTGAGACATCGGAGATGCCAATTTGTTTCAAAAACATCCTCTGAGGACGTCTGTGACCAGGGCTGGCTGAGCCCTGCCAGGCTGGGGGGATTATGGTGATTCATATGTCCTCTGTTGCTTGGCAGGTTGTGGAAGGCTCTGCTTTGCACTGTCTTTTCTGGCACCCACTTCAGACCTCTGAGAGGGACTCAGCCAGGGAAGATGGGTTCATTTACGACCACACCATCCTGTGTCAGGAAGTCTGTCAAGACCCAAAGGCTTTGCAGAGCTGTCAGACAGCATGGTGGGGCCCGGCAGGTGGCACAGCCGGAGAGGGCGAGGAATCCCTGAGCCCCCCCCATCCACCTTGTCGCCAGGCGTCCCTCCACGTGCTTGCTCACCTGCCTTTCTGTAATGGCCTTGAGACTCAGTGCACACAGGTATGTAGCACCTGCTCTGTGAGCTGGTCTAGTGCCCTGACTGAGCCCAAGGAGAAGGTCGTGGGAACCCGGACTGACAGCCCAATGATGCATTACATCCCATGCTTGCCTGGGCACTGGAAGGAGGGGCTGGCCTCGGGAGCTGAGCCCTCTGTCTGCAGGATTGGAGTTGAATTAGATGTCACTCAACTGGTGTCTACCCAAGAACCTGGTGTCAGGGTCCAGAATGGTAGCCCAGCAGCTAAAGTTCTCATCTTGCATGCACCGGGATCCCATAGGTACACTGGTTCTAATCCCAGCTGCCCCGCTTCCCATCCAGTTCCCTGCTTGTGGCCTGAAAAAGCAGTGGAAGATGGCCCAAAGCCTTGGGACCCTGCACCCACGTGGGAGACCCGGGACAGACTCCAGGCTCATGGTTTCATATCGGCATGGCTCCGGCCATTGTATTTGCTTGGGAAGTAAATTATCGGACAGCAGATCTTCTTCTCCGTCTCTCCTCTTTTCTGTATATCTGACTTTCAAATTTAAAAAAAAAAAAAAAAAAAAAAAAAAGAACCAGCCAGAGAACTGCTTGGTTGTTTGAGGGGCAAAATCTCCAGACACAAGTTGGTGACCAGAGTTAAAACATTCGTTTTAAGAGACAGTCTTGGGTTGCATAAAACAGGACCACCCTCTGCTTCCCCACCACTAGGACATTTTCTTTTCTTTTTAGGATGCATTTATTTACTTGAAAGGCAGAGTGACAGAGAAAGACGAAAGGGCAGAGACAAAGTTCTTCCATCTGCTGGTTCACTCCCAAAGTGGCTGCACCGATCAGAACTGAGCCAAGAGCCCAGAGCCATGTGCATATTTCCCACGTGGGCGGCAGAGGCTCTGGCACCTGGGCCATCCCCTGCTGCTTTCCCAGGCTGAGCAGCAGCGAGCTGGATTAGAAGTGAAGCAGCCTGCATTCAGATCAACACTCATATAGATGTTGGCAACACAGGTGGCAGTTTAACTAATTGTGCCAACAACCCCAGCCCCCAAGACAGATTTTCTCATTGCACATTTAGTGCATTCACAACAGCTCGCCATCACATATTGACCTGGAATTGGGCTCTTGAGGTCTCTGTCTTCTGGTCCCACTTCTGTCCATTGGAGCCACAGAAACATGTTACTTTTCCCTGGCAACGCTTTCAGTTATGTCGGTTCCATTTTAGTCTTATGGATCAATTTCACTTAATATTAGAGAGCTCTTTCATCTGCTGGTTTCAACCCCAAGCACCTGCAACCACCAGGGCTGGGCCAGGCCAAAGCCAGGGGCCAGGAACTCCATCCAAGTCTGCCACGTGGGTGGCAGAGACCCGAGTGGTTGAGCCATAACCTGCTGTCCCTCAGGGTGCACATTAGCAGGAAGTCGGAGCAGAGAGGAGAATGAAACCCAGCGATGCCCCTATGCAGCGGGCATTCCAGTGGGCACTCATGGTCCACCCCTCCTCCGATCCCTTAGAGACAGAGCAGCAAGCACAGCGAGGCTGTTGAAAATCTCACTGTGGCTCACTGTGGCGTGGGGAAGGGGTTACTCAGCTCTGGCCCCTCTGACAGCCAACCAGGCTACTTCTCTGCCAAGGAGACTTTGTCCTGTTCCCGGGAGGGTGTTTAACTGCACCTCACGTTCACCCCACTGCTTGGCAGGTGTACCCCAAGTGACAATCATAACTATCTCCATGTCAACTGCCAACCAGCATCTGGGGCTGGGCGGGGAAGAGGGGCTTGGAAACTGGGAGCTTAGTTCAGATCTCCCACAGGGGCAGTGGGAACCATTGCTACAACTCGTCACCCGGGCTTTGGAAGCCAGAATCAGGAAACTAAAGGGGGAATTGAATGTAGGCGCTTGGCTGAGGCATGCGGGCATGTCAACCCACATCCTACTGCAGACTAAATGCCCACCCCTCCACCAACTTTGCTATGTGTGTTTATATATTCCCTAACCATGCTTTCCTTCCAAGATCCACCTCATGCTGTAGGACCCACCCTAAGACAGAAACCTGTCCTTCATTCCTCCCAGGCTAAGGCTGGCCTAAATGACTTAAAACGGCACATTCTCCTGCTATCGATTTCTTCCCTAAGCAAAGCGTGAGGCAATGAGATACACGCTTGAATAACAGCAGGATCAGCACAAGTTCTTCTGTGTCTAGGATGCCGTTGTTGGTACTGAGCTTGCTGCTTAGCTGTTGGGGTGCAGCGGGGCGGGAACTGGAAGTCTTGGGCCAAGCTTCACCCAGAGGGAGAAGGGTCAAAGTCATCTATGGCGCCCCTGGCTGCGCAGGTCCTGCCTTGGCCCCACCGCTCCCTGTGCAGCCTCAGGCCAGCGGCTGGGCCGAGGGTTTGCCACCCATAAATTCCTCCCTGGCTTTCGAGCTAAGCTATATACCAAGCGTGAAGCCACACGCGCAAATCCAGGGCTTGGCAGCCTGGGAGTTTGCTTTGTGGCTTTCATTGTTATTAAACATGTGTGACACCCTTAGCTAGGCGTGCCCCTCCCCCACCCCAAGGCTTGGCGTAAGCCCTAAACTTTAATTCAGAAGGGAGAGATAATAGTCTTGGGTGGAGGGAGACCCCTTTCCTAAACTTGGCATGTGGGTAATTATTTTTATCCTCAGAGATGCCAGGAGCCCAATTCCCTTGGGATATCCGCACAGTTGGAGAGCTTTCCGGGGTGCTCTGGAGCACACTGAGCCCAACGGCGTCTGGCAAGAGCTTGCTGATCCTTCTTCCTGATCTTGGCTTACCTGGAAATCATTTTCTCTAAATTGCCCTCCCGAGAATTCTGACAGCAAAGAGAGCTCTTTTGTTAAGTTGTCCCTGGGTAGACGGCCAGGCAATCTGAGTCGTGTTCTAGAGGCTTCCTTGTTTCCTCTACCGATCAGGTCATGTTGCATCTTGGAAGCTTCATTTTTCTCTTCCAAAGAGCAGGTGCTTCAGGGCCCAACCCCAGCAAGCTGTTCAAGGATTAGATGAAATACAGCAAGAGAACGTCTAGAAGCAATAAAGATATTTGGTGCGGCTCCATGCCACTTCCAACTCTGTCACCCACAGGTCACATAAACCCATTGCCCCGATGCCCGGCATGCAGGGTGGTGGGTGTTTGGCTTTTTTGTTCTGCAGCATGCCTCCTCCGAGCTGGCAGCACGCCTTGTCCACCCGCGGACGAGCCATCACAATGATCAGATAATTGCAGGGTCAGGCCCCACGCTTGCCATTGGCTCCCGCAGCAGTTGGCTTGTTTACTTGGGTCTGACAGAAGCGGAGCCATTGTCTGCCTCGGGTCCTGCGCTGCCACATCCCCCCTGCGGCCTGAGGGAACAGACATCTCCGTCTCTGCAGAGATGGAACCTCTGATCTCTGCAGGGAGACGATGCCCACCGTGTGGCGCCTCTCCTGAGAGCAGAGTTTGTAGCTATGGAAACTGCAGCCTCAGCCAAGCGGGTGGCGGCAGGGAGAAGGCAGGGGCAGGGCCGCTTGCTGACCTGTGTAGCTCAGAGCCTCTGGGGCTATGGCTGGGGTCACGGGGCATGCCAACCTCCCTCTCCTACGCTGCAAACAATGTCTTTTGCCCTTTTAGGTGCAAAGCTAAGAAACTAGTCTGTGAAGTACGGTATGTCTTACTATCTCTAGTGATGCCAAAATGACCTGCAGAGTTTGCACGCAGTGGAAACAGAGGCGGAGAGTCTGCACCTCTGTCCATTGCTTCACTCCCTGCGTGTTCACAACAGCCCAGAGTGAGCCAGGCAGAAACCAGAAACACAATCTACGCCTCCCATTTGGGTGGCAGGCACGGCAGGCAGCAACGTAACTCAGTGTGCCACAATGCTAACCCAAGCCTCTGGCCTTTCGTATGTCACAAGAACTTCAGGAAACTGTACCCTGTCCTGACCCCAAGTCTTGGTTTTAGGGTGTTATCATTAATAAATATCCTTCCAGGGTCTGATTTTTTAAAAAACATAAAAACATCTTTCTGGTTCTAATCTGGAGAAAAACAGGGTCTGGTGCACTAGCCTAGTTGGTAAAGTCCGCACCTTGCATGTGCCAGGATCCCGTATGGTCGCCAGTTCTAGTCCTGGCAGCCCCACTTCCCATCCAGCTCCCTGCCTGTGGCCTGGGAAAGCAGTTGAGGACGGCCCAAAGCCTTGGGACCCTGTACCTGTGTGTGGGAGACCCGGAAGAGGCTCTGGGCTCCTGGCTTCAAATTGGCACAGTTCCAGCCATGGTGGCCACTTGGCGAGTGAATCAATGGATGAAAGTTCTTCCTCTCTATCTCTCCTCCTCTCTATATATCTGACTTTCCAATTAAAAATAAAATAAAATAAATCTTACAAAAAAAAAGAATGTTCGATGTGTGGGTGTTGTAGAAGTGGAGGGCTTAGGGCCCGGCGGCGTGGCCTAGCGGCTAAAGTCCTCGCCTTGAAAGCCCCGGGATCCCATATGGGCGCCGGTTCTAATCCTGGCAGCTCCATTTCCCATCCAGCTTCCTGCATGTGGCCTGGGAAAGCAGTTGAGGACGGCCCAAAGCCTTGGGACCCTGCACCCGCGTGGGAGACCCGGAAGAGGTTCCTGGTCCCGGCATCGGATCAGCGCGCACCGGCCCGTTGCGGCTCACTTGGGGAGTGAAACATCGGATGGAAGATCTTCCTCTCTGTCTCTCTTCCTCTCTGTATATCTGACTTTCCAATAATAATAAAATCTTAAAAAAAAAAAAAAAGAGGTGGAGGGCTTACCTAAGAACAGGCTCAGAAAGCAAAGGGCATTGTAAGTGCCAGATGTGACCTTGCTGTGCATGCTGAAGGACCCCTGTACGCTCCACATGCCATGCTGGCTTCCCCAAGTAACTGTGAGAGCCACCTTTCTCTTATTGTCAAAGTGTGTGAGCTTGTGGAACACCTCAGGCCCCCATGCTACCCAGCATGCACCTGCAAGGCTGGAGAGGGGGTGTGTGGCAGCCATGGGCCCTGAGGGCCACGGGCAGGACATCTCCTGTTGGCGGCTGTTACCATCTGAAACCCACTCGTGAGCAGCTGAATCCACGCTGCGTTTCGTTCCAGACCAGGTGTTTGCTAAGCACCTCTGTGCCCCAGACGGGCAGGAGGCGGTGGGAATAGGGAAATGAGTAAGATGAATTCCTAACCTCACAGAGCTCCCAGCCTCAAAGCATGAGGGGATGGCACACAGTCAGGAGGGTTTGGAGAAAGCTGCACTGCGGGGGGCCTGCACCTGGACACGCCCCCTTCCGGCTGGGATATGGCTGCCTGAATCTGGAGTCTGGGGCCTGGGGGGATTTGACTGGCAGGCTCCTGTTCTGTAATGCTAGCGTCCTAGCCTCCACCAAAGATAATGACCACTTACATCTCCATTGCTTACGCTTTGCAAAAACAATAGTACCACTTCTCTTAAAGATTGGTTTATTGGAAAGGGAAGAGTGTTAAACCCTTCCACTCACTGGTTCACTCTCCAGTCATATGACCACTATGCCCTGGATAAAAGCCAGGAATTTCATCTGGTTTTCCCATTTGGGTGGCAGGAATTCAAGCACTTGGGCCAGACTCCACTGCCTTCCCAGGCAAATTAGCTGGAAGCTGGGTCAGGGCAGCAGGACAGCCGGCTCTCGAACCCATACTCTGAAATGGGACACTGGCGTCGTGTGGTGGCTTAGCCCACTGCACCACAATGCCAGCCCCACAATATTGCTTTGTTTGTTTGTTGTTGTTTTTTAAACATAGACTGTAACAGGTCCACTAAGGCTGTCACCACAGGGAGAATGAATTTCTCAAAGCTTTCTTTCATTTGTATGTTTGTGTGTGTGTTTAACAAAGATGTCTATATTGATCATCTACAGTATAATTTTTTTGAAGTAGAACGAGCTAGATCAAGCTCATGGACGTGTGTGTTGCTTCCCACAGCTGTGACTGCGGACAGGAAGAAACTCAAAATCCATTCTCGCCACGTTTCTCCAAATCATCACCTTGCGATGATGAGGGACGGAGATGCTGTGCTGGCCAGGGAGAGGGTGAGGACATGAGGACCCAAGGCGGTGGGCCGAGGCAGGTATTTCCATGTTCCCTTGGCAGCCCTCAACTGCTTCCATGCAGCTCTCCCTGGAAGACCCAGCAAGCTGGCAAGGCCTTGGCACCTTCAGGCCAGCCAAGGCATTACTAAAGGAATGAGCCCGGAGCCCTCCCCTGGGAACCTACCCTCTCCCAACCAAAGCAGAGGCCGTCACCATGACAGGAGCCTTGTTGGGAAGAGAGAGCGAAGTTCTCCTTGGGGAGGTTGGGAAGAAGGACTCATCCCTCCCACCCTCCCCAGACCATTTGCACTTTAGAGAAAGGGCAGCCTAGAAGGAATTCAGCAAGGTGGACGCCAAGCCTGGTGGGCAGAACAGCACTGGTGGTCTCCCCGCAGGAGGCAGGCACCATCCCCAGCGTGTTTGAGAGCTTACTATGGACCAGATGCTATCTGTACAGTACCAGGAAAGGCAGGCTCTATCCTCGCCTTTCACATCCGAGCAGAGAAGAGTGGCGGGGGACATGTCACCGCAGGAGCCCCAGACCCAGGTGCCTCCTGTTCTGCTATCCCCCACCCCTGCCCCATCCCCCAGGCTGGCGCCCTACTTTCTCCAGCAGGTATGTACGAGTTTGGTTTGTGAGCGTTCATTAGGGCACTCTGACAGTTCAGTCCCTGAGAACCCGACCTCATTGTGTAGGCAGCAGAAAGGGCACCTGCTCATCCATCCACTCAGTTGGTGGGCAGTAACTGGACAGCTGTGCAGCGGCCAGCCCCTGGGCGATGCTCAACACCCAGCGGAGTAGGGCTCAACCAACTGCCCCTGCCTTGGAGGGCTCACAGTGGAGGGAAAGCTGATTTTTATTTCAGGATGAATTTATTTATTTATTTGGAAGACAGAGTTACAGAGAAAGAAAAATCTTTCATCTGCTGGGTCACTCTCCAAGTGAGAGTAACAGCCAGGGCTGGACCAGCCTGAAGCCTGGAGATTGGAGCTTCAGCCAAGTCTCCTTCACAGGTGGGAGGGAGCAAGTACTTGGGTCATTCTCTAGTGCTTTCCCAGGTGTACCAGCAGGAAGCTGGATTAGAAGTGGAGCAATGGGGATTTGGACTGGGATGCTTGTCACAGGTGGTGGCTTAGCTGGCTGTGCCACAACACCAGCACCTGGAGGGAATTGTTATCCTAAATGAAGATCACAAAGTGAGGCTGTCAAGTGAGAGAAACAGCCAGATGTTTGTTCAGGCAAGTTGGCACCCCTGTGCTCCTGCAAAGTAATCCTGCCTTCCCAGGATGTACTTGTCCCATCCAGGACCAGGGTACAAGCTAAGACCCCCTCCCAACCTATTTGCATATTAACTTGAGATACCACTCCCCCTATAAAAAAAGGTAGCAGGTGGGAGAGAGCTCTTGCCCCCACAGCCCTGTGTAGGTGTCCTGCTTTAATTTTCTCACCACCAGGAGGCGCACTGGGATGAGCCCCTTGTTGGCACAGCTTTCTGCCAAGGACTGGTGTTCGACTCTTGGATGAATCCTCTCAATTATAGGTGCCATTTTCCGTTTCTTTCTTTCCTGGGCCACATGTAGGTCCACTCATGCTGCATGCTGGCTGCTGGACAAGGCTGCTGGCAGAAGCACAGCTTCCACGTCACGGAACCTGGAGGGTTGGGCCCTGCTTCCTCCAGTAGGTGGGGATTTTGACCAACATCGTCTTCCTGGACCCGTGTCGCTGCAGAATGAGCACAGCTGTGGCCACCTGAGAGGGCCAGAGAAGGGACCAACTGGCCAGCCCCATTTGTACCTGCACGCCTGCTTCCTGGTTGGCTTTAGGCTAGCAGTCCTCCCCGCAGCCCCTACCCTTCAGGCTTCCCAGCTCCCTGGTTAGTCACAGGATCATGCCACTGAGCAGCTGAGCCAGGGATGGGCAAAGAAACGCGAGCCAAGGGATTCCGGGAAGGAACAGCTTCTCTTGTCCACGTGGACTTGAATGAGGGAACAAGGACACCCAGATCTGCTGGCCGACTGTTCAGGCCACGGCAGAAGAGCCGGCCTGGGAGTGGTGCCCTTGTACAGCGTGTCCTCATCGCGTTTCTGCCCTTGGATCAAGGATGGCCGGAAGTTGACCGCCCAGGACTGTTAAGCGGTCTTAGCTTATTATTACAGACAGTTCTAGATGAATGTTCTGGTTTTTTTCTTTTTCATTTCATTTTCAACTTTTTTTTTTTTTTTTTGAAAGGCAAAGTTACAGAGAAAGGGAGAGGAAGATCTTGCATATCCTGGTTAACTCCCCAGGTGACTGCAATGGCCAGAGCTGGGACCATCTGAAGGCAGGAGACAGGAGCTTCTTCCAGGTCGCCCATGTGGATGAACCAACTTCCAGTGCTTTCCCAGACACACTAGCAGGGAACTGGATCAGAAGTGGAGCAGCTGGGACTTGAATCAGCACCCATATGGGATGCTGGTACTACAGTGGTGGCTTAATCCAGTAACTCGCATTGTCCACCCATTTATTTGATTTTATAAGGTTTACTTATTTGAATGGGACAGTCACACACACACACACACACACACACACACAGAGGAATGGAGAAAATAAAAAAAGAGATCTTCCATCACTGGTTCAACTCTAAACGGCCACAACAGCAAGGGCTGGTTCAGGCTAAACTCAGAAGTTGCCAAACTCCATCCGGTCTCCCGTGTGGGAGGCAGGGCCCAAGTGCTGGCACACCCCTCTCTGTCGTTTTCCCAGCTCTGTGAGCAGGGAGCTGGATCGGAAGTGGAGCAGCCAGGACTTGAATTGATGCTCCGACGTGGCATGCCGGCTCCGCGAATGGCAGCAGTTGGCTGGCTGCAACGCTGGTCCCAGCCTCCCTCTCGTCTGCCTCTGCCTTACCCCGTTCCCGAGGGACTTCCACTCCTCCCCAGAGTGCTGCTTCTTTATGGTAATGAGCCCACTTCTGTTTCTATCTCGTTTTTCTTTTTTATCATTATGGCTTGTGATTCATCACTTCATTATGTGTTTGAGGTCATTAAAGTGGAAGAGAATGTCTCAGACTGGCATGAACACGCCGAACCCAGTGGGGTCTCCCTTGATGACCAAGGCTAATGATCAGAAAAGTCAAAAGTTCTGGCATAAGCCTACTAGGACGACCAAGAGCTTGATTGAGCTAATAAGCCGTTCAACCCCGCGGTTTCCAGCTGTACCCTCCAGAGATTCCTTTGAAATGCTCGTTTCAAAGAGCGTGAGTTTAGACCATGTTCGAAATCAGATACTTGTTTACAACAGGCGGGTGTGTGCTTGGTGTGTGGTGAGGATGTATCAGCTGGGAGAAGGAAGGATTCCTAGACTTAAGAGACCCTCCAACTATCTTATCTTTCAGACAGCTTTTGTTGGTTCTTCATTTGATTTTGTTTGAGGGCAGGCACACAGAGATCTTCTGTCTACTGGTTCACTCCGCAAACGCCCATCAATAGCTGGAGCTGGGTCAAGCTGAAACCAAAAGCCCAGAGAGCAAGTTGGGTCTCCCTTGCGGGCGACAGGGAGCTAGCCACTGCTGCCTCCCGGGCACGCATGAGCAGGAAGCTGGAACCCGAAGCAGAGCCGAGGCACAAACCCAGGCACTCCTACAGGGGTGTATAAGTTCCCTGCCCAGTCTTAATTGCTAAGCCAAATGCCCATCCCAGCTTTTTTTTTCTTATTATTTTATTACCTAAAGATCTCTCATCCATTGGTTCATTCCTCAAATGGCAGCAATGGCCAGAGCCAAGCTAATCTGAAGCCAGGGACCAGAAGCCTTTTCCAGGTCTCTACACGGGTGCAGGATTCCAAGAAGTTGGGCCATCCTCTACTGCATTCCCAGGCCACAAGTACAGAGCCATAAAGGAAGTGGAGCGGCTGGGACACGAACCAGTGTTCATATGAGGATGCCAGCTCTTGCAAGTGGTGCATTAGCCTGTTGAGCCATTGCTCCGGCCCCCAGCATTTTTTTTAAACGATCAAATGAAAAGCTGTTTAATTTCACTCATAGACAGATTTTAACAGTCACAAAATCATTAAAAGGATGCTAGCATATAAGTTAAATCAAGAGATTTAAAGTGAAGTTTGACAAAACACTATATTTGCAGCAAGATTGATATGGCTGTTAGATAAAAACCATACCAAAACAGCAGGACACCTGAGACCAGAATGATGCTAAATTCAGGTTTTACTGAGGTGTGCTCCCAGGTGCAGTTCCCTGGTCCACAAGGTAGTGGGCCAGGGAAGTCGCCCGGTTTTTCCTTTTAACAATCCCTATCTCCCTTTCTTCTAAGACATTTTTTAAAAATCTTATTTATTTGAAAGACAGAGTTAGAGAGATCTTCTTCCACATTGCTGTGTCTGGAAGGCCAGCTCCTCACGCACCTGACCGTCCTGCCGGTCTCTCAGGTCTTCCTCCCCGAAGCAGGGTAAGGTGGCCGTCCTCGGCTTCCCATGCACCTACAACATCAAGTGTCCAGGGCACGTCTTGGTGACCTGGGGTGGGGAGATCATGATTAACACACGTTAGCTGGTCGAGAGGGGGACCCATCTGTGGTCCTCTAAGACTAAGAGCTTCCTGGCAAATCTTGATACCAGCATGAATAAAAAGCCTGCTTCCACTGCGCACAGACAAAAAGAGGACAACCTTGTAGACAGGAACAAAGACCTAGTGGCAGGTGTGAGAGAGCAGATGCTGGAGGGAGGCCCAAATCCCGCAGCTGCTGGTGCCCGAGTCCACGCTCATGCCCAGCTCCCCCACGGCGTTGTGATATGCGGACTTGGCTGCTGCTTGCGATGCCAGTTTGGAGTTGTGCTGCGGTACACAGCCGGGAGGGTGCTTTCCCAAGAGGCCATGAGTGTTTAAAGCTCCCGTTTGGCATTTTTCTCCCTTGGGCTAAGAGTGACAGTAGATGCTGTGGGTGCTATGGCCAGCCAGACGGGTGCACACAGCTTCTCTCAAGAGAACGTCTATGTGGACTGCCCGGCTCCTCGCTGCCGGTCCCTGGCCTGCAGGCTGCGTGGTGCCTCGGGTGGAAGGAAAGAAGGAAGGCCGGGGGAAGCTGTATGTAGGAGAAACCCAACCACAGTGGTGTCAACGCAGGGGGAACTGAGTTCCTTCCGCAGCAGCTCCAGAGAAGGCGAGTCCCCTGCTGATCCCAGGCCCACCTGTCTTCTCACGGAGCTGCCTTAGCCCGAGCATCTGTCCACATGGTCCTGACTGGCTGGGTGAGGGCAGGCAGGTGCAAGAAACACATGGGCTGAGTCTCGCTCTTTTCCAAAAGGACTTTGGAATTGTCATGTGGCCATCTCAGGCCATCTCAGTCCTGGGCGGGACTGTGTCATTTAAGGCAGAGGAGGGGAGCTGGATGCAGACAGGCAGCTAGCTGGCAGCTGTGTGTGTCACTCAGGGATCCAGGGAGACACGGGCCGTAGCCATGGGAACAGACGCCTGTGTGCCAGTTCCTCTCCATTCTCAGCCACTTTATCTTCAAATGTGCCTGCCCCCGGTAGCAGGTCAACACTTGACCTCACACATGGCAGATTACTCCCTGAGGTTCCCACGCACCCCTTCCCTTGAGGAACACGCTGCACCAACCTTGCACCTGCCTCTATTCACCCATCGCCAATTCTATCCACAAGGCGATCTTTATTCTTAAAAGTTGTACTTTTCAAAAATTACCTGGCTATTATTTATTCAGTCAACTCTTGTTTTTAAATTATAGGACTGGGGCCGGGGTGGGGCCACCACGGTGGCATAGCAAGCTAATCCTCCACTTGAGGTCTGCCATCCCATATAGGCACTAATTTGAATCCCAGCTGTTCCACTTCTGATACAGCGCTCTGCATATGGCTCAAGTCCTTGGGCTCCTTTACCCACATTGGAGACCCGGAGGAAGCACCTGGCTCCTGGCTTCAGATTAGGCTCAACTCTGGCCATTGCAGCCATTTGGAGAGTGAGCCAGTGGATGGAAGATCCCTGTCTCTCTCCCCTCTGTAAATCTCTTTCAAATAAAAAATAAATTCTTAAAAAAATAATAAAATGTAGGGCTAGGGTCCAGTGTGTGACTCTGTGGATAATTGTACTATTTGGTGGCCAGGATGAGGATTCTGGCGGTGCCATTTTCTGGCTGTCATTTAATCTCCTGGTACCTCATTGTCCTCACACCTGCTCCAAGACGTTTATTTTAAACTTTGAAAATTCTTTGCTGTCAGGACAGGCACTGGTCTAGCAGCCAAGGCTGGACCTGGGTTCAATTCCCAGCCCTGACTCCTCTTCTAGCTTCCTGCTACCACAGGCCAAGGCAGGCAGTAGTGGTGGCCGATTGATACCTGGGTTCCTGCTGCCCATAGGGAAGCCCTGGGTTGAGTCCCCAGCTCCTGACCTCACGCCTAGCCCATGGCAGTTGCTGCTGTTTGGTGAGTTTTCTCTCTCTGCCTCAACTTCTTAGACAAATCTATGATCTTCCACGGGCCAAACAGGAACTCCTGATAGATGGGAACGGCATTTAGACCACCTGGTAAGGAGCTGATGAGATGCCACGGCAGAGAGGAAGGAGGAGAGGGAGTGAAAAGCAGACAGCCTGAGCGCCAGGAACATCCCTGCGGCTGCCGCCGGGCGGTCCCAGCACCCATCTGGCTGCCGCCGGGCGGTCCCAGCACCCATCTGGCTGCCGCCGGGCGGTCCCAGCACCCATCTGGCTGCCGCTGGGCGGTCCCAGCACCTATCTGTCCACTGCTGACTGCTGCCCTCCTGCTACAAGTGACCAAGCCCGGCTTTGTGGACTCCTTACTCCCCCTGGTGCTCCCCCACTTCTTTCCCACCTGAACCTTCTTGTTAGACCTCCCTACTGCAAGAGAGCAAACCCTGCCATGTACAGGCAGGACCCTGTCCACCCCGACAGGCCAAAGGGTCTCTGCCTGCCCTTCAGCAAAGGGAATTCACCCACTTGAGGGACAGGTGCAGCTGGCCCTTTGAGGTTCCTATTCCCAGACTCCAAATGCTGTTTGCTGCCCCAGTGGACCCACCCTGGATGCAGGGACTGCCCAGAGGTGGGTGTGTGCCAATCAAAGGAAGGTCACGCGCACCAAGGACCAATCAGGTCACGTGCTTTGCAGCCACAATTAAGATTTATTTAATGAAAGGCGGAATTACAGAGATGGAAGGAGAGAGAGAAAGAATGGGAGACCCTCCATCTTCTGGTTCACTCCCCCAAATCCACAGCAGTGGGGGGCTAGGAAGCCAGGAACCAGGGGCTCTGCTTTCCTGGGGGCATTAGGGTTTGCTTTCGGGGTTAGGCAGCCTCACCCCACCACCTCACTTGCAGATTCGTCATTTGCATGTGACGAGCTCCCTGGTGATTCACCTTGCACAGTGAGCCGCTCACACAGTCCAGCAGAGGCGGGGGTGGAAGAGCTCTCAGAGTTCAGGTTGTTCAGGAGCAGTTACTGTCGAGGGAGCTGGGAGCGGGCCAGGGAGGGCCGGGGACGCTGGGCAGGGACCTGGCAGAACGAGACGCCTGTGTTGCAGACCTGCTCCGTGGGCTCGGCCCTGTCTGGAAATGGTGGGAGTGTGGTCCTGCTAGCCCTACAGTGACAGCTGCAGTGGCTGGACCTGGTTTGGGGCCGCCCCCTAGCTAGCAGATGGAGGCAGTGGCTGAATTCTAATCCAGGAGGACGTGGTTGTGTGATGGGGGTGGGGGGTGGGGCGGGCAGAGCTGGAGTGACTGCCACCAGCCCCCATGTGACGGTGGAAGCTGGGAGCTTCAAACAAATGCTCTTCCTCACAGCTGGCCTCATGACCCATGCAACACCTTGATTTTGGCCTTCTGCCTCTGGAAGTGGGAGGCAAAAAAAAAAAAAAAAAAATTATAAAGATTGGCTTATGTATCATAGCAAGTTAAGCCACTGCCATGCTAGCCTTATATATCTTTTTTTTTTTTAAGATCTGTTTTATTTTTATTGGAAAGGAAGATATACAGAGAGCAGAAGAGACAGAGAGGAAGATCCTCCGGCCAATGGGTCACTCCCCAAGCGGCCGCAACAGCTGGAGCCGAGCCATTTCAAAGCCATGAGCCCAAAGCTTCTTCCAGGTCTCCCACGTGGGTGCAGGGTCCCAAAGCTTCGGGCCGTCTGGGCCGTCCGCAACTGCTTTCCTAAGCCACAATCGGGGAGCTGGATGGGAAGCGGGGCCGCCAGGATTAGAACCGGTGCCCGTATGGGATCCCGGTGCATGCAAGGCAAGGACTTAACTGCTACGCCATTGTGCCGGACCCCCACGTGGGTTTAAGTCCTGTTTACTTGTCTTCCAATCCAGCTCCCTGCTAGCATGCCTGGGAAAGAAGATGGCCGAGTGTTTGAGTCCCTGCACCCGCATAGGAGGCCTGGAAGATACTCCACACTCCTGGCTTCTAGCTGGCCCAGCCTCTGCCATTGGGAACCAGAAGACAGAAGATTTATTTGCTTTTGTGTTTGTTTTTAATTTGAACAGCAGAGTGACCACAGAAAAGGAAAGATACAGGGAGAAAGAGATCTTCCATCTTCTGGTCCATTCCACAAACTGTGTAACAGCCAGGAAGGGCGGGACGAGGCGGAGCCAGGAGCCTGGAACCACCTCTTCTCCCCTTGCCTTTCCAAATAAACAACATTAAAAACAAACAAACAAACAAACAAACAAATAAATAAAAGGAACATTTCAGGGCATCTGCTGCTGGCGAGGCCCTTACATCTCAAAAGGCCTCAGCAGGGATGAGGGCAGGAGACAAATGGGGAGATTTTTATTGTTTTTTTTTTTAATTATTATTATTTTTATCATGGTGAACTCTACACAGTATAAAATTTACCATTTTTGAACACAAGCTTCCTGAAAGCCCTTTTACACGGCGATTCCGCCATCACCTCCACCCGTCTCTCCGAACCACGTCCGCACGAAGCAGGCCTCTCCAGCAACCTCCTCCACCCAGCAGCCTCTCTGGACTGGACTGCCCTGAGCACCTGGGCAGGGCCAGTCACTCAATCCTGCTAGAACTGGTAGTGAGGTGACTGGATATGAGCAGAGTGCACTCTGCTGGCCTTTGTGACCTTGCCAGCCAATCTGTGTACTTTCTTTGGAACGCATCACTTCAAGTCTTTAGCCTAGTCTTTCGTTGGGTCGCCTCTTTCATCATTGTTGAGTTTTCATCATTATCTGGTTTGGGTTTTGACCCCTTACCAGATTTCCAGATATTTTCTTCCATCTCATGGGTTGCCTTTTGACTGTATTGATTATATTGGGTTTTTTTTTTCTTGGTTTTATCTATTTATTTGAAAGACAGAGATCATTCATCTACTGGTTCACTCCTCCAATGAGCTAGTCTAGGCAGAAGCCAGGAGCTCCATTCAGGTCTCCCAAGTAAGTGGCAGGGCCTTCTAGGACTTGGATCAACAAGCAATGAATGCTGATCAGCCATGGAGATCTGCTGGCTAGGGTCTCATCAGAGAGCACGCTGGGTCGATAGTTGTCACCAAACATGTCACCAGCTCCCATCCCCTGTGATAATGGACATGTGGTCATCAAGCTTGGCCGTAGACGGTCCATGTCCCACTGCGGTTGTTTGTATCATGTTACTTACACATTAATTATTCTGAATATGAAATACACTTCTGTGATGCACAGTACTCACGGGACAATGACTGCAGCCGAACATCAGCCTCTTGCTGCTGGCTCCCACCCCGACCCCGCTCGGTTTCTCATGATTTCATCTAGAAATGACCTAGAGTTTTCATGTGCTTAAGGACATAGATCCTTGCTTTCTGATTTGCCTAAATGGTTACAAGCTAGTGACATTGTTTGCCCTTGATTTTCTAACTTTTCTAGAAAATTCTACCAAGTGACAGCTGTATATTAGTCCACTTGTGCTTGGTGGGCGTTCCAGTGAATTTCAATTTCTCTATTACAAATGATGCAGAATGTGTGTTGCGATTATTCTTTTTAAATTTTTTGTTTTCTTATTGGCGAGGCAGAGAGAGAGGCCCCGTGTGCTGGTTCAGTCCCCCAATGTGCACAATGACTGGGACTAAGCCAGAGAGTAGTCATGAACTGGAACTCTGAGGGGTGTCAGGGGTTCTGCTTGGTCTAACACCTGCTTCCTTCCCATGGACCGCACTGGCTGGAGGTTGGGCATCAAATCCAAATACTGGAAATCAGCCTCTCGGCTGGTGTCTGAATTGCAGGGCCAACGGCCCACCCTTGGGGTTGTTCCAGAGTGGTTTTTGCAGCGCCACAGCCCACATGCAGGCACCTGCTGTTGAGGGGAACCACTGGTGCCCAGCTCCACAGCCTTGCACGGTCATCTTCAGATGGGCCCTGGAGGGGTTCCTCCCTTGCTTTCATGCCAGGGTAAGGCAGAGCTTCCCCCTAAAGCGATTCCTGTCCTCCATGGGTGCTCCCACTTTTCTTTGGCCGCTAGGCTCTCAGAGGCAAGTTTGTGGACCGCGTTGGCAGGGAAGGCTCACCTCACACTCTCTGCTCTGCGTCTTTCCTTCTCATTTCCCTCTCCTTTCAATGTTCCGTGGGATTTGCTTTGTTCCCGGACACTGCACTGCAAGCGCTCCATGTGGTAGTGAGTGTGAGCGAGCAGGCATGCGTGCACACACAAGGTGGCAATGCAAATGGAGTGCCCAGGGGCTGGTCAGCCTGCTCACCCTCATGCTGCCACAGGGGTCACTCAGTGCACTGAGGGTCTTGTAGGAGGCCCTGGCCCCTGCCCCAGGCCGCCCCTGGGGGCACTCCTGCTGGAATCCCTCCAGAGCCTCTTGCTTACAGCAAGGCCAGGAAGATTTCCCCACTCTGTAAGACCTCCCCCAGCCCCACCCAGGGGCAGAGATGGGACGGAAGGCGGGAGTTCTTTGGGACTGGAGGAAAGGATTCTTGCAGCCACACCTACCCCCCTTTGCCATCCCTCCCTCAGGAGTGGGGGTGGCCCTGGAGTCCTGTCCCTGTAGCCGCCCTCACATGCACAGTCATCACACAGTGTGTGCCCACGGGCTTCGTCCCACCCACCCGTGTTCCTTCGCCTCAGTGTTCGAGAAAGCAATTTGCATTCAGTCAGCAGGATGAAGTAAGGAAGATGGATAGCAGCAGCCGGCTCTCTCACGGCGCAAACCTTTCATCTCGCGGAAGCTGCTGGGCCGGAGGCGGCGGAGCGGTTTTGCGTTAAGTGTTGGCCTCTGCAGGCTGCGCGTCAGCCTTCAGGATGTGGGTGAGCGGACAGCTGGGAGTGCTGCAGTTTGACGATCAAGCACACTTGAACCCTGCCCCGCGTGCCCTCCAGCTGCTGCTGGGCTCTGCAGCAGATGGAGGGAGAGGCCGGTCAGTAGGTCTGTTTGCAGTCCTCTGGTGGGTAGGGGTCCCTCCCACCCAGGCCTTGGCCTGACCCATGCTGTGTAAATGGGATACTGAGCTCCCCACTGGGCGTCTCCCTGGGGAAGGAAAGCTATGGGGGTGGAAAAGCAGAGTGAGGTTCTTTTGCAAAGCTGAGTGAGACCTGGCCAATCCTTAGCATCTCAAATGAGCATGCAGCAGCGCTGGGTTCACGGAGTTGTTACAAAAACCCAGCAACAGGGGTTGGCGTTGTGGCACAGTGGATGAAGCTGCCAACTGTGACCCTGACATTCCAGATAAACACCGGATCAGGTCCTGGCTGCTCCGCTTCAGCACCCTGGTAATGCACCTGGGAAGGCAGTAGAATGTTGTCCAAGTGCGTGGACCCCTGCCACCACGTGGGAGACCTGATGGGGTTCCAGGTTCCTGGTTTCAGCCTAGCCTGGCCCTAGCCATTGCAACCATTTTAGGGGAGTGAACCAGAGGATGGAAGAACTCCATCTCTCTCAGATAGTAATAACCTGATTTTTCAGAGAAGACAGAAACTCCAGGAATATAGGTAAGGCTTGCTTGGCTGGTGAATAACGAAGCTGGGGCTTGAACCTCAGTCATCTGGTCCAAGTCTTTGTCCTGAAGCTTCAGGACAGGGGTCCAGCGTGCCTGACACTCAGAGGCCGAGGCTCAATGGCAGATCCTTATTTCTGCTGCCCAGGCCACTGACTCTGGCAGCCCCGGGGCTGATGCCTGGAGCACCTGGGCCTGAGTGCCCATGCTGCCACTTCCCCGTGGAGCTTGCCAGGCTCCTCCTTCCTGAAGACCTGGTTCTTGACATCAGACACGTTCTGGATGAGTGTTTTTCTTCTAGCCCAGAGCCACGCCGGAGGTACCCCTGGAAGGGGTGACACCCTGGCTAGGTGACCACTTCTCCAGGTGACCTGGGCTGGAGACAGCACTTTCTAGTCTCCTGTTTTCTGTTTCCTGTCTCAATTGCAATCTCTCAGAGTCCATTGATCTTCCATGAAGGTGTCAAGAACACACGACGGGGGGCAAGACAACCTCTTGGATAAATGGCGTGCGTGGGAGAAAGTGCCACCTTCAGAGAAATGAAATTGAATCTTTATCTTATACCACATACAAAATCCAACTCGAAGACTGCGGGGTAAGACCTGCAACAGCAGAACTCGCAGGGAAGAAACCAACAGCCTCCTTGTCCTTAGTCTGGCAATTGGATCAGACCCCAAGCGCACATGCGAACATAGACAAACAAGATTCCCATCAAACGGAAAAGCTCTGGCTAGCAAAGGAAACACAAAGCAGGCGGACGAGACAAGCTCGGGGACGGGAAACAGCAGTTGTGAATCGTCTGATCCGAGGTGAGTGCCTGAAACCTCTGGGACCCATACCTGCTGGAATGGCTGGCATCCAAGCCACAGGAGGTAGCAAGTGTGGGCGGAGGATGCAGAGAAAGGCATCTGTGCACCCTGTTAGTCGCAAGGCAACTTGGTATGAACAGACGGAAAAACAGTATGGAGTTTCCTCAAACACTCCATACTGTAAGTGTTGTGGTGCACTGGGTTAAGCAGCTGCTTGGGACACCTCCACCTGGGTTGGAGTGTCCAGTTTGAGTCCCAGCTATGTCCATCCTGGGAGGAGCAGAAAATGGCTCGAGGGCTTGGGCTTCTGCTGACCATGTGAGAGATCTGAATCAAGTTCCTGGCCTGACCCTGGCTGTTACAGGCATCTGTCTTTCCATTACGCTCTTTTAATGAGATGAAAATAGAAACCAGGTGGGTGCGGTGGCTCAATAGGCTAATCCTCTACCTGCAAGCCATCCCATATGGGCACCGATTTGTGTCCCAGCTGCTCCACTTCCCATCCAGCTCCCTTCTTGTGGCCTGGGAAAGTAGTTGAAGGCGGCTCAAAGCCTTGGGACCCTGCACCCGTGCGTGAGACCTGGAAGCAGTTCCTGGCTCCTGGCTTCGGATCAGCTCAGTTCCAGCTGTTGTGGCCAGTTAGAGAGTGAACCAATAGGTGGAAGATCTTTCTCTCTGTAAATCTGCCTTTCAAATAAAACAAACAAAAAATTATTCTTTTAAAATGGCAGAACTGTGACAATGTGAATAAACCTAGCAGGATTCTACTGAGTGAGGTGAGCCGTGCACAGGAAGACGGCGGGCTGATGTAGACACGCGGAGGAGGTCAGCACAGATGGCCGCCAGGGGGCTGGGGGAGGCCAGGTGGGAACTGCTGGTGAAAGGTGGGCCAGTTCTGCAGCTGAGGGGGTTCTGGGGCGCTCTGCGCAGTATGCATGCGAGAGGATCCCTGGAGTGTTTTCATACCTGCACGAGACAGCAGGAGGAGGGGGGGGTCTGGTGTCCTCATTTCAGAATACCACCTCATATCCTGAAAAAATACAAATCCCATTTTCATTTGTCAGTTACATCCCAATAAAAAGACGATGTCTCCATAATAGTTTTTCCCCCAGCATCAAAGCACATTACATTGTAAAATAAGGAATGGGAACAGGACAAAACATTGCAAACGAAGACCCTCATGAATCCTCTATTCTGAAGATGTTCTATGGACAAGCAGCTGGTACCTGTGCCCCGGTGGGCCAGGCAGAGGGTCAGTCCAGCCCCGAGCCCTGCTGGCCACGTTCCCCTGTTCCTGAAGTTGGCTTGAGGGAAGAACTGGCCTTGGCTCCCTAGCTGCTGAGAGACCCAGTGTCACCTGTTTTGCCTGTGTTTGAAGCCTCTTTTTACAAAAGAATCACTCTGTAATTACCTGAACTTTTCTAACCTTGTCTACACTTGTTGTCACTTAGCAGGAAGCTTATTAAAGAGGTCATTATCCAGGCTGCCCTCGCCTCCAGCTCGGTGCCTCCTCATTGTCCTGGGGGAGATCCCTGCCCGACCTTGGCCACCCCTCCTCTTCCTGTCCCATTCACTGGCTGCATCTGGCTGCTGTCCTTCCCACTGCAGGCTGAGCTCGTGTCCTGAGCCCCAGCTGCCTTGTCCGCTCTCTCCCCCTGGCTGACTCATGCCCATCTTGCAGGTCTCAGCTCAAACATCACTTCTCCAGATCTGAGTGGCGACATGAGCTGCCGGAAGGAATACACGCCGCTGCCCAGCAAGGTCCCGGCCCTCCAGGGTTCGTCTGGCCGGCCACGGTCATCGCTTGCTTCTTTGTCCAGAGCAGAATGAGAGCTCCGAGAGGCATGCTCCCTCCTGGCCCCTTGCCCTTGGGTGCCCAGCACTGACGAGTCTGGCGCCTGGACGCAGCAGGCTGACATGCAGTAATACCTCTGAATGAGCGCCTGCTTCCATATATCAGACGCATTCAGTTCATCTCCCTGTTTTACTGCCTTTTGTTGAAATCATAGAAATAATA
This sequence comes from Ochotona princeps, assembly GCF_030435755.1. Classification (NCBI taxonomy): domain Eukaryota; kingdom Metazoa; phylum Chordata; class Mammalia; order Lagomorpha; family Ochotonidae; genus Ochotona; species Ochotona princeps. The sequence continues at coordinate 4,837,143 of NC_080846.1, forward strand.
GATGCTAATTATGTTTTCCAGAAAGCTCTTCAGAGGGAAATAAGATGAAAAGTAACCTCTCCTCCTCAGTTCCTTCCAACTACAAAAGTAACCATCGACAACAGCTTATTCAGTCTCCTTCCAAAACTAGCTAGCCCTTTAAAAACCCCGCAAATAAAATCATGCTATAAGAACTTTTTAAGGGTTCGTGTTGTGATACCATGAGTTAAGCCACAGCCTGAGCCATCAACATCCCTTTTCAAATATTTATTTTTTATTTGAAAGGCAGAGTGGCAGAGAGAAGGGCAGAGAGAAAAGTCTTCCACCTTCTGGTTCACTCCTCAAATGATCACAATGACTGAGCAGATCCGAAGCTGGGAGTCCAGAGCTTCTTTTGGGTCTCGCACATGGGTGTAGGAGCCCAAGGGCTAGAGCCATCCTCCACTGTTTTCCCAGGCCACAAGCACAGAGCTGTATCAGAAGTAGAGCAGCCTGGACTCGAACCAGCACCTATATAGGATGCCAGTGCTGCAAGGCAGAAGGTTAGCCAGCCCTAACATCAACATTCTACAATGGGTGTTGGTTTGAGACTTGGCTGCTCCACTCCTGCTGCAGCTGCCTACTAATGCTCCTGGGAAAGCACAGAAAGATGGTCCAAAGATGGTGGATGTGTCACCCACGTGGGAGACCTGGATGGAGTTCCAGACACCTGGCTTTGGCATGGCCCAATCCTGTCCATTGCAACCATTTGTGAAGGTCAAGCCGTGTATGGAAGGTCTGTCTCTTTCTCCTTCTCTCTCTCTCTCTGCCTTTCAAGTAAATAAGTAATTTAAAATGTTATTTATTATTTGGGAGACAAAGTGATGTGGAGAAAGACACACACACACACACACACACACACACACACACACACACAGAGTCTTCCACTTGATAGTCCACTCTCCAAATGCCTGCAATAGCTGAAGCCAGGAGCTTCTTCTGGCCTCCCACGTGGCTGGCAGGGACCCAGATGCTTGGGTCATCCTGGGCAGCCTCCCGGGATTAGCAGGGAGCTGGATGGGAAGCAGAGGCAGCAGCGGCTTGCGGGTATTCCTGTATGGGATGTGAGCATGGGTGTCCCAGACGATGACTCAACCTGCCGGGCCTCAATGCCCAGCCCAAAACTTCTCTCTCTCTTTTTTTTTTATTTTATTGTATTGTTGTTGACAATCTTTACATAGTTAATTGCGGTTAAAAAAAAAGGTTCAGGGGGATAGGGAAGTGGGTAATACTATTATGTCCATATTGTTTCCATCATGTATCTGAGGTAAAGGGGGATATTGAGGGAGAAGCCCCACCCAGTTTCCCGTCCACCCCAAGTCCCGGATGTGGGGCATGCTATGAGATATTTGCTCAAGTGGTTTTAATAGTTCTCCAGTTATGAATCGCTGCCAGTTTCGCTCGATGAGGTCGTCCACTGATTGATATGGTCCACCACAAAGACTCCGTTTGCCCCATATTTTGCTGCCAACATATAGCTGAGATGAATGATTGACCTGCTCTGTCTTCTGTCTTTTCTTGGTTAGAGTTCTGAGTCCAGCAGTTCGACTGGGGAGATCTTTAAAGAAACCTTGAGGTATTCCCAGACCAGATTCTTGTATGTTCTAGCAAGCACAGGGCCCGGCACAGTCCATCACCCCAATCAGCTGGTGGTTTCATTTGCTGGATTGGTTCTGTTCTCAGTCCCGAGTTGCACTGGAATCAATGGGTGTTGCAGTCCAGTCTGGTTCTGCCCAGCACATACTTGGTCCTTACATCAACCAGTGGGAGCTGCAGCCTAGTCGGGGTGACCCACAATAACCCCCATCAGGCCCACCCCCTACCCTGGTTTGCCAGTATGTGTAGCAGTAGACCAGTCTGTCCCCCATCCCATTTGGCTCTTGTACTTGTCAATGGGTATTAAAGCTTAGTTCCATCTAACCAACTCAACCATCCAGCCCTCACAGATGTTGTTCAGTGCCTCTCTGTCTAGCCACCCCAGCCCCCGTCCTAGTTTTCATGCCCTCCTGCAGGACTAGTGACCCAGGAAGGGGGAACCCACTATTTCCCTCCCAGGTCTCTCTCAGTCCCGGTTTATGCACTCTTTAGGTGGTTCTGTGATTTGACTTGACAGAATTAGTCCCCAGTGCCAGCTTCTCTTTTAATCCCATCTTTCCATGAATTTCTAGAAGCACGTCCTGCCGTGTAACACTTGCCATCAGTACCATGTTGAAGCCAAAGCTGAGTCACACACTGCCCACACTGATGCATTATCCGGAACCTTTCCATCGTGCAAAGCTGAAACTCCCTAAACGATGCCCCGTCTGTGTCCTCCCGCACATGGCAACTGCCCTTCCAGGTGACTTGAGCCACCTGCTTGGTCTGTTGTGACACTCCATGTCTCCCTATGTGCACGGGAGGGTCTGGCTCGCTTCCCCCTCAGCTGAGTGCCCCTCGGGCTGCGGCTGACGTGTGCACATCTGTCAGTGACACGAAGGTTGTTTTCCGGTTTGAGGAGACGGCACCCTGTGCTGCCCCAGCACACTGAAACGCCAAGAGCTGCAAGGTCACAGGGCATACACCTGCATTTGGCCAAACCGCTGCCACTGGAGGAGGTGGAACTGGCTGATGCCACCTGCTGAGGATTGGGGCTCTTCAGTCCCCCATGCCAGTGTAGACCAGCAATGTCAGGCCAGCCCAGGACCCAGCCTGGAAAGGAGAAGTCTGCAGTGACCTCCCCGAGGTGGGGAGAGACAGCTTGCAAAATGAGCTGGTGGGAGGTGCAGGGCACAGTGCAGGGGAGGGATCAGAGACACTGGCTGGGGGTGGGGGTGGGGTTGGGGGAGGGAGGCTGATTCCACAGCCCCACGGTGAGTGGACTTGGGAAGAATCTGGTTGCTCTGGCAACCCGGTTTCCCTAATGCCAAGAGCCTGTTCGTTCTTTCTTCTGCACCTGGCAGGAGCCGTTTTCTCTGCCTGTTACTTGAGGAAGAAAGGCAGGGCATGGCAGGCCTCTGTTCAGGTCAGGGCACAGGTGCCATCCTGGTCAACTCCCATCCGTGAGCCTCTGGCTCTCGGATGCCCTGGTCAGGTATGCTGTGGGCAGGGCCCCGTGCCTGCCACCGATGGCACACACTTGGGCAATCTGCACTGAAAAGCTGAGGTCCTGGGACCACACTGACCCTGTGACACCCAGAGGTGCCAAGCGGCCCGAATCTACAGGGTTTGCTTGTGGTAAAATCTGTTCCAGAATGTCAGAGGTCAGGGGCCTTGTTGACTTGCTGGAAAAGGCCCCTCAAACCACACCTCTACTTGTTCAATTTCCTGGGGGTTGATGCGCCCTGGACGTGCTGGTTGGAAAAAGGCGGGGGGCGGGGGGATGGGGAGGAACAACAGACACAATTTCATTTTCTAACCTGCTTGCTGCACCAGGCTTTGTTGGGCACACAATTAGGCTTTTCCTCCTAATCCTTTCAACAAACAGAGGGAGATGGAGAGAGAGGAGAGAGAGAGATCTTGCACACGCCATTTCATTCTCCAAATGCCTGTATAACCCAGGCCTGGCCAGGCAGAAGCCAGGACCCAGCCAGAACTGCATCTGGGTCTCCCATGTGGGTGCAGAGACCCAAGCACTGAAGCCACCACCTGCTGCCTCCCCAGGGTGCATCTTAGCAGGGAGCTGGACAGAAGTAGGAAGTAGGACTCACACCAGGCATTCCCAAATGACATCTGAATCTCTGGGATGGGGACTGTACCCCAATTCTCTGAGGATCCGCTCCACAGGCCAGAGTGATTTTGTTTGTTTGTTCCCAGAATCTCAGTCCCACCTGGGTCTCAAGGTCATGCCTTTCCACCAGTTAGAGGGGAGGTTCTCCCTTGTCCCAGACCCAATCTCAGCCCATCATTGAGCTTCTCTCCAAGCAAGAAGCACCCCTGAGCTGCTTCTCCCCTGGAACTCCCCCTCGCTCCCTCCCTTAATCAGGCCATAGGCCACAGACTCGGAGTTCAACTCCACCCCAGCTGTGGACTCCTGCACCTGTCTGAACTCTAGTCTCACAGCAGGACTCTGAAGACACCGTGCACCGTTATTGTGTTGTGGGAAGGCTGGTGGGGGTGTGGGTGGATTAGGTGGGTCCAGGAGAGTTCCATGACTTTTCTCTGAGACTCCAACAGTCCTGGTCTCCACCCAGCCACATGTGAGGCTTTTCCCCTCTTTGAACTCTCTGGCCAATCGGATCCAAGGGTCTAAATCCACACCAGCTCTCAAGAGCATTTCTAAAAGCAGATGGAAAATAGGATGGAAAGATTTGAATGCAAAGAAAGTGCTGAAATCCATCCAAAAAAGGCATCTTCAAAAAGTTGACCAAGAATGTCTATTTTGGGGAAAAAATATGCTTAGATTTCAAGAACAAACAGATTTACCTTTTCATGGCGTTTTGGGGGACAGGTATTTGGCACCATGGTTAGGACTGGCATCCTGTATCACAATGCCTGGTTTGAGTCCACTTCAGATCCAGCCTCCTACCAGTACACCCTGGGAGGCAGCAGGCAATGGCATGGAGACTTGGGTCCCTGCCGCCCATGGGGCAGATCTGGGTGGAGCTCCTGCGGCAGCCCTGGCTGCTGCAGACTGACAGTAAGCTGGAGTCAGGAGAGATCTAAACCTGCTGGGCAGATGGGCCTTCCAAGCTGTGACTTCACTGGCCCCCGATACTCGGTTTCCTCTTTGTCCCGCTGCCACTATGCATGGTGAGGATGGCCAGGTCTGCCACGTGGTCACCTGTGGGCCTTTTGGAGTGTCCCGTGGGCACCCATAGCTCTGTGTGTGTTCCTGACCCAGGCCTAGGTCTATGGTTCCCACATCCACTGGCCTCTGAGGGCCTCGATCCGCTGTCAGAAGTCAGGTGCATTTAGTCTGCTGAGGTGGAGGGAGCCAGACCCACTGCCAGCTTTGTTTCTCTCGTCCTTGCTCTACCCTGGGCTGGTCCCATGGGACTTCTTCTGGGGTTCCCAGTTGGAGAGAGGGCCAGTGTCCCAGACGCCCTGTGTAGCTGTCCCCTCAGTCTCTCTGCCCCACCCCTCCTCAGGTCCCTGGCTCACAGGAAGGTTTCCTGTGTCCCTGCCTCTGCCTTCCCCACGGCCATCCTGGGGCCACCTCCACAGCATTGTGTGCAGGTTTCTTTCCACTCCAGGCCCAATTGGCTCGGTTATGGGCGTGTGCACTTCCAATGATTCAGCATTGTTCTCTGTCAGTAGTGATTGGCTTTGGAGCACGCAGGGAAGCGTGCACTGATATGGACAGCTGAGCATCTTCCCACTGCCCTAGGCGCTCCCAGCCCTCCCCAACACACAGATGCTCTGGGAGGAGAGGAGGGTGGGGCACGCAGGGAGCAGAGTGAGCCGATAGCAGGTGTCTCAGAACAGAGACAGGTCCCCCAACCTGTGCCTGTGGCTGGTCCATGCCTGAGGCTGCGGCTTCCAGCCCCACATTCTCAATATGGCCGGCCCAAGAACATTTTTTATATTTTTGTTCTTAAAAAAAAGTCGGGGGAGGGCAGTACCACGAGTAGAAGTACCAGCACCCCATGTGGGCACCAGTCCCAGTCCTGACTTCCCATCCAGTTCCCTGCTAATGTGCCTGGGACGTCCGCAGAGGGTGGCTCAGGTCACTGAGCCCTGAACCTACGTGGAAGATACAAAGGACCTCCTGGCTCCAGACCTGGCTTGGAACTTTCTCAGCTCCAGCCTTCGTGGCCATTTGAGGAGTGAATCAATGAATGGAAGATCTTTATCTCTCCTTGTCTCTCTGTAAATCATCCTTTCAAATAAAAATAAAGCTTTATTTATTTATGTATTTATTTTTTGGAAAGCATTATTTACTTGAAAGCAGAGAAAGAGAGGGAGGGACGGAGCTAGCTTCCATCCATTGGTTTACCCATCAAATGACCACAATAGCCCAGGGCTGGGTCAGGCCGAAGGAGCCCAGAACTCCTGGGAGAGACCCGTGTGCCGGAGCCGTCCTCTGCTGCCTTTCTTGGCGCATGAGTAGAAAGCTGGATGGGAAGTAGAGCAGCCGCTGTTCAAACCAGTGCTCAGACATGGGATGTTGGGTTTTCAAGTTGGGGCCTAACCCACTTGCCACCCCCTTCTTTTATGCACTTATGAGACCCAAAACAACACAAATGCCAGGGAAAGAATTGCTATAGTTTGTTGCTTAGAAAAAAAAAAGAAAGAAAAACCCTGCAAAACTCAATACAGAAATAAGTTTGTTATCTGATACGTCTGCCATTGGCCGAATGCAGACGTGAGATGGAGAGCCAATATCATTTCTTCATCTGTGCTTTCCCGTGCCGGGTGTGATGGCTTACGTGCTTGGGTCCCTGCTATCCAGATGGGGGATGCGGATGGAGCTCCAAGCTGCTGGCTCTGGCCCGACCCATCCTGGCTGTTGAAGGCACTTGGGGAGTGAACCGATGGATGCGTGATCTCTGTCTCTTTACTTGTTGAATTAAAAACCCAGTGTAGTTTTGTCTGATGTGTCAGAGCTTGTCTGGCACTGATAAAGTTGCTGGCATTTGGCTCAAAGGTCTTTTTTGTTTTGTTTCATTTTATTTTTTTAGTGAGTTCCAGGAGAGACCAAGATGGAGAAGCTGTATAACCTCAATGTATCAAACTCGATGTTTGTTTCCACTCGCAAGGAGCGGGTTTGCCCCAGGCTGCTGTTGCAACTGTGTCGCTCTGTGTCATTGCCAGCCCAGTACAGTCTCGTTCTGTGCTGGGAGATGACCTCAGGGGTGGAGAGGAGATGGAGGGTATCCAACTGAGACGTCCCCTTGGTGTCCTCTTGGTTATTCTGCGTCCGGGCGCCCACCACCCTTTCCTTGAACCGCCCCCTACCCAAGCTCAGATGCATGTGTGCGGCCAGGAGGGTAAGCAGGTGCTTTGAGCTCTCCTCTGGGAAGTGCCCCCTCCCAATCCCTCAGATGCAATGCAATGGGGCAAGTGGATCCCTCTCTCACTGCTTCTCTCTCTCTTTCACTCTTATACACATACATCTCTCCTTAGAGCTAGCTCATTGGAACTGTGCACTTGTTTGTGGGGTGAGCTGGTAAAGGTTTTGCCCCTCCACCGAGAGCTGCGGGGTGGGGGGAGTCCTCTGTCAGACCACTGTCAGATCTCCAGGTCCCAAGTGAAGCGGCTCTGTGACCATGTCAGGGCATCTGGGAGGAAGCTACAAGCCTCCAACCCTGTTATTGTCATATTTTAAATTATTGAAATATGTATTTTTTTGAAAGGCAGAACAACAGAGGGAGAGAGAGAGATCTTCCAATTTGCTGCTCCATTCCCCATGCGAATACAGCAGTCAGGACTGGGCCAGGCCAAAGCCAGCGGCCCTGAGCATCGCCTGAGTGTCCCACACAGGGATCCAAGCACTTGGCCCACCTACCGCTACTTTCCCAGACAGGTTAGCAAGGATGAGTTTGGAAGGCTAGCAGCCTGGAGACTTCAGCCTGTGCTAGGCAGTGGGATGCTGGCGTGGCAGGCAGCAGCTTCATCAGCAATGCTACAATGTTGGCCTGTATTTGTTTATTTGTTGTATATAAAAAAATGTGGGGGCCCAGCGTGGTGGCCTAGCAGCTAAAGTCCTCACCTTGGACACGCCAGGATCCCATATGGACACTGATTCTAATCCCAGCTGCCCCGCTTCCCATCCAGCTCCCTGCTTGTGGCCTGGGAAAGCAGTCGAGGATGGACCAAAGCCTTGGGACCCTGCGCCCATGTGGGAGGCCTAGAGGAAGTTCCTGGCTCCTAGCTTTGGATCGGCATAGCTCTGGCCATTGAGGTCACTTGGGAGTGAATCATCAGACGGAAGATCTTCCTCTCTGTCTCTTCTCTTCTCTGTGTATCTGACTTTGCAATAAAAATAAATAAATCTTTTTTTTTTAAAAAAAACAATAGACTAAAAGAAAAAAGAAAAGAAATGTGCTTCTGGGGGCAAGGAGAGGCCGGAGTGTTGGTCAGTTCTTCCTGGGTTGAAGCCTCCATGGCGATCAGCACGCTCCCCTGTGTCTTCTGAATTCCCAGCTCTGCCTGTTTGCTTCTGGCCCACTTCCTGTTTCCTGCCTTCCCAGCTCTAGTTACGGAAATACCAGCTGGCAGGAGCTGGCATTCTCTCTGCTTTGGCAACATGAGTTTCCCTTTTAGGACCTACATGCCCCAGTTTGCCACCACCCCCTCTGCCACACACACACACACACACACACAGTAGGGCCACAGGTAAAATGGGTCTATTAAGTGCAGACATGCAACCTATGCCATTCAGAAAGAGAGTCTCTGCCCTGGTTCCCCGTTTCCGGTGGGTGGGGCTGGGGAGGTCTGTAACTAACTCAGGAACCCCGAGGCTTGGGCAGGGTCTCAGATGTTGGGGTGGGGAGAAGTGGCCAGGAGTTGGCAGGTGGCAAGCAGGAAGTCTTAACTGATTGCTGGAGCTGCTTGCCACCTGCCACGTGGGAGGACAGCCCCAGATGAAGGATGCCAGCAGAGAAAAATGGATACCAGGGACGGAGAGTTGGTGAGCGAGAAGGGCTGCCCTGGGGGAGGGCTGCAAGCCTTGGGGGAGCCAGGTACTACTGCACGCCAGACCTAGCCCAGAACTTTCTTACGTGATAAGCCAGTACACTCTTCCCTGCTCTTTTCTGTGGAACAAGAAGCTGGGCTGGGTTAGACCAAAGCCAGGAGGCAGGAAGTCCATCTGGGCAGCCGGAAGTCCTTCACCTGGGTGGCTAGAACCCAAGCTCATGGAGCCGTCACCTCCTAGGCTATGCATTGTTAGCAAGAAGCCGAGTCCTGAAGTCCAGCATGTTGATACAGGATGTGGACTGCCCAAGAAGCCTCTTCACGGCTGGGCCGCACACTCGCTCTCATCCCCCTTTTCTGTTCAAATCCTTTGAGTTGGATTCCTGGTGTTTGTGACACAAAAAAGAGCTCTTCCCAGTTGTCTCAGCTAGTTCTGGCTGCTGTCACAGAATCCCAGCTGCACATGAGCACTGTTTCCCTCCCAGCACCTTCTTGCCGTGTCCTCCCATGGCCTCCCCTAGGTGTGTGTGAGCGGGAAGGAAGAGAGAACAAGCTCTCAGCCACTTACAAGGACACAACCGAGGGCCACATCCTTGTGACTCTAAAGGCCTGCATCTCTGAATACCATCACGTTCGAGATGAGGGCTCCCGACATTGCCAACTTTATCTTTAAAATGTCTCTTTGGGGGGCTGATGCTGTGATATGGCAAATAAAGCCTCTATAATGCCAGTATCACATATTGGCACTAGTTCCAGCCCTGGCTGCTCCACTTCCAATCCAACTCTCTTTCTAATGTGCCTGAGAAAGCAGCGGAAGATGGCCCAAGTGCTTGGAATCCTGCACCCATATAGGAGACAAAAATGAAGCTCCTGGCTCCTGGTTTAGAGCTCTGGTTTTTGTAGCCATTTGGGGAGTGAACCAGTGGATTGAAGACCTCTTTCTGCTGCTTCCTGTCTGTCATTCTGCCTTCCAAACAAACATATCTATTTTTTAAAATGTCATTTAGGGATTGCTCACTGTAAATAATTGAACAACCAGACTGAATAGTTTTTTTAAGTAAAGGGAAATTATTGACTTCTTTTTTTAAAAAGATTTATATATTTTTATTGGAAAGTCAGGTTTACAGAGAGCAGGAGAGACAGAGAGGAAGCTCTTCTGTCTGATGATTCACTCCCCATGTGGCTGCAATAGACAGAGCTGAGCTAAGCTGAGGCCAGGAACTTCTTCTGGGTCTCTCTGCACGGGTGCAGAGTCCCACTGCTTTCCCAGGCCACAAGCAGGGAGCTGGATGGGAAGTGGAGCAGCCGGGATTAGAACTAATGCCATATGGGATCCAGGCGCATGCAAGGCAAGGACTTTAGGCACTAAGCTACCACGCTTCTATGGTAAATTAAACCAAGAGTAGCCCCAGTTTCAGGTAAACTTGATCAAGCCCCAAACTGTGTTTCCCAACTCTCTCCCTCTCTCTGCTCTGATTCTTCTCGGCTGGCCTTACTCAGGAAGACTTTACCCCAGAAATCCCAAAGTTACTGCCTGCAGTCCGAGGGGCTATGTGCTTCCTCAGGCAAGTCTTAAGGAAATGAGAAAGGCTCCTTGTGGACAAAAAGTAGACTTCCCTTTTCAGAAACCCCAGCTGGAACTTTTTAAAAGACTTATTTATTTGAAGAGAAGAGATACAGCGAGAGACAGAGGGGTCTTCCTTTCACTTAGTGGCCAGAGCTGGGCCAAACTGAAGACAGGAGCTTCACCTGGCTCTCCCCTGCAGGAGCAGGACCCCAGCACTTGGACTGTCTTCTGCCACTTCCCCAGGGAGGGAGAAGCCAGGAGGCAGGAAGCTGGATGGGAAGTGGAGCAGCCCGTCTGCAGTGCAGCATCGTTGGAGGTGCTCTAACGTGCAGGGCCATCACACCGGCCCCTAGGCTGAGATCTTAGATCCCCTTTGGTTACTGTCGCAACCCTGGATAAGCCTACACTGCCGGGAAGACGGGGCACCGGTTGGCTAAAGCCAGTCAGGGCTAGTCCCTATAGCAGATGATGGGAGCAGGGGTTTGGTCAAAACATCCAAACCACAAGGCCGGAAGTTCAGGATGGTGTCAGGAGGCGGTCACAGTGAAGACAGACAAAACTGCAGCCCTGTCACGCTGCTTGCTGTCATGTACTCCACCTTGGCGAGTGCGTCTTGCGGAGTAGCTAAAGGGAGAAGACACGCGCATACTGCTCTCCAGCCAAACACATTCAGGTACTTATTAGCTTCGCATCACTGAGGCGTGAAACAAACAGGGAAGAGGCCTGACCGGGTGGACTTTTTCTGCCAGGAGGACATCAGTGGGGCCCTTGGGGATGCACGCTGTTTGTCCATTCCTTAGGCGTCCAAGGCAGGGCATACAGCTCCAGACAACGCACCTGCGAGGACAAAGGAGGGAGAGCCCAGACAACACTGCCATGGTCCATGTGTCCCCCTGGACCCAGGGTTTGAGGCCCCAAAGTCCGTGTTGATGGGAGGAGAGAGCTGGAGACCCTCCCTGGGGCCTGGAGCCCCAGACAGACTGGGGCTTCCTCCAGCATCCCAGTTCTTTTGTGGAGCCCCACCCTCAGGCTTGCATTAGTGCTGGCTGCCTCGGGATGAAGCCACCTGCAGACCCAGCTTCATCAGGTCACAGGAGGACCTGCCTCTGACCACTCACAGAGATACTGAGAAAGTCTTGGTCTGTCCCAAGGCCCTCAGGAAGAGGCTTCTGCCAGCTCTTAAGGTGACCCAGGAATTTCATTCAGCCATCCCAACCACCACACCACATGGTTGTCATTACTCCCATTTTACAGATGGGTGAACAAGCTCCAGACAGGAAGTCACAGGCCAAGTTCATGGGGCTAGCAGGTTCAGGAGCCACATCTGAAGATTTGCCTGCTCTGCCCTCTGGGAGAGAGGGCAGGCGGTTGCAAAGAGAAGCCTTGCAGGATAGAGAGATGTCCCGCTGGCTTTGGCACGCCTCTGGGATGTGGGCATATGCCTGCTCCTGGCCAGTGTCTATGATTTGACCATGGCCTTGGGTGGTGCATTCATGAGGAGCTATGGTTCAATGCTGAAGGACCCTGAGAGAGGCCCAGGAGCCAAGCCAGTAAGACCAGCTCCTCCCTGAGTGGCGGGGAGGCCATGGGTGGAAACACTGGGGAATGGGGTGTCTGAACACGAGGCAGCCATGGGAACCAAGTGGAAGTGCTGGCTTCTACGATTTCTCCCTGCATGCTGGCAAACGCACGTGACATGGGCCCCGTAGGGGTCTCGGCTCCTCAGGGCTCCATGAGAGAGGAGCTGCAGTCTTTGCTGCCATCTGCGGAGTGACCCAGCGATGGAAGACCGAGAGTGAGCAAGTGACAGAAAGATGGCCGCAAGCCGCCAGGACTGTGCAAGGCCAAAGGCTGGAAACTGGAAGTCCACCAGGGTTTCCCCATGAGAGCAGCTCGGGCCCAACCACTTGGAGGCATCTTCCACAGCTTTCTTAGGTGCATTAGCAAGGAGTCAGATCGGAAGTGGAACAGCCAGGACTTGAACCAGTTCTGATATGGGATCCCAGCCTCACAGGCAGCAGCTTCACTGGCTGTTGCATTGCACCAGTCCCAAGCAAGAGCTGGAACCGAGCCATGTGACCGGTGGGTGGGCCGGTGCCGAATTTCTGAGGGTTAGGGCTGACTGAAAGGGCCGCAGTGGCATCTCTGTGTCAGGGTACAAATGAAGCTGTATGGGCCCGGGACTTGGTGCCTGCCATCTGGCGCTGAGATAATAACCCCCACTTGACACACACACATTGGAACTTCACTCCACCAGCATTGCCGGGGTTGGCAGAGTCCCGCTGTGGACTTGACCGCGCCCCGCAAGGGCGGATCTGCTGGCCTCTTGGACACTGCCCTAAGGGACAGCCGCACCGGGCTTGGCTTGTCACTGGTGATTCGTGTGCAAGGAATTTCCTTTGGTCTATTTTTTTTTCTCTATACGTTATATACCCCTTTTGCTTATTTTTGCTTTTTCTCCTGTTTTTATTGGAACAGACGATGAATCCTGGAACCCCCTTTGCCGTACCTGGCTTTGTCATTTGACTGAGGGATAAAAGCTCCTGTCTGCCTCTTGGAAGCATTGTTAAGTTTTTGAAGGATTGAAACAGTCGCTAGAGTCAGGAGCAGGCTAGCCTCCCTGGTCCAGGGGGATGGCTTTTCAAGCTCGGTTGGCCCTTTTGCTGGGGGGTTTGAGGAGTGGGAGTCGGAGAGGAGAGGTTTATGGGGAGCCACAAAGGAGGCGCTTGCTGGACTGGGGGGGTTCCCTGGAGGAGACCAGCTTATTAGACACAAGAAGATTAAAGATGAGGACACCTCTTCCCAGCCTTTCCTGGTGTCCCCTGCTCTTCCCAGCGGGCTCCCACAGCACCCCACAGCCTTGGCCTAGAAGGGGGTGGGGAAGGAATGTGCTACCCATCCCACAGACCCTCTCTCCTCCCTCATCCAACCAGCAACACACCTCAGGAGATTTCAAGAGACAAATCCCACAGCTCTCCCAGCCTCAGCCGCCTCCTCTTCCCTCCCCCAGGGCCTGACTTCTCCATCCAAGCCTTCTGTTGACATCACCACCCACTCCCTCTCCCTCTCACCTCACTTAGCCTTCCACCTTAGCTGAGAGCTCAAAGCAGGAGAGGCGCTCTCTTCCCTGGGAGCAGGTGGGGCCCCCAGTGGGCCTTGAACAGCCCAGCTACCCTTTTCCCCCTGCTCACAGGCGCTTGGCTTGGTCATTTGCATCCCAGGGAGAGTCCACCTCACCTCCTTCCTCTCCCAGATTGCAGCTGGGAGAGCTGGGAGGAGAGACAGACCAAGCAAGGAAGTGGAGGGAGACGCTCGGGGAGCCCCCTCCCCCTCCCCATAAGGCCAGGAAGAGGTGGGCTCCATTAGGGAGCAGCAGCTGCAACCACATGCACCCTGCACACTCCCAGCTCTCCCAGCCCGTGGCTGGCAGGGACGCAGAGCCACAGCAGCTGGCCTGCCTCTCAGTGACCCTAGCTCTCATCTTCTGTCGATGAAGCAGCAAGTGGGGACACAGGCTCAGGGTGCCCCAAGAGCAAGCTTTACAGTAGGTGACTCAACAACAGGGAGGTGGCACTGGGGGTGGAACTTAGGGCCTAAGGCGGCCAGTACCCATGACAGCCAAAGTCCCTGGGCTTCTGGTCAGAAGAGAGAAATCTGAGGCGGGAGAAACAGCCCAGCAGCTGGACTGCAATCTGATGAATTTTCAGTAATGCCATTTGTGTCACTGAATCCTCCTTGTGGGTTTAGGAAAACACACTCCCTTACTTGGAGCTGAGGTATGAATTCCACAGCCCAGGTTAACTCCTGCTTCTCCTTGTCTGCGACTCCTGGCCACCCCTGCGCCCAGGCTCCCGCAGTGACACCACAGGAGCTTCCAGCGAGACTTGGGTGCAGATTTTTCTTTTATTCATCTTTGTTTGGGAGGGGAACAGCTACAGCGGAGAGATGCTGCCGACAGAGTGGCCACATGCGCAGCACACAGGCAGCTGCTCCAGGTTACAGCAAGAACTCCAGGGAAGACAAGGGGCTGGCAGCTGCAGGGCCCCTCCCCCACAAATAGACATACACACACCCACCCCAGGTCGACCAATGGTGCATCTCCCAGCGAACTGAGGGCTAAGAGCCCCCCTTCCCCCAAAAATAAGCATGCACCCTCCCCCCTGAGATGAAGGATGCTGAAATGGAGCCACCACGCTGGAGATTAAGGCTTGCCTTCCCTCCCTCCAATCAGACACAGGGGAGAGCCTTGTGCTCCCCTGGGGCACCCCAGTTACTTTAAACAAGACCAATCCGGAGCCTTCTACATCTTCTGTTTGTGTGTGTGTGTGTGTGTGTGGAGGGGAACATTTGGAAACTAACAGGTGTAGGGTTCATCTGACACGCTTGCTCAGCTTCTGTTCCACTCACAGATCCCATCCTGTTACCTGCAGGAGATTCCTGGTGTCTGAGGTTGACCCTCACCCCACGCTGCAGTCCATCTGCACTCCCCAGGGTGGTCTCCCCACCCGCACCCACGCGTGCTGTCCCAGCTCGGAGGTGTCCGGGTGGCAGGAGGAAAGGGTCAGTTGCCTTTGCTCTCTGTCCTCTCATCCTCCCCAGTATGAGCATTGCTGACTGTGCGGAGCTGCCCCTGGGCCGCCGGCTTCACCGACAGCACCAGGCGCTTGCGGAATGTCTCACAGAGCACGATGTACACGAAGGGGTTAAGGCAGCTGTTGGCATAGCCCAAGCTGATGGCCGCATTGTACAGGTAGACAAAAGTGAGCGTCGGGCGGCTGATGGACAGCTGGGTCAGCTGCAGCACGTAGTAGGGCGCCCAGCACACGAAGAAGACCAGGCAGATGGCAATGGCCGTGCGGGTCACCCGCTTGGTCCGCAGCCGGATGCTGCGTTGAGAGGCGGGGGCCACTGAGGATGTCATGCGCTGCAGGATCCTCACGTAGGCCGCCGTGATGACCACGAAGGGCAGGGCGAAGGCCAAGAAGAACTGGTACAGGGTGAACCAGTAGAGGTCTGTGTCTGGGTTGGGCAGGCGGATGCCACAGCCCACAGCTCCGCCGGGGAACGGGATGAGCCTGGCATAGAGCCACACCGGGGTGATGCTGATGAGGGAGAGGATCCATAGCAGGCAGATCACCAGGGTGGCCACAGAGGGCTTGCGGAACTTGGTGGAGGAGATGGGGTGCACTGTGGCAAGGTAGCGGTCGATGGCCATGGCCGTGAGGATGTAGGTGCTGGTGAACTGGCTGTTGGCGTCCATGGCTGTGATAAGCGTGCACATGGTCTCGCCGAAGTGCCAGACGCCGTTGCCCATGAGCTGGTGGATCATGAAGGGCATGCCCAGGAGGAAGAGGAGGTCCACCACCGAGAGGTTGATGATGAAGATGTCAGGGACATTGCTGCACCAGTGCAGTTTGGACCGCTTCACCACCGCGAAGATGACCGTGGAGTTGCCCACGATGCCCAGCAGGCAGATGGTGCCGAACACTGAAGGCATGATGATGTTGATGTAGGCCACGCTCCCAGGACGCCGCGGCGAGCCTGGGGACAGAGCAGCCGCTACCTCCGAAGCCTGGGCCTCTTGCTTCCCTCCCACCCTCGCAGCTGCTTGCACACCTCACCATTCCCAGCCCTCCCCACCACTGGTGCTCAGTCCGTGTTCTTAGCCCTCCTCCCCTCAGGGTCTCCTGAGCACCTGTGGGGTGCGGGACCCCAACCTTGGCCTCCTGCATCCTTTCTGAAGGCAGGGGCTCAGGTGCCATGGTGGGTGGTCTCTGGGGATCCTTGGGCTTCCCCTGGAGCCCTCAAGAGGAAAGCACAGGTGTGTGTGTATGCACACACATGTGTATCAGTGTATACATACGTGACTGTGTGAGGCCTAAGTTCATTTTTGTATGTGTGTGTACATGCGTGTGAGTGTGCCTGAGTGTGCACGTGGGACCATCTGGGCGTGCGTGCGTTTGCGCGTGTTTTGTGACGTGTACCCGTGCATGCTGTGTTAGTGTGTGTTCTCCCACTGGCAAGCTCTGCTGGTTCCTTTCAGAAGCAGACGCTGGCCAGGGCCTCAGGGGTGGCTCTGCTGCGACTGCTGGGGGGGGGGGGGGGAGGGCCAAGCCCACCACAGCAGGGCGGGGGTGGGGGTGAGGGGAAGCCCAGCCGGGCCCTCTGCCTCCCTCTGCCCTCCGGACTGTGAGCCCGCCTAGCAGGGGTTTCCTGCTGGCCGTCTCTGGACGCTGGGATTCCAGTGTGCAGCAGAGACGGGGCTGTGCGTGGCAGCCCAGCAGCACGAACATTCCTGCCCACCAAACCTCTCTGTTCTTTGCCTCCCTTCTGTTTCTCTTGCAGAGCCGGAATCCCAGGGCACTGCAGGCAGCTTTGGAAAGATCGGGAAGCTTAATTCACCGGAAAAGTTAATCCCCTCTGGGCCGTGGAATCTCTGCTTCCCCTCATCCTCCCCCGACCTCCGGACCGGGTGTGAAGGAGCCTGGGCGGCGGTCACCGGCGTACCTTCGGAGGCCTCCTCCGCTCCCTCCCCAGCTCCGACACTCAGGGGAAAGCCTTCCTCTGCCACGTCTGACCGTCCCCCCTGCCCGGGCGCTGCCCCCTATTCCTCCAGCACCTCCTCCCTGCCCCCTTCCCCTCCGGGGAACAGCAGACTGCAGACCAGGTCCCCAAGAACTCAAATAAAGTTTCCCAAGCACTCGGACCGGCCAGCTCCGGGGATGAAATTCTCCTCCCACTTCCCACCCCCTGCCCGGTGGGATGGGAGGGCAGGCTCCCCTCCTCCCCGAGTACTCACCGACCAAGGTAAGGTTCTCCGGGCCCTCGGAGGCGTTACTGGCATTGGGTCCGGTGGACAGCCGCAGGGCTTGCAGGTCCATCCAGCCAGTGCAGGTGCCTGTCCCCGGTCGCCTGCGCCCCAGAGTTGCGCGCCCGTCCACCCACGCAGGGCTGCGGCAGCCTCTGGCGCCTGCCGGGCTGCCTTGTCCCGGACCCAAGCCCCGCAGTCAGGAAGGGGGTCCTGGTTCCTTGTCAGCCTGGGAGCCTCAGCCGCCTCCAAGCCCAACTGCTCGCCCCACTCCCTCCTTCCCGGCTCCCACTGACATCACCTAGACACATTAACATTCGGAGGCAGATGCACATTAACCTCTTCTATGCCGGCTGCTGCGGGCGCCCACTTGTGACAGCCTGCAGAGCCCAAGGGCTGGGCTGGGCTGGGGCAGCCCCAGATGGGTGGGGACTTCCTTCCCGTCACCGTTGGGGGCCCCTCTGGGTGCTCACGGGGCCTGCTGCTCACGTTCCTTGCTGTCTGGAAGGACAAAAGGGTGAGTCCTTGGGCTTGCCTTGCTTTGAAGTGGGGATGTGTGTGTGGGGAGGAGGGGAGGACGTTTCAGCCCCTGGTCGCTGGGGGCTTGCCCCACACACGCTAGAGGTGAAAGTCGTCCAGGGCTCCATTGCAGTGCACCTCTAGGTACTGGGCATTTCGCCAGCTGCACCACCAGGGACACCCTAGGAGGCCAGGGAATGGAGCCCAGGTGGGAGGGTAGGGTGTCTTGGGTCTCTCCCTGCTGCCCATGGCCAGGGCCTCAGGGAGCAGAAAGGGTTAAGCTCCCACCTGTACGGGATCAGCCTGCAGTGGGTGTGCAGAGGTCTGGGCTGTTGTACTCAATGATCTGAAGTCCCAGAAGGAGCAGACTAGGACCCGAGCAAACAGCCCGTGCCTCATCAGTCGCTCTGGGAGAGGCAAACGACTCCACCTTTGGGCTGCGGTCCACCTACCCACGGAGCCCAAAATAAAAACCAGACAGCGTTGGCTCACCTTCAGCCTCAGTGGACCTTTGCTGGTCTCCCTGTGTTATCGTGTGTATGCGTGCGTGTGCGCGCGTGCGCAGGACCTCCTGGAGCACCTGATCTGCCAGTGGGCTCCAGGCTTACATAATTAAACCCACTCCAGCATTCCTGCTTCCATGAGGCATCTGACCTCGTTCTCAGAACTTCGGCCAGAATGAGGGGCGAGGGCTAGAGAGACTGAGAAAATACTGTTAAATGGGTGCTGAATTTGTTTGGGATGATAGAAAAGTTCTACAAGTGGACCGTGGCATTCAGTTACACAGAACTACAAATGTCTCTTATTGTCATTGGAATTGGCACTTAAAGGTGCTATGGTGGCATGTCAGGCTAGTGCTTCTGCCTCGCATGTGCCAGCATCTCATATGGATGCCGGTTCATGTCCTGGATGTTTCATTTCTGATCCAGCTCCCTAATTCTGGCCTGGGAAGACAGAGGCGAACGGCTCAAGTCTATGGACCCTGCACCCATGTGGGAAACCCATAAGAAGCTCCTAGTTCCTGGCTTCAGATTGGCTCAGTTTTGGCTGTTGCAGCCACTTGGAGAATGAACCAGCAGATGGAAGATCTCTTCTTTCCTTTCCTTGTAGCTGTCCGGACTGGGCCCATCTCAAACCAAGAGCCAGGAGTTTCTTCCGGGTCTCCCACATGAACAACATGGGCCTAAGCACCTGGACCATGCTCCATTGCTTTCCCTAACACATAGCAGGGAGTTGGGTTGGAAGCAGAGCAGTCTGGGCACAAACTGGAGCCCATTTAAGAATGCCAGCCATTGCAGGCAGCAGCCACAATGCCGGCCCTACACTGGGGTGTGCGCGTGTGTATATGTGTGTGTGTGGCAGTTCTGCCACTCTTACAGTTAGATTTGGGGTCTCATCTGCAGCAAGTCTGCCCCAACACCAAGGTTATCTTGACCCAGTGCATGGGAAGCCTGCTGGCTCCCACGGTGTGTCCTGAGTTGGGTCTGCTCCCCCCAGGCTCTCCTAGCAGCTCACACACCCTCTAGCATTCTGAGTACCTGCACTGCAGGTGCCTGGGACTGGGAGAGATGCTACCTTTCCCACTTGTACCTTATGCCCACGGCCCCAGGAGAGGGGCCCCATCACTGCGATGCCTCCAGCGGGCATGCCAGGCCAGGCTGTGCAGTTTGTTTAACATTGGCATTGGGATCTTCATCTTGGCGGGGGAAAGTGGTATTTGCTTTCTGCCGTCCTTCCAGAGACTGATTTTGGTTTCCTTCTCCTCCAAAAACAGGCTGACACAAAGACGTACGCATGGGACTGCGTTTTAGGTGTGAGTCTAGGGAGCTGGAAAAGGGCAGCAGGTCAAGGAGGGGGTGAAAAGCAAAGACGTTACTGGGGTCAGTGCCATGGTGCAGTAGGTTAAGCCTCTGCCTAAAGTGCTGTATCCCATATGGGTGCAGGTTTGAGTCCTAGCTGCTCCATTTTTTTATCTGACTCCCTGTTTGCGGTCTGGGAAAGCAGTGGAAGATGGTCCAAGTCCTTGGGACCCTGATGCTCCCGCATGGGAGACAGAAGAAGATCCTGGCTCCTGGCTTGGACCAACTCAGCTGTGGCTGTTGTGGCCATCGGGGGAGCAAACCAGCAAATGAAAGATCTCTCTTTCTGTCTCTCCTCTCTTTGCAAATCTGCCTTTCAAATATACATAGTTTAAAAAGAAATAAATCTTTTAAGATGTATTACTGAGCTTGTTGCAACAGGAGTAGGGGCACAGTTTATCCAGGCCTTTCTAGAAAGTGTAAGGCTAACTGAATGCTGCTACTACCACTAGTAATGGCAGGGGCTGGCATTTGGTCCAGCAGTTAGGATTGCACTTGAGATTCTAAGACTTCTTCTCAGCGTGCCAGGGTTAGAGTCCTGCTCTGCTTCCAATCCCCACCGCCTGCCGGTGCCCTCCTGGGAGGCAGAAGCTGGCAAGTCAAGGACTTGCAACCACGCCACACATGAGGGAGATCTGCACAGAGTTCCAGGCCCCTGGCTTCAACCTGGCCCTGCCCTGGTTATTGTAGGTGTTTGCAGGGAGTAAACCACTGGATGGAAGATGACGCTTGTCTGTCTGCCCCTATGTTGTCTGTTTCTGCAAATCTGTCCTTGAAATAAATAAACAGATTTTTTTTTTTAAGATTTATTTTTATTACAAAGTCAGATATACAGAGAGAGGAGGAGAGACAGAGAGGAAGATCTTCCGTCCGATGTTTCACTCCCCAAGTGAGCCGCAACGGGCCGGTACACGCCGATCCGAAGCCGGGAACCAGGAACTTCCTCCAGGTCTCCCACGTGGGCCGTCCTCGACTGCTTTCCCAGGCCACAAGCAGGGAGCTGGATGGGAAGTGGAGCTGCCGGGATTAGAACCGGCACCCATATGGGATCCCGGTGCGTTGAAGGCGAGGACTTTTAGCCGCTAGGCCACGCCGCCGGGCCCAATAAACAGATATTTTTAAAAGACAAAGACACGTTTCAGAATTATGCATGTGGAGGACAGTTTTTGATCTACTGGCTCCTGTCCCTGTTGGCTGGAGCGTCTCCTCCTGACATGTACACCCGCGTTTCGGATCCCAACAGGTCAGTTCCAGTTTTGGAGATGTCCAGGGAGGAAACCAGAGAGACACAAGACAAGGCGAGTTCACAACTGTCTGCTGCAGCCTGGGTTGAAATCAGTGCTGGCCAAGGCCAATGGGATGTGGGTTCCGGAAGCTTCTGACAGGAAGGTCTACTACAAAAATCCAGATAAAAGATGGTGGGAGATGAGGACGGTGAGCTGGCGAGGAACAGTGGGTGTCGGCACATTCTGGAGAGCCCCGGGGATGCTTGGAGAGCTGGATGGAAAACACGAGAGTCAGAGGCACCAGGGATGACGCTTGGGTTCTTGGCACAAGTTCCTGCAGGAATGGCATTGTCCTTTACTTAAATAGGGACGTGGGTGGGAAGAGAAGATTTGGGGATTTGAAATTAAGAGTTCTGTTTTGCACACATTCCATCCGAGATGCCTAGTCACATCTGAGTGGGGGCGGGGGTGTAGCAGGGGTGGGGGTGGGATCCCTGAGGCAGCAGTTTCTAGGGGTTGGTCATGTCATTAAGTGGGGAGATGGGGTGTTTTTTTCCCTTGGAGTGAGTGTGAGCAGAGAGTGGTCAGGAGGTCTGGGCTTGGTCCCTGCAGCTCTTCTGACCATGGTCTTCCTCTCTGGCTGCTGCATCCGTGCTGAGCTGTCCCAGTGCCCCAGGCACTGTGTGAGGCCTTGTGGCTGCCATGAAGGAGAGAACCAAGCAAGTGTCTGGTACCAAAGGAGCTCAAAATAGAGAAAGACGGATGACGACAAGCGAGCTAATCAGTGAATCAGATGCTCTGTTCAGAGTTCAAGTCCATGTACCATCATTGCGGAGGGGTATAGGCGGTCACAAGATCCGGCTCTGGAATTATCCTCCACGGGGCCATCCACACAGGTTGATGACTGCGTGCCAGGTCGCCAACGATGTGAACAGGGTGAAGGCAGTGACAGGGAGGTGAAGGAGTCCTTTAGAGAGGGATCCTAGGGCATCTTCTTTGGCGAGGGGGTCAGGTCACATCCTCCACATGTGTTCCACAGCTGTGGTGGTCCCCGTGTACCCCTTCAGATGCCCTGGCCACACCCCAGTCACGTGCCTTCTGAGCTACCTGCTCGGAATGCTCCCAGACCAAGCACAGTTTGGCAAATGAAAGAGCTCTCTTTATTTCTCTCTGCCTTTCAGATCCATATAAATAAATACACTTAAAAAGAGATCTCGGGTCTGGTGTTGTGGCCTAGTGGAAAAGTTCCCACCTGCAGTGCCAACATCCTATATTGGCACCAGTTCAAGTCCTGGCTGTTCCATTTTTTTAAAGGCAGATTTACAGAGAGAAGGAGAGACAAAGAAAAAGATCTTCCATGTGCTGGTTCACTCCCCAAGTGGCTGCAATGACTGGACCTGAGCCAAGCTGAAGCCAGGAGCCAGGAACTTCTTCCAGGTCTCCCACATGGGTGCATGATCCCAAGACTTTGGACCATCCTCAACTGCTTTCCCAGGCCACAAGCCGGGAGTTGGGTGGGAAGTGGAGCAGCCACGAACCAATACCCACACAGAATCCTGGTACTTGCAAGGCACAGAATTTAACCACTGAACCATCACGCCAGGTCTATGACCGCTTGGCTTTTGGTCAAGCTCCCTGCTAATGGCCTGGGGAAAGCAGAAGAGGATGTTCCATGTACGTGGGTCCCTACCACCCAAGTGGGAGAACCAGAGGAAGGTCCTAAAGCCTGGCCCAGCGGACTGGCGGTTGTCACATCCAACTGGGCAATGAATCAGTGAATGAAACATCTATCCCCCCACTCTGTCATGCTACCCTTTGAATAAGCAAAGCAAGCTCCTCGGCGTGACTGCAGTCCTGTGGCGGGATGGTGAGAAGCGTGCTCACACAGCCGATGGACGAGAACAGGCTGCTCATTGTGTCTGCTTCTTGGAACACAGACACTGTCGCCAGCCCAGGGACTGCCTCTCAGGTGTCAGGGGCTATATTGATGTTCCCCAGCCATGAGACATTTAAAATAGCAGCTGCAAGTGGAGTCACCACATAATTAAGTTTATGGAAATCCACTGTCCTTCTCCAGGGCCCATCTGCCCATCCTTCCTGGCCAAACTGCAGAATAAAATAATAAACTAGGAAATGTGACAAAATCCCTTCCTGGATCCTCCAGCGCGTGGTGGTGCTGTTAATCTCTTTGGGGCCCCAGGGGGAAGTGACACTGCTTTTGCTATGTCACTTTGGTTAGATGGGAATTTCCTTTTGACATTTCCCATCACTACAGCGCTTGTTCCGTCCATCTGAGAGCCAGGACAGTGGCTGGGGATATCTTTTCCTGGTTTAGAAGTAGGGGTGTGGAAATGGACAGCCTCGAACATCCATAGGGCTTTTTGTGAGCTCATTCTAGTCCATTTGATTCATCTTTTTAAAAATCAACTTATTTGTTTGGAAGGGAGAAAGAGAGAGAAAGTGAGATTTTCCACCCGCTGAATGGCCATGATGGCCAGGGCTGGACTAGGCTGAAGCCAGAAGCCAGGAGCTTCCCCTGAGTCTCTCGCAAGATTGGCAGGAGCCCAAACACGTGGACCATCCTCCGCTGCTGTCCCAGCACATTAGCAAGGAGCTGGACCAGAAGTGGAGTAGCCAGGGAACTCAAATTGGTGCTCAGAAGGAGTGCCAACTTCACAAATGGCAGCCAGTCTGATCTCCTGTCACAATGGCAGCTCCCACTTGATTTCTTTCTCTCTGATTTATTTATGTAAAAAGCAGAGCCACAGACACAGAGGGGGATAGAAAGAGAGATCTTCCACCTGCTGTTTCCCTCCCCAAGTAGCCACAAGGGCCAGGGCTGAGCCAGGTCAAAGCAAGGAACTAGGATTGTCTTGCAGGTCTCCTAGGTGAGTGTGGGGGCCCAAGGTCCTGGGTCATGTTCTGCTGCTTTTCCCAAGTACCGTTACCAGCCACGCCACAACACCAGCCCATACTCACTGCCTCTTCATCTCCACTCTAACCAGTTGGCCCTGGAGGAGTTCTGAATTCCCAGGAATCACTATGGATCCGGAATCGTGGCTGGCTTATCACCAGCAGGGCTGATACTCGCCTTGTCTTGGTGAACGGTTACCCTGGGAGACGGTTTCAGATGCCCCTGGAGGAGGGGGGCAGAGGCACAGCACCAATGCCCTTTGAGATCTGCAGGGGCGGGAGGGGCTGACTCTAGCTTGGGAACTGGGTAAGCGGCTGTGGCTGAAGTCAGCTCTCTGTTGGCCAGACCAGAGGGCTCCTTCCACAGGCAGTTCAGGCAGCAGCACAAGTGAGCTGTTCACACACTAGAACTCTGGAGACCCCCAGCTCCCTGGGATGAATTAGCCTGCATGCCCTCCTTCTCCATCCTGCCCTCCACAGGCCCTGCCTATTGTAATAACCACACTCATTTCCTGGAGAAGCCCATGGAAAGAACGTGCCCTTCTTGATCAACCGCGACCATTCCCACCGGCAGTGCCCACTCCCTCCCTGACCCTGTCGCCAGGCTGCTTGGGTGCTGGTGCCACTCCCCCACACACCATGGGATTTCTCCGGACTTTGGTTTCCTAGGGGATCAACTTCTAGGCAACCGAGAGAAATGTCCACTGCATTCTGTGAGGGGTTAATTTTATTTTGAAAAGCCACCGGGAGAGGGACAGGATTTATCTTCTTATAAGACAGCAGCCAAGATGAGTCCTGGACAGCAACAGCAGGTGTAGCAGGGGGTCCCCGGGTGCAGGGGGTACGAGTGGCAGGCACATGGATCATGGGTGATGGGAAAGGGAGTTTTTTGCTGCCAGCCAGCTGGCTCTGCCTGGCATTACTGGACAGAACTGAGGATGGGGTCAGATGGTTTGGGAGGAGAGTGGGTCTGCAGTTTTGTTTTCAGCAGGAGTTCACAGGCGGAGGGGGCCTTGTCCAGCGGTTTGATGCTGTTGTCTAGGTCACTCGGAATCCACATACCTGCCCAATGGAATCGGCCTGGACAGCTGTTTTTCACCATCTCAACAAGCAGGGCCAAGGAGAATTCAAAGCCAGGGACAGTGACGGGGAGGAGGTTGCACACGGCTCCTGAAGGGTCCTTTGCAAAGCCAGGAACACGCTGTCACTTTGCGTCTTTGCACAACCACCCAAACCCTTGAGCTGTGTTATGAGTCCTTTGTGTAGGTGAAGAAGGTGGAACAGGAGCTGCCAGCCCCGACTCTGCCACACAATGGCAGGGATGGAGCTAAACGGCTAGAGTACTCCCGTGGCCCTCCAGGTGTGCACTGGCAGCCCACGTGGCCGTCTACTGGCACCCCTCCCTCTCCCATCCTCCACTCTGCTTCTGGCACGTTCCTGCTGCCTCCCAGCATCCCATCCAAGCCTTCCAGAAGAAGCGAGTGAGCCACTGTCTTTGGAGCTAAGCCAGATTTCAAGTAATTGATCTGTCACTGAGTGTTAGGGAACACCCTGTGGTTTCGCGGATTCATCATGACACCACATCAACCGAGATGCCTCCTTCTGTGTCCGTGACGGGTTTACCCTTTGTTCCTTCCAATCCGCTCTCCTGCCTGCTCTGTGCTGTGCAGGTGTATGCTTTGGGGAAACCTCCACAGGCTGAGATTCCAGAGAGGAAGGGGAATGTGGCTGGTAACTTGGCCCTGGGGTCCCTTCCAAGCCAGCTTGCTGCTGGCTGCCCTCCCCCCACTCCCCTGTTCTTTCTGGACTCTTTCTGGCACAGGCAGACTGGCAAAGACTCCTGGCTGCTGCTGCTGCTAGCGTCTGGGCCCTACTGCAGCCCCCTTACTGGCACCTCTGTACTTCAGCTCTCCCCACTGCCCCACTGACCCTGGGTACTCTGATCCCCAGCCAAGGAGGGCACCTACCCTTGCTGTGCTTGTTCATGGCACCCCTCCAGACGTCACAATGCTCAGGAGGGACCGCAGAGACCATCTCCCCCTCACTGCCTTCATAAGAGCTAAGTCATCTTTGCCAGACACCACCTACCCTAACTCCCCTCCCCTCCCCTGTTAACAGGAATGAGTCACATGGTGCCCTGGCTCAGATTTGCAGAAAACGGCAGGGGAGTGTGACCTTGGCTGTCAGGAATAGAGGAGCAAGGCAGAGTTGGGGCAATCGCACAAGGATTTCCAGCTGGTCACTCCTCCAAGGGGCCTGCACCTTACCCCACAAGACCACTGAGAAGCCATATGGAATGTGTCTCCCGTTTGTCCTGGGGGACCAAGAACAAAGCATCAGCCCAAAGCTTTTGCCTCACATCGGCCGATGCTGGCCCTAAGGAGGTAACTTCTGGATTGGTCACATCCTGAGTTCCGGGGATTCCTGTGTCGTGCCTTGTGGTAGCCACAGGAAAGACGTCTTCCAATGTAAAAGATACATCATTCCCCTTGAGGGGCAGTTGTAATCGCATCTAGATGCCCATAACAGTCATGGCTATGCCAGAACCAAGCCAGAAGCTGGAAACTACATCCGGGCTTTCCACATGGGTGGAAGGGACCCCGGTAATAGTTGGACCTTCATCTGCCACCTTCCTCAGTACATCAGCAGGAAGAAGCTGACTCAGAAGGGCTTAAGTGAGTGCTCTCCTACAGGACACAGGCGTCCCAAGTAGCAGAGGGCCCTGGGCACCACAACTCACACCCCCTCCATGCTGGACAGCTTTCAGACTTGACCACTCCATGGTTGCATAGGCAAATGCCTGTCCCACCAGATTGATGATACCATACTGTTGGAACCTAGAGCAGAGAAAGAACAGAAACCCTGGATGGAATAGAAATATCGTGACCACCCCAAGACCAGTAAAGGTTTGGGGGAGGGGGACATGATTTTTCCTCCTAAGGGAATCAACAGCCCCTCCCCTTACACCCTCCACCCAACAAGAGACATGATCCTGTGTGAGCCTCTTTGCATCTTAGAGTCACCACACACCTCTTTCAAGTCCATGGTACTAACCCTTTTCCTTGACTGATCTCCAGCTACCAGCTTAGAGTGGAGCCCTGAACTCGGCAGCTGAGCCATGTTGTTGTCCAAGCTGTGCCACTTGGCCCCCCACTTCCCTGTCCCAGGCCTGGCAGGTCCAACGAGGAGCTGGGTTTCTGTGGCAGAGATAGGCTACAGAAAACTGTAACAAATCTCACCCTAAGGGCGTCTAGGATCTGGAGCAGAGACATGCCTTCATCAACCAATTGCCTGCTTTCTCCTTTCCAGAAATTTCTACCTCATAGTAAACAGGTGGTCCAGCCATAGGGCAGCGTAAGATCCCATGCTCTGAGCCACTTGTCCCCACCTAACGCCCCACATCTCCTGGGGTGCTCGTCGTCCAGATGTGCTTGCTATGGGCTTAGTCCTGGGAAGTGCAGGTGTGTGAGCAGGCCACACCTCATCCTTGCAGTCCCTAATGGTCACTCGCATTCCTTTCTGGAGCCAGTGCCCAAAAGGGGCCCTGGCACTGCAGGCTGTGCCCAACTCACTATACCACAGCACTGGCCCCTCATAAACAATGTTAACAGTACAGTACATTCTGTACTGTCCAGGAAATAATGGTAAGGGGGAAGAGTCCATACAGGTGCAATTAAAAAATTTTAAGATAAAAATATTTTGGATCTGCAGAGCCCACTACAGAGCTGGCCACGCACTTAAGAGAAATGAAATTAAACATCTTACAACAACAACTGGTACCAAAAGATGTGTGGTGACATCCTTCGTAACAACCTGAAGATGGAAGCAATCTAAACATCCACCTGCTGAGGCCACAGAAAGATGCAGCACAGGGGCTGGCATTGTGGTATGGCAGGGAAAGCTGCTCCCACAAGGCCAGCATCCCATATGGACACCAGCTTGTGTCCTGGCTGCTCCACTTCTGATCCAGTTAATGGCCTGGGAAGGCAGCAGCAGAAGACAGTCCAGTGCTTGGGCTCTTGCTCGCACGTGAAAGCTCCTGGCTTCTGACCTCACCCTTGTCATTGCAGCCATCTGGGGAGTGAGCCAACGAATGCAAGATCTCTTGCACTCCGTCTCTCCTCCTCTCTAGATAACCCTTTCAAATAAATAAGTACATCTTTTCCAAAAAAAAAAAAAAAAAAAAAAGGATGTGGTGTATTTGTACAATGGAATAGTATTGAGCCGTTAAAAACAACGCAACACTGGTGCATGTTTTAGTACAGGTGAATCTTTTAGTTTTTATTCTGCAACAGTTACTCACAGGGGCCAGTGCTGTGCTATTGTAGGCTAAACTCCAGCTTCCCATATGGGTGCCAGTTCGAGTCCCAGCTGCTCCACTTCTGGTCCAGCTCCCTGCTTGTGTCCTGGGAAAGCAGCAGCAGGGACTGACTCAAGTCCTTGGCTCCCTGCGCTCACATAGGAGAGCCAAAGAAAGTGTCTCACTCTTGGCTTTGGATCAGCTCAGCTCTGGCAATTGTGACCATTTGGGGAGTGAGCCAGGACATGGAAGATCTCTCTCTGTTTTTCCTTCTCTCTATAATTCTTCCTTCCTAAGAAAAAAAAATATTTGAAAAAGAGCCGCAGAGTCCGACAGTAAATGAACGGACGCCAAGGGCTGGAGAGAGCGGTGGAGAAAGACAATGGCTGCTTTGGGCAAGATCTACTGGTGGTGGGCCTGTCACGGTGATGTTGTATCACTCTGTGAACACACTTTCAGGCCATTAACACATTGAAAGAATGCACTTTATCGCCTGTGAACTTCAGCTCAACCAATCTGCTTTTAAAAGGTGGGAGAAAGAAGGATGGGTGTGGTGGTGCAGGGTGTTAGGCCACCACACGGGGTGCCCGCATCGCACGTCAGAGTGCCTGGGAAGCTGCACAGAATGGCCCGGGCACTTGAGAGACCCAGACAGCATCACTGGCTCCTGGCTTTGGCCTTTTCCAACCCTGGCTATGACAGGCATTTGGGGAGTGAATCAGAGAATAAAGATCTCTCTCTCTCCCTCTTTCGCTGCCATTTTGCCTTTCATATAAATACTGAGATAAAACCAATGTAAATAAAGGACGATCGACAGAGCTGTGGATGGAGGCAGCACTTCAGTCCTCAGGGAAGGTGACCAACCTGGCCCTCAACCAGCTGCTCCGGGTCTCCCAGGTCACTGCCTCCTGGGAACCTCCTGTTGTGTCCTGCCAACCCCCGGGGGCTCTTGGGGCCATCTCTTGGGAAGCACCTCTGCTGGAATGCATGTCCCTGAAACCTGTGAGCTGACTGTGATGGGTTTCGCCGGTTCCCATGATACCCTGGGGAGACCTGCACTCTGTTGGTTTGTCAAGGGTAAGCTTGGGGGGAAAAGACAGCAGGTACAGCTAGCCAGTCTTTTACCTGTGTGCCCATCCTGCTTCTTGCAGGTTGGGGAAAAAAAGCAGAGTTGGAGGAAGGCCTGGAAAACAAAGGGAAGCATAATGGGTGTGGGAGACACACAGCAGGTGGGCACAGGGTGGCATCTCCGAGCACCCTGGGGTCTGGACAGCAGGAGTCCTCACAGCTTCCTCCCTGGCTGCTCCTGAAGGCTGCCTCGCTCTCACGGTACATCTTAACCTTGTAAATGCTCGGGTACCTTCCCAGTTTTCCATTCCTTCCCTCCCTCCCACTCACGGCCCCAGCCCACGTCACAGGAGGCATGACTCGCCTCACAAGCTTATTAACTTGCTCGGCAGCATCCAGCTCACGCAGGCGCTGAGTCAGCGCCATCCCAGCCGGCTGTCCAGGAGGGAGGCCCTGCGGCTGACTCCTGTGCACGTCTGGGACACAAGGGAGACCTCCAGCTTGCCAAGACAGCTGAGGGGTGGGGTAGGGCTCAGCCTCACCCCATGGGCGCGTGCCCTCTGCCTGACACCTGCTGAGGGCTTCTTGCTGGATCGCAGGGGTCAGAAGGAACAGGGTGGTGATCGGGTCTCCTCTCTTAGGTAGCCACTAAGGCCATCACAGAGCACCTCATTGTGGCCCCACTGTTACCCTCTGTACCTTAAAGCATTATTGATATAGGAATTGGGCATTAAGGAGTTGAGGATTAGGTTTTCAACCCCTGACATTGGAAGGGATAAGCAATCACACTCATAAGTTCATGGCCACACAGATTTGGCAATTGGTCCAGGACTTGGGTATGTGGCCGGAGTCAAAAAGAAGCATTGTGATTCAGGCTCAAAAGTCTGGGACAGACACACCCTTCTCACTGACCTTGAACTCTTGAAGGACATAAGGACCAGGGTTGCTTCTGACCAGCTCCAGTTTGCTGCCATGTGAAACCCAAGGCCAAAAAATGTCAGAGAACTGTGTCCTCATGGTACCCTGCAGTCCTGAGTCTAGCATGCCCAAAGCTGGACTAATACAGGGACTCAGGGGCATCCATGGCTCAGGGTACTTCTTTTATTTTAAAAAAGATTTATTTTGAAATTCAAAGTTACAGAGAAAGAGGGACAGACACAGAGAAAGGGATCTCACTCACCAGATGGCCACAGCGGCTAGCATCGGGTCAGTCCAAAGCTAGGAGCCAGGAGCTTCTTCCAGACCGTCCACGTGGGTGCCAGGTGCCCAAGCACTTGAGCCATCTTCTGCTGCTTCTCCCAGGCCGTTAGCGGGGAGCTGGATCAGAAGTGGAGCATCTGGGGCACAAACCAGCGTTCAGCCTTCACCGGAACACCGGCAGCAGAGGTCGCAGCTTCACTGCAAGGCTACAACACCAGTTCCATCACACTTCTTAAATCAATCCGGCTTCAATTTTCTGTCACTTGCATTTGGAAGAATATCGGTCTTTACATTTTTTAAAATGGTTTATTTTTATTTGAAAAGCAGATTTTACAGAGAGAGAGGAGAGACACACAAGAGAGGTCTCTTATCCACTGACTCACTCCCCAAATGGCCAAAAATGAACCAACCCAAAGCTGGCAGCCAGGCTCTCCTTTGGGCTCTCCCACATGGGTGCAGCAGCCCAAGGCTTTGAGCCATGGTCCACTGCCTTCCCAGGCCATAAGCAGGGAGCTGGATGGCAGGTGGGGCAGCGGGCACATAAACTAGCACCCATGTGGGGTCCTGGAGCCTTAGGCAGAGGATTAGCTTGCTATATGGCTATGCCAGCCCTCTAGAATTTACATTTAACTAATCTTAAAGTGTGCAGTTTTCTCCCCTTGAACATCTCCGCAGTGAGGAGTGCACTTCACCATCAAGGCCCCCTCGCGAGGCAGCCGGCACTGTTGGCCAACGTTATTATCTTCCTCTGCAGTGCCCTGGTGGCCCGCGTGGGCTGCATTTGGCGCGAGGTCTAACTCTTTCCCAGGACTGGACCCATGCTTTGCCGTTTGGGTGCAAAGCCAGTGTGATGAGAGGATGGCATAACAAACGTTTCCTTTTGAAGGCTCACTCCCTGCAAAGCCACGGGCAAGGGCTTGGTACAAGCTACGCTAAGAAGACACCCACTAGCAGCTGTGTTTTAGTTTGTTCCCAAAACATGGGTGAAAAGATTGCCACTTTTTCTCCACGAAGCAGTACTGCTGAAGGCAGGAGAAATTGCAGAATCTCCCAGGAGAGAGGAGAGGAATTTCAAAGCCACCGGAGCTGCACTCACTGCTCACGACTTGTGCTGGGCTGTTGCTAAGACACTGCGCTCACCAGGGCGCAATTGCCAATGCTTTCTTAGTGGTGCGTCTTGGAACCAGCGAGCAGACTACATTACCACTGCCATCTGCCAGAAGCACCGGGAAGCTCATTCGCTCAGGGGCACAGGCTGAGTCTAAACACTGAGTCTAACCATTACACCCCACTTGATCCCTCTGCTGGCTTCCTACTGCTCCATCTGCCTGCCCTGCCCTGCGGTTTGGCCTCACTGGCCTCATTGCCTCGTTGAGGGAAGCCTCAAGTAGGGACTGGGACCTGGTCCGCAGGAATATGTGTCCACTGGGCTTGGTCCTAAGGAAGCATCCTTTGCCCCACCCCCACCCCACGAATTTTTAGGACAGCCAGTGCGCTGTGCCTTGCTTTGTAGCTCTTCCTCCTTCGAGCATTTGAAAACATCTTTGGGTGATAAGACCCTATTCTACACACAAAGTGACAATAATAGTCCTATTAGAGTGATCTTTCTAGTAACGCAGATAGAAAAATAACAGGTCCTGGGACCAGCACGATGGCCAGCAGAAAAAGTCAGCACCTACAATACTGGTATCCCCTATGGCCACTGGTTTGAATCCCAGCAGCTCCACTTCCAATCCCGCTCCCTGCTTATGAGCCTGGGAGAACATTAGAAGATGGCCCAAGTGCTTGGGTCCCAGTACCCACGTGGAAGACTCGAAAGATGCTCCTGGTTTTAAACTGGACCAGCTCTGGCCTTTGCAATCATTTGGGGAGTGAACCAGCGAGTGTAAGATCTCTCTCTATATAATCCCACCTTTCAAATAAATAAATAATCTTTGAGAAAACTAACAGGTGCCATTGACCAAGATGTAACATGGATGGTGGTTGAACACGTAGTCCTGGTCTCAGAGCAGGTTCGAAGCCTGGCTGCGCCATTTGGGAGAGCTCTTGCTTAGCTGCATGGCCTTGAGAAAGTCATAGAAAGTCTGTCAATTCATTGCAACATTAGAATAATAACAGTGAAGGCGGAAGCTGCTTCAAGCAGTGTCGGGAGGCCCAAATGCACCAAACGGACAGCGTCTCCGAGGCTGACATGCTAACAGGTCACACACACTGCAGCAGCACCAACGCTTTCCCTGTGCTGTGCAAGGTCAGGTCAACCAGCATTTGTCCAGCAAGCAAACACCTCTCCTGGATGCAGGCACCACCCTGTCTGCTTTGCTTTCCAGAACGTTTCTAAGAAGATGGAATGTAGATTTTGTTCTGTCGTTAAAGCTGTTTTCAGTGGGTATCCTGCTATGCTTTTCCTAATTCGCCACAATCAGAAGTAGAATGCGAATTACTTATTTATTTAGATGTATTTATTTGAAAGGCAAAGTTACCAAAAGAGGGCAGGGAGACAGAGAGTGAAATCTTCCACCCACTGGTTCACTTTCCAAGTAGTAGCAACTGCTGGGGCTGGATCAGGTTAAAGCTGGGAGCCAGGAGCTTCATCTGGGTGCCCTATGTGGGAGCAGGGTCCCAAGCCTCTGGCCATCCTCCCAGGCCACAAGCAGGGAGCTGGATTGGAAGTGGACATTGAGGACTATAATATAGAATGTTGGCACCACTTTGGGTGGCA
Source organism: Ochotona princeps (assembly GCF_030435755.1). NCBI lineage: Eukaryota > Metazoa > Chordata > Mammalia > Lagomorpha > Ochotonidae > Ochotona > Ochotona princeps. Next base: position 4,869,896 of record NC_080846.1, read on the forward strand.
GCTTAACCCACTCTGCCACAAAGCCATCCCTGGTAGGCCCCATGAGGAATTTTTGTCTTTTGTTCACCGATGAAACCCAAGTCCCTAGACCTCTACCTGGCATATAACAGGTGTTTCTTAAAGACTTGTTGGGGAGGGAGCAGCTTTGTGATACAGAAAACGAGGCAGCCACTTTTGATGGCCGGTTCATTTTGTCCTGGCAGCTCTGCTTCTGATCCAGCCTCTTGTTCATGTGCCTGGGCAGGCAACAGAAGAGTGCCCAGGGCCCTGCCAGCCACGTGAGACCCAGATGGAATTCCAGGCTCCTAGCTTCAGCCCTTTGGAGAGTGAACGAGCAGATGTGGAGATCTTTCTGCTGCTCTTTCAACTAAATAAATCTTTAAATTGTATCAGAAAAATACATGTGATGAAGAGCTGTGAATGGGCTCTCTCTGTGGCCTGGGAACTCTGCACTGTGCTTCATCTGATGTAAGCTGATTTCCTGTGAAGCAGCTTCCGTAGAAGATTCTAGAACATTCTCATACTCTCGCCCACCTCCCCTCTCCCCCCAGGACTGAGGCTGAGCAAGGAAAGTTAAGCTCTTTTCCTTCCGGATCATGGGTTTATTTTTCATTAATGTGACACAATGCAGACTGTACTTGGAACGTCTTCTGAGAAAGGGAGTTTGGGGGCTCTGCCCTACTGGGGGACATGGGGGCGCTGCTTTCTGTCAGTTGTGTTCCCAAAATGCCAATAAACACCAATCATGCATCCAGCTCACACACCCTCCTTCTCAGCACTGGGGGACAGCAGCCTTCTGTGGTCCACGTATCCACTGGTGTGTGTGAGAGAGAGAAAGAGAGAGAGAGAGAGAACCAGCTGGCCTCGACGGGGGAGCGGGGGGCAACAAACCAAGGAAGGGAACAGGAGGCCAGAAGGGGTCCCCACCTGCCCTGGGCCCCACTCGCAGCTCCTCTGCACTGTGGCATTCTGCAGGGTGCAGGAGTTGGGTAGTTCACTGAGGGGCACTCCCGGGTGGAGTGGGGCGGGCACAGCTGTGTGCTCAGCAGCTGGGACTAGAGGCAGCAGCCAGAACTGCACCTGCAGATGGCCTTCCGGGGCATCATCCCCCTGGGGCCTCCACCCGGGCTTGGCCCTGCAGCCCCGGCAGGGAGCACTAAGCAGCTGGGACAGATAACTAGCCTGCCCAGATACAAGGAAGCAGCTGGTGATGGCTTACCCTGCTCCTGGCTCAGGCCCCAGTCCAGCCTTCAGCATGGTGAGCATTCTGGGAGGGACCCAATGGGTGGGAGCTCTCTCTGTCTGCATCTCACATAATAATAATAATAATAATAACAACAACAATAATAATAACGTGTTTTTAAATACAGAACATTAAATTACCCAAGAACACCTTGCTGCCGGGGCTGGAGGACGGGACAGGGCGGAGAGCCAGATTTGCATGTCAACTACTGGGCTCTGGGCTCCGGGTCTCTTGTTGTGTCCGCCTGCAGGGCGTGTGTGGCATTAATCTAACACCAATGTTAGCTTGGCTCCTGTTGGCTTTATCCACACTCCAGCTTGCTAAGAGTCTGGAGCGTGGGGACCTGGAGGGTGCTGCCCATTAAGACAAAAAAACAAAATAACAGCTTCAGAATACGTAGGAAGGCAGCTCCGATGGGCGGGTTAAACATTGCTCCTGAACAGGTGGATCTTGGGTAAGGAGGAACACCTATTCTACTTCACAGCTGGAGTCCCTCCACCTGCCCCCGACAGGGTGAGGGCTTCAGGCATGGCTGCATCCGCAGTTTCGCTCTTCGCTGGTAGGACTGCTGATGGCTCGTGCCCCTGCCACCTGGGTGGGAGACCCCGATGGAGTTCCAGGCTTCCCCAAGCTCAGCCAGGCCCAGTCCTAGCCATTGTAGACATCTGCAGAGAAACAGCAGATGCAAGATCCCACTTTCTCTCCTGTTCCTGTTGTAATTTGGGCTTCCAGAATTTGATCACGAGGGTGCAGGGGAGAGAGACTTCTAGGGAACAATAAGGCACTTGATCTTGGCAGGTCCCCCAGGCCTTGGCCTAATCAGGTCACACCCTGGTAATAAGGACCCTTGGACCACTGCTGTAAGGACCGTTAGTTTCAAGTGCCCACTAGCGGGAGTTCCTGGAAGATTCCTATTATCAGAAAATGATTTCAAAAACTGATGTTCAAAGAAACTTCTTTTTGAATCCTGCTTTCTATAAACTTCCTAAAGTATGCTCCTACCATGGCATACAACTGAAAACCCCAAACCTGGGGGACATGCCGCAGGCTGGCACAGTCAGCCACTTGAAGATGCCTGCCAAGCGCTCAGAGGTTGCCGTCTCCTCTGCCTGTCTCCTTGTGACTTTTAAGACTGGCTGCCCTCTGGGTCACAAGATGGCTGCAGCTGCTCTGGACATCACACATGCCCTCTGTCTCTTGGGAAGCTTTTTTCCTGAATGTTCCTTATCCACGTGAAGGCCTATTGTGTCTCATTTCCATGTTGATGGGTGGCGGCAATGATGGCATGAGGAGTTGGCTTCCAGCATCTCACAGGAGAGGGCTGGATAGGGGTCGATTCCATCCATCGGTTGGTGTTGGTAGCAGCTCTGGACTTCTGCCCTCAAACCATCCCAGGCATCCGGCAAATGTCCCAGTGGACGGGATCTTCTTTCTCCCACCATCAAACTAGAGAAGATATTTGAGCAATAAAACAGTAAGGAAACACAAAGGAAAGATTGTGAAAAAGCCAGGCAGGTGCTTCCTTGTGGGGAGGGGAGCGCTGGGAGGGGCTGGGGCGACCAGGGAGTCACTGCGTGTTGACCTGGAAGTTTCCAAGGTGGTTTCCAGGACATCCGTCTTTCACACTTGCCACTTGCTTTAGGTGCTTTCCAGTTTTGCTTAACGATCATCAAAGAGGTTGAGAGTGAAGTGAAAGTTGCACACTGCCCAGCTCACCCGGCATCCTTAAAATGTTGCGTGGCTCCTCAGAACCCACAAGATAGAGTTCAGGCCTTTGGCTAAGGCTTGTAAGGTTTGGCCCAACTCGGTCTGCTATCATTTTGGGGCTCAGGGACATGGGGCAGAGGCCCCAGGAAGAAGGATGGAGTTAGGAGAGGCCCTTACGGCCCAGAAAGCCTCCAGGAAGCAGCGGTCTGAGCCCAGCTGTGGGGCTGCCCCGCCTCACCATGTCCTTGTGGGTGCTGGCGGGCCAGTAGGGGAATGGGGGCACTCTCCAGACACAACCGCCACCCTGAAAACTTCTAGCACTTCCGTGCATGCCCAGCCGACTGGCTCCCTGACCTCAGTATTAATTTCTTGAGGGGCTGGCACTGTGGCATAGTGAGTTAAGCCTACACCTGCAGTGCCGGCATCCCATTTGGGCACTGGTTCAAGTCCCAGCTGCAGGGCTGACAATCCATGCTAAGTTATAAGTATCTAATTCTAGCTGCAGCTGCTTCTCTTCAGATCCAGCTACCTGTGAATGCGCTGGGAAAGCAGCAGAAGGTGACCCATGGGCCCCGTGCACCCATGTGGGAGACCCAGAAGAGGTGCTTAGCTTTGGCCTGACCTAGCCCTGGCTCATGAGCCCATTTGCGGAGTGAACCAGTGGATGCAAGACCTCTCCGTCTTTTTTTCTTTTTTACTTCAAAGGTAAGGTGACAGAGATGGAGAGACAGAGATCTTGCATTTGCTGGTTCCTTCCCCAAATGGCTCCATCAGCCGCGGCTGGGCCAGGCCAGAGGCAGGAGCCAGAATTCCATGTGGGTCTCTCCCATGGGTGACAGGAGCCCAGGAACCCGAGCTGTCCTCCGCTGCCTTGCCAGCAGGTTCAGGGAGCTGGGTCAGAGCGGAACAGCCAGGAGTTCACCTTCCCTCCGATGCAGTGGGCAGCGGCTTAGTCCACGGTGCCACACGCTGGCCCCTTCAGTTGCTCCTTTCCCTTCTGCCATGGAAAGCACACAAAGATCATCTAATTTTTGGAGAACAACTTTCTTTTTTCTCGTTAAAAATTGTTCTTGGCATATTTATAGTGTGTGCTCTCTCCCCTAACATAATAAGCTTTTAAATAAAATCTTTCGTTTTATTGTAGTAATTTCAGAAACCGTAGAGCATAGATATGATTCAAAAATTGTTCTTTTTCCTCCCTTCTGCTAACAGACACCAAAACACAGATAGATAGGAAAAAAAAGTGCTGGTGTTCTGTGGCGCAGCGGGCCGGACGCAGTGTACAGTGATTTGGTATAATATGTATATTAAAGATTTTTCGGTCAGTTACAGAGAGAAACAGATCTTTTGTTTTCTGGTTTATTCCCCAAATGGTCACAATGGCCAGAGCTGGGCTGATCCAAAGCCAGGACCCAGGAGCCTCCTCCAGGTCTCCCACGCAGGTGCAGGGTCCCAAGGCTTTGGTACGTCTTCCATCACATTCCCAGGCCATTAGCAGGGAGCTGGATGGGAAGTGGAGCTGCCAGAACTCGAACCGAGACCCATACAGCCTGCTGCTGTGTCACTGCACCGGTCCCTATATACGTATAAATTAAAAGGTCTGGGCCCTGCACAATAGCCTAGTGGCTAAAGTCCTCACCTTGCACAAGCCGGGACCCCATGTGGGTGCCGGTTCTAATCCCGGCAGCTCCACTTCCCATCCAGCTCCCTGCTTGTGGCCTGGAAAAGCAGTCAAGGATGACCCAAAGCCTTGGGACCCTGCAGCCTGTGTGGGAGACCCGGGGGAGGCTCCAGACTCCTGGCTCCGGAATGGCTCAGTTCCAGCCATTGGTGCTGCTTGGGGAGTGAATCAACAGATGGAGAATCTTCTCTGTCTCACCTCCTCTCTGTATATCTGACTTTCCAATAAATATTAAGTCTTCAAAATAAAAAGATGGCTGAATCCGTGGACTCAGCATTCTAAAGGCTGTGCACCCCACAGCTCAAGGATAGCTCATCTGCGCTATCAGACACACCCGGCAGGGGGCGCCAGAGGGACTTATGGATGCTGGAACGTTCTCTGTGATTAGGGTGCTGGTCATGCAGGTGCGGGGCAATTGTGAAAAACTTGTTGCACTTTATGATTATGACATCCGTAGGTTTCTGAGCACCTCAGAAGCATTTGTGTTCCAATGAAAAGCAACAGGGCAAATAGACGGGGAATGAATGAATTCAAGTTCGCTATGTCCCTGATGGGGCAGGCATTTGGGGCAATGTTTGAGACGCTGCTTGGGACACCCACATGCCACCGGGATGCCTGGGTTCGAGTCCCGCCGTCCTGCGGTTGTGCCTCTGTGGGAGGCAGAAGGTCACGGCCTAAGTGCTTGGATTCTTGCCACCCACGTGACTCAGATTGAGTTCCAGGCTTAAGGCTTCGGCCTGGCCCAGGCCTGGCTTTTGTGGAGAGGGAACTAGCGGGTGGAAAAAGGCGAGGGGGGGTCAGTGCTTCTTGCACAAGCAGACCCCAGGAGCAGCCAGCGATGGCTCGATGACTTGGGACCCTGCCATCCCAGTGGGTGACCCTGAAGGAGTTCCCGGCTCCTGGCTTCAGCCTCGCCTTCACCTGTTGCAGGCATGCTCAACATGAACCACTGCCTGCCTATCCATCTCTCCAGTCAATTAAAAACAAGAGAATCTGGGCCCAGCATGGTAGCCTAGTGGCTTAAGTCCTCACCTTGAATGTGCCAAGATCCCATATGGTCGCCAGTTCTGAATCTAAGAAGCTCCACTTCCCACCCAGCTCCCTGCTTGTGGCCTGGGAAAGCAGTCAAGGACGGGCCAAAGCCTTGGGACCCTGCACCCGCGTGGGAGACCTGGAGGAGGAAGCTCCTGGCTCCTGGCTTTTGGATTGGCTCAGCTCTGGCCATTGTGGTCGCTTGGGCAGTGAATTAATGGATGGAAAATTTTCCTCTCCGTCTCTCCTCTTCTCTTTATATCTGCCTTTCCAATAAAAATAAATAAATCTTTGAAAAGAGAGAGTTCTTGGTTTCTGGTGTCTTTTTCCCAATATTATCTAGCTCAGGCGGCCAAAGAGTTATTGCAGTCGCTAACCTCCAGGGGGCGGCAAAGAACAGCGTATGCGGCGAATTCTTGGGTCACTGTGGTGTTTCTGTGTCTCTCCAGGCCCCAAAGACAGGACCAGCGTTAGTAAAGGCCAGTAAAGGCATTCATCCAGCCTGTCCTCCCCAACAGACATCAGAAAGCCTAAATGAAAGTGCGGGGAGGCTGGGGAGGGTCAGGTTTGTGGAACGTGTGCTTTGTGTCCCCTTGCCAGGGAACGAACCATGCCCTGCCCCGCCCTCTCACTCCCTGCCCACCCTGGCTTGACCCTCTGCGTCTCTGCTCTGTGGGATGGAGACAAGCGTTAGAACCAAGGCTCCAGTGTTGAGGGGTGACCGGGATGAGATGAGGGGGTACTCTGAGTGAGCAGTCCTCTGGGGTACCTTTGACGTCATTCAGAGAGCTGGAAGGCTTCTATCAGGGGCACAGGCATCCAGCCCAGTTCCAGCAATGTCTGCCTACCCACAGGCTGTGGACAATTTAGAGAACCAGGGACATGTACATTTTAAAAAATATTTATTTATTTTTATTGCAAAGTCAGATATACAGACAGGAGGAAAGACAGAGAGGAAGATTTTCCATCCACTGACTCACTCCCAAAGCGGCCACAATGGCCGGAGCTGTGCCGATCCAAAGCCAGGAGCCAGGAGCTTCCTCTGGGTCCCAAGGCTATGTATTTTTAAGAATGCTACATATCAGGATATATATATATGTATATGTTTATTTATTTACTTATTTGAAGGGCACAACATCAGAAAGGGGAAAAAGAGAGCTCTGTCATCCACTGGTTTTCTTTCCCCAATGGCCACAGCAGCTAGGACCGAGCTAAGCTGAAGCCAGGATCCAGGAGCCCCATTCTGGTCTCCTCCAGGAGTTGAACTGGGATGAGGGACAGGGTATTTGAGCCATCAGCTTTACCTTCCCGGACACTTGAGCAAGAATGCTGGGTTGGAGGCGGAGCTGCTGGAACTTGAACTGACACCCTAGTTTGGGATGCTGGTGTTGCAAGCCAGGGCTTGATTTGTGTGTGTGTGTGTGTGTGTGTGTGTGTGTGTGTCTAATAAATAAATGACATTTAAACATTTCCTTGTCAGTCAGTCTTTACTTCTTTGGGGCTGGATAACAGCAACGATTTCTGAATTCCCGCCCCACCCCATTTCGGAATCCTGCCAACAAACTCCGAGTACACGCTCAGACCCGAACACAGGGGCCCCTCGGCCCGGGCATTCTCTGCTCTCCAGGTCAGGGCCTCCTGACACAAGCCACTGAGCCTTCCCTCAGTGCCCCGCGCTGTCCTTCCTGCACACGCTAACGGTGTTTTCCAGGCCGGGATGCCCCGCCCTGTGCCTGTCCGCCCAGCTCAGCTCCCCCCAGGGTCCTTGCCAAGTGCCCAGTAGTGACCAGCTCTGCCTTCTCTCACTGCTTTCTCTTCATCCCTCAGGGACCTGCTCTTGACAGTGGCCGACTGTCTCACTTTTCCGTCTTCTCTCATCCCCTGTACAGCCATGGCGTACAGGTTTCGTAGTTTTGAGCCTACAGCCTGGCTTGGCTGTGCGATAAGGGGCAAATCCGCAACGGGCTTCTCTAAGCCTCGATTTCCCTGGATGAAGAGTGGGGAATATTGGAACACCTTCCCCAAGACCAGCACAATGTCAAAGCAAGACAAAGTACCCGGAGTGTTTCAGAGTGCACCTGGGAACCCTTGGAGGCAGATGAGATTTGTGGAGGCCAAGCGAATGGTGCATGGCTTCCTGGAGGACCAGCTTGAGCGAATACTGGAGAAGAAGCAGAAGGGCACGGGAGGTGTGGAGGACAGGGCTGGGCCAGGCCTAGGGGGTGTCCATCTGTGGGGAGACCCTCCGGGACGAGGCACAGGAAGGGCAAAGCACAGAGCCTGCCTCTCCGGAACTCCGGACTGCTGGTTGGAAGGAGGACACATCGGCCTCTGGTGTTTTCTGGAAGGTTCCTGCCATTTGGGCTCACCCCTCTCTGCTAGGGCAGGCAGCAGAATTAGCCATGGCTGCTGGTGAGATCACTGGGCAAGGTCACACCTACAGAACCGGCACGTGTCCTCGGGAGGTCGCCGCCGTGTGGATGGGCAGCGACAGAATGGCCATGAGCTGCTGACTGTATGGCTGGGGTCAGGCTTCAATTCTGGGCACTCATGAAGGCCTTTCAGGAATGAGTGAGTTGGGTACAGGGTCCCTCCACAGTGGAAAGGGGTTGGTTGTGAGGTAAGACTGAGTTGGGGTCAGTGCAGAGGTGCAAGGCGCAGCTCAGTGGCAGATGGATGGACAAACGGGGCAGTCGGAGCTGGGCGTCCTGGTCGCAGGGGCTCTGCTGCCACTGGGCCCCGTGGGAGCACTTTTAAGTCGAGGCCGTTTGGGTCTAAGCAACGGAAGCCTCCCTTGCGAGGGGGTGGATGGGACTACAATCCCAAAGAGGGAGAGAGGACCTCCAGGGACCTCAGGCAGACAGCTGTTGGGGTTCAGGAGCCTGCCCCTGCGCAATAAGTCTCCAGGGCTTCCCTGCTGTAGGTGAGACCAGAGTAGTCCTCCACGGCTCTTGGTCAACTTCCTCCCTTACAGATCCCCAGCTCCTCCCTCCACCGACAGTGCTGTCTGTCCATCTCTCTCACAGGCTCGGTCTGGAAGGACCATGGCCAAGATGCCAAGGGAATCGAGTGGCCAGACAGGGAGGGGACCCTGGTTCTCTGAGTCCTGTCCCTAGCTGAGTCGTCGCCTGGCTCTCCATCTGCTCCGCCTCCCCGTTTCTCTTACTGGCTTTATTTTTCCCGTGGGCCTCCCTGTGAGCTCTGGGTGAACGGTCAGACAGTTAAGCAGCCATCCAGAACTTACCCATCCCAATCTTTTGTTTTACTTTGTTTTATTTATGACAGAGAGAAGCAATTGTCCATTTGCTGGTTCGCTTCCCAAATGCCTTCCACAGCCAGGCTTGGGTTGGGCCAAACCGAGGACCCAGGAGCTCCATCTGGCTCTTCCAAGTACTTGAGCCATCAGCTGCCTCTTGTTGTATACACACTGGAAGCTGAATTGGGAGTGGAGGCCCCACCGCAGACCCTCAGATGTGGGATGCTCTGTGGCGGGCTGCCTGTTACCCCCTGTGCTGCCACACCCACCTAGCCGTATTAGCGTTAACAGAAGTTCACAGACAGGTGGAAAAGGGCAGCGGTGGGACTGGCCGGGACTAGACCTTAAGGACTGATGTCATTGCCACGATAGCCTTTGAGTAAGGAGGAGCAGTTTGCAAGGGGAAGGTTGGGGTTCTACTATGGGGGAGAGAATTCATCCCTATTGTTTCAGGGGGAACGGGGCCTGGGACAAGATGGGGTGGAGGAAGCAGAGTTGGACATGCTCTGTGAGGCTCAGGAAGATAACGCTAGAACCTAGGTCAGCCATTGGAGGAAGGCAGGTCGTGTGGAAGACGCATGTACAGACCGTTGAGACAACATACATGGATTGCTCAGGGGACCCACACAGAGTTCAGTGGAAAAGGCTGTAACGGACAAACTGATGAATTCCAATCCTATAAGCTCATGCATGTACTTACTGGAAAGGCAGGTGCTGGCTGCTGGGGATGCAATGCAGGCCCCACACATCGGTGAAAGAATCCAACCTCTTTCTTTAGCCTCACTGCTGTCCTCTGCAAGGGTGTGTGTGGGGGTGCCTGTGGGTTTATTTATTTATTTATTGCATTAAAATCTTGTTTTCATTTTTTCCCACCCATGGACATTTTCAAGTTTCTTTCGTTCACGAAGCACACCCAATTTGTGTTGCAGGAGCCCAGGCCTGTTGGGGAGATGGGCTTGCATGGCATGGTGCAGGTAACACTTGGTCTCTGCTGAGACAAAGGATCCAGGCTTCCTCCTGGTCCAGTGCTTTTCCAAGGCTGGGGGGCCGCACACACCCAACCATTCCAGGATTCCAGGGGCGGCACCTTCTCCTAGCTGGGGCCCCTGCCTCTCTTGGGTCACCTGTGACGCAGTCACTGGGGGAACTGGCCCAGGGAGCTGCCAGGTACACCCTGGGAGGGGCAGGGCAGTGAGGGCCGCTGGGGTCTCCCACCTGGACAGTCGTTGGTCACTTATTCAGAACTATGTTCCATCAAGCGGTTCTGTCAGGAGTCTTGTTTGTGGAGGGAAGTGAATGACCCACAGGGCCTAACGCCATGATTCTGGGACCAGCACGTGGCACTGACCCTGATCTGGGATCTGCCGGCCACCAGCACGTGGCACTGACCCTGATCTGGGATCTGCCGGCCTCTGCAGATGCCCTCCTGCCCAGCAAAGACACGCGACAACCAGCAGTCTAGACATCTCTGCTGTAGGATGGGGGGCCCTCCTAAGGGTGTTCTCTGGAGCCCAAGTCAAGCGCCCCTTTTGTGTCTCTGGGCCTTACCTCCAAGAAGCCCTCGCGTTAGCCCTTCCCCCTCTGCCACCCCTCCAAGCCGGAGTTCTTCTCTCCCTCTTTGGGTTCCCTCTCCTCGCTGCAGGGTGGGCAGGTGAGGTGCGGGAGGGAGGGACTTCACCTGACTGACTTTCTGCCTTCAGGTACTGTTCCTGCTGCCTGTGGAACTCAGGGACCTGGGCCTTCCCGCTCCGCCGCCAACCTCGGGAAGCGATGTCGGAAAAGGGCGGGGATCAGTATCTTAGGGGTGCACCGTCTTAGGGGTGCACGGGGCGGCAGCCCTCACCCCCCTAGGTGCTCCTCCCGGATCTAGGTTCTGCCCCTCTTTCCTTTTCCCCCGAACCCAAGGCGCCTTGCCTGGTTGAGCTCAGCACTCCCGCCGCGCGCGCGTGCGTGTGTGTGTGTGTGTGTGTGTGTGTGGTGGGGTGGGGTCGGTAGGTGTCCAGAGGAGCCGCCCTTGGATATCAGGGATAACTGATTCCAGCCAGTTGGAAGCCCTGCGCCGGGGGCGGCAGCCTCTATTGGGAGGTCGGCGGATCGGGATGGAGGCTTAGGGCGGAAAGAGCTCTTGGCAAGGGCGCTGCCCCCCAGTCCACTGGCGGGTCCCGCCGGGTCCGCCGCCCTTCCCGGGACAGGGTGGCTCAGGGCTGCGGCCTCTTTAAAGCGCCACGCCTCCGCCTCCGGCTCCGCCCTCCTCCTGGCCAACGCTCCGCCAGTTCCAGACTTCCCTCCGCGATGAGGTCATCTCCCCGTCGCCCATTGGTTGCGCTGAGCTGTCAGTCACGGGGAGTCGCGCCCTAGTTCCCCTGCTTTCTCCGAACGGCCGCGCCGAGCGCTACCTCTGATTGGCCAAAGGCGCTGCCACTCCTTCAGCGGGCTGGCTGGGAGGCGGGAGGCGGCTCTGGTGGGCGGGCCCGAGGCTTCCGTGGCTAAGAGGAGCCGGCGGCGGCCGCGTCCGTGTGGTGGACCCGGCGGCGGCGAGCGGCGAGAGGCGAGCGGCGAGTGGCGCGAGCGACCGGCCTTTCCACCCCGCCACGCGCGCCTCGACGGTGAGCCTCGGGAGGAGAGACGCGAGCGGCCAGAGCCTCGAGCCGGGGCCAGCCGGGGCCAGCCGGGGCCAGCAGGAGAGCGCGCGGCGGCGGCCGGGAGTGGGGCGTCCGGGCCGGGGACCCCTCCCCCACCGCGCCCCGCCTCGCCTCGCCCGCCTCGCCCCGCGCATCCTTTCTCCTGGCGTCCCAGGGCGGGGGGACCCTCGGGGCGCCGCCGTTTGCACCTGTGCGGCCGCCGGGGTAGGCAGGGCCACGGGCTCCGGGTGGGTGGGGAGGCACGGGGGTCCCGCCCTCGCCGGGGTGGGTGTGGGGGCTGCAGGCGGCCGGGGCGCGTTCCCCGGGGCTGGGATGCCCGCTGTGGCCATCTGGGGGCCGCCAGGTGGACAGGGTCCTGTGGAGGTTTGTAACTTGACTGTGCAGGGAAGCTTGGGTGAGCGCCCCCCACGCGCGCTCGTGGGCGTTTGCCCTGTGCCTGACCCTGCACAAGGGCTGTGGTGGTGCTAACGAACACCTGCGTCCCCGCCTCGTCCATGCACGGGGGTCCCTTGAAGGTAGTCATGAAATGACATCCACGCTGTCTGTGTGTCCCCCCCCCCCCACCACCACGGTTTTAAACCCAGAAGATGTGTGGAATGCCCCCAGGTTGCCAGCTATGGAGATCTTACTGAGGCTCCTGAAGACCTGGCTCACAACAGAAACTGCCATTTTCAGGTAGATGTTCACTGCCACGGGGTTTGGCTGAGAGGAACCCCCGAACCCCTGAACCCCTGATTCATCTTAGGCAGTTTCATTGCTGGAAGCAGCCGCCTCCCCGAGGGAGGTGGCATGTCCCGCTGGCCTACAGCCCCGGGTCTGCAGGGTGGGGAGCCTTTGAAAAAGTTAGGAAACCGTGTTCTGCCAGAACGTCCTTTGTGTGTGTGTGTCACAGCTGGTCCTAGGGCGTTGGGAGACTTTCTTAATGAAATGATTGTTTTCACACCCTGCAGGGGCGTGTGTGGAGGGTAGCGCTGTGGTGCTCTTGCCTGTAGCTGTTAGAAGCCCCTCTTGGGAAAGGCTCAGACAAGTCTCTTGCACTGGGATGTTCAGCAGCCAGGCGTGTCCCGTCCTGCACAGATGTCCCTGAACTTGCTGCGTCCTCAGGTCTGTGCCTGGTGCTGTGAGGCCAGCAGTCGGGGCCGTGTCCACCATGGACGGCAGAACCGCCAAGTTGGGATCACCTGGTAGTAACCGTGGGTCTTCATTTTGCAAACTTAAAAAAAATTATTTGAAAAACAGTTTTCAACCCAGAGAGAGAGAGACAGACACAGATCTTCCACCTGTTGGTTCACTCACCAAATGGCTGTAGTGGTTGGGGCTGAGCTGATCTGAAGCCAGGAGCCAGAAGCTTCTTCCAGGTCTCCCACATGGATGCAGGGTCTCAAGCCCTTAGGCCGTCCTCGACTGCCTTCCCAGGTCACAGGCAGGGAAGTGGAGTAGCTGGATGGGAAGTGGAGTAGCTGGGACTCAAATCAGGAGGTGGGCATTGCAGGCAGTGACTTACCCTGTGCCACCATGCGGGCCCTCACCCGGCAGATGTTTTCCTAAGAGCTGGGGTCTTCAGGATAACAACATAGGGTTTCTGCTGTGAGTAGCTTGTGGTGGGAGGGGCAGGTGCCCTGGAGCTGTAGAGCCAGGACTGAAGGGGGGGATGAGTGTGGGAAGGCTTTCCAGGGAAGACACTGATGGAGCTGGATCCTTAGAACTCAGCTGGGGGTGAGGAGGGAAGTGGGGGAGACGGTTCTGGCATCTTTGGACCGGTCGTCAGGAGCCCCAGGGAGGAGGAAGGGACTGCCAGCATTCCTCATGCCCACTGTGTGCCAGGCACTTAGCTCTGCTTGGCACACATTGCTTAATATTCTACCAAACCTCCAACTTCACAAGAGGGAAACCGAGGTTCAAGGCAGACAACTCCTACAGGGTCACATGGCGAGGGTCCGCAGACGTGGGTCTCTGCAAGCAAGGTGGTACTTTCTGAAGTCAGTGTCGGGAGTTTAGAAAGCTCCATTTGTACTAGTTTCTACATATGTTACAGGTTTTTTTTCTTTTTCTGAAGGCTTATTTATGTATTTTCCCTTCTATTTTATTTTTAATTTTATGGTACAATTCCTAAGGCTCTGGGATATTCCCAACCCCCTTCCTAGAATCCCTCCCCCAGCTTATTTCCTCAATATTATTGTAATAGTATAGTCCTTCATAAGCAGTCATAAGTCCATCATTCTGCTATTTAAGTGTGTCCTGACATTGCTGGTACAGACAGTGACAGACAGCCCAGCATCCTATTGTCAAGATTCATTCAGCAGTGCATTGGGAATCCGTCTTTGATTTGGAAGTAGAGATGCAAGCTTTATTTATGTATGCATTTGAGAATCGGAGTTACAGGGAAAGAGGGATGGACAGAGGAGTGGGCTTCCTTCGGCTGCTTCACTCTCCCAGAGGGCTGCAGCACCTGGGACCAGGCCTGTTTGAAGTCAGCAGCCTCTTCCAGGTCTGTATGGGTGCAGGGGCCCAAGCACATGGGCCGTCTTCTGCTTTCTCGGGGATTAGCAGGGAGCTGGGTGGGAAGTGGAGTGGCCGGGACTCCAACCAGTATCCAATGGGATGCTGACACCACAGGCGGCTTTTTACGCACTGTGCCACAGTGTTGGCCCCTATTAACAGATGCCTTACTGTGAAATAAATGTTTCATATTCAACTGAATCACTTGTGGTTATATAGTCAATAAGTTATTTTTGTCAGATAGTGTTTATTTTACACAATATTGCAGTGATGTTTCCTGGAAAGTGTGGCTGGGGGAGCATCCTGGAACAATGAAGGATATCGGCATGCAGTCAGTATAGAACTTGGTAAACAGATGGAGACTTTCTTGAGGTTGGTGTGTAAGTATTTAACAAAGTGTACAAAGAAGGAATTTATGACATATGGCCAGTTAATGTACAAAGGAGAAGTCGAGATTTTGAGACTGTATTAACAATGATAACGTTTGATGTGCACAGGTAGATAAGAGTGTGACTGAAGTTCCCTCAAAGGCCGGGGCTGTTGGTTTTGTTGTTGGTGTAAGGAGCAGTTCTTGGACACAGTGGATACTTGGTACCTTTCACATAAAAGGTGAATATAAACAAATACATATTTGTGTGCGCATGTATATGTATTGCTGTATATGCAAAGGTTGATAGTTGAAACTCCAGCCGGGTCTCCCACTGGCGTAGCACAGGCCCAGGCACTTGGGCAGCTCACTAGTTGCTTTTCCAGCCTCGTTGGCAGGAGGCTGGATCAGCTGGGGAGCATCCTGGAAGTGAAGTGGTGCCTATTGGGATGCTGGCATGACAAGCAGAAGCTTAACTTAGGAAGCCACAACACCACCCTCATAAGGACATTTATCATTTCTGTGGAGGAAAAACCTTAGCCATAAGATTTTTTCAGAAGGTTGTTGTAAACAGAAAAACACTGCTCTATTGTGGATGGATGTGTAGGCTTGGGAAACGGTATGTAAGTGGGTACACCTTTGAAGAGAAGGGACATCAAGCAAAGGGAATGACCCACTGACGCAGCTCAGCAAATGCAGGCATTTTTATGTTTGAGAAGGAAATCAAACGGGTGTGTTCTTTGTTGGTACACAACTGGTTACTTCAGAAGTTAGTGTTGAGTGGGGGCTGGAGCCATCGTTTAGTAGGCAAATCCTCTGCCTACAGTGCCGGCATCCGTCATGGGTGTTGGTTCATGTCATGGCCCGTCTGCTCTACTGCCCATCCAGTTCCCTGCTGATGTGCTTGGGAAGGCAGTGGGAGACGGCCCAAGTCCTTGAGGCCCTGCACCCATGTGAGATATCGGGGTGGAGTTCCTGGCTCCTGGCTTCGGGTTGGCTTAGGGCTGGCCTTTGTGGCCATTTGGGGAATGAGCCAGCAGATGGAAGATCCTGGTCTCTCTCTTTTTTCTCTGTAAGCCTGCCTGTCAGATAAAAATAAGTAAATTTTAAACAGGCAAAAAGCTAGTGTTGGAGTGCAGCCTGTGTTGAGACCTGGCTCCTCTGCTTGTGACCCGGCTTCCTGCCAGGTGCTCCCGGGAGGTGACAGAGGCTGTAGGCCTGGGCCCGCCGCCCTCCTGAGGGCCACGAGCAGCTGCCGGCTGCTGGCTTGTCAGGCCCAGCCCTGCCTGTCGTGCTTTGGAGACGGAGCCAGTGTATGGACGATGCGGTGCCTTGCAAGTTTGGAAATAAACTTAAAAAAATTATTATATAAGACTGATGAATATTCTCCCTCTCTCTTTGTGCTTTAGGAATTTGGGAGAAGCCCACCTGAGGGGTGTAGCCTCAGGGCCTCCCGGGAGATTGCAGTGCTATCCCAAGGCCTGAGTGAAGAGGCTGCAGACCCTCATCCAAGGTGGCCCCTCACAGGGCTGGCAGGCTGGGCAGGCTGTGGGGACAGTTCTGGGTCCCTCTCCCTGTGGGGCTGTCCTCATGGCCATTTGAAAGTGGCATGGCAGCTGGCGTGCCCCGCCCGTGCGGTGGACCTGAGAGACAAAGCTACGTTACCTGCTGCGACCTGGCGTCAGAGGTCACCTACTGTGCTGTCTCCAGTTTTCTTTTGGCCTCATGTGGTAGGGAGGGAAACTGTAGCCACTACTGTGGGTGAAGTACTAAGAGAGTGTTGCAGGACAGTGCTGGGCTAGGTGGGGGAGGAATCCTAACGAGAGAATTGGAGATGCCTTGATTTTATTTATTTTATTTTACTTATATATATATATATATATTTTAAAGATTTATTTTATTTTTATTACAAAGTCAGATATACTGAGAGGAGGAGAGACAGAGAGGAAGTGGAGCTGCCGGGACTAGAACCAGCGGCCACATGGGATCAAGGCGAGGACCTTAGCCACCAGGCCATGCTGCCGAGCCCTTACTTATATATTTTTAAAAATTTATTTATTTTATTACAAAGTCAGATATACAGAGAGGAGAAGAGACAGAGAGGAAGATCTTCCATCCGATGATTCACTCCTCAAGTGAGCCGCAACGGGCCGGTGCGCCCCGATCTGATGCCGGGAACCAGGAACCTCTTCCAGGTCTCCCATGCGGGTGCAGGGTCCCCATGCATTGGGCCGTCC
This sequence comes from Ochotona princeps, assembly GCF_030435755.1. Classification (NCBI taxonomy): domain Eukaryota; kingdom Metazoa; phylum Chordata; class Mammalia; order Lagomorpha; family Ochotonidae; genus Ochotona; species Ochotona princeps. The sequence goes on from NC_080846.1 coordinate 4,886,560, forward strand.
TCAAGTGCTTTCCCAGGCCACAAGCAGGGAGCTGGATGGGAAGTAGAGCAGCCGGGATTAGAACCGGCACCCATATGGGATCCTGGGGCATTCAAGGCAAGGACTTTAGCCGCTAGGCCACACTGCCGGGCCGATTTTATTTATTTTATTTTTTTTATGATTTATTCACTTTCATTGGAGAGGCAGGGAAACTGATCTTCCATCTGCTGGTTCACCCCATGCCCCATGACCGCAAAGGCTGGAGCTGGGCTGGCCCAAAGCCAGGAGCTTCTTCTGAGTTTTCTACACGGGTGGAGGGTCCCAGGAACTTGAGCCATTGTCCATTGCTTTCCCAGGCCACAAGTAAGGAGCTGGATGGGAAACGGAGCAACTTGGACATGAACAAGTACCTATACAGGATTCTGGCACTTACAGGCTGAGGGCTAGCCAACTGAATCATCACACTGTTCCTGAGACTTAATTCGTTTAACAGATATTTTTAAGTATTGCGAAGTGTTCACTGTGTGTCCAACACATGGAAAGCTAAGATGTAGAAGTGGACACTGGTTTAGGATCACATGAAATGTTTAAGTCATATAGGTCAACAGTGACATTAAGGATAATTATTTGATTCCTGTATGTAAAATGAAGGTGGAGTCTTTTTTGTTGTACTTATCAGTGGTAGAGAAGCAACGGAGGTAAGCAGGTAAGAGCAAAAAAAGAGAGGCTGCCTGGGCTGGACTCCTGGTCTCATTGGCTGTGTGTGTGTGTGTAGCTATGTTTATGTATGGGTATGCATGTATGTATATAAGCACATATATGTGGATGTGTGTTAGTATGTGTGCATTACACGCCTTAGGCCCTGTGGCTAGGATACTCCTGCAGCTTGATGTCTTGTGCGATTCACTAGCTGTAACGTGGGGATAGTAGTGGTGTCTGCTTTATGTTACTATTGTGGGGAGTACATTGTAAAAAATGAGGTGCTCAGGCAGCTTGTGCACACCGCCAGGAGTCCCTCGCTGCTGGCCCGGGTGCAGAGCTGGCAGTGGCTGGAGGAGGTTGGCCGTAGAGGAACGAAGGCAGGACAGGGAGTGTCCGGAAGGGGCACTCAGGGCTAGCCCTGGCCACCTCAGCATCAGCTTTTCCACTCCGAGTGTCCGTGCCTAGAGGGTTGTTTGTTTCATAACAGAGTGAGCCAGTTAAGACCCGGGGAGGTGGCTGGGCGCTCTCCTGTGTGTGTGGCGTGACTGGGCCCTCTGGGCAGGGTAAAAGCATGTTCCTTCAGCCCGGAGAGCTGCATGGGCTTTCACGGAGCACTGGGAAAAGCACCTACAGCGGGGACGTGTGGCTGAGGGACAGCTAATCCGTATCAAGTTCTTTTTTTTTTTAAAGACTTATTTTTATTGCAAAGTCAGATATACAGAGAGGAGGAGAGACAGAGAGGAAGATCTTCCATCCGATGATTCACTCCCCAAGTGACCACAATGGCCCTGCATCAAGTTCTAAAAGTACAGAAAGTTAAGATACAATAAACTGCTAAATGTGGGTGTAGGGGCAGATGTGTGGCACAGTGGTTAAGTAGCTGCTCAGCGTGCCTGCAGTTCGTGGTGCAGATTGCCTGGTTCTAGTCCTCACTCTTTCCTATCCAGCCTGCTGCTACTGTGCACCTTGGGAGGCAGAGCATGGCTCAGGTAACTGGGTCTCTGCCCGCCAGGTGACGACCTGATGGAATCTGGGCTCCTGGCTGTTGCAGGCATTTGGGGGATGAACAGGCAGTTGGAAGATCTCTCTCTGCCTTTCAAATAAAAAAGAATAAATACATAGCAATAAATCTGGACTACAAAGGTTTGGAAATTGAAAGGGCAAATTGCATGAAACCCTGTTAGTTTGGACAAACTCTTGAGAGGCATTAGTCATGTTCCTGGCTAAGTGGGTTGGTTCCCTTAGGATGCAAGGAGATGGCAGTGGACCTAGAACTGGATTAAGCTTGGCACAGCTTTGCAGCCTCAGATTTCTGATTTCATTAACAGAAAAGGATTCCATTTTCTTAAAAACTACAGTTTTAGAAAATACTTTACTTTGACCACCTCATTGACAGTTCAATTTTAGTTTATTGTGGCAGCTCCCCAAATATTTTTTGCAATTTTCCTCGTACGTGTGTATGTGTGTATCTTGGTGCCGTTCCTGAGATGCAAACCAGTGATAGTGATACGTACCTTACTGTGCCTGATGAGTGTGCTGAACTAGGCATACAAGCATGTCTGAAGTTTTAGGATTTTTTTTTCTGTTTTAAAGATCTTTTACAGTTTTTATTTATCTGAGAGGTAGAAAGTGTGTGTGTGTGTGTGTGTGTGAGAGAGAGAAAGAGAGAGAGAGAAAGAAAGCACACTCCCTCCCTTTCATCTGCTAGTTCATTTCCCGAAGGCCTGCAACGTCCAGGGCTGGGCCAGGCCTGAGGCCACAGGAGCATAGGTGCAGGTGGACCCTGCAGCAGGAGCCCTGCTTGTGGAGCCCTCACTGGCACCCTCTGTGGCCTCCCACACGGGCAGGAGGCAAGTGGGGATCACCCCGTGGTGCTCCTGTGTGGAGTATGGATATTCTGATTGCTCTGTTACGGATTTGCTTCCTCAGTAGCTTGTTTTAAGATTATTTATTTTAATTTCAAAGTCAGATTTAGAGAGAGGAAGAGACGGAGTTGTTTGATGTGCTGGTTCACTCCTCAGCTGGCTGTATCAGCCAGAGCTGGGCTGGTCTGGTTCAAAGCCAGGTGTTCATTGCAGTCTCCTACATGGATGCAGAGACCCAACGACTTGGGCCATTCTCCACTGCTTTCCCAGGTGCATTGGCAGGAAGCGGGACTGGAAGTGGAACAACAGGGCCTTAAATTGGCCCTCTGATGTAGGATACCAAAATCTCAGGTGGTAGGTTAACAGGCTGTGCTACAATGTCATCTCCCTTTTTAAAAATAAATTTATCTTATTTATTTATTTCTTAAAGATTTATTTATTTTTATTGGAAAGGCAGATATACAGAAAGGAGGAGAGACAGAGAGAAAGATCTTCCATTTAATGGTTCACTCCCCAAGCAGCCGCAGTGGCTGGAGCTGAGCCAATCTAAAGCCAGGAGCTCTTCCGGGTCTCCCACGCCGGTGCAGAGTCCGAAAGCTTTGGACCGTCCTCGAATGCTTTCCCAGGCCACAAGCAGGGAGTTGGATGAGAAGCGGAGCTGCCAGGACTGGAACCGGTGCCCACATGGGATCCCAGGGGCGTTCAAAGCGAGTACCCTAACTGCTATGCTATCACGCCGGGACCCTTTCATTTTGTTTGAAAGGCGTAGAGACAACAGCTGTGTTTCATCTTCTGTGTCATTCCCTGAATGCCTGCAACAACCAGGGCTGGACCAAACTGAAACCAGATTTCAATTGAGGTACTCCCAAGTAGTGGCTGGGCCAGTTTTTGCTGCCTTAAGGGTACAGATTTGTTTGTTTGTTTGTTTGTTGTTAAAGATTTATTTTATTTTCATTATAAAGTCAGATATACAGAGAGGAGGAGAGACAGGAAGATCTTCCATCCGATGATTCACTTCCCAAGTGACCACAAAGGCCAGTGCTGCGCTGATCTGAAGCCAGGAGCCAGGAACTTCTTCCAGGTCTCCCATGTGGGTGCAGGGTCCCAAGGCTTTGGGCCGTCCTCGACTGCTTTCCCAGGCTACAAGCAGGGAGCTGGATGGGAAGTGGTGCTTCTGGTATTAGAACCGGCACCCATATATGGGATCCAGGCGTGCAAGGCGAGGACTTTAGCCACTAGGCCACGCCGCCGGGCCCAAGAGTACAGATTTGAAGGAAGTCGAAATTGCAAGTGAAGTTGGGACTTGAACCTCAGTACAAGATGTCTCAGTACAGATGTCTCAAGTGACGTTTTAACTGCTGTGCTACATGCCCATTGATTTTCTTTAAAAAATTGTTTATTTTTACTTAATTTGAGAAAAAAAAATCAGAGCCTGTCTTTCCCTGGTTCACTCCCCAGATGCCCGCAGCAGCTGAGGGTGGCTTGAAGTCAGACATTCTGACCAGGGCGGCATGTCTCCCCAGGGCCTGCTGGCCTCTGTGCCCAGTGCTGGGGCCCAGGAGTGTGTCGTTCATTAACATGCCAGCTTCATGCGCCCGGGTCATGGCTTGCGACAAGGATGTTGTGCTGCTTTATTCTAGTTTATATTTTCAATGAACTATTTTTCTTTATCTTGTTCAAGTGTTTCCTTTCTCCATGTTTTTTTATTTTTTTATTTTTGGAGGGGGAAAGTGAGCCCCAGAATGGGGACAGGGAATCAAAAACATAACGAAATCATGCACTAATGAGTAAAGATTTCCTTTGCTCCTAGAAGCGTATTTGTAAATATCCAACATGCATCTTGTATCTTGAATCAGATTGCTGTGTAATCATTTTCCGAAGTCACACTCTAGTGGGCTTGGCTACCCCCGCTCGCCTTCACCTGAAAGCTGGTTCTGAGAGGGAGCGTGGCAGCATCAGTGTGCATGGAAACTGGGTGTGTCCTGTGCCGCTTGGACACGTTCTTCATGACATTTTGTTTTCAACATGTCTAATAACCTGTTCGGTACCTAAATAAAACCAAGTTAATTATAGTGTAACCTTTTGTTCTATTTCGAGAGTGTTAAGGGAATTTTGAATACCCTCCAAAATTCACCTTCATCAAATAAGCTTAGAAAGCTGTTTCTGGAGTAAGATTCTCAAAATGTAAACTGCATGGACCACTCTGCTCTTGGGGTAGTTGTTTGTTTTGTTTTTCAAAAAGACTGGAAGGTTTCCTTACTGTGTGGCGCTGGAGGGGGATGGCGGTTCTGAGCCGAGTATACCTGTTCTGGGTTTTGGCTTGCTGGCTCTGTGATCTTGAACAAAGAAATTAATCTTCTGAATCTCTTCTTTCCTGATGGCAGAGATGGGAGAGGTAAATAAATTTTCCTTTCCAGTCCTTACTAGCACATAATGAGTACTTAACACCTGTTCATTTTCATAGCACACAGAAATTCTGCTTTGTAGCAGCAGCCATGATTATAATTAAATAATTGTGAAATTGGTCATGTTTTCCCTCATAGGAGCTGCCTGCAGACAAGCACAGCTCTGCCGCCTGCTCTGCTGCCTGCTCTGCCGCCTGCTCTGCCGCCTGCCTCCAGCATCATGACTGCTGGATACGGCACCCTCGCCTGTCCTCCCTTTGCTTAAAAGGCAGTGTCCTGCACACACTTCCTTTGGCCCATTTGGGAATTCACTTGTCACTTAAACTTTGTTCTGTAAAAGGTTGGGACAGAGTGAAAGGGAAGGTATTGAAGAGAATGGGTAACATAACCAGAAAAAGAGATCAGAGAAACATTGCAGCATCTTAAGGACATGTGATTTTCTCACACACTGCAAGCGGGTATGTGGCTCTAGGTTCTGCCGCAGCACTTTCCTGTGGTCAACACTGGTTGGCATGTTGCTGAGCCGGTGACTTTTCCACGGCTTAGTGAAATGGTGGCCTCTGGTCAATTGGGGACCTTGGATTGATCTGTGCTGCTTCACAGAATCCAGTCTCTGGGCCAAATTGTGGAAGTCTGTGCTCATAACCTGACCACTGCACTGCACTTCCATATCCCCCATGTCTACATCATCTGTATTAGCTTAGTTTCCTGTCGTTGCTGTAAAAATCTGTACAGAATTGGTGGCCTGAGATGATGTGTGCTTGTTCTCTGACAGTTCTGGAAGTCATGCATCTGAAAGCGGTTGAACAGAATTGAAGAGTAAGTGTTTGCAAGCTGTATTTTTTCTAGAAGCTTCAGGGGCGAGAGTTTCCTCTCTTTTCCAGCTGTTGCGTTCCTTGGTCGTGGTAGCATCACTTCTTGGGTATTACATTCAAATCTTTCTCTGTGGCTCTTTTCCAGTTTCTCTCTGCTTCCCTTTTTTCTTGCAAGAACAAGTGATTGCATGTAGGGTCCATGCAGATAATCCAGGGTAGACCCAGCCCCAAAGCTTGAGCCTAAATCGCATGTGTGAAGACTCCTTTCTTCTTTTCCCACTGTAAAAGGTAACCTTCAGGATTCCAGGGACTTGGGAGGACATTGCTCAGCGTTCTGTGGTCTGGCTTGCCTGCCCCCAGGTTCATATCTGTTTCATATGCAAATGATGACCATCATTCCAACAGCTCCATCGCAGGGTTAGCTCAAGTCTGAGATTTCATCTTAAGATCAGCTCAAATCTTGAAAATCTCATTGTCTAAAATCATCTGCTCTCTGCGCATGGAACCTTTTCGCTGGAAAAATATAGTATAATAGTTACAGACTTTCTCATTCCAGAAACTAAATGCGGGTGTCTCTTCCTCTCCTTTCGAGAGGTTCCCAACCTCCTGGCTTTCTTTTGGAAGTGCTTTCCCCTTCCCTCTTCTTACCCCAATCTCTGCTCCCTTCGCAAATAAACTTTTCTGTCTGAAAAAAAAAATTAAATGTGAGGAAAAAATGGGTTTCTTGTCCTGTCCTGTGCAATTTCAAATTCCAGCGGGGAATTTTTTTTTTTTTAAGATTCATCCTTTCTTTAAAAAAAAAAAAAGATTGATTTATTTTTATTGGCAAGGCAGATATATAGAGAGGGGGAGAGAAAGGAAGATCTTCCTTCTGATGATTCACTCCCCAGGTGGCCACAATTACCAGAGCTGTGCTGATCCAAACCCAGGAGCAGCTTCTGGGTCTCCCATGCAGGTGCCGGGTCCCCAGGCTTTGGGCCGTGCTCGACTGCTTTCCCACGCATGCAGGGTGAGGACTTCAGCTGCTAGACCACTGCACCGAGTCCCAAGATTCGTCCTCTTTTTTATTGGAAAGGCAGATTTGCAGAGAGAAGGAGAGACAGAAGGATCTTCCATTGTTGGTTCACTCTCCAAGTGGCTGCAGTGACTGAAGCTGAGCTGATGATGAGCCAGGATCCAGGAGTCTGTCCAGGTCTTCCATGCGGACACAGGGTCCTAAGACTTTGGGCCGTCCTCGACTGCTTTCCCAGGCCACAAGCAGGGAGCTGGATGGGAAGTGGGGCCGCTGGGATTAGAACTGGTGCCTATATGGGATCCTGGCGCATTCAAGGTGAGAACTTGAGCCGCTAGGCTACCACACTGGGCCCCTTCCTTTTTTTTTTTTTTTAGGTAGTATGTTTTCAGTTGAGTATGTCCCCCTCTCCAGCCTTGCCCTTAACTGCCGTTTTTGGAATTGTGGTAAAACATACGTACTTGTAAAAAATTCACCTTAAATTATACTGGCCTGTTGTATCCAGTGTTCTGGTTGTGCAGGCGTCATTGCTGTGCCTCATGTCTGTACCCTCTCATGTCTGAAAATGAAATACTGTATCCATTAAACAAAGTCTGTGTCTGTCAGTCAGTTACCTGCCATTCTTGATGTGTTTGACTTTGGGCCTTTGAACACCTTGTGTAAGTGGAGCCCTTCAGTATCTTCTGTGACAGACTTATTCACGTCGCAAGGGTAAACATCAGGGTTTATCTTTGTGGTGGTGGCTGTCATGATTTCCCACTGCTTTGTCGGAGAGTAGTTTCATTGTTCTGCTTCCTGCGTGTAGAGTTTTGGTGGTCCCCTGGTGTTGCTTTGGTCCAGGGTGGCAGTGCTGCTGCTCATAGACAGTTCTCAGAAGCCTTTTGGGTTTCCTGTGGGTAGCTCAGGAACTCCTGTTTTCCCTGGAGTTTTCCTGTGTAATCCTGTCTCTGTCCCCGGCTTCCTCTCAGGATTACTGGGAGAATCTAAGTGTGCCCACTGTCCTCAGCACTGCTGGAGGCTTGTCCAGCCCCACCTTGGTTTTCTCTGGGCAGGTGTGTCTTAACAGTTAATCGCCTAATTTTAGCATCTTATGATCTGGATAAAGTGAATTCTCCAAAGCGTGGAGTCAGGGGTTGGGGGCCTGGAGGGAGGGCTCTTCCTGTTTTCTGTTTCTTGTATCGGTTAGTTTTTCCTCTAGCATTTTACTGTCAGCAGCAAAAAAAAAAAAAAAACAACGGCTGCACCTTCAGTCTGCGGCTCAGAAACCCCCCGGGTCTGAGTCTGCAGCTGAGATGCGCCGCTCCCAGCCTGCTCTAAGGCACTCTGCAGCGTGTCTCCTGCCACTGTCTGCTCAGGAGCCACATTCCTGTACTTTCTTCCAATGTTTCTCATTTCCTCCTGTGCCTTCACCGCAAGTGTCTTTAGCATTTGTGTTTTTACCAACATCCTGATTACGAAGACATAGGTGTTCTGTGAGTAAAGTAGGACTTTTCCACTGTGCTTTATATTCCCTTGTAACACAAGGAATGCTTCAGTGTTCACAGCATGTGCCGGCAGGGTGGGGAGTGTCTGCCTGTGGGACATACAAGGCACATGACATCATTTAGTCTGGCCCTGAAATTCAGTAACTCTATAGCAGTTTTTTTTTTTTTTTTTAAAGATTTATTCATTTTATTACAGCCAGATATACAGAGAGGAGAGGCAGAGAGGAAGATCTTCCGTCCGATGATTCACTCCCCAAGTGAGCCGCAACGGGCCGATGCGCGCCGATCTGAAGCCGGGAACCAGGAACCTCTTCCGGGTCTCCCACGTGGGTGCAGTGTCCCAATGCATTGGGCCGTCCTCGACTGCTTTCCCAGGCCACAAGCAGGGAGCTGGATGGGAAGTGGAGCTGCCGTGATTAGAACCGGCACCCATATGGGATCCCGGGGCTTTCAAGGCGAGGACTTCAGCCGCTAGGCCACGCCGCTGGGCCCAACTCTATAGCAGTTTTAAAAAAATTAAACATTTTTGTTTATTTGTTTGAAAGATCTTCCATTTGCTAGTTTACTCTGTAGATGGTTATAATAGCTGGGAATGGGCCAGACCCGAGCCAGGAGCCAGAGCCAGGAGCCAGGAGCTTCTTCTGGGTCTCCCGTGGTGTCAGGGGCCTAGGTCCTTGGGCTGTTTCACTCTGCTTTTACCTGGTCATTGCCAGGGAGCTGCTCTGCAGTGGAGCCTCTGAGATGTCAGCCGCTGTCCACGTGTGATGCCGGCTTTACAGCTGGCGGCTTTATTTGCTGTGCTATTATTCAGCCCCAAAACATGCTTTTCTTTTTTTAAAAAAGAGATGTATTTATTTTTATTGCAAAGTCAGAGATACACAGAGAGGAGGAGAGAGAGAGAAAGATCTTCTGTCTGTTGATTCACTCCCCAAAAGACTGTAACGGCCGGAGTTGAACCAATCCGAACCCAGGAGCCAGGATCTTCCGGGTCTCCCACGTGGGTGCAGGGTCCCAAGGCCTTGGGCCATCCTCGACTGCCTTCCCAGGCCACAAGCAGGGAGCTGGATGGGAAGTGGAGCTGCCAGGATTAGAACCGGAGCCCATATGGGATCCTGCACGTTCAAGGTGAGGATTTTAATCTCTGTGCTATCACGCTGGGCCCAGAACAATTTTTTAAGTTGATTATTTTGTGTGCCTTGTTAATGCTGTTATAAATATCCAAATGATATCGACAGAAGAATTCTTCTACTCCTAGTTTAAGGCAGTTGAGGCTTTTTGTTTCAGTTATGCGTCTTACGAATTCTTCTGGCCTCTATCCATTTCTCATTTCAAAGCTACATCCCCATTTTAGGTGTGTGTCACAGCAGCATTTCACTTTCAGGTGCCAGCATCTGTATCAGTTAGGATTCAGGCAGAAACACAGAGCCAGCTGGAGACGCATATTAAGAGATGTATTGCAAGACATGGGTTTACATGATTGTGGGAACTGACTGAACAGGCTGATGTCCGTGAGCTGGGTTGTTAGCACAGGCTGTGGGCCTGGTTGTGCGGTGCACCAGGTGAAGTGGCTGCTTAGGACACCCGATCCCGTACTTGAGTGCCAGTGAGAGTCTCGGCTACTCTACTTCCCATCCAGTTCCTTGCTGTTGCACCTGGGAGGGTGGGGATGCTGGCTCAAGTACTCAGGTGGAAGACCTGTCCCAGACGTGGCTGTTGTTTTAGTTTGAGAAGTGAACCTGCAGGTGGAAGATTCTCTTTGTCTCTCTGTCTCCCTGCCCCCTCCTCCCTATCTTTGTCACTTTACTCATATATATATATATATATATATTTACAAGGAAGGACAGACAGCGACTCTCAGTAGGACTAAAGTGGTCATCCACTTGAATTCTCCAGAGAAACCTCAATTCTGTTCTTTTTGTTTCAAAAAATTTTATTTCAAAAACGGAGGAAGGGAGAGAGAGCGAGACAGATGTTCACAGATTCACTCCCGCAGTAGCCAAGATAGTGACTGAACTCACTTTGATGGAGTAGTGCCCCTGCTAGAATCTTCTTCCTTTGCTGTTTTAAATCCATCTCCTTAGTGGAAAGGTGACCATGGATAAAAAAGTGACCTTGCTCCTGAGAGTGTACCACCTTGCTTCCCAACCCTGCCTTCTGCATAGGCGTACAGCTGCCTGACGTCCTGTTTTGTCTGTCTCTCGAAGGGCAGGGGCTTTTCTGCTGTACCACCACCAGCATTTGGCATGTAGTAGGTTGTCTCATATTTCCTGAATGAATGAATGACACTTACTGTAATTAATTGCTTGCTGTGGTGCTACACCTTCTGAGTTCATGCCTGCCTGACCTCTGTGGAGAGTTTTCTCAAGGCTCAGTGTTAACTTTTTTTTTTTTTTAGTGGTGGGAGATTCTGTCTGGTCCTCCAACTGTGGATAAGACGTGCAGAGTGGTTCCTAAGTGTGTCATCCCTCTCTCTCGAATGCTGAGCACTTTGCCATCCCTGCCTGGGTGTCTCAGACATCTCAGATTCCAAACTCAACTTTGAGTCTTTGTTTTTGCCAAAGTTACTGTGGCTATAGCAATCCCATTTCTGCAACTCTCCCCACCCACCCTCTTTAGAGATTTGTTTTGTTTGAAAGGCACAGAGAAAGACAAAAAGATCTCCCATCTGCTTCTTCACTCCTCAGATGGTTGTAATGGCTAGGACTGGGCCAGGGGCCTGGAACGCCATCTCAGTCTTCCCTGTGGTCAGCAGGGACACAGTCTCTAGCACCGTCTTGCATCGCTTTCCCAGGCGCACCAGCAGGGAGCTGGATGGGTAGTGCAGCAGCCAGGACTCAGATCAGCACTCCTATGTGATGGTGGCATTGCAAGTGGCAGCTTAATACACTATGTCAGAACGCCAGCCCACTCCCCCATTGTTGGTCGTTCTATAAGCCAGAAATATGAAGGGTCATTTTTGATATTTCCCTCTCTCTCTCTTTGTATGCATTCCATTATAAATTTTGTTGAGAATTAGTCTGTAAATATTATATAATTTGTCAACTTCTCATCTCTTCTACTAAAACTCCTATAGCTACCCGAGGCCATGTCCTTTCCAGTGTCCAGTACCACTTGAAGAAGCAGTTTTACTGCTTTTGCCTTTTCCTACCCAGCTGTCTGCACTGAAGCAAGATTTAGAATACAATAATGCTTCTCCAAGCCTTTCCTTGTCCTGGGTATCTTTTTTTTTTTTTTAAAGATTTATTTATTTTATTACAAAGTCAGATATACAGAGAGGAGGAGAGACAGAGAGGAAGATCTTCCGTTTGATGATTCACTCCCCAAGTGAGCTGCAACGGTTGGTGCTATGCCGATCCGAAGCCAGGAGCCAGGAACTTCCTCCAGGTCTCCCACATGGGTGCAGGGTCCCAAGGCTTTGGGCCATCCTCGACTGCTTTCCCAGGCCACAACAGGGAGCTGGAGGGGAAGTGGAGCTGCCGGGATTAGAACCAGTGCCCATATGGGATCTGGGCGCATTCGAGGCGAGGACTTCAGCCGCTAGGCCACGGCGCCGGGCCCCAAGGACTTTAGCCGCTAGGTCACACCACTGGGCCCCGTCCTGGGTATCTTAAACACAGAATTGGATGGGTCCGAGATTTTAATAAGGAGTGATAGAATTTGGGAGAATTGGAGTGTCCTGTTTAAAGAGGGTGTTTACTTGACTTCATGCATGGTTGGCATGTGGGACTTCAACCCAAAATTATTTTATTTATTTATTTATTTTTTGCCATGCCCAAGCATTTCTTTCTTTCTTTTTTTTTAATAATATATTTTATTGTGTTGTTGTTGACAATCTTTTCATAGTTAATTACAGTTAAAGAAAGAAAAAGAAAAAAAAGGTTCAGGGGGATAGGGAAGTGGGCAACACTATTATGTCCATATTGTTTCCATCTTGTATCTGAGGTAAAGGAGGATATTGAGGGAGAAGCCCCACCCGGTTTCCCGCCCACCCCGAGCAACCCAAAATTATAATCTTAGTTTTTTTTTTCCAAGCCAAGCCAGAAATTTGGAATTTTAAAATTATGAACTTAAGGACTAATTTAAATTAAAATTTATGCACTTAGGAGTAAGTTTAATAAAATTAATAAAATAAATAATGGGAATATATGGCCTTTTATCCTGAGAGTCACAAAGCTTTGCTAAGTTAAATAAGACCAAACTAAGTGGGCACATGTCGTATTTATGACTGAAAGACCAGTGCTATTTGACTGTCTCCTGTTGCCCGGGCAGACTAAAGGTGCAGTGTGTTCCCAGTTATGATACCAACATGCCTTTCTTGGCAGTAGGCATTGGCATTGGCATTTAACACAGCAGTCACAGCGTCACTTGGGATGCCTGTGTTCCATGTTGGAGTACCCAGATTCAAGGTTCAAGTCCAAGCTCCGCTTCTGTTGGTGGGCACCTTTAGAGGTAAGGGAGATGGCGGCTTCAGTACTTAGGTCCGTGCTGTGCTCGTGGAAGATCCGGACTGGCTGGACCCCTTCTCAGCTGCTGCTGCTGCATTTAGGGAGTGAGACAGTGCTTGGAAGATCTCTGTGTCTCTGTCTTTCAGATAAATAGAAATTATCTGGAAACTCTCTGAAACTGAAGTTTACTTGCAGTTATGAAAGGTCTAGAATAACCAAAATAATTTAGAATGGAAAGAACTGTTGGGAAGGATTGAATTACCTAATTTGAAAACTTATCATAAACTTAGAGTAATGAAGACATTATGGTGTTTGTGCAAAAATAGGTATATGGATAATTGGAATGTGGTAGAGAATTCAGAAATAGATAAGTGCATTTGTGGTCAGTTGATTTCTAGCAACAGCTTACATGTAATTCATAGAAGAAAGGAGCTCTTCCTAACACAGTGTTGTTGGAACAACTGGGTGTTTTGTGAAGAACTGACTCTCAGTCGGTATCTTATACTGCATACAAAAATTCACCTTAAGTGATTTCCAGACCTACATACACAAACTAAAGCTGCAAAGCATATTGAAGAAATTGTAGAAGAAAGTCAGTGAACTTGGAATAGGAAAAGTTACTTAACACACAAGAAGCACTGACCATAGAAGTAAAAATTGATCAGTTGGACTTGGTTAATACTAAAACTTTCCATTTTCCAATTGAAATGGTAAGAAACAGAAAAGGCAAACCACAGACTGGGAGGAAATATTTGTGGTATTTCTATGTACCTCCAGAATATATAAAAGCTTGATAATACACTGAATGTCCCCATTAGAAAATGAACAAAAGGGTCGAGTAGACATTTTACAGAAGTATGTCTGAGTGTCCAAAGCACAGGGTGAGATCCTGCACTTCACCGGGAAGGTCACACAGTGTAATTCCCCACCACCTCGTCCCCAGGCTGGTGACAGGGCAAAAGCATGGACAGACCCAAGCACTTGCAGCTGCAGTTCTTGGTCTTTTCCTTTTAAAAAATTTATATATTTATTTGAAAGTCAGAGTTACAGAGACAGAGGGATTTTCCATCCACTGATTCACTTCCCAGATGGCTGCGCGAACTGGAGCTCAGGCAAGTCAGCCAGGAGTTTCTTCCTTGTCTCCCGCACAGTGCAGGGGCTCACGTAGTAGGCCATCCTGTATTGCTTTTCCAGGTCATCAGCAGGAGGCTGGACGGGAGGTAGAGCAGCCTGGACTTGAACTGGTATCCACAGGGAGTGCTGAGGTCTGCTTTACATGCTATGCCATGGTTGCAGCCCCAGGTGGAGTAGTTATGTATTGTTGGTAGGAGTGTGAAATGGAGCAGGTGCTTTGGAAAACAATCCTTCTGTTTATCAGTTCAGAAGTTACTACTCCTAGGAAATGGAAGCATACATTCACAAAGGACAATGCACGTGTTCATAGCAGCATTATCCCTAATAGCTCCCAAATTGAGGACAATCGAGATTCCATCAACCGGTGACATGGTTAAACAGGTGACAGATCTAAGAAAGCAGGAATGAATGACCAGAACCTGCATTGGTGTGGATGAATCTCAGAGGCACGTTGAGTGGAAGGAAGGCCCAAAGAGAGTTTATGATTTATGTGAATTTCTAGAGTAGACAAAGCCAGTCTGTGGTGAAGGAAGTTAGCTCAGTGCTTGCTGAGGCTGGGGTGGAGCAACCACTGCAGAAGCGCAGAGGGGCAGTGGGAGTGTTGTTTCTTGGCTGACACTGACGGTGACATGAGAGTGTGTGACAAAACCCAGTGAGCGGGTGTTCTCCCGCTTGCAGTGTGGGCATCCCAGGTGAGTACCTGTTTGAGCGCTGGCTGCTCTGCTTCTGGTCCAGCTTCGAGCAGATGCATCTGGGAAGGTAGCTGAGAGTGGCCCGAGTGTTTGGGCCCCTGCCTCCATGTTGGGGACCTAGGTGGAGTTTCTGCCTCTGGCTTTCATTGGGGTCAGACCAAACCATTTGGGGAAATGAACCAGCAAATGAAACGTATTCGTCTATCAGATTTTTTTCGTTTTCACTCTGCTTTCCAAATACATAAAATATGCCGTTATAGAAAAGCCTGATTGAATCTGTACACACTTAAAATACATAATTTTGCTGTATTTAAGTTACACATCCATGCTATTTTACAAAACCCTGTACAGGTCCGCACTCTGTGGATGAAAACAATACCAGCAGATTTGTCTGAGATCCCACGCAGTGTAACAACAGACCCACCCCCCCGTGTGTGTGGGTGCTCCAGGAATCCTGGCTGCTAACTGGTGCTCAGCTTTCTCGGGAATGAGTGAATAGTGTGCCGCCTTGTAAGTTAGCCCACCCTCAGTTATCCTGCATTTCTTTTCTTTTTGTCTAATTATTTTTTTTATTTGAATGATAGAACTAGAGAGAGAGCAGTACTTCTTACATTTGCTGGCTCACTCCCCAGGTTCCTGGAACAGCTAGGGCTGAGCTAGGCTGGAGCCAGGAACTGCACTAAAGTTGTGTGTGTGGCAGGGAGCCGGGAAGCTGGAGCTGGGAGCAAAGGTGGGACTTGAACATGGGATGCAGGCATCCCTGGTAGTGACAGCCAGGTGCAGGCAGTGTTCCCTCGTTGCAGTTTTTAACCTCAAGTTAATCTGTGGTCTCCTGGCAGCGTTCCTTCAGTACACACGAGGTCCTTCCTTTGGGCGTGTTTACCCTGCCTGATGGAGGGATGTGCTGAGGGCTGATACACAGTCGGCTGTGGATTGTGTGTATGGAATTTGCATTTGACTTGGAAAAGTCAGTGCTGGGTGAATTGTTGCCTAGAAATTGTTCAGTGACTATGTCTTCGTCTTGTGCATTCATGCTCTGCTGTCTAGGAGGTAACAGGCTTGATAACACACTCTGTATGTCTCAGAATGTCTTTTGGTATCAAGAAAAGGCAGGTCTTGGGATGAATGTACTGACTGAATTCATTTGCTGGAACAAATTGCTGGTTGCTCTTGTAGCTAGCGTATGCTTGTTTGCTGTCTCAGTCAGCTTTTGGTAAGACAAATGTGAACTGTGATAGGTTGCCAAGCAGAATTGATGCGTGTCTCTCTGACCCAGAATGTTAGGAAGCCCTGGTTACCGTGCCCTATTGATACCTGTCGCTCTTCTTGCTCTTGAGTTGTTGAAACAGCTTTCCTTCCTGTTCAAACATTATAAAGAGACCATCTGGTAAACTAGTTTCAGATTCACCTCTCCCTTTGGTGCCTCATGTAACGTCTCCCTGCCTTTTAAAAATCATGTCACTTTTGGGCTGGTATGATTGCTGTTTGGCTAAATACTCACCTTACATGTGATGGGATCCCACATGGGCACCGGATCCTGTCCCGGCTGTTCCACTTCAAATCGAGCTCTCTGCCCGTGACCTGGGAAAGCAGTGAAGGACGGCTCAAAGCTTTGGGACCCTGTGTCTACGTGGGAGACCCAGAAGAAGCTCCTGGCTTCAGATTGGCTCAGACTTGGCCGTTGCAGCCACTGGGGAGAGAAAATCTTTGTCTCTCCTCCTCTTTCTATAAATCTGCCTTTCCAATAAAAATAAATCTTAAAAAAGTCATGTCACTTCTTTCTAGATCCTTGCTGTTGATGTTGTAGTGCTGCTGGGGGTGTGACTCCTCCAAGCTTAGGTTTTTTCCTTTTTTTTTTTTTTGAAGATTTATTTATTTATTTTTTTATTGGAAAGGCGGATATACAGAGAGGAGGAGAGAGAGAGGAAGATCTTCCGTCCGATGATTCACTCCCCAAGTGAGTGCAATGGCCAGTGCTGTGCCAGTCCAAAGCCGGGAACCAGGAAACTCTTCCGGGTCTCCCACATGGGTGCAGGGTCCTAAAGCTTTGGGCCGTCCTCGACTGCTTTCCCAGGCCACAACAGGGAGCTGGATGGGAAGTGGAGCTGCCGGGATTAGAACCGGCGCCCATATGGGATCCCAGGGCGTTCAAGGCGAGGACTTTAGCTGCTAGGCCACGGTGCCTGGCCCAGGTTTCTTCCTTTTTGTACAAATAACTCGTAGTGGAGAGTGGAAGGAATGAACTCGTTGAGCGTTTGCTTCACGGTAAGTGCTGTGGGTGCCTCCATGGCTCCTCTGTTACTTGATTTTGCCTGATGACAGAATAGTTGCTTTTGCATGGAGGTGTTGCCCAGTGTTACCACCCTGTATCATGTGCAGAAACTTCTGGACTTGAGAGTAGGCTTTATTCATTAGCTTCTACAGCTTTGTAAGGGAGTCCTTGCTGCTCACCCAGAAAGTGAGTGTGACCTCAGGAAGGAGAAAGTAACTCCAAGAGCGTTCGCCACTACACCTCCTTGTTGCTTCGGAGCTTCTTTCTGGTGGTCTGTTATCTCCAAGAAGGAATCCTGAACGCTTTTCCCATGAGAACATATAATTGGTGATGAGGCCTGTAGCTGAAACATACGTGTTAGATGTGTATGTAGCACAGATGCGCATACACGCAGTATGTGTACAGTGTGTATTGACTCGCAGTACGTCTGTGTATATGCAGTATGCATGCACAGTATGGTAGAATGATATGTAGCACACATGTAATTACACAGTATGTGTGTGTAACAAGGCACTCACACATGTATGTGTATACCACATAAGCACTCTCACAATATTATATAACATGTATGCACTCACAGCATGTATATAATTCCATGCATGTACCCACACACAGTAAGTAAGTATGTAACATGTAGTTATACACATGGTATGACCATGTATGCCCCTGGTGTGATTACAGATAGCATGATCGTGTATACATGTAGTATGATTACACAGATAGTATGATTGTGTGTAGTTGTTGAGGGGCTGAAGCCAGGAGCAGGGAGCTTGGTTGAGGGTTCTATCACAGGAACCCAGTCACTGGAGTTGCCACCATGACCCGAGTTCTGTCAGTTGCAAGCTGGAGTCAGGTGCCAGAGCCAGGGCTGGAACTCGTGTGCTCCAAAGCAGAACACAGGCTTGTAAGTGTCCTCTCTGCTCTGAATATTTTGAGGCCTTCTTGTGTTTATTCTCTAGGGGTGCTGCCAGGACCAAGTGAAATACACTGTGAAGGTCACGGATGTTCAGCAACTGTTTACTGTTCCCTGTTCCAACACCTGTGTTTTTCACATCACATTTAGTAAAATCTCTAACATTTTTAGTGTCTTTATTAAGGTTGTTTAATCACACGCCCCATTGACAATGGAATTTATTTTGCTTTTCTTATCAATTACAAAAATTTTTTTTCTTGTTCAGACTTTGGAATGAGGAGACTTTTATTTGGGCAGAACTGAATGAATGTGCTTTAGGCAGGTTTCTAAGATTTGGCAGATCTAGACAGGAAAATGAGAATTGCTTTCTTAGTTGAGTCGGTACCTGGAACATAGTTGGCGGGAAGGAAGGTTATGCAATTACATTCCTCACCGGGTGTTCAGTGAAGTTATTGTCTTCTGAAGCACTCGAGGAGGTTCCCTGCGCCCTTCCTTTCCGTCAGGAAGCTGTTTGTGGAATAGGAGATGAGTAAATGAACATTTACCTGACTCCTGGCAACTGGAGAATGAGAAGAATGCTAACCTCTGGGCATGCGGGCTTGCTTCAGGGCCCAGAGATCTCCTTAGCTGTCAGGACCTATCGGCTCTCGGCACTGACAACAACTGCTGTGGATGTAGGCTGCCTGGGCCTGGCAATTTAAAAGGTTTTAGATTGACAATGGAATGCACAAATGTTTCCAGTGGTCACAACCACTTGTGGTGTTTTGTTTTTACTCTCTGTGAAAAAGCATTTTCGACCAATTGCTTCCAAAGTAGCCACAGTGATCCTTTTTTATTGATTTATTTTCAAGTCTTTCTTTATTGAAAGGCAAAGTTAGAGAGGGAGAGACATGGGAGATCTTTCATCCACTGGTTCACTCCCAAAATGTCTGCAAAGGCTAGGGCTGTGCCAGACCAGGGCCAGGAGCCAAGAGCCAGAAGCAGCTTTTTGGTCTTTTCATCCTCTACTGCTTTCCCAGGCCACAGGCAGGGAGCTAGATGGAAAGTGGAGCAGCCAGGACATGAACTGGTGCCCATCTGGGGTGCTGGCACTTGCAGGCAGAGGATTATCCAGTTGAACTGTTGCTCAGATCCCACAATGACTTTAAACATGTAAACGGAATCACCACTTCTCTGTGTAACTCCTTCCCCCACAATGGGTTCCTCGTTGACTCAGGGTGACACCCAGATTTCTCCCATGACCTCCCAGGTGCTTGCATGCTCTTCCTTGAGCTCTAGTCAGGGCCCTTTCCCCGCCAGTTGGCCCACATTCATCCATGGGTCTCACTTTCTGTCCATTCCTTCCTGCCTTTCCCTCATAGCTTGGAGAGATTTGTCTTTCATTTTTTACTTGGCGACTTGCCTGCCTGCTCCCGTTCCTGTGTTTCTGAAGGACGCAGGCTGCATCTTTCCCATAGGACGTCCTGGCATGTGGTGTAGATATTTAATAAATATCTGTAGAGTGATTCACAGCTTAGTAAATTCTGCTCTATTTAGAAAAAGGCAGTTCACATATTTTAAAAGATTTCATTTTACTCATTTGAAAGGCAGAGTGATGGAGGGACAGAGATCTTTTATCTGCTGGTTCATTCTGTACATGACTGCAGCAGCCAGTACAGGCCAGGTTGAAGCCAGGAGTTCATCCGAGTCTCTGTGTGGGTGGCAGGAGCCTGAGCACTGACTGGGACCACCTTCTGCTTCCTTCCCAGGGTGTTAGCAGGAAACTGGAGTGGAAGTGGAGCAGCCAGCACTCAGACACACACTCTGATACAGAATCTTGGGAGTGGCATACCTTAAGTTGATAGAGGAGCAGGTGTTTGCTTGCTGATTTGATACTGCAAGATAATGAAAGGTCATTGTAGGACATAAAGAAATGCTGTGTTTTTGGAGTATTTCAGAATTCAGCTTAGATGGTACCTCCTCTGGGGAGGTTTTTCCTGGCTGGGTCTGTAACATTATGTGCTTGTAGAACTGATAGCCTGTCTCGCTGCCTTGGAGGGAGAAAGGATGTACTCAGGTCCTTAGTGCTTGGCTTGGTCGTTGTGCTCAGTAACTGGTGGGTGAAGAACACGTGGTATACTCTAGGTGTGTTTGAAGAAACTCAGTTTGTGGAGCTCATTGCTCCCAGGGGTCGCTTAGTTCTTTATCTGTTTTTCAAGCTCACTGGGTTGTGATCATTTTTAAATTTTTATTATGGAAAATTTCAACCACAGGAAAAGAGGAGTGTAGTGAGGCCACACTGTGGGCCCCCGCCAGCCTCGCAGATCCCAGGAGATGGCCGGTCTGGCTTAGCCTCGTTGCCGCTTTCTTTTAGTATTTTAAAGTGAGGCTCATATATTATGTCATTTCATCTGTACATATTTTGGAAAGGAATAACCAGTTAAAAAACTAGTTAGCTCTTGGAAAAACTTGATACAGAAGTTTTCCTTTGTTTTCTGGAATCTCTGTAGATGCCAGCTGGTGGATTTCCATGTGTGAAGCCACTCCTACTGCCTGACTCCCTACGAAAAGCATGTACTCCATTGTAACGGCTCACAGGCTCACACAGCAGCAGTTTGCTGGAATAGTTTCTAGTGGTTAAGTATATTTCCATGCCTTGAGAGGTTACCAGTGAGAAAAATTTGTTTGTCAAAGTTAAGTTTTTCCTTTTGGAGATGTGTAAAGACAGATTAGACTTTTGACATTGTATGTGACATGAGATGGAAAAGTGACAATTCTGAAATGTGGTTTGTGTATTAGTAAATTTGCGTAGTTCTTCTGGAGTGAATTTCTTAGAGTCGTGGTTAGCATTAAAATGAGAAGTCCAAAGCCGGAAGGCTCAGAGCAGGAACCTGCTAAGGTTGGAGGCTGGAGGGTTGAGACCTGGGCTGGAGGAAGTTCAGCACTGGGGGAGGCTGTGGTTCAGTGTATCTTCCGAGTTGAACCTAGACCTCCCTGGTGAATAGTCTAGCTTGCAAAGAAGATTGTTCTTCAGAAAGGGAGCAGAGGACACTTTTGTTTGAGCTGGTGTTTTAAAGGATTATCTTGTAAAAGGTAGAGATTGGCACTCAGTGAATGGCTGAATTAGAACTGTGGTTTCTGCTGAACCCAGGTTCTCTGTGAAGAAATGAAGTGTAACGGAAATGGTGAGGATAATGTTTGACTTTTTTTTTTTTTTTTTGTAACCAAGGCAGCCTGACCCTGGTGATAAGAAGCTACAAGTGCCAGCCCTGCAGGGCCTGTGGCCTTGCTTGCTTCCAGCTTGAATCACTACAGGATTCTCCTGCCTGTGACATGGGTGGAAGGTGTTGGGTATAATTACCCTGAATGCCTTCTCAGCTGTTGATTTTGGAAATCTACTTTTTAATTCTACTTCTTTTTTTAAAAAATTATTTATTTGAAATACAGAATATGAGAGAGAGAGAACTTCCATCTGTGATTCACTCCCCAAAAGGGCACCGTGGCTGGGACTGGACCAGGCTGAAGCCAGGAGCTTGGAGGTCCATCTTGGTCTCCCATGTGGGTGCGGGGAGCCCATGTTCCATTGCGTTTTCAGGCCCATTAGCAGAAGGTTGGCTTGGAAGCCGCAGTGATAGACCAGCGCTCTGATACGAGATGGCAGCATCACCAGCAGTGACTTAACCGGCTACCCCACAGCATCGGATTTTTATTCCGTCTTCTATACTCCCATAACCCTTAGTTCGGTCCTCTACCAAAGATTCAGTACCTGGTGCCTTGAGTAGGGGTTGTATCATGATCATCTGTGTATCCTTAGCCTGTAGCACGTGGTCACTTGGAAAAAAATTGGTGACACATGATGATACCTTCCCAGTGTGATTCCTCCAGAGGCCTTCACGAAACTTGATCGTCTTGTGAGGCTCCTCGCCTTTTTCCTCTTCCTAGATGCTTTGTTCGTGGAATCATTTTTCCCTTGTACTATCCAGGGAGCTGGGAAGGAACACTTATGTCTGGAACAGGAAGAGTTATCAGACTACAGTGGATCGTGGGGAGCATCTCCAGAAACCCCCAGTTGCTATCAGAAAGGATTCTGTGCTGCGGGTGCAGGCTGCATTCCGTGTTACTATTCTTATCGACTGAGGTTAGGCTCCTTAGTGATGACATTGAGGAAGTGGGTTCCAGTCTTGGTGTTTTTGACATATATGTATGTGAAAGGCAGGATTACAGGGAGGGAGGGAAAGGGAGAGAAGGAAGAGGGGGAAGGATGACTTGTATTGGTGACTTACTCCCCAAATATCTAGAATTATAGGGTGGTCGGGGCTGGGCCAAGCCGAAGCCTGGAGCCTGTAAGTGTGCAGGTCTCCCTCGTGAGTGGCAGGGGCCCACATACTTGGGCCAGCCTCTGTTGCCTTCCCAAGTGTGTTAGCAGGGAGCTGGTTTGGAGGTGGAGCAGCTGGGACTGGAGCCAGCCAAAGGTCACTTGAATGTTGACATCACAGCTGGTAGCTTAACCCACTGCAGCAATCTTTAATTAATCACCATCATACTACATGATTTTTTAAAAATTTTTTTTTAAAGACTTATTTATTTTTATTGAAAAGGCGGATATACAAAGAGGAGAAGAGACAGAGAGGAAGATCTTCTGACCGATGGTTCACCCCCCAAGTGGCTGCAATGGCCGGAGCTGAGCCAATCCGAAGCCAAGAGCCAGGAGCCAGGAGCTCTTCCGGGTCTCCCATGCGGGTGCAGGGTCCCAAGGCTTTAGGCCATCCTCCACTGCTTTCCCAGGCCACAAGCAGGGAGCTGGATGGGAAGCGGGGCCGCTGGAACCAGAACCAGTGCCCACATGGGATCCCAGCACACGCAAGGCGAGGATCTTAACCACCACGCTATCGTGCTCGGCCCTACATGATGTTATCAAACTGTAGAGGCTGAACTAAACTGAGTCTGTGCTTTATCTATGCAAGATAATAAAATGAAATGTTAAATATGATTTCACTGACCTGACCCTATTTATGTATTGGAAAAACTGGAAAGTCAGTTGTCTCAGCTTCAACGTATGAAGAGCTTAAAATGATTTAAAATTTTCTTCTTCTAAATTTTTTTCCTCATGATGAAACTTACCACGTTATTTAATGTTAAAAAAATTGCTTTCATTTTAAAGGTGGAGAGAGAGATGGAATATTTTCCATTTGGTGGTTTGCTTCCCAGTTCCCGCAACTGCTTGATCTTGACCAGGTGGAAACCAGGAGCCTGGGCTCACATGTGGGTGGCAGGGACCCAGTTAGCTATGTCATCACCTACCACTTGCCAGGGTACATATTAATGGCAAGGGCCCGGCGGCGTGGCCTAGCAGCTAAAGTCCTCGCCTTGAACGCACCGGGATCCCATATATGGGTGCCGGTTCTAATCCCGGCAGCTCCACTTCCCATCCAGCTCCCTGCTTGTGGCCTGGGAAAGCAGTCAAGGGCGGCCCAATGCATTGGGACACTGCACCTGCGTGGGAGACCCGGAGGAGGTTCCTGGCTTCGGATTGGCACAGCACCGGCCGTTGCACTCACTTGGGGAGTGAATCATCGGACGGAAGGTCTTCCTCTCTGTCTCTCCTCCTCTCTGTATATCTGACTTTGTAATAAAATGAATAAATCTTTAAAAAAAACCATATTAATGGCAAGCTGGATTGCACGTGGGGTAGTTGGGACTTGAACTAGTCACTGAGCTGTGGCCTGGAGCTCGCTGTCTCGAGTGGCGGCTTCATGCTCCCCCAGATGCCTGCCTCTTGTGTCAGAAGTGATGGCAACTCCATTCTTCACGTTAGTCTGCTCTGAACTGTCTTTTTCTTATTCCGTCTCCACTATGGTAGGAAAACTGTATCCCAAATAAACCATTTCTGTCTCCACTGCCGTGACTCTGTCCTCTCCTGCTTGGATTATTGTGGTACCTTCTAACTGTTCTCTCAGCTTCTATCCTTTGCTTTATTCTCAACACAATCTTCTGAATCACTTTGTCTATGTAAGTCAAGCTGTGTCACCCCTCTGCTCATGCTACTCTGAGTAGCAGCCCACACGCCCACCGTCCTCTCCTCCGATTGCTGGGTTGCAGGCTCCTGACTCCGCTGCAGCCATGCGTTCTCTTTCAGGCTGTTTGCAGAGAGTCATCTCCTCCTTGGCTGTGGTTTACTTCCTGGATTATTCCCTTTGGAATACTTTTCCATCCTTCTGCTTTTAATAATACTTTCTCAGTGATGTCTATCTGATCATTTTATTTAAACTTGTAATTTAGGTGGTGTCTGGTTAGGGCCTTGCTTGGAACTCCCACATTTCCCATGTAAGTGCCTGGTTTTGAATACTGACTCTGCTTCTTATCCCTTAAAAATAGTGACACTAACTTCACTGTTCTCAGTGTGTGTGTATATATATATGTGTGTGTGTATATACACACACACACATATATATTAAAGATTTATTTATTTTTATTGGGAAGGCAGATATATAGAAAAAGACAGGAACCGAGGTCTTCTCTCTGCTGGTTGATTCCCGAAATGGCTACAATGGCCAGAGCTGAACTGATCTGAACTGAAGCCAGGAGCTTCTTCCAAACCTCCCACCTGGGTTCAGGGGCTCAAGGACCTGAGCCATCTTCCTCTGCTTTCCCAGGCCATCAGCAGGGAGCTGGGTGGGAAGTGGAGCAGCTGAAACACAAACTGGTGCATTTATGGGATGTGTGTGCGTGCAGGCAGAGCATGAGCCAATTGAGCCATCATGCTGTCCCCTCAGCACTTGTTATTATCCGTTTCCTGACCTACCTTTTCCAAAGCATCATTTCATTTCAAGACCCATATATTTTACTTACTATGTTTATTAATTTATTATGTGTTAAAATAGAAGTTTCTTGCAAGAACTTGAATCCCTCTTGATCACTGAAGTGTGGATTAAAATGCCTGGCACATAGCAGGGACTTAGTAAGTGATTGTCCAATAGACAGATAAATGAGGAGTCGTTGAACTGTTTCTTTTGTTTGAATCAGTGCCTGCATTATACCCAGAGCCAGTAAAATAGAGCAGTTGTTATATTTGAATATAGTACCCATAATAATCTTTTGAACCCTCATAGGTATTGTGCAAGATAGGTGGCATTATTTACCATTTTTTTAAGAGGTGCATTTATGTACTTGAAAGCGTAACAGAGAGAAAGGTAGTTTTCATTCCTCTATCTCCCAGGCACGTTAATATGAAGCTGGGTCAGAAGTGCAGAGTAGCTGGGATTCCAACCAGGGGCTCATCAGTATGGGATGCTGGGCGTCCCAAATAGGTTAACTTGCTGCACTACAACACCTGCCCTTCTGCCTGTTATTTTTGTATATATTTTTTAGATGAGGAAATAGACTCAGAGAAGCTGAGTAGTTTAATTCAATGTCCTATGGCTTAATAAGGGTAAGAGCCAAGATAAAAATCTATATGACTACAAAAAAATCCCCTGCTACCGTATTATCTCCTTAAATCAGTAGTAAAGCCAACATTTATTGAATGTGTACACCATGTCCCAGACAATATTATTGACAGTTGAATAGCAGTTTATTGTGAATTATTAATAAAAGCAGTTCTGATTTTGTCATGATGGTGGCATAGTTTTGGAGAAGTAGCACTTTTTATTTACTTGAGTTACATAGATAAAGCTCTCCATCTCCTGGCTCACTGTTAAAATAGCACAAGTGTATTTACGGATGGGCAGAGTGAAGCCAGGAGCCATGAACTCGGGTCCAGATCGCCATGTGGGCAGCAGGCCCACTTCGGCTGCCCCTGCCAGGCTTATCCGGAGAAGCCGCCAGATCAGGAGGAGCTGGGGTTTGAACCCAGACACTCTGAAATGGGCTGTAGGTATCCCAAACAGCATGCTGGCCACAAGGTCAAGCTCCCACCCCAAGTGGGAATTGGAATGCATTTTTAAAATTTATATGCAAGCTTTGAATAATTTAAGGTAAATTTGGACATGAAAATGACAATGGTGAAAGTTTCATTAGTCACAGATCAACTTGTGTTGTTTTCAGGCATTCAAAGGAGTGCTATATCGAAAATCAAGAAAAGAGAAGAAAATGCCTTAGATAGTCAGGAAGGAACTTTGAACATTGTTGACAATTCCTGAGAAGATGCTAAAGTGCCAAAACTGCTGTGAGGAGTTGATTCTTCCACTGCAAGTTGGAATGTGTTGATTAAACTGACGCTGTGTGTTTAAAAATAGGACAGCTCTTTTTGAGAAGAAAGCCAAAGCTCATAGGTGAGAGCAGCAGAGAAGGGAGAGTGCAGTGGGTGAGATGGGAAGAGACAGGAGTTCCCCAGCGAGCCCCAGACGGGCCTGGAAGAGAACACCCTGCGTTGGGAGGCTGCGGGAGCAGTGCTGCCCGAAAACCTCCCTTACAATGGCCTGGAAGCCTAAGAACTGTCTCCTTTGAATGCCAAGTAAAACCATGGTGAGGGCTGGTGCTTGGCCTGCCACGTGGCAGTTCTGAGTTTAGTACCTGCTCCAACTGCTTGCCAACACAGCCCCAGAGAGGCAAGGGTGATGGCTCTGTAGATTGGATCCTGTCCCCACACCCCTTGTCTCAGATGCCTCGATTGAGTCCCCAGCTCCTGGCTTCAGCTGTCCAGCCTTTGTGCACATTTGAAAAAGAACCTGCAGGTGAGAGAGTGTGCTGCTTCTCAAAAGGTGTTTTTTTTTTTTTTTTTTTTTTTTTTTAAACAAGACAGTATTTTTTTAAACAAGCCATTTCACCTTACTAGGATGGCTATTGCTTTAAAAAAAAAAAGATTGATTTTAGATTATTGGAAAGTCAGATTTACAGAGAAGGAGAGACGGAGAGAAAGATCTTCCATTTGCTGGTTCACTCCCCACCTCCTGGAACGGCTAGAAATATGCCAATCCAAAGCCAGGAGCTTCTTATGTGCAGGGTTCCCAGGTTTTGGGCTGTCCTTGACTGCTTTCCCAGACCACAGGCAGGAAACTGGATGGGAAGTGGAGTGGTGCCCATATAGGATCCTGGCGCATGCAGGGTGAGGACTTTAGCCACTAGGCTACTGTGTGCTGGGCCTGGCGGCTAAAGTCCTTGCCTTGCACGCACCAGGATCTCTTATGGACGCCTGTTCTAATCCCACCGGCCCCACTGTATATCTGCCTTTTCAGTAAAAATAAATAAATCTTTTTTTTTAAAGATTTATTTATTTTTATTACAAAGTCAGATATACAGAGAGGAGGAGAGACAGAGAGGAAGATCTTTCGTCTGATGATTCACTCCCCAAGTGAGCGCAACAGCCAGTGCTGCGCCAGTCCGAAGCCGGGAGCCAGGAACTTCTTCCGGGTCTCCCACGTGGGTGCAGGGTCCCAAGGCTTTGGGCCGTCCTCGACTGCTTTCCCAGGCCACAAGCAGGGAGCTGGATAGGAAGTGGAGCTGCCGGGATTAGAACCGGCACCCATATGGGATCCCAGTGCATTCAAGGTGAGGACTTTAGCCACTAGGCCATCGCACGGGGCCCAAATAAATAAATCTTTTAAAAAAGAAAGTATTGAGAAATAGGAGAATTGTATGTTATGTAAAATGGTGCTGTGGCTGTTGGGAAAAATTTGGTGGTTCTTTAAGTCCTTGAAGCTGGAATTGCCATCCTGCCTGCATTTCTGCTTGCTGTAAACCCAGGAGAATCGAAAGCAGGGACTGAATGCTGCTTATGATTCACAGTGGCCAAAAGGTGACAGCCAGCCCAACGTCCATCAGACTGACGCACAGGCCAAGTGGGCCCCTGCAGGCCATGAGTGTTACTCAGCCTTAAAAAGACACTGGAATGGGGGCTGTGATGTGGCTGGAATGTTGAAAATGTGCTGGTAAAATAAGCTAATCGTGAAAGGACAAATACCATTTCAGCTAATGAATTACATATGAATTACATGTGAATAAGCAATTTCCCGGAGACAGATATGTAGGGTGGGGAATGATTGTCTAATGGGTACAGAATTTCTGTTTGGGATGTTGAAAGGTTTTTTTTATATCAGATAGTGATGGTGGCATGGCATTGTAAATCTGCTTAATGGCATTGAATTGTACACTTAAAATTGATTTAAGTGGTAAATTGTATGTTTTGTATTTTATCACACTCACAAAAGAAGCCTTTCTTTTGGGTGCGGGTGCTTTTGTGTGTGAGCAAGAGTGCCATCCTGGAGCTAGGCCTACTGCAGTGAGTCCTGGGTGCCAGGGCTGTGCCATCCTGGAGCTAGGCCTACTGCAGTGAGTCCTGGGTGCCAGGGCTGTGCCATCCTGGAGCTAGGCCTACTGCAGTGAGTCCTGGGTGCCAGGGCTGAGGCTGAGCCTCTGTGCAGGAGCTGGCTGGGTCATTCTGTACTCCTCCTGCAGCTGCACAGTGATTTGATCATCCAGAAATGCTACGTTGCAGGAAACTTGAAATTGTTTCTGGCAAGGGGTACCAGATGGCCAGGTTGGGAGAGAAAGCTCTTTACTACATAACTCACTGTACTTTGAATTTTTTTGAAGACACATATTTGTGCATTTTATGAAAAATTAATTTACTACGGGCCCAGCGCCGTGGCCTAGTAGCTGAAGTCTTCACCTCGAATGTGCCCGGATCCCATATGGTCACCGGTTCTAATCCCGGCAGCTCTACTTCCCATCCAGGTCCCTGCTTGTCGCCTGGGAAAGCAGTCAAGGACAGCTGAAAGCCTTGGAACCCTGCACCCATGTGGGAGACCCAGAAGAAGTTCCTGGCTCCTGGCTTCGGATTGGCACAGTACCAGCCGTTGCGCTCACTTGGGGAGTGAATCATTGGATGGAAGATCTTCCTCTCTGTCTCTCCTCTCTGTATATCTGACTTTGTAATAAAAATAAATACATCAAAAAATTAATTTACTATGGAGAAAAAAAAAGTCAGTGGAAGAACTCAGTTTTATTCTGTTTAGAAAACCAGGAGTCGGCCTGTTTATGCCAAAGCAGCTGTGAATATGTTCACATCAGGTGTGAGGCAGAGTTCCCTCCCTGAGCCGGAACACCAATGGACTTTCCCACCCTGTGATTCCAGTTTCCATAGAGGCTTTGCTGTGGTTTTCTCTCTCCACCTCATTTTTGCAAATAACCACTTTACAGGTTAGGAGCCTGGCACAGAAGAGTAGCTATCCAAATACTTGAAAATTAGAGTGTGGGTTTGGCTTTGCAGTTTGAAAAAGCCAGGAGCCATCCCCGCATGTCTGGTATTGTAGCTGTCCCTTGGTATCTGCACAGAGCCAGGGAGCTGGTTCTGTGACTTTGTCCCCCTCCGCTTAGCTGATGGAAATGGTGTACACTGTGTCCAGCCTTGTGGCATTGTGGTGCTGTGGGTTCAGCTGCTGGTGGGCGATACCTGCATCTCCTGTTGGAGTGCTTGCTGCTGGTTCAGGTTTTCTGCTACCCTGTGTCCCATCCAGCTCCCAGCTAGCGCACTTGAAAGGCAGCTGAATATGGCCCAGTGGTTAGGCCTCTGCCGGCCATATGGAAGCCTGGGATGGAATTCCTGGTTGCTGGCTTTGGTCTGAACCATTGCTGGCCATGATGGTCATTTGAGGAGTAAACCAGCAGATGGAAGATTGATCGTTGGGTCAGTCTGTCTGCCGCTTCTGCCTTTCCTGTTCTCCCTCTGCCTGTCCAATCAATATAAAAGCAATTCTTTCTTAAATGATAAAGATATATAATGTTTTCATATAAATCATGAGGACAATCTGTTTAATACTTTAAATAGCTGTAGATTCCTTGTAATACCTAATACAATGTAAATGGTGTGTATTATTGGCAATAATAAGACATCTATATGTGTTAATTATAGATGAAATAATGTATTATTATAGACTATTTTACTTCTTTTTAAAAAGGATTTATTTGAAAGAATTAGGGATAAGAGATGTAGAGAGAGATCCTCCATCTGCTGGTTTACTCCCCAAATGCCCGCAATGGCCAAGGTGAAACCAGGCCAAAGCCAGGAGCTTCTTCCAGGTTTCCTGAGTGGGTGGCAGGGACCCAAACAGTTGGGCCGTCTTTCACTGCTTTTCCTAGGCCGTTAGTAGGCCGCTGGATTCTGATGACGACATCCAGGACTTGCACCGGTGTGGCGTATATAGGATGCTAAGTCACAGGCAGCCACATTGCCAACTGTGCCATGATGCTGGCCCCAGTTACAGACTAGTTTCAATTCACAGATGGATCTGTGGCTGTGGACCACGGGGTGCAGAGGACTGGCTGCACCGTGTCTGTTTTGGTTCACAGCAAAGTAGGGAGCTTCTGGAGAGCTTGAAGTGCTTGGAAGTAGGAAGCTTCGTTTTTATTTTATCAGGTATTGTGTGTTGAAAGCTGCCCTGGGTTGACCGGCAGGGTTGTTCCTCCTCCCTCTGTAGGACGTACTGAATACCCCTCCCATTTTCCCGTGCCACCTTCATCAGCTGCCGTTAACCTGCCGTCTCCCGCTGCCTTCCGGTGCACAAGGGCAGCAGCTGGGGCTTCACCTGATGCTGAAATGAGATGCTAGCGTCACAAGTGGCAGCTTGATTTACTGTGCCACAAGCTGACCCCTGTATGGCCCAAGCTTTTAAGGGACTTTCAAATCTTGGAGGCACAGACATCTGATTTTTAAGTTCTTCCCAATCAGGGAATGCATATTTTTCTGTGGTAATTTCTTAGATGTCTTCCCTTAGTAAAGCTTTGTGTTTATAACTACAGAATAGAGTAAATACTTTGGATTCATAGATTGTGATCCCAGTTTTCTGGTTAAGTCACTGAACTCTGTACTCTGATTTCTACAACTTAAAAATGAAGGGATTGGATGTGTTAGTTTCTGGAGGTTCTGGTTATGAAAGTTTAATCATGCCAAGTTTTATTGGCATTTTTCTAACGCTGATAAAAGATGAAAAGAACTTTGCTTTTAATACTGTTCATATAAAAATAGAATTCATTTCAATATTAAAGTGAATTAGCCTTGGATTTTGAAGGAGCTTAGTCAGTTGCTGACTAAACAAACCTCTATATAAGATGGTCTCATGTGGGAATTAGTTTCAGGGTACATTTTCTAACAACTGTGAAATAAGATCCAGATCTCATTTAGATGTTAGTGTAAGAAGTCTGCCATTACCTTGTATCTTACCTCTGCTGAGATATTTTTCAAAAGTAATTAATCATCGGCAGGAGCTGATTTTCCCATTGCAGCCCTCACTGAAATGCTGTTGTTTCAGTCATTCTCCCCAAGTTCCTTTTCCTGAGAATAAAATAGTGAGCCCGTACTTCTGCATGGGGATCTGGGGAGTATTTTAAGCTTGGCATGTTCAAACCTGGCTGGCTTGGTGAATAATGTGGACACGAGAGCATTTTTTAAGTTCCAAGGCACAGACTTTTTCAAGTGAACCTGGGATTGGTGAGAGTAATACTTCAGCCGGAGCAGCAGAGGTGTCCAGGTTTCCATTGCCTGGGGCGGGGGCTGCGGCGAGGCCCCTGCCTGCCCTGCACATTTCTTCCTGGCCGTGAGCAGTGCCAGGAGCGGCCGGGGAGAGTTTGCTCCTTGAGCTCTGCTACCCTCTGTTTTCAGCAGGGAAAAGGGCTGCTGTTTTACTTCTTAGAATCCTAGCATATGGAAAGTTTCTAAAAATAAATGTCAGATTTGTTATTGGACTTCTAAATTTGTAACCTCCACTATGCATGACTAAAGGCGATCTAAATGCCTATGGTTCTTCCCCGTGCAGAGTTGTGGCACTGTTTCAGTGGGGAAGGCTGCAAAGCACAGGCTTGTTAGCAATTTTTGTTTCAGTGCTCGTGAATGAAGATCAAGTTTTGTTGTCAGGCAAGCATTATTTGGTTGTATTTAGTGAATCCAATTTAGCTTTTTGTTCATCAATTATTAATATGTAGCAGACATTCACGAAAATGTGGAAGTGCATTGAATTTTGACGAATGTACTAAGGAAGCTGACTTGTAAGAAGAATTCTGTTGTTGCTCATTTGTAGTAAATTTGGGTCAGCTGGACATGCAGTTCGCAAGGATATAATGAGCAACTTAAAAATTTTTTTGTGAAAAATTTATTTGAAACAGAGTTACAGAGGGGCAGAGAGGACACACGCACACACAGAGCGAGCAAACAAGAGTGCATCTGCTGCTTGGCTCCGCAGATGGCCTCAGTGGCCGGGCGGACCCTGGACGGAACCAGGAGCTTCCAGATCTCCCTCGTGGGTACAGGATCCCAAACACTTGGCCATCCCAGGCACATGAACAGGGGTCTGGATTGGATCTGAAGCAGTCAGGACTTAGATGTGCTTATATTACAGGATGCTGACACTGTAGGCAGTGGCTTACCACCTGTGCCACAGTGCTGGCCCCGGTTTTTCTTAATATTTTTACTTTATTTGAAGACAAAGCTCTGCAACAGCCTGGGCTCTGCCTCTAGGGTGCACATTGTTAGTAAGAAGCCATAATCGGGGCAGGGCTTAAACCCAAGTGTTCTGATATAGGATGCCATCTTAACCACTGTGCCAGATGCTTGCCCCTGGGGCGTACCTGTTGTATGTTAGGCACTGTTAGGTCTTGAGGGACACCGAGTTAAAGGATAGATGACTCCTGTTCAGGCAAGTAAGAGAGAAAGAAAAAAGGAAACCTGGGACCAATTAACTGTTTTAAATGCTGTAAGAAAAAAATAGTTAAATGCTATGAAATTGGGTCAAGCTTTATAGAACTATTTCAGTTGGCTTGTCAGTAAAAAAAAGTTGTTTACAATGAGGGGTATGTTTCATTGAGGGCCGACTGTGTGCCAGCATTGGTGTTACCCACTAGGGAAAGGGGAGAACATTGCAGGCCGTGGGAGAAACAGTAGAGCCAAGAAGGAAGAGTGGTGATGACCAGGGCAGAGGGGGAGGGGCTGCTGGAGCACAGTGAGGTCCCTGTGGCCACCCCTGCTCCCCTGTCCTCATTCTCTTCTCTCCCTCTAGGCAAACCTAGCTTCCAAGTAAAGGGCCAGCGTTAGGGCATGTGTTATGTGAATGTTTCTTACCCATTTTCCTAAATCTTACTGATTGTTGACTTATTTTTTACTGAATGATTGCACAGCCTGTACCCTCACAGGGAGCCATACTGTTTCTTGAACTATTTCTTTGTGTTGCTTGTTCTGAACTGCCCAGCTTGTTTCTCAACTCCCAGAGGGCAGAGTCCAGCCTCTCCAGCACGTGGTGTGATGCTCGGTGCTGTGGGGACTCTGCCACAGAATGGGTGGGTGAGCATGGAGGCTTTCCAGTTGAACTGTTGGAAAGCTCAGCTGCAGTGATTGAAAGTGTCCATGTTGGGGCTGGTGTGTTGCTCCAAGGGCAGGCATTCCATGTGAGCGCTGGTTTGTGTCCCACCTGCTCTGCTCCCCATCCACCTCCCTGCTTGTGGCCTGGGAAGGTAGTGGAGGATGGCCCAAAGCCTTGGGGCCCTATACATGGAAAACGGAGGTAAGGGTGGGGGGTGGTGTGGCTCCCGGCTTCAGATCCACTTAGCTCGGGCCATTGTGTCCACTGGGGCACTGAATCAGCAGATGTTAAGATCTTTCTGTCTCTTCTCTCTGTAAAATCTGCCTTTCTAATGAAAAAAAAAATTTTTTTTAAAGAACAAAACTGTTAAAGGCATCCTTTAACAGTTTCCAAAGAAATGATCAGTTGTCACTTGGATGTGAGATGGGTTAATAACAATGCCTGTCTCAGAAGAGCTGTTGTGAAGATTGACTAGAACACATGAGCACGCTGAACGGTGTCTGGGATGTTGTCGGTGCGCAGTTAGCATTAGCTGTTGTTTGCCTCTGCCTCTGTGGACCTGCTTGCCAGTGAGAACTCGGTCACTGTTGTGAGTGTGGAGAGGGTAAAAAGAAGGTATGTAACAGCCTCTTGGCTTGGAAGCCAGACGCCCTTCTGGAACGGGAAGAACATGAACTTTTATTTTTCTGTTTGTGTTTTAGTGACTGAAGCGTGTGGTTGGCATGGAATTGAGTTTCATCTGTCTGTGAGAATTGTAAAAGCAAGGTAGGTGCCAGGTTTATTTACTCTTCTCTGTGTTGTGTGTGTGTGTGTGTGTGTGTGTGTGTGTGTGTGTGTGTACTTTCAAGTATACTGACCCATCATGGGTAAGGTTTGATTACTGTTTAGGGAAAACATTATTTTTCAGTCTCTCTCATGGCCCCCAATGGTCTTTCACCATGGTTGATCTAAGGCTGTGGGCTGTCTGGTAGCTTGCTAGGATGTCTTGAATGTGGAGGAGCAGCTTGACCATAATTGGGGTAGTCATGAAACATGAGTGTAATGTTCCACTTACCCCGGCCTCTCTGATCTCCTGAAGGGCGGAAGGCTGGTGAGCAGTCCCTGTGTGTGCTGGACACGGTGCAGCAGAGAGCCGCACATCTTGTCGCGGATGACAGGACCTCTCTGTTAACCCCAGGGTTTTGATGTGATGTAGTGTGCTGGTGTTCCTGTCTTCTGCTCTAGACTGGAGCAGAGTGCACCAGGACGGCTCTGGCTCACATGCCACTGTGTGTTCATCAGGTACCACCAAGAGAGCTGGGAACGGCAGCTTTGCGTAGCCCTGCAAACCTGTTTCTGTCAGAACATGATCCGTTAGTAAGTCCTAGTGCTAGTTCACACAGTTCTAGTTTTCTGCTGTCCTGAATATGTTGAAACCCCTTTGCTGATTGGCACAGGAAATTTCCCTCCAGTGTACACTTGATAGCTAAACTAGCAAATCTCACAATGAATTGTGAGCTCCCATGTCAGTGTTTAGACTCTGGCTTCATCTGTACTGTAACAGTGCAGATTCCGGAGGTTTCCTGAGAAGCAGGGAACAGAAGCCTTTCATACTGGACTACAGGGAGAGCACTGGAGCCACGTTGTGTGGCTGCAGGAACCCCTGGGGTCGGCCCTTCGACCTGGAAGGGAGGAGGGAAGATTAATTCTCTGCAGTTGAGTCATCATCTGGTTGCCTGACATTTTAGAGTCAAATCTCAGTGATCACTCAGGACTTTATCTTTTGCTTCTATTGGGGGTAATAATAGACTACAGTTCTTCATGGAAATACCACAAACATGCTGGGAAGGAGAGAGGAGAACACTGAGTTAATGCTTACTTAGGGTTAGACATGGTACCATAAATTTTATGTGTGTTCTTTTACTGAAATATGACAAGTTCATAGATAGTTTTGAAATCTAGGTGCATAATCTTAACTATCATTATCTTGAACTCTTGTGACCTTTATGATAGCCATTTAGAGGAAATAGAACTGTATGCTGATTGATGTTACGTCATTTGTATCTTTCTGAACGTTATGGAGAAAAAAAAGAATATCTACATGTGTTAGTATTTTGTTTTTATTTTCAGGGTTTTTTACTGATTTATCCAAGGGCAGTGAGGCAATAGTGGGTCTGAAATGAGAGACATTTTCTGTCTTGGGAAGTTGAGACTGTTGACCTAGGGTTTGGTGAAGTTGGTGCAGGGGAGGTCCGAGTAGGTTGGTATTCTCAGGACCCAAAGCAGGTGCCTATTGGAGTTGTTTAAAGGTAGTTTTGCTTGATCTTTGTATCTACAAATGACATGAACAAGATCCAGAAATGTTTGGGGAAACTTCTGTGAAAGTCCCTGATCCAATGCAAATGAATCTCCAAAAATACCACAAAATTTCCCCATTTGGCTGTTTTGTCTAGCTGGGGGAATAAACTGTCGTTATGCTTGTAAAGAAATTGCCATGCATTCTTTTAAACCAACTGTAACTTTGATTTTCTACAGTTGAGTTTTCTCCGGGAGTTCTCATTGGAGGTGTCATTTCTGTGTGTCTGTCATACGCAATTGTAGGATCAGAGTGAATTGTTCCATTCTCTTCGGTGACATGACATTGAGTTGTCATGGTCCCCCTACTTTTTCCATACTAAGGGTTCCCCACTCTGTTGTCTCTACTGCTAAGATAGTGACTGTCTGTTGTGGTTTGAACACGAGCCACAGAAAGTAACCTAGAGTCACAGTGCAGTCCTTTCAGGGCCTGAAAGTACATGCTAATACTTCATTCTCATTCTTTTTAGCACAATTTTTTTCCTTTTTAATTTTTGCTTATCCAAGGCAGAAAGAGAAACACACATATGTAGGGGGTGGGGTGGTTGGGGCA
Organism: Ochotona princeps; assembly: GCF_030435755.1. Taxonomy (NCBI): domain Eukaryota; kingdom Metazoa; phylum Chordata; class Mammalia; order Lagomorpha; family Ochotonidae; genus Ochotona; species Ochotona princeps. Next base: position 4,922,428 of record NC_080846.1, read on the forward strand.
CTTCCCACCCACCTGTTCGCTTCCCAGCTGTTTACATCGGCTGGATCTGCCGGTCTGAAGCTGGTAGCCGGGAACATGCTTCAAGTCTCGCGTGTTGGGAGCGGGAACCCACGTGCTTGAACCACAAGCAGCTTGCTCCCAGGCTGCACATGAGCAGAAAGCTGGAGTTGTGAGTTGATGCAGACTGCAGCCCAGACACTTGGACATGGGGTGTGGATATCCCAAGTGCATCTTTTCTCTCTCTCTCTTTTTAAAATGTATTTACTTTTTGGGAACAGGTATTGTGGCACAGTGGTTTAAGCGACTGCTTGGAATGCCTGCATCCCATGTCAGAGGACTGGTTTGCATTCTGGCCACTGTGGTTCTGAGCCAGTCTCTGTGAATGCACTTGGGAGGCCACGAATGATGGCCCTAATACTTGTGGGCTGGCCGCCAGGTTGAAGACCCTGATGAAGCTCCTGGCTTCTGGCTTCAGCCATGTGCATCTCTGGGTGTCATGACCATTAGAGGGAGTGAATCAGCAGATGGAAGATCTCTCTGTTTCTTTCTTTCTACTACGCTTTCAATAAATAAATAAATAAATAAATAAATATTTTAAAATGTTTTGAGCTCAGGCACCCCAGCATGGGTTGCAGGTGTGCCAAGCAATCTTCCCTGCAGTGGCAAATGCCCACCCCTCCAGCAGCACCTTGACCTTTACACCATGCCCTTGTCCCAGCGCTTCTGAACTCCCGTAATTTCAGACTCCAGCTGCTGTGCACCCTGGAGGGCAGAGGGTGATGGCTCAAGTAGTTGAATCCCTGCCATCCGCCCGCAGGATGCAGGTTGAGTTCCTAGGTTTGACCTGCCCCGGTTCTGGCCTTTATGGCCATTTGGGAAGTAAACCAGCACATGGCAGATCTCTTTCAAATGAGTAAAATTAAGAAATGAATTTAAAAAGACCTATTGTTACTGTTTCTTTATTGACTTCATTTGATATATACGTGTGTGTGTGTGTTTCATTTATTTGAAAGGCAGAGTGACAGAGGAAGAGAAAAATTGATCCTCCACTTGCTGGTTCTTCTTTTGTTTTCAAAAGAGATATTTTGTCCGATTGCTTTTCTTTTTGTATGCAGACTAGGTGTAAGTCAGAATTTAGAAGTTCAGATAGAGGATTGTTCAGGATTGTTTAAAGTCTCATGGTGTAGGTTTGTCCCACCAATGGTGATGCTGAATTTCATCATTGTGTAGAATTCCTGTCTGTCACATTTACCCACTACAAAATTGTTTGTTTCTTTTTTAAATTCATAATCTGCAGAATGATACTGAGTTTTTAAAATCTCTTTGCGGTAGTGTCATCTAGTTGTCACAGTGAAAATACCCGTTTTTAAAAAACAGCAACAGATTAAACTGGTTAATGCTTTATAAAAGTTGTTGCAAGGAAGGTGCTATGTAAAAAGTGGTGTTCAGAGTCGGTTTAATTTGAGCTTCCTTGTTGTGTGAACTTTTAAGCATGGAGTTTAAATACAGTTGCTTAAGAGCCTTGGGAAACAAATCTGGTTTTGCTCAATGGTAAGGAATTTTTGCTGATAACCTTTTCATGGTTGTATTTAAGTGGCCTGTTAACATTCCTCATAGTTTTCAGACAAGTTCTTTCCTGTCCTTCCCCCCAGTGTCGTCCCTGTGCCCTGGAGTCTGGAGTTACCTGACTCAGCATTTAGCTGACCTCTCAGGAGAGCAGCATTAGCGCAGGAGCTCCCAGTGTTAGGCAAGGGTCTGCGCCCTGTGTGGGCACAGCATTGGGGAGAGTTAGGGATTCTGAGCCTGGTAAAACTTGTCATACAATAGTCTCTTGAATCTGTGCGTGTTTACATAAACACGTAAACATGCCTGAAGGAAATCATCTTAGGTATTTCTTCTGTAGATCTTCTCCGTTTCATTCTTTGTGAAACTTGGAGATGTGGATTTTGTTTTAATTCAGGATACTTGTAGAGTCTATATGTTAACTATTTTCTTTGAATGTCTGCATATCCCTTTGATAATAACCTCTGGCACTTGCTCAGTGCTACAAAAAAGCAAGTGAATCCTTCTTGCTGGCGTATACAAGGTGAGGATTTCGCTGCTAAGCTATCAACCAGGCATGAGTGAATCCTTTTTTCTACTAGACTGTATGACCACGACACACTGTGTTAAGCTGTGATAGCTGTCTTTTACCTCCCTGTCCTGAGTTGGAGGCTGCTAAGTCATTATGTTTGCTAGTTTCTCTAAGGAGAGTATCTGCTGAACTTGCAAGTAGTTCTAGAAGATTCCATATTTCCACAGGGTATGTGGAAAAGGATGGGAGCATTTTTGGTTGCAAAATGATTGTGAATGGGAGATGTACCACTGGTAATTAGTGGTCAGGGACCCGGGATGACAGTCCACAGTCAGTGGTCAGAAATTTAGCTAAGGACTTGGTGAGTTGGTAGAAAATGTTTTTTTCTTATTTATTAAAAGAAATTATTGCTTATGACAGGAAGGTTTTTGGAAGAATCTTTCAGAGCTTCTGTGAATGCTTCTAGGAGAACCAGGAGAGTTAAGGTATTTCCCTGAAGATGTGTTGTTAACGATTGTGTTTTGGTTATGTCTAATCCCTGAAATTACAAGTAGGTAGGAGCAGGAGTGTCGTGGCCCAGTGGTCATCAGCCCTCGGGGGCCCGTGAGCAGGGGTGTCGTGGCCCTGTGGTCAGTCAGCCCTTGGAGTGCCCGTGAGCAGGGGTGTTGTGGCCCTGTGATCATTAGCCCTCGGGGGCCCGTGAGCAGGGGTGTCGTGGCCCTGTGGTCATCAGCCCTCGGGGGCCCGTGAGCAGGGGTGTAGTGGCCCTGTGATAATCAGCCCTCGGGGGCCCGTGACAGGGATGTTGTGGCCCTGTGATCACTCAGTCCTTTGAGGTACCCACGAGCGGGGTGTCTTGGCTCTGTGGTCAGTCAACTGTTGGGGTGCCTATGAGCAGGGGTGTCATGGCCCTGTGGTCAGTCAGCCCTCGGGGTGCCTGTGTCCCATGTCAGGGTGCCTGGCTTTGAAGCCTGGCTCTGCTTTCTTTCTTTCTTTTTTTTTTCTTCCTTTTGTTTTATCTTGGTATATATATATTTTAATTTGAATTTATAATTTTTCAAGTTTTTGGTGATGCTTACGTGTTTGATCAGTGTGGGAAGAATGAAGTGTTAGGGAAAAGTGTGTATGATCATTGTTTCCAAATTTCCTATTTCTTCTTCCTGTATCTGGGGGAAGGAAGAACATAAGGGGAGAAACCATACCCAGCCTCCTGACTGCACCAGTATTCTGATGTGGGATGGCCACCTGATACCAAACCAGGGTCCCTGAGGAGTTTGTTCCAAGGCTTCTGCCCAGTTTCACTAGTTTTGAAACACTGTCAATCTCTCAGATCCAAGATGAGGAACTCCTTCCAATGTCCATTTGTTGACATAGTCAAACTGAAGAGTCTCTACTCGCCCAGATGTTTGCTGCCATTGTTTGGCTGGGGTAGTTGTCCAACTTGCCTGTCTTCCTCTTGTATCTCTGTATGGTACCAGATGTCCTCTGCAGGCCCTAGTGGGCTGCCACATCTTCTGATCCACCTCCCACTGCTCTGTCTTTTCTACTGGGGAGCTCTGATACGTGACATGATTGGACCACAAATCCTGTATGTGAGACCCCAGTTCCCTGCATGCCCCCACCTGTGCCTTTGCCAGAGCCCTGCAAGACTACACACCAAGTCTCCATGGCCAGTGAGCTTCTCCTGGGGCTGCCTGAGCAGGGCCCCCCAGGGCCCTCTACCCCTGGGCCTCATGAACCCGGCACCGATCACACAGACAAGTTCCAGGTCACACAGGTGACCTGGACCCTGATGGACTCCTCCCACTCTCCCACCCTCTTTGCGGGGCTCATGGACCCAGCACCAACTGTGCAGGCAAGGTCCAAGGACCCCCCGAGCCACCCCCGAGCCATGCGACCTGGGCCCTGGTAACTGGCATTCTGTTTTTCTTTCTGTGAATCTGAGGCATTCTAAGGATCTCATGTAAGTGAAATGATGCTATACTCCTGTTTACTGCTCTTGGTTAGAAGTTTAGCCCATGTGATAAAAAAAGCTAACGTTTTCATACATGAATTTAATGTAAGTTAATAAAATTCTTGTTCTCACTGTACGGCCACTTCACCCTGCATTCCAGTACACTGCCTGGCCCATTTTATTAATCCTCCTCTTTCAGACTGGCAAAAGTGAAAGCTGCTGAGGATTTTATCTTTTGTTTTTTGTTGGTAGCTATGAGTAGAGGTACCTACTCAAAGCAGAGGGGACTTAGAAGGACCCAGTTTTGTGTTTCATTATTTGTACGAAAGGTAATCTGATGGAGTGAGAGGCCCCCTTAGCAGTGAGGAGGCCTGGTTTCTATTTCTGGTTTTTGCTGCCAATTCACCAGGTGACCAAAACAAATCGTTTACAAACTGTGCTTCAGTTTCCTCTCTCAGATCACTGAATCGTGAGGCTCTCTTTAACCCTTCGAATCCAGTGTCCATCCTCTGGCCAGGTTTGAGTCAGTGGATGAGGTCTGTGTGTCTCCTCTGCCATCCTGAGTTTCTCTCATCTGAATGCTCAAGAGGAAGGTATGTTTTAATCTCTCATACTCAGTGGCTGTGATGGAATCATTCTGAAACTGTGGTTGAAAAATAATCTGTACATAGAAGGTGCTGTACAGATTAGAAATAATACGTACGTTATGACCCTGGTGAAAAATGGAGCGAAACACTGTCTTCTCATGTCCTCCATGGCCTGCTGTGTGGCCGCCGTGGTGCACCGTCCCCTGTGCAGAGAGCATTGTTCAGGCTCTGCCTTGATCATGCCCTCCTGGAGCTGCAAGGTGGAGTCCTTGCAGCTTTCTCTTTGCATTAAGTTGTGTGCCTTGAGTTCCTTGACTCAGCCAGAGGTGAAACTGGGGAATTCACTGCTTGGAGGGCTGGAAATCAAGGTAGTTTTGCTGGGAAATTGAGCAACAGATCAGCAAGTTGAGAGTCCTGTTTGTGAGCTGGACCCTGGTGCAAGGCAGGGAGCTGTGGCTGCATGGCTGCGCATCTTGTTCTCCACTAAGCATTGTAGCCTGGTCGCTGAGATGCCGGTGAGCTCTCCTGGGACAACATCTGCTTTCAGCTGATTGGGAGAGTCCATGGACATCTGTGCAAGTCGTGTGAAAATAGGTAAACTACCGCTCTGGTTTTTTAAATCAGGATTTTAAATCAGAAGTAGAGCTCTTTGGTGGGACCCAGACTTGCCAGCCCTTTACATAGCCCTGTTTTAGATTTTTAAAAACTCTTGTTTGTTAGAAGGAAAGAGAACTTTCTGGGGAAGACCTTAAGGACTGTGAACAGCTTCAGCACAGTGAGGCCCTTTGCATCACAGTGCCTTAGGATGCTGTGTTCTGCGAGTGCAGCCCGGGGAGCCACGGCCACATCACCATCAGCTCCTTTTCCATTGTGCAGACTCTCAGACTGCAAACTTAGTACGCAGAATTCTGTCTGCACACAGTTGTAATCTCAAAGGAGCTAATGGTATTGATCTGTTGTCTGGTAGATTTGCAAATAAACCGTGCCTTTTCTCAAAGAACCAAAGTTATACTGCTTTCCATGTTAGAAAAAAGAAGGGTGTGTGTGTGTGATAGGGGTAAGAGCTTTATTCTATGACCTATGGAAGTAGATACGTTAGATATCCATAAAGCTAAAATTCACTTAGCTATATGATATTGCAGTTACCAAGTGACTTAGCAGATCTTCTTTTGGTTGTACCCAGGAGAATGTCAATATGAAAGCTTGTACATGAATGTTCATAATTTCATTTTAGAAAAGATTTACGGGAGAGACAGAAATCTGTCCTCCATAACTGGTGCTGTGGCATGGTAGGCCCAATAGGAGTGAAATAGTGGGTGGAAGGGGTTCTGTGTGTGTGTGTGTGCGCACACGCGTGCACACCTGTGTAACTCCTTCTCTCTGTAACTGTGACTTTCAAACAAAACAAAACAAAAAACCAACCAAACAAAAGAAAATCTTCCATCTGCTCGTTCACTCTCCAAATGGCTGCTATGGCTGGAGCCAGGCCTGTCCAAAGCCAGGAGGCAAGAGCTTCTTCCAGGTCTTTCATGTGGGTGCAGGGGCACTAGCGGTTGGTCTATGCTGTGGCTGCTTTCCTAGGCACATTGGCAAGGAGTTAGAGCGGAAGTAGAGCATCCGGGACGTGAACTGGGGTCTGTATGGAATGCTGGCTCTGTAGGCAGTGGCTTAACTCAGTAAGCCACAGATCCAGCGCTAGAGATGCCTTGATCAGACATGCCCTATATAATCAGTTTCCTAGAAAATTACAATGGTAAAAGCACTTCTTTTTAGTAAAATAGTTAAAGGGAAATCTAAAATTTTACGGCATCTACATCCATGGAGGAGCGCAGAAAGGAACACGTTGTGCTTCTCATACGTAGTGCTCTGGAACTAGAGCTGTCATGTGCGTGTAATAAAAAGTGGTTCATTCTCAACATGGATGCTGTCTTACACACTTATATTTTGCAAATATGAGGCCCAGCATGGTAGCCTAGTGGCTGAAGTCCTCGCCTCCCTGCCTGGGATCCCATATGGGCACCGGTTTGTATTCTGGTTGCTCCACTTCCCATCCAGCTCCCTGCCTGTGGCCTGGGAAAGCAGTCGAGGACGGCCCAAAGCCTTGGGACCCTGCACCCGCGTGGGAGACCCAGAAGAAACTACTGGCTCCTGGCTTCAGATCAGCTTAGCTCTGTCTGTTGTGGCTACTTGGGGAATCAGTGGATAGAAGATCTTTTTTGTCTCTCCTTCTCTGTGTAAATCTAACCTTCAAATAAAAAAAAATCTTGAAAAATTTTGCCAATATTATAATGTTTATTACTGCCAGTTGTTAACAAGCCTGTGAGAAAAGACAAACCATGACGCACTGATGCACGTCAAAGTTAAAATTCTCTGGGAAGTGTGGCAGGATTGTGTAAAGTTAAGATGAGTGTATCCTTGGAACCAACGGTTCAGGGTACACAGCCTCTAGGGCAAATCGGAGTTTTGTGCAAGAAGTACATGTATAAGCATTTTTTAAAATAAAGATTTATTTATTTTTTTATTGTTACGTCAGATACACAGAGAGGAGGAGAGACAGAGAGGAAGATCCTCTGTCTGATAATTCACTCCCCAAGTGAGCGCAATGGCGGTGCTGCGCTGCTCTGAAGCCAGGAGCCAGGAGCCAGGAGCTTCCTCCAGGTCTCCCACGTGGGTGCAGGATCCCAAGGCTTTGGGTCTTCCTCGACTGCTTTCCCAGGCCACAAGCAGAGAGCTGGATGGGAAGTGGAGCTGCCGGGATTAGAACCGGCACCCATATGGGATCCCAGGGCGTTCAAGGCAAGGACTTTAGCCGCTAGGCCACGCTGCCGGGCCCAACAAATAACTTTTTATAACTTGCTTTCTTTTGCTCTTTACATATGCTTAAAGGATTTATCTATTTCAATCCATGTAGACAGGCTTACTCTGTGTAAAGTAATAAATTTATCAATTCCAATAAAAAAAATCTATAAATAGGGCCCAGCGCAGTAGCCTGGTGGCTAAAGTCCTTGCCTTGCACAGGCCGGGATCCCATATGGGTGCCAGTTCTAATCCCGGAAGCTCCACTTCCCATCCAGCTCTCTGCTTGTGGCCTGGGAAAGCAGTCGAGGACGGCCCAAAGCTTTGGGACCCTGCGCCCGCGTGGGAGACCCGGAAGAGGTTCCTGGTTCCCGGCATCGGATCGGACTGGCGCATCGGCCCGTTGCGGCTCACTTGGGGAGTGAATCATCGGACAGAAGATCTTCCTCTCTGTCTCTCCTCCTCTCTCTGTATATCTGACTTTGCAATAAAAACAAATAAAATCTTTAAAAAAAATTATTTGTTAAAAACACTAAGTGTTCGCTATTTAGCCTGCTATTGTTAGCCCAGTGCCACATGTTACATTCTTTCTGGTACAGCATCCTGTGCCTGGTACCACATTCTGCTTTGGAATTGTGTTCAATGACTTGAAACCCAAAACTGCAATGTAATAATGGGTTTTTGACATTCTTTTTTCTTACTTAAAAGAAGGCCAAGAATAACCAGTTGAGGGCTGGTGGTGCTCCACATTGTCAAGGAACCAGTTGGCTTCGGTGTTAGTTGCTTTGCCGTTCTCAGCACGTTGCGTCCTCCCTACAGTGCAGGATCGCCTGTTCTCCAGCCGCCTCGTCTGTATTCTAGTCAGGAGGAAGAAGAGTGTCTAAGAACCAGTGTGTCTAATCCCCCTAAGTTCAGTTCCTGGAAATCACTGCTGATTCTTGCATGGGTGTCGCTTGGCTTGAGCTCAGTCACATAGAGCTGCAGGAAAGGCTGGGAGCTGTAACTTCGTTCTGGCTTTGTTCGCCCAGTCTAGGTGCTGTTCCGGTGGAGGGAGAGTGGATGCCGGGCTGCTGCCCCGGCCCCGGCTGGGTTCTCCACTCCCGGCTTCTTTGGTCCTGCCTGACCTTGACAGTGCTCCTCAGCCTGTGTCCACTGTGTCCTTTTCTCACATCGTTGAACACGTCCGGATGGTTCTTGTAGATACAGATCACCAGAGTGCCACTCTTGTTTGAAGATAGGCCCCCTGAATGGGGCTTGAAAATTTTCATGCTAGTGTCTGTTTACTTTTTTTTTTTCAGTTTAAGATTTGCTTATTTATTTGAAAGTCGGCGAGAGAGAGAATATAAGAGAATGAAAATATCTCCCATTTGTTGGCTCACTCCTCAAATGGCTGCAACAGCCAAGGCTAGACCAAGCTGAAGCCAGGAGCCAGGAGCCTCATCCTAGTCTCCCACGTGGGTCATCGATTGTTGCTTTCCCAGGCACATTAATGGGGGCAGCATCAGAAGTGGAGTAGCTGGCCCTTGAATTGGTGCCTGTGTGGGATGCTTGCACCATAGCCGTGGCTTCACCCGCCAGGGCCAGTGCCAGCCCCACCTATTTCGTTTGTTGTCTGCAGCCTGCTTGTTGCTTACACAGGTGTCTTCAGGGACCAGTGCCATGTTGCTGGCTTCTTAGAGCAGTTGTGGAAAGTCCAGTTGCTCTGAGAGAGCACTTTGGTTGTGTTGCAGTCAGGTGGCACTTGACAATGAACATGTGTTCTGAGAAATAAATCATTAGGTGGTTTCATCGTTTTGCAGGTGTGATGGAGTGGACTTGCACAACCCGAGATGGCTGTAATGCCGCCGGACCGTGTTGTCTTCTGGCCCCACCATTGCATAGGACTTGACATGCAGTGCAGAACTTTGGATTTGCTTTGGAAAATTTGTGTCTTCTACCCCCTCTTCTGTTTTAAAACTGTAAATATAAAAGCATATTATTCATGAGAAATTCTCAGCTCATTTTTGAGAATATTAATTAGCTGAGAATAATACTCTTTGAAACAGGAAGCTGTCAGAAGAACCAGTGATGAGCTACAGCCTCAGAGCAGTTTTTTTTTTTTTTTTTTAAAGATTTACTCATTTTATTACAGCCAGATATACACAGAGGAGGAGAGACAGAGAGGAAGATCTTCCGTCCGATGATTCACTCCCCAAGTGAGCCGCAACGGGCCGATGCGCGCCGATCCGATGCTCAGAACCAGGAACCTCCTCCGGGTCTCCCACACGGGTACAGTGTCCCAAAGCTTTGGGCCGTCCTCGACTGCTTTCCCAGGCCACAAGCAGAGAGCTGGATGGGAAGTGGAGCTGCCAGGATTAGAACTGGCACCCATATGGGATCCCGGGGCTTTCAAGGCGAGGACTTTAGCCACTAGGCCACGCCGCCGGGCCCCCAGAGCAGTTTTTGTGTAGATGATCCGGGTTGGTTAGATTTTCAGAGGTTCGCCTTGACTGAAGACTTAGCAGCTGTGAGAAGCTCAAGTGTAGTTCCATGATGACGCCGTGGAGAACCGTTGCTTTTAAGTCATAACTCGTCTTACTTATTCTAGTACGTTTCCTAGTAAGCTGATTTTCACACTTAAAGAGGGTAACTCCTGGATGTGGTGCTGCAGTGTGAATGCTGCAGGGTGCAGGGGCCTGCACCAGGGGGCTGCGTGGGGAGCTGCGTGGGGAGCTGCGGGCCTGGCCTCTCCAGGGGGCCCGCTGCTGTGTGCGGTTGCTCCTGCAGGAGCAGCAGTTTCTTTTTGTTTTGTAATGTTGGTGTTTAAAGACTTACTTTGAGAGGTAGAGTTAGAGAAGGAAAGACACAGAGATGGTCCATCTGTTGGCTCACTTGCACATGGCTGCTGAAACCAGGGCTGGATCAGGCCTAAGCCAGGAGCTTCATCCGGGTCCTGGGAGCTGGACTGGAAGTGGGACAACTGGGTCTCCAGTCACTGTCCACAGGGAGTGCCAGCATCGTGGGTCGTGACTCAGCCTGCTGTGAGACAACACTGGCCCCTTAATGTCATTGTCTAAAAATAATGTCATGAATAATGTAGACAGCTACTCGTGCTCCTGTGGTAAAATAGGAGCTTACCCTTGGCCCAGCAGGGGAGAACACACCGGGAACTCCGAAGTTTTGACTTGTTGGCACTGGAGCGTAGGGCTTCCCTTCAGACCTCGCCCTGGAGTGTGGAAACAAAGGACAGTACTCTAAGTGTTTTCCTGCCCAACCACTGTCTGCCTGAGTCGCAGGGGAGATTTGTTTCAACAGGTTTATCATTCCAAAGTTAATATGTTAAAGAGCTGGTCTTTTTTGTATTTTTCATGCCTTAATAAGATCTACATGACAGGTTCTCTACATGGTGGAATTTTTTCTTTCTTCTTTTTTTTTTTTTTGGCGCAGCCTGGTGGCATTTCCTGGCTTATTAGTGCACGGATTTTGATGTAACAGTGGAAGTGTAAAGAATTCCTAACCTGAAAATAGCCTCAGTGGATTACATATTTTTGCAGATGAATAGACAAAGTATGCGCAGATTGTATCTGAAGTTTTTCAGGTATGAAACAAGTAGTTTTACAGATTTTACAGATTGGGATGTTGCTCAGAGTCTTACTGAATGCAGTGAAGGATAAACACCAGAGGCCAGCACTGTAGTACAGAGTATCAAGCCGCTGCTTGGGACACCGGCCGCCCTAGTTGGATTGGATAGCTCATTTGAGCCTCAGCTTCTCTGCTTCCTGTGCAGCTCCTACTGCCTCGCCTGAAACAACAGGTGATGGCCCGCCACCCAGGCCAGACCAAGATTGAGTTCTTGACTCCTGGCTTCAGCCTGGCCCAGACCTGGCTGTTGGTCATTTGGAAAGTGAACTAGTGAATAGAAGATCTGTGTGTGTGTGTGTGTGTGTGTGTACGTGCTAACTTACTTTCTCTCTGTAGCTCCACCTTTCAAAGAAATCATTAAAAATACACATCAGGTGCTTCAAAAAGTTTGCCCAAGAAAGGAATTAAAAGATAAATTAATATTGGAAAATATGAAATCCATGCTGTTTTCCATAAAATGTGTGTCCTATGAACTTACTGAAAACACTTCATTGTTTGGTTTTCAAACTCAGTGGCACCAAAATAAACTTAACGTTTATTTCCATTTCCTGTGACACTTTGAAGAACCCTTGTAGAATTCCTTGTTTAAAAGTTGGAACAGATTTGAATACCGTAGAAATGGGATTGGGAAAAGCATACCTGCAGTGTTTGTGGATGTGAACAAAGTCCCAGGAATGAAATGAAGTCATCTTTCAAAATAGTGCTTTAAGTCAAGCAGCCTTTTTAGGAAAGGGGGTTGTCAAGTTTCTGTTAAATGTCTGTCACAGAATACTGTATTGTAGTTAATAATTTTTCTCTGTTTAGTGAGGAAATCCTTAATGACGGCAGGGTAGGTGACCATCAACTTAGTGGCAAGATACTGTATTTGGGCAGAGTAGTCGTTTTCATTAGGGGGCCAGGGCACAGCGGTCAGACCAAAGGTAGAGTCAGCCGGGAGGCTGAGGCGGCCCAACAAAGGGTTTTTTTAAAAAGAAGATGTAAATCACCTTATGTCAGTCACCTCTAGGTACATACGCACCAGCCCTCTCTCCCTTCCTTCAGTTCGGTGGCAGCGCCAAGTGTGTTCCTGCCTCACTGCCCTTGACCTTGTGCTATCAGACTCAGGCAGCATCACACGGTGGGAGGTAGACGCACACTCTAAGGCCTGACCGCCGGGGGTCTGAGGCTCTCACATCTCAGCACTGAGTGTCTTCTGCCACAGGAGTAGATAGAGTGCATGCTTCTCATTGTCGGGAGGATGGGTACATGCACAGAAAGGGCCTCCGTTAGCCAGCTGTCGGCTGTCCACGTCTCAGTTCAAACATAACTTCCTCAATGAGATTTCTGTTGCCCATTTAGTCTAAATTAGCCACCCAGCCACAAGGCACATAATACTTACAAATCTGAAACTATTTAATTGAATGTCTTGTTTAAAAAAGATTTATTTATTTTTATTGAAAAAGCAGATCAGATTTATGGAGCAAAGGAGAGAAAGTTCTTCCATCTGTTGGTTCACTCCCCAAATGGTTGCAACAGCCAGAGCTAAGCTGTTCTGAAGCCAGAAGCTTTTTCCGGGTCTCCCACGTGGGTGCAGGGTCCCACAGCCGTGGACTAGCCTCTGCTGCTTTCCCAGGCTGGATGGGAAATAGAGCACCTGGAACACTAACCAGCTCCCATATGGAATGCTGGCGATACTAGCAGAGAATTAATCTGTTAATGCCACTGCACTGGCCCCATATTTATTTTTTCCCTCTTTCAATGTAATGTAAAGTACATGGAAGCATGGATATTTTTCTGTTGTACTCGCAGCATGCAAAACAATTGCCAGTCAATGTATGTTGAATGAACTAGTGGAGGTTGGGTCTGTCCCAGAAGGGATACTCTAGGCAGCTTGACTAACAGGTAGTTAAAGTGGTGGCATCCCAAAGGGTGCTGAGGAGGACCAGGTTGTGCTCTGCACTGTGGGTATCTGGCAGGGCCTCCTTGGGACAGAGTAGTTGGTATAAAAGATGTTGAGCCTGAGGACGAGATGTGTGTTACACTTTTCTTCAAGGTTTTTTATTTCTGTTGCTTCCAGCTGCTGAGTTCATGTCCCTTTCTATCAGCCATGGAGCTTAGTTGTGTCTTTAAGGTTGGGGACAGCTGGTTACCCAACAGCGTTATAAAGTTACAGCTTTGTTGAGCTTCTAAAATGGTCAGTAGAAAGCACTGATGCGTAATCAAATGCTAAGCCACGTGTGATCATGTTGGAAGTCGAGGGGGTGGTTGAGCATCCTAAGTAGGTGATTGGAGACCAGGAATTCTAGGTTTTCAGCCAAATCAAGCTTGCTCACAGTTACCATTCCTTGATATCTGTGCCATTACTTCTTATATTCTTTCAACGTTTTTCTACCATCCCTGCCTATCCTAACATGTGTTAACTGTTTTTCTTGCAGTTACTCTAGCTGTATTTCCGTGTTTTCCTTCTCAGTTCTTTAATGGAATCACAGGTGACATTTCTATTACTTGGATTTGGGTACAACTTGTGAAATCCAGCCCAGATTCCCTCAGATAAAGTTCTTTCTCTTTTCTTTTTCTGTTGGCAAGCACCATTCCTGCAGTCACTCTGCCTTGAAGCCTTGCAGTCATCTCATGTTTTTCTGGCTGTCTTTCTCCCACAACCCAAACCAGAAACATCCCTTGCCAGGTAAACTGCCTCGGCTCAGTCAGCGTTATTTCTTGTTCTTTAGGTTCATTGTGTGGCAGTTCCCTTCTTTCTGCATTCATTTACCTGGATTCAGGATCTCAACATGTTCTACAGTTTGCCTAGTGAAACAGATTCATAACTAACCTTTCCCCCACTTTGTGGTCCTCTTTGCCATATGAATTGTCCAGGACACTAGTTGACCCTGTTCCGTTCTGCTTCTGAGAGCGGCCTCGACTTTGTATGGCAGGAACTTCTCACCTAACTTTGGTGTTCTGACCTACTCACACTTGTTTTAGTTGACGGAGGAGGAGAAGCTGCTCGAAGGCAGGAGCTTTGTCTCGTTGGCTGTAGTCCCCAGCACCCAGTGTACCCTGCGTGTAGTGTGTACTTACTAGCACTTATTGAAAAGAATGAGTGAAAAATGCAGGACTTTATCAGTCCTGTCCATTTTTAGAAGACTTTCAGAGTATTTCCTTTTTCAGGAGTCTTTGATCTTCCGTGTATTTCTGTCTAAAGGCAGGCACCCACCTGTAACAGAATCTTTCTCTTTCCTCTATTTTGCTGCACATATGCTGACTTTGTATATGTAATGTCGTTGCTGTGAAGGTAACAGTGGCTCATTTTAAATAAAGGTGTGTTTATTTAGCTCCTGGTTCTGGGGACTGGAAGTTCAAGAGAGTGGCATCCGGTGAGGGCCCACTTGCTGCCCTGTGATGTGGCAGGGATGTCCGGGGCAGGGCAGGGCCAGCACGTATCTCTACTCAGCAAACCACTGGCACCTGACCCTTGTGACCCTGTCTGTAGCTACCTCCCACCGGCCCTGCCTGCAGTGTTCACCCATGACATATGAAGTGTGGCCCACGCTCGGTCTCCACACGTCCCTAGAGCTTTTCCTCCTGCAGCTCTTCTTTCTGGTCTGGTCGGTATCCGTGTTCTTGGTCTTGTTGCCCTAGCATTTGCCTTCACTTCCCTGGTGGTGTTGCATTGTTTCCTGGGTTAGGATCTTGACTGCCTAGATTCCATGTGTTTTTCTTTCTTTCTTCCTCAGAATTGGTAGAACATATCATGGGAAGCTTTTTCTTTAGAACTTGAAGGCAGTTACTCCACTGTCATTTAGTCAGTGTTGCTCTTGAGAAGTCTGTTGCCATTTGTTCAATCTCATAGTTTTGTCGGGAGGACTTCAGGCAGGGCCTCCTGTGTTCGTGTGGTATCGTACTGGGTCCACGAGCGTGAATGGGGGTCATTAGTGACATTCAGCAGGTGCCCAGAGTACCCAGGGTCGTTGCCTTCTGTTGCTTGTCTGTGTTGTCTTGACATGTCTTACTGTTGTCCAGCAGGGAGTGGAGTTTCTTTTGTGGGGAGCAGGGCTCCAGAAGGCCAAGGTGGCGGCTGCCAGTCCTCATGAAATCTAGTCTTGGAACTAGCACAGCATCACTTTGACTGTGTTCCACGGTCAAGGCAGAGCTAAGCTTCAAGGGGAAAGGAAGTAGATCCCAGCTATCTGTGCAAAGGGAAAGTATCAGAACTTGCAGCCATCTTTCATCTGCCACTCCGCTCTTTGTTTTTGAGATAGATGATGTGTTTTTCTGTTTTTTGTATCCCTTGGTTTTAGATGATTTGTAAGATGAAGAGGGAGGAAGAAGGCCTTTGCCCTTCCCAGAAGTCTTGTGTAGTTTCTAAGACATGTGAAGATGATGGAGGTTCTAGGGACTGAGATGGGGCAGTACGTTGGCAAAACCTGTTAAAGCTGCTCCTCTGTTACCCTTGGACCTAGCGCAGTGCCTTGTATCTGTATAGTGAGCTCTCAGTTGGTTTGTAAGTCAGATCTTACCCACACCTGTTCAGTCACAGTGTGATTTGGCTGGGTGTGACATTGAAATGAATCAAGAGTGGAATGCATTTAACCTTGCAACTAGGATACAGGGTGCCTGGCTCCAGCACCCAGCTCCGGCTCCTGGCTTTAGCGTCCTGCTAATGTGGATCCTGAGAGGCAGGGTTGATGGCTCAAGAAATTAGGTTCCTGCTGCCTAAGTGAGAGACCTGGAAGAAGTTCCTGTGACCTGACTTCAGTGTAGTCCAGCTTTGGCTCATTGCTGGCATTTGGGGAGTGGAGCAGTGGATGGGGTCCTTCTTTGTGTGTCTCAAATAAATACTTTAAGAAGTAAGAATCTTTCCAATGGAAAATGCATTCATTGATTGAAACTAACTTTATACAGAAAGATTTTTTCCCAAAGAACCATAGTATGTACTTGTGTGGAACTCGTTAGTCATGGGTTCATACCAGAGAATCCTGTTGATACTTAGTTTACAGTTATGAGCTGCCAGAGCTCTTCATTTCTGTAACACATTATCTGCCTTTCCGTTACATGTGTCGCTCGGTACAGCTGAAGGCGTGCAGCCCCGAAAGGGGTGGGGCGCTGTGGAGAGAAGACAAGACGGGATACGGCTGGCAGCAGAGGGAAACAGATGGGTTGTGGGGGATGACCCTGCCCCCATGTTGTTTTATTCCAGCTGCTTCTGCTCAGGGGTGAATCAGCAGTCCAGAAATTGGAGTTAGTGAGCCTGTGTTGAAAAGGAAAGTTTTATCTTGGGTTGAGTAGAATTAGGAATTTGCAACACTAAAGCATGCAAATTTTAAGTCATTAAATTATTAAGAATATTCAGGAATTGGTAGGTAGGATTTTATTCACTATGGCTGTATCAGCAATTTTTGGATCTTATGTGTAGGTGGGTGTAGTTTATTGGGATTTTCCTCGGCGAGTTATTTCATAATGAATAGAATAGGTGTTTGCCAGAAGAGTTAGCTTTTCCTCCAGTGTATATTTGTTATTCTGTTTCCTTTTTGATGTTTACTTACTCATTTTCATCTGCTTGAAAGGAAGGAAGAGCGACGGAGAGAGTGGATGTCCATCTTTTGTGTGCTGGATCACTGTCCACATGCCTGTGGCAGTCCTGTGTGGGGCAGCATTCACAAGGACGGCTGGGCCAAGTACAGGCCGTGACCTGCTTCACAGCAGGCAGGATTGCAAGTGAAGTAGCAGGGACTCAAACTGGCAGCTGGTAGGAGTTGATATGTAGTCATGATATATCCTGCGCAGTGGTTTAACCCCCTGGCGTCACGACGTGCACTCCTGTTCTCTCTTTTCTTCGACTGTGCTTGGACTTGGCTTCTGGTCTATTTTCTAAAATCAAGGTTAAGGAAATCTTGCATAATGTTTCCATTAGTTCTTCCCTTTGCTGTGAAAGAGTCTTAATTTTTGAAAATACAAAATTATCAGGGGTCTGATGCAGTAGCATAGTAGGTTAAAGTGCCTGCCTTGCACACGCCAGGATCCCCATCTTGGTGCCAGTTCATATCCTGGCTGCCCCACTTCCCATCCAGCTCCCTGCTTGTGACCTGGGAAAGCAGTGGAGGACGGCCCAAAGCCTTGGGACCCTGTACCCGCGTGGGAGACCTGGAAGAAGCTCCTGGCTCCTGGCTTTGGATTGTCTCATCTCAAGCCATTGTGGCCACTTGAGGAGTGAAACAGCAGATGGGAGATCTTTGTCTCTCCTTTTTCTTTTCTGTAAATATGCCTTTCTAATAAAAATAAATTTTAAAAATAAGATTATCAAATATATAAATTTACGGGGGAATAATATAATACATTTTTATCTCTTCATTACCAATTTCAAAAGTTGTCTGTGTTCTGTGCCACATTAGTTTTCTTTATATACTTCTTCTCAATAGTTTCAGAATACATGCCTTTTTCTTAAAGAAAAATTTTTATTTCTTTACTAAAAGGTAAAGTCAGAGGGAGAGGTCTTCGTCTGCTGGCTCACTCCCCAAACACCTGCAGTGATTATAGCTGGGCCTGTCTGAAACCAGGAGCTTCTGGGTCTCCTGTGTGCATGCAGGGCCTAAACCCGTGGGCCATCTTCTGCTTTCCAGTACACAGTGCAGGTAGGAAGCTGGATGGGAAGTGGAACAGGCAGGACTTGACCGGGCACATCTGGGGTGCTGGTGCCACAGTTGGCAGCTTTACCCCCTGTGGCACATTACCAGACCCAGAAGAATTTGATTTTAATATGGCTTAATATTAAAAACAGATATTTTAAACAGATATATTAAACAGATATATATGAAATTTTAAACAGATATATATATTTTAAACATGTATGAAATTTTCAAAATCACTAAATTAACAGATACAAACATAACATAATTTACTCAGTAAAACATGTGAGATATATATATATATATATAAATAAATAAATAAATTGAGCTCTTCAAGCCCTTAGTGATGCTGCAGTTACCGGAGTTGGGATGCACATTTGGCCTAATAGTTAAGGTGTTTGCATGTGCTGGCGGAGTACCTGGTCCAGCACCTGCTCCCGACCTGCTTCCTGCTGATGTGCTCTCTGATAGTTGACAGTGATGGCTCAGGCACCTGCATGGAGACCCAGATGGAACTGCTGGCTCCTGACCTTGGCCCCAGGCTGTTATGGGCATTTGGAGTGAGAACCAGCAAGCAGCTGGGAGCTTATTTTCTCTCTTCCTCTAAATTAGGTAAATGAAAACTTAAGTAATATAGGGAATTTAATTACTAAACCGTTAAAATACACCCTAGGGCTGGCACTGTGATGTAGAAGGCAAAGCTTCGTGTGCAGTGCTGGCATCCCATGTGGATGCTGGTTCAAGTCCCAACTGCTCCTCTGCTAGTCTAGCTTCCTACTGATGTGTCTGGGAAAGCAGCAGATGACTGAAGTGCTTGGGCACCTGTGCCCACACGGGAAACCCAGATGGAGCTCGAGTCAGGGGCCAGAGATGTGCTTCAAATCCAGTTACTCTGATATGGGGCACGGGCCTCCTCACCAGGGTTTAGAATGCTAAGCTGGATGTCTGCCACCCTGTAGTTGAAGCTTTCTCCCAAGATTTATTTATTTTTACTTGAAGTCAAAGCTAGAGAGGAAGAAACAGAGAGGTCTTCTACCCACTGGCTCACTCCCAGTATGGCTGCAGTGGTCAGAGCTGAGCTGATCTGCAGCCAGGAGCTTCCTCTGGATCTTCCACACGGGTGCAGGGGTCCAAGGGCTTGGGTCATCCTCCGTTGCTTTCCCAGGCCATCACAGAGAGCTGGACTGGAAGTGGAGCAGCGGGGACTAGAACCCGTGCCACAAGGGGTGCTGGCACTATGCTGGCTCCTGTGGCTGGAGTTTTGATACCATCCTCCTGCTTTCCTTTAGTTTTTGTTCCTTTTCAGAAACTCCCCTTCTGGCATGGGCTTGTGGCATAGCTGTGGATGTCTGTGCTCTCTGTTGGAGTGCCTGCTCCAGGACCCAGCTCTTCCGCCTCGGATCCCATTTCCCGCTAGTGCATGCCCAGAGAGGCAGCAGATGGTGGCAGAAGACCTGGGTGGAGTTCCAAGTTCCTGACCTCCGCCTAGCCCAGTGCTGGTTGTTGTAAGCATTGGGAGATTGAACAAGGAATGGAGGATCTCTCTCTGTTTCTTTCTTTCTTTTTTTTTTTTTTCTTACAAATTTATTTATCTTTACTTGAAAGAGAGAGGAGAGGCAGAGAGCGTGATCTTCCCTGTGCTGGATCACTCCCCAAATGATCATGGTGGCTAGAGCTGGGTGGGTGCGAAGCTAGGAGCCAGAAGCTTTCTTTGGGTCTCCCACGTGGGTACAGGGGCTCCTCATCTGCTGCCTTCCCAGGCTGCAAGCAGGGAGCTGGATCACAAGTGTGTGGGATTGCTGATGCTTGCAGCTGGAGGATCAGTCAGCTGAGCCATTGCTGCAGCCCCCCCCTCCTTCCTTTTGTTTTTTGAATAAAAATGAATATAAATAAAAATTGCATAAAACATGTTCCAGGGCCCGGCGGCGTGGCCTAGCGGCTAAAGTCCTCGCCTTGAAAGCCCCGGGATCCCATATGGGCGCCGGTTCTAATCCCGGCAGCTCCACTTCCCATCCAGCTCCCTGCTTGTGGCCTGGGAAAGCAGTCGAGGACGGCCCAATGCATTGGGACCCTGCACCCGCGTGGGAGACCCGGAAGAGGTTCCAGGTTCCCGGCTTCGGATCGGCGCGCATCGGCCCGTTGCGGCTCACTTGGGGAGTGAATCATCGGACGGAAGATCTTCCTCTCTGTCTCTCCTCTGTGTATATCTGGCTGTAATAAAATGAATAAATCTTTAAAAAAAAAAAAAAAAAAAAAAAAAACATGTTCCAAGCCATCATTTATCTGTGTGTGTGTGAGAGAGAGAGAGAGAGAATGAGACAGACAGACAGACACACAAAGAGATGGTGGAGAGAAATTTTGAGGACTGCTGTCCTAAGAAGTGCTTGAGTGTCATAAAATCGAAGTCCTTTTTGTCTGAAGTGGCTGTTGTTAAAAGAAACACATGTTTCGTGGTCAGTGGCAAGTACTGAGCCGTGTAGAGGAATTCTGTATAGCAGTTTTTTCTAGTGCATATGAATATATGGTTGCAATGATAAAAATCATAAGCAAGATTAAAAACAAAATTATGTAGGTTATATTATGATTTTTTTTTAAATAAAAGTGTATGTATTTATTTGAAAGGCAGAGGGGTCAAGATAGAAGAAGATCTCTTTCATTTGCTGGTTCCCTCCTCAGATGACTGGCACGGCCAGGTGGAAAGCTAGCTTGGACTCCTGTGGGGTCACCAGAGTGGGTTCAGGTGCCCAAGCTCTCCAGCCTTCTGCTCTCTTTCCCAAGTGCGCTGTTGAGGAGCTGGATTGGAAGTGGCGTGTTGGGAGCTTGAGCTGGCACCATATGGTTTGCTGGCACTGCAGTGTGTTGCTGAATCCGCCGTGTCACAGTGTGAGCCTCAGATTTTGCATTTTTTTAAATCAACATTTGTTGCTTCAGAATCCCTAGAAATGTTCAAACCTTTAGGAAACTTTTTTTTTCCAGTGTAGGTGCCTGCTGACTTTTAGAACATTGAGTTCTTCATGTTTGATTATTCTGAACTTGTCTTGAGTCTTCCAGCCCATTTAGAGCAGAGATGCCTTGTTGATGTCATCGTTTCACAGTGTCCTCTCACCTGGGGATGCCAGCCAGGCTGGGCAGTGGTGTTGCCCTGCATCAGGGCAGATGGGGTGGGCATCTTGATTTTCAGTGCTTTTCTTCATTTCATGGCTGTCCTGTGTTTTGTTGATTTCTTCATTTGATGTGAATCAGAATGAAAATCTCACTAAAAATTACTGCAAAGAATTCCCAGAAATACTCCCTTCTAGTTCAAGAGTGTAATTCTTTTTGCTATGAAGTCAGTATAAAGATACGTATTTTAGAGAAAATTTGGAAATTAGGAAAGCAAAGGAAAAATTGTGATAGTCCAGGAAAACAAAATCCTTTTCTTTCTAGGACATTTTTTCCTTTGCAGTATTTTTATATTTGATCACTTCCTGAAAATTTTTTTATTAATTTGGGCCCGGTGTGGTAACCTAGTAGATAAAGTCCTTGCCTTGCATATGCTGGGATTCCGTATGGGTGCCAGTTTGTGTCACTGCTGCTCCACTTCCCATCCAGTTCCCTACCTGCAGCCTGGGAAAGCTGCAGAAAGCCTTGGGATCCTCATCTGCATGGGAGACCTGGAAGAAGGTCTATGCTCCTGGCTTCAGATCAGCTCAGCTCTGGCCATTGCAGCCACTTTGGGAGGCAGACAGAAGATCTTTATCTCTCCTTCTCTGTAAATCAGCCTTTCCAATAAAATAAATAAATCTTAATTTAAAAAAAATTAATTTGAAAGGCAGAGATGAACAGAGCTCTTCCGTCTGCTGCTTTTTTCCCCAAGTGCCTGCGAGACCCATATGGGTGCAAGTTTGTATTTTGGCGTTGATGTTCCCGGGAGAGAAGCAGAAGGGGGCCTTGTGCCCCTGCGTGCACTTGGGAGACCCAGGTGACGCTCCTGGCCCAGCCCCCATGGTTGAATTCGTTTGGGAAGTGAGCCCAGCAAATCACAATTACTCTCCATCTCTTTCTCCTGCCTCCTCATTTACTCCTTTCTCTATAATTCTACCTTTCAAATAAATAGTTTTTAAAAAGTTTATTTAATTTGTGTTTATTTGAAAGAGAGGGAAAAAGATAAATGATCTTCAATCCTCTGATTCCATCTCTTTATGCCCCCTGAGCTAGACCAAGAGGAGCCCCTAATTCCATTGGACTTGCCCCGTGGATGGCAGTGACCAAGGTACTGCAGCTAATCTCTGCTGTCTCCCATCATAGGGACCCACCCATAGCCTCATTGGATCCCAATAACCTCTCCCAAACCCCAGCTATAAGTACTATTAGCATGTAAATTAGGGGATTAAGTTTTTAACACACGAACTTCAGACCACAACACGTGTTCTTTCCTTTAATTGCACTGTGTGTGCCGCTCTTACTGCGTTTCTGTTGTCTTCCTTGAGTGGTCTAATTGAGAACAGTTTCAGACTGGAAATCTCATCTGTCCTGTGAACATGCTTGGTTGATGATACTTGCCTATGTGTTTCTTCGTGGCGCCACCTGAACGTTTTTCACCTTGTTGTCCATTTCCAGGTTGTCATCACGAAAGCCAAAGTGGATTTCTCCAGTGTGGTGTGCCTCCCCCCTTCCGTCATTGCTGTGAATGGGCTGGACGGAGGAGGGGCTGGCGAGAATGAGGACGAACCTGTGCTCGTGTCGTTGTCCGCGGCCCCCAGCCCCCAGAGCGAAGCTGTTGCCAATGAATTGCAGGAGCTGTCCCTGCAGCCCGAGCTGACCCTAGGCCTGCACCCTGGCAAGAACCCCAACTTGCCTCCACTCAGTGAGCGGAAGAATGGTGAGTCCGGAGGGTGAGAATGCGGTCATTGCCCTGTCTGACTTGAATCAGGACCAACATTATTATTTTATTTTATTTCATGTCACTGAAGAATTGTACCGTTTCTTATCAGGTCTGCACAGAGAAATGATGGTAAATGTAGGTGCTCATTGTAAGCCCAACATTTCCTCCCTGGAATATTATAACTGCTTTCTAATTTGTCTTCCTGCTTCTTTGCTTCTTCCACCCCGTTCCTTCCATTATTTTGATACCTATTTGGCATCAATACGTAATTAGCTGCTAAAGATTTAGAATTAAGGGATGGACTTTTGGCACAGTGGCTAAAAGTTGCCGTTTGGAATGCTTGCATGCTCTGTGAGTGCCAGTTCAAGTCCCAGGTACTCTGCTTCCCATGTAGCGCTCTGGGAGACAGCAGATGAGCACTCGGCTGCTTGCCATCCCTGTGGGAGACGGGCTAGAGATGAGGACTCCTGGCTGTGTCTCGGCCCAGCCCTGGCTGTTGTGGGCGTTTGGGGATGAAGCAGCAGCCTGGGTCTGGGGAAGGGAGCAGCATTGCTGTGGCGCTGGAGGAATGTCTGTGGGAGTGAGGGGAGACAGCGAAACACTGGTTTGTGGACGGTGGGTTCAAGTGAGGGCAGCCATTGCTGTCGGGCAGAGAGGCCTTGCGCATCCTCACCTTCCTCTCTTGTGTAAGTGTCTCCTTCTGTATCGGAAGTCCTGAGAGAAGTTTCTAATCCTTGTCTCTAATGTACTTCGGTGCTCTCTGGCTTCTGTTATTACCTTTCACAGTTACTGCCATTGGCAGGGTCCTTTGTGTGCGTTTGTTGTGGATCCTGTAGCCAGGCTTAGGTCTTAATCCAGCTGTGACGTGCATGACCCCACCCCCTTCACTGCCATGGTGACACTACTCTCTCCTGGCCTTTTTTTTTTTTTTTAACTTTCTGGTACAGTTCCATAGGGTCTGTGATTTCCCTCCCCCTGACTGATTTTCCCCATATTATTAAATGGTATGGTCATAAGTTCATCATTCTGTTTCCTGGCCTCCCATCTTTCTAGCCATTTCTTTTCCTACTTAGATTGTTTTCTTTCTCTCTATACACCTCAAAATTTGCTACTCCCCAGCAGTCAGCCGTGGGAGAAGAGGCCATATGAACTAGTGAGAAAGTCATCGTTATATTTTATACTGGGTCTTTTCCTGTTCATATGTGGGGAGGTAAGGGTAGAGCAGAAATGGAATACCCTGAAAAATTGTGGGATTGGAAAATGTGTCATTCTATTAGAGAATAAATTCTGACATTGGAGCGAGTGCTCTGTTGTGAAAGGATGTGCTGCATGAGGAGAGAAATTTGCTTCCTAGATATGTTCCACCTAGATACATCTTGTATAGAAATCCAAGGGACTAGAGCTGTGGTGCAGTGGGTCAGATTGCCTCCTGTGATGTCAGCATCCTGCATGGTGCCAGTTCAAGTCCTGACTGCTCCACTTTCTGCAGCTCCCTGTTAATGAACCTGGGAAAGAAGCAGACATGGCCGTTGCAGCCATTTGAGAGGTAAACTAGCAGATGAAAGATTCCCTCTCTCTTTCTCAAACTCTCAAACTCTGATTTTCAAATAAATAGGAATTTAATGAATTAGCAGTGGTCCTAGGCAGTAGGCACTCAAGGTCGTGACACCCCAATTTGTTAAGCAGAGAAGATGCCCTCAGTTTAAGTGCACCTTTATTGTCCCAATTCCTCTTGTCTTCTGGGCTAAGTACTTGGGTCTACATGGGTCCTGTGCAGCCTAGGCCTGGGAGCCTGGAGAAACCCTCTAGTGAGCTCTTTGACTCCAGCTCAGGGGGCGCTGTTGAGTGATTGTGTCATGGTGGAGAACAGGTTTTTTTATGAAACGTATTGGTTCCTAAACAGTATGGATTAGTTGAAGTTTACATGACTGGAATGATTATGCAGTCTTCTTTGGCTCAGCATCGATGAGAATAGATATGGGTCCTTAGTAGTTAATGAATTTTGTAGTTTGCTTTTCTAGAAATAATTTTTTAAATGAGGATGCATGTTTTTCTGTGTTTACCATTTGATTTCATTGGTCCATCTTAAGCTCGTAGAAAGGCCTCGCAATTTTAATTGTTAAAATTTAAGTATAACTGTAATAAACTCTTGTATACAGAAATAGTAATTCTTTCTACTGTGTTCTTTTTAAAGAATGTTTGTCCTGGCTATTCTTAGTCTTTTCTATTTCCATATGAATTTTGAAGTCGTTAGGGGAGGTAGTGAGTATCTGACATAGTTGTTAGGGTACACGTTAAGGTTCCCACATTCTGTGTTGAAGTGATTGCACAAGTCCCAGCCCCTCTACTTCTGACCCAGCTTCCTGATGACGGTGCCCTGTGAGGCAGCAGGTACAGGCTGATGTGCTTGGATCCGTGCCACTCCAGGGAGGTTTGGATTGAGTCTCGGTCGCCTGGCTTCTGTCTTGCCCAGCCCTCACTGTTGTGAGTGTTTGAGGAGTGAACCAGCAGACAGAAAATCTACCTTTCAAATAAAATATTAAAAAAAATTGAAATTGTGAAAAAAAATCATTACAGAGATTTGATTGGGATTATGTTAAATTATCAATCAATTTGGGGCAAATTGATAACTTCAGAGTTTTGTACCTGAATATAGTATATTTTCCCCACTTATATCTTTTTGTATGTTTACCCAAGAGGTTTTTTTTTTTAAAGATTTATTATTATTGGAAAGTCGGATATACAGAGAGGAGGAGAGACAGAGAGGAAGATCCTCCATCCGATGTTTCACTCCCCAAGTGAGCCGCAATGGCCGGTGCTGCGCCGATCCAAAGCCAGGAACCAGGAACTTCCTCCGGGTCTCCCACACGGGTGCAGGGTCCCAAAGCTTTGGGCCGTCCTCGACTGCTTTCCCAGGCCACAAGCAGGGAGCTGGATGGGAAGTGGAGCTTCCGGGATAAGAACCAGCGCCCATATGGGATCCCGGGGCGTTCAAGGCGAGGACTTTAGCCGCTAGGCCACGCCGCCAGGCCCCTACCCAAGAGGTTTTAAAATTTTCTCAGTAGTGAAACTTTCTCTTGTTAAATTTGCTTTTAGCCACTTGATAGATTTGAAAAATGTTGCAAATGTTACTTTTTAAATTTTTTTTCTGATTGTTTTGCTGATGGTGAGTTTTGTTCTGAGAAAGGTAACAGATCCCGACTGCCTGTGTCTGCTCTCGGGGATGCTGAGCAGGGTGGGCAATTAAGAAAGAAGGAAGCAGCGACTTGGGGCGTGAAAGTGCTTGCTGTGGCCCTCCGTGCGGCTCCTCCCGTGTGAGATGTGCGCGGTGTTCAGTTTGCATGCTTGTGGAGGGAAGGGTAGATGATGGATTATTTCTGTAAGAGAACGGGCTGTATGCTGCATGTTGTAGTGTTGCACAGGAGGTACCAAAATTGTTGGAAGAAGTAAAAATCCTGAGTGGGCAGCTTGTGATGCGCATTACCACATCCTCAGGAAAAGCAGAGATGTGTTGATTATGTCCCTCAAAGCCTTACGGATTTCCCAGGTTAGCTCTCCCAATTGAAAATTCCCAGTTCTTAAGAGTGTCAGCTTACTCACTATGGCATAACCCACTTCATTCCAGAACTGGTAAGATAACCAAGTTCCCATTTTTATGTTTTCATCAAATGTTCTGCTGTGTCCCTTCGGAACAGATCAACGCATAGAATCCAAGCTTAAAACAAACAAACAAGAAACGAGAAAACAACAAAACAAAACCCACACTCAGATGTTTCCTTCCCTCAGAGAAATTATTGCTGACATGTGGTCGATTTCCATCCACTGCTGTTCCAGATGTGTGCTCTTACCCCTGATCTGGTACTGTGGCCCAGTTACAGGCTCCTCTGTGGTCATTGAGTGTACAGTGTGAGCCTGGTTGCTGGTCACTGGTCACTGGTCACTTCCTGGGAACCTCTTTAAGGAGTGTGTAGCATAGCATTCTGTTCTATGCCGCTGTTTATTTCATTCCCGCCCAGTTGGATGTTTGAATCGTGTTCTGTGTTCTACGCTTCTGTTACTGTTTGGTTCAGCATCTTCTAAAGCTTCCTGTGCTTGGGAACCCTGGCACAGAAGTTAGGCATTTGATTGTTGACCATTTATTCAGTGACTGTTACATTCCAGCTGTGAGCTCATGAGTAAGACAAGGCAGGGAATTTACATGGAGCTTAGAGACCCATAAGAGAGAGAATACTGCAGTTACATAAGCCAGTGCATAGTTTCAAACTTTGGGAGTTGTCTTTTAAAAACACAAGATGTGGCAGCAGGACCACAGTGATCTGACGGCAAGGGTTCTGCGCAGGGCAGGAGGCTCATCAGGAAAGGCTTTGGAAAGAAAGAGCTGTTTAAGCTGGGCAGCAAAGATTATGTAGTAATTTGCTGAACAAAATGAGGAGGGAATAGCATGCGTGCAGGGTAATGTATGCTGGTTAAGCTCTGTAGCTCATATCCAGATGCGTGGTTTGGAGTCCTGGCCCCTCTGCTTGTGCCCCAATTCCTGCTAACTCCTCCCTCCGAGAAGCAGCTCACATGCTTGGTCCCTCCCACCCACGGGGAAGACCCCGCTGGCGTCAGTCCTGCCCTGCGTCTGTGTGTGTGTGTGTGTGTGTGTGTGCGCCTTTCGATAGATGGAGGGGAAAAGAATTGAGGTTTTTGGGAAATATGCTAATTATATTCCAGATTAGCCTATCAGTTTAGACTTCTGTCAGGTGTGAGTGGTTGGTTTGCTTGTTAACAATTATGGTCTCATTTGTATGACTTCGATAGTGTGATAGGTGAAGTATTTTTATTTCAACTTGCATATTTTTGTTTACTAATTGGAAAGAACCTTATCCAAATGTTTGTGGCCCACATTTCTCACACATGTTTCTGGTCATTTGGTTCTTTTTCTTCGGTCACTATAACATTATTTTATTTTATTTATTTATTTTTTTTAAAGATTTGTTTATTTTTATTACAAAGTCAGATATGCAGAGAGGAGGAGAAACAGAGAGGAAGATCTTCCATCCGATGATTCACTCCCCAAGTGAGCCGCAACGGGCCGGTGCGCGCCGATCCGAAGCCGGGAACCAGGAACCCCTTCCAGGTCTCCCACGTGGGTGCAGGGTCCCAAGGCTTTGGGCCGTCCTCAACTGCTTTCCCAGGCCACAAGCAGGGAGCTGGATGGGAAGTGGAGCTGCCGGGACTAGAACTGGCGCCCATATGGGATCCCAGGGCGTTCAAGGCGAGGACCTTAGCCGCTAGGCCACGCCTCCGGGCCCTATAACATTATTTTTAAGCTTTTTTGGTAGGTGCTCTGCTAAAAGGCTGGGAAGCCCTTGTTGGGAATTGGTAGACAGAATTCTCAGGTGTGCCTCACTGTCGGCATTTTGGATAAAAGACTAAGGTCCCGTTTCTTTTGACTCTTAGAGTTTGTGGGTAGACAGTTCTGTGGAGCCGGGAATCTGGAAAGAAAGAGATCAATTCTGGGGTGCTTCCTTTTTGTCTTGTTTTCTAAAAGCTAGCTCAGACCAGCCTGCCTGGAAGGAGTGATCCAACTTTGTTATCAATCAGAACGAATTGCTTGTCTTTTACACTTATTTAGCTCCTGGTTTAGACTCTTAGCCCTTGATTTTTAATTGTTGGATGGGGATGTTTGTATTCCACTTTCCTCTGAGCGTCCTGCCTGTGACAGTCCCTGCCTGATTGTTGTCTTCGGACCCTTCTTCGACACGGACACCGGAATCATTGCAGCATTTCAGACACACTGTGTGAACGAGTGGCTGCTGATATCCATGGCCTCTGTACTCCTTAACAGTTGTATCTTGGAAAGGGAGCTGAAAGCACAGCCATTATCTTGGTGAGGGATGCGTGGTCCTCCCAGGTTTGCAGAGCCTCACTGAGTTCTTCAGGTGTGGTTGAGGTCACAGAACGTGGGGAGCCCAGGATCTGCTGCAGCTTGCCTGGTGCTGGGTGGGGTTACCTTTTGGTGTTTTCACTTTGCCTGACACCAGGTGTCTGGGGGAAGAGTCTTAACTGGCTGGAGTCTGAAAATTTCGACACACGGTTAGGTTTTTGTAGAGCCACAGCTCAGTAAACTCCATGCGTGTGCTCTGAGACCTGCAGGCAGGAGAGGATCCAGCGTGGGGTCGTGTTCCAGTGTCCAACACAACAGAGCTCCTGAGAAGGCGTGTTTTCCTCCATTGTAGGCCAGCCTGTGGTACACAGTGTGGTAGAAACCTCTATCAGTGGTTAGTGAAGTTGATGGTTTACTGTGATTACAGGTTATTTTGTAAGTGAGCAAGACTCTGTTTTTTTGGCTTCTCTTTATCTTGTACAACTTCAGCCTTTTATGAGGACTTTAATACTCCTGACGGTGGATTGTGGATGTTAGCTTCACACTTCAGCGCTTTTCATGTAGTTGTATTCAGCATGTGTTCTAATGAGTATTTCACCAAAAACCTGCTCTGCCTGGGTGGGTGGTAATCCTTTTGTTAGGAACTTCTTCAAGCTTTTTGGACTCTCTGTGCTGAAGGGACTTTTCATTTCTCTTGACACGTGTTTATGAATGCTGTTGTGCTTCCCTGCGCTGGATGTGGGAATACAGAGGAATTAAGCCAGGTGGGGAACAGCAGTGCCGAGGCGTGTCCAGGTGCAGGGAGAACGTTCTGAGAGGTGTGCAGCACCCAAGGAAGAGAACAGGTGGGGAAAGGCTTTCTGTGGAAGGCAAGCATTCAACTTTCTTTTCAAGATTAATTTATTTTTCTTGGAAAGTCAGATATACAGAAAGAAGGAGATACAGAGGGAAAGATCTTCTATCCACTGGTTCTATCCCCAAATGGCTGCAATGACCAGAACTGAACCAATCCAAAGCTGGAGGCTTCTCCCAGGTCTCCCACATGGGTGTAGGGTCCTAAGGCTTTGGGCTATCCTAGACTGCTTTCCCAGGCCACAAGCAGGGAGCTGGATGGCAAGTGGGGCTGCCGGGATTAGAACTGGCGCCCACATGGGATCCCGGCCTGTTCAAGGCAAAGACTTTAGCCACTAGGCTACTGCGCTGCACCCATAGTTGCTCCACTTCTGATTCAGCTTCCTTCTAATGCAGCTGGGGAGGCAGTGGAAGATAGTCCAAGTATTTGGGCCCGTGTAACCCATGTGGGAAACTTTTGATGACGTTCCGAACTCCTGGGCTGGGGTGGCCTAGCCCAACCTGCCCGCTCTCCCACCTTGACTTATTTAATTTTATTGGGAAGGCAGATTTTACAGAGAGAAGGAGATTAGAGAAAGATCATCCATCCACTGGTTCAGTCCCCAAGTGATTGCAATGCTGGTGCTGAGCCAATCTGAAACCAGGAGCCAAGAGCTGCTTCAGGGCCTTCCACATGGGTGCAGGGTCCCAAGGCTTTGGGCCATCCTCTACTGGTTTCCCAGGCCACAAGCAGGGAGCTGGAAGGGGAGTGGAGCAGTCAGGAAACAAACTGGTGCCCGTATGGGATCCTGATGCATGCAAGGCGAGAATTTAGCCACATAGCTATTGCTCTGGGTCCCGAACCCAGCCTCAGTGGCAATATTATGGAGTGAACTGTGGATGGAAAATACCTTTCAGTTTCTGTCACTCTGTTCTTCAAATGAATAAATAAGCAAATCTTTTTAATAAAAGCACCGGCTGTAGGCAGTCTTGGAATAAAAGCAATGGATTTGAAGAAAATGAGGTGGTAACATTTGGTTGGTAATCTAATAAGTATGGTTACTCAAGGTGTAGGGATAAGGATGTAATATAACTTGAGGGGGCGGTGTAGAGTGGTACTGTTCAACGTTTGCTCTTGGACATGTAATCTTGAGATGACCAGTTTTTAAGACTTATTTATCTTAAAAAAATTTTTATTGCAAAGTCAGATATACAGAGAGAAGGAGAGACAGAAAGGAACATCTTCCGTCCGTTGAGTCACTCCTCTAGCGGCCGCAGTGCCGGAGCTGAGCCAATCCAAAGCCAGAGGCCTGGAGCCTCTTGCGGATCTCCCACGTGGTGCAGGGTCCCAAGGCTTTAGGCTGTCCTCGACTGCTTTCCCACGTCACACGCAGGGATTTGGATGGGAAGTGGAGCAGCCGGGAGATTAACTGGCGCTCATATGGAATCCCAACACTTGCAAGATAAGAATGGAGCCATTGAGCCAGTGTGCCAGGCCCTGAAGGCACTGTTAACCAAGTCCCCAGTGTTAGCCCTGTAAGAAAACTAACTTTATAAATGAAAAAGGCAATTAGATCTTTGTAACCTTAGCTGTCTTTTTGACATGGGTCAAGTTACTAGTTAAGAATGGAAATGCATAGGCTAATAAACTTGAAGTAATCCTTACTCTTAATATGGAATGAAATTTTTTAATTTTAGTTTTTAAGTATTTATTTTATTTGAATGCCAGATCTTTCCAGAGGGAGAGGGAGAAAGATCCTCCGTTGGCTGGTTCACTTCCCACATGACTGCAGTGGCCCGAGCTGAGCCAATTCAAAGCTGGAAACTGGAGCTTCTTCCCAGACTCCCACGCAGGTGCAGGGCCAAGGACACAAGCCAAGGGCACAGGCCATCCTCTGCGGCTTGGCCAGTCCATAAGCGGGGAACTAATGGGAAGTGGAGCATTTGGAACGTGAACTGGCACTTAAATGGCATGCCAGCATTCCAAGCAGAGAGTCACAGGGTTCACTGGCTGTGCCACCATGCTGACCCCAGAGTGAAGCACTCTTGACTTCTTCCATAAGTAGTTCAGATAGCTCAGAAACAACAAACGACACACATGGCCAAACATGTTACCTGCACCGTGCAGGTTTGATGGGAACTGCAGGTGTGTCAGTGTCAGTGTTGACTTTGAGGTTGTGTTTATCATGCCTGGTGGACCAGCATGTGATGGAAGTTGAAGTTGGAAGGAAGGACGAAGTTCCTGGGGTAGAACCACAGGTAGCTAAGGGGTCTGCCTTGGGGAGGCAGAGAAGGAGGAGCCACTCAGGGCACTAAGAGGGGTTAGGCGAGGAGGGAAAGTGGGATTTTAAAGAAAATCTAGGGACTAGGAACATGTAGGAATATGGAGACTAACAAAATCCGTAGGAAGACTTGCTGGGATAAAAACCAGGGAGATGCCTTCTCATGAACACTGAAGGCGGCTTTGGGTTGTCTAGTGGACTCAAGGTTCAGAAGACTATTCCCAAAGTTACATTAACAATAACTGTGAAGTACGGTGACAGTGACTTAAACATTGGAAAAATACATTGATACTCTGCAGCATCTTGATCTTTCAGAGTAAATTCATAGAAACTGTAGATGTTGGTCTGGTGCAGCAGCCTAGCAGCTAACGTCCTCGCCTTGCACAGGCCGGATCCCAGATGGGTGCCATTTCTAGTCCCAGTAGCTCCACTTCCCATCCAGCTCCCTGCTTGTGGCCTGGGAAAGCAGTCTAGGACAGCCCGAAGCTTTGGGACCCTGCACCCGCATGGGAAACCTGGAAGAGGAACCTGGCTCTTGGCTTTGGATTGTCTCAGCTCCGGCCATTGCGACCGCTTGGGCAGTGAAATATTGAATGGAAGATATTTCTCTCTGTCTCTCCTCCACTCTGCATATCTGACTTTCCAAGAAAAATAAATAAATCTTAAAAAGAAAGAAATTGTAGATATTAAATTTGTGTTGATTAGCTGGAAAAGTTTGATTAGAAGCAAAGCTTTTATTGGAAATTAAGATCATTGTCCTATATTACCTCGGTGCCATTTGCTTTAACATCACTTACACTTGTGCAAAGGCAACGTTAATGTGTGCTTTACTTCTATGAAATGCTACCATTTTGCCCAAAAACTAGTGGCTTGGAGCTGAAGCTGTCCCCGGGGTTCTGCCTCTTAAACCAGTGGGCTGCGTTTGGAGCCTGTTCTGGTGACCCTACTGCGTGCGACGCTCTCTGCAAAGTAAACGCACAATGGGAAAATAGAGATTATATTGCTCTTTTCAGTCTTTTAAGATTTTTAGATTTTTGGTTTCACAGTTTGTCTTTTCACAACTGCTATCATTCCAGAGTGCACATGTGTGTGAAATGTCGGTGAGACAGTGACACCAGCTGACCGGGGTGCGTCTTGTCCCTCCTGTCCACATCTCCTGGGGGTTGCTGGCCCTGCCAGCTGGTCCCATGGCTCTCCTCTGCTCCTGCCATCTCCTGTACAGGAATCTTAAACAGTGTCTGTTCAGTTTCCTCTAAGTACAGGCCTGAGAAGGAAGTTGTTTCATTTAAAAAATCCTCACACAGCAAGTTGTACGGCCCACGCAGGGACCAAGGAATGACTCAACCTTTCAGGGATGCGTTTCTCTCCGTTGCTAACCCCTGACCACACTCTAGTAGCCTGGGAGTGTAGTTTTACCCATGTTCCCTCCAGCAGTTGGAGAGCTTGCCTGCCTGCAGGGGGGCGGGGAGGAAGCTTCTGCTCCCAGGGCAGCAGCATGTAAACCCCCCCTCCCACGGCAGCACTGCCTGGGGCGTCACTCACACAGTGCTACAGAGAGCTCCTGTGTGTTAACATGATATTCTTGGAGAAAGAAAGGGAGCTTAGTTCTTCTGTTCAGAATCTCCCCCACCTCAAATCCACATTGCCTTTTTTATTCCTGTGATGCTGCCCTCCACCACTCCAGGACTGTTTGCTAAGGCCCCCTCCAGCTTCATTTATCACCTGTTTGGCTGTGTTCGCGGCTGTGCATGGAACCTGAGTTACAGGCCACCATGTAAGCAGCAGGATTGAGGATTCTGGTGAACAGACCAGTTGTCTGTGGTCTAAAAGGCAAGCCAGTGTGCAAAAGCACCTCTGTATCATTATTAAGAGTAATAGTAGTGTGTGGAAAAGTCTGTCGGGGAGTGGAGGATGTTTGAGTCTTGGGTAGGCTAAGAAGTTGCTGTTCGGGGAAGGGCTGGTGTTGTGTGGCACACTAAGTCACTGCTGGT
Organism: Ochotona princeps; assembly: GCF_030435755.1. Classification (NCBI taxonomy): domain Eukaryota; kingdom Metazoa; phylum Chordata; class Mammalia; order Lagomorpha; family Ochotonidae; genus Ochotona; species Ochotona princeps. The sequence continues at coordinate 4,955,902 of NC_080846.1, forward strand.
GACACCGGCACTTTGTGACACTGTGTGGAGTCCAGCTACTTTGCGTCCGGTTTAGCTCCCTGTTCAACAGAAGATGTCCCAAGTGCTCGGACCCCTGAACCCTAGTGAGAGACCAGGAAGAAACATCTGGCTTCCGCCTGGCCCAGACCCAGCCATGTGGCTGTTCGGAAGTGGACTAGTAAATGGAAATTCTCCCTCTCTGTGTCCCTCTCAAATCAATAAATGTTAGATAAAACAAGACTTCTTCATAAATTTGGGGAAAAAAGTTGCTATACATTTAATTTAGGAGGGTCTTAATTTTTGTCTTGTCAAGGTCAGGTGCCTGTGTTCATTATTGTTCAGAACATCTGCTCTGTGCTAGTGGGAAAAGTCGGGAACTTCTTTGTTAGGGAAAGGAGGTCTTACATAGTTTCCCATGTGTAGAAATTGGATATGATGACAGTATGATCATAAAGCATTTTTGGAAAACCATCGTGGGAACAGTTTGGTGCAGTGATAAAGCCACTGGTTGGGATGTCCTCCCTGCTGTCCGAGTGCCTAGATCCAAGTGCTGGCTCTGCTGTTTCAACTTCCTGCAATGTATTCCCTGGGCAGCAGCAGGGGCGACTCAAGCAGCGGGGTCTCTACCACCTACACAGGATAGTGGGCTTGAGTACCTTGTCCCTTGCTTTGGCCAGCATTTGGCAAGTGAATTAGTGCACCAGCTGATAGGAGTTCTTCTCTTAGCCTCTCGACCACTCCTCCTGAAAACAAAACAAAACAAAACAAAGAAAAACCTCTACATAACTCTGTCACACACACAAGCCAGCATCAGTAATCTGTTCACAGATCACTTGTCTCACATAGGCACAAGTAAGGGGCTGTTTAAGGGACTGCAGATCTGAAAGACAGATTACAGCTCCGGAATGTATTCAGATGACTTTTTGAAACAGATATTTTAATTGGAGTGGGGGTGGAGAAATAGTTGAGCTTCTGCAGTGAAATATTCAACTTCCGTAGCCTGTTATCTATAAATAACACAGATAAAGAAGCTAGTGGAATTCTTTTTCAAAAAATGTGCTCAGCTCACATACATGTGTTTGTTTATATATGTCTAATCCTCGCCCCTGCCTCCCGTCAGTGGCTCAGGGATGCGGTGTTTGTTTCAGGCGATTGAGTTGGATTGTGTTTAATTTGTCGCTCTTAGCTGCACGAATGGCAGAGTCCCTTATGGTAGGGCTTTGAATAAAACCTCATCTTCTCTTTTTTCAAACAAGAGGAAAAAAAGTATTTGATCTGCTTTCTGAAAGTCTTTCTGTATGTCTCGCCCCTCCCCCCCCCAGACAACTAGCAAGGGGAGGAGCTCTCGCGGTTCTTACCACACTTCATATGTCTTAAGGCGAGCACTTTTTGGTTTCCTGTCGGCAGTAATTCCACTCTGTGCCATCTTGACTTGCTTGAAGGGTGGATGAGTTGGTGACTGTGTTGCGGAGGGGAGTGAGTTCTCACAGTCTGGTTGGAGCGTCAGGCATGAGCCTGGATTCGGGAGCGTCTCTGAGCCCTGAACACAGCGTCTTTGCCCTGTGACTTTGACTTGGCTCCTTGTGCTTGGGCTGCTGCTCCTGAGAAGAGCTGTCATGACTCTGCTGGAGCCCGAGATGCTAATGATGGCCGTGCAGTCAGGTAATCTCTGTGCTGCTGCAAACCTGCTTGCTGTAGGCTTTGTAAAAAAGGTTGGACATGTTTGTTGTAGGATTGGACAGAAATGGGGAGGAAAATGAAACAAATTGTCTAGGAAATGTACTACATTTTTAGGTTTTGGTTATTTGTAAAAAAGGAATATTTCTCTAATCCATTAAATAAATGCCTCCTGTTCAGAACAAATACTTATTTGTGGAAAGGAAATATGCGTTTTCTTTATGCTAACCAAGCTTTTGACTCTTGTCTGTGGAGTTTTTAGTGAAGGGGAATTACGTTGCTTTGGCTGTTTTCGTCTGTTATTGTCCAGTCCGTCCTCTCTGTCTTTGAGAAGGTGTCTGGTACGTTCTTCCCTAGCTGTTCCCTTTGGCCTGTTGTAGCTGTGCCTCACTTTTTGGTTCTGTCGCGATCTCTTGGTAACACGCAGAATGGGGGACTAAAATGGGCAGATGGGGACGTTTGAGCTGTGGACAGTAAACAGAAAGGACTTGTCTAAAACTAGTCTTCCAGTTCACAAGTATCTTTTAGAACATTTTGAAATTCCAGTTAGTTTTTGCTACTTTCTTCTACTTTTAGTGTTTTTAAACTTGTTAAAGCAATTATCTAAAAATAAGGAATGTTCTTTCGTTATTTTTAGGCTTCTACTCAAATGTAATCTGTCGTGTTTTCCAGAATGTATCAGAAGGTTCATACGAGTGGCATTTGGGGACCTCACCCCGTGCACCGGCCTCCGCTCTGAGGAGGATGAGCCCGTTGGTTCTGGCAGCCGGGCTTGCAGAGCTGGTCTCGCCCTGCTCCTTGGGGAGCGCTTAGGTAGTCTGTGGAAGGCACAGATAGCGATCAGCCCAAGACAGGAGCAGATGCTTTCAGCCTGCCGGGCAGGGAGGGGCCGAAGGCGGAGATCCTGCTGCCATTTTGTTCTGCCTTCACAGCCGGAGACAGGCATTAGGAGCTGAAGTTCCCATGTGCTGTGCATTCCAGGTTCCCTTTCCCTGTCCTCCCACACATCTGCTGAGCTTAGTTATGCTTATCTGGATGTTTCCCATCTGTCTCTGATGAAATGGTTCCCAGTTAAACGCACTCAGATCTTTGTTTCCTGCCTGTGTTCCAGTCCTCTGCTATGTGTAGGCAAGTGCATATTTTATCTGGAGGAGTAGATTTGAACTCTTCTGCCTTCTTTAATTACCTTGTTACTTATGGCTTGTGGAAGTCGAAAGACTGTTGGCTTCTCCTTGTGGTGGCCCCAGTGTTCCCAGTGCGCGTCCTGCTGGAGAGCTGTTTTTCCTATGACATGTGTTGGGCAGGGCAGCCACCCAGCTGTTGGACCAGCTACTTCATAGAACTTTCAGAGGACAATAGTATGTAAGACAAGTATGGACGAAACTGACAAGGATGACGCGGTGGAAGGCAAGGCCTGCCAGGAATGGACTGTGCTGCTGGGGGACTCCGGTCTCTGTTAGCCTTATGTTTGTGAAAGAGGAGAATTTGTGGTTTTTAGGAAAGAACCACACCAAACTAATTCCTCCAGGACCTTTCTCTCCTTTAATGATGTGTTGGTTTTATAAAATTATTACCATTTTACTCTGAGGTGCTGTGACCCTTAGCTGGGAGACTGAATAACATATTGTGACATTTCTGATAGAATTTTAGTACACTAAAACCAAGTGATTCTACTGAAAAGTTTAGATAGTTTATTTAGACTTTATCTAAGTGAGCTGTAGGTTTTCTGGCAAGAGAATGTTTTAGGTAGCTTGTTCGGTGGTGACATTGGAGGCTGAGGGCTAAGCTGAGGCACGAATGGGATCCGGCTGGTAGTCGGTAGGCATAGCTTTGTGTTATTCTTGGAAAATTTCGCACCACTTGTGAATTCCTTGAACCTGGGCATTGCAAATCCACTTCTTTTGGGCCCATCTCCTTTGCACTTTGCTCAGATTAAGACTCAGTTGGCTCTTCAGCAGCTGAATGCCGTTGCCTCACATGGTTCAGTACCACCTTACACTTTATTAAATCAGGCTTTCTTGAAAATAGCCATGTCGAGACCCAGGTTTAATCCTCAAGAAAACTTTCCACTTCCAAGGCCACGAGCACCGAACCCTTCTGCGATGAGGCCTCCAGGACCATTTATGAGGCCTGGATCTATGGGTCTCCCAAGATTTTACCCAGCAGGGAGAGCCTGTGGAATTCCACACAGATTTGTTACTCATGAATCTTATCAGAACATGGGACCACAGAGAATGAATGTTCAGGTAACTCAGCACCGAACTGATTCAAGATTGACCAAAGAAAAATTGGATTTTCATGAAGCACAGCGAAAGAGAATGTTTTATACTTCCATGAAAATATAATTATGGGTGATGCTGCTGTTTAATATTCTTACTTTTTAAATTTTTACTGAAGATTTGTTTATTTTTGTTGGATTGGTAGATTTACACAGAGAAGAAGGGACAGAAAGATCGTGCATTCACAGGTTCACTCCCCAAATGACCACAATGGCTAGATCCGAAGCCAGGAGCCAGGAGCTTCTTCTGGGTCTCCCACGTGAGGGCAGGGTCCCGAGGCTTTGGTCCGTCCTCGGCTGCTTTCCCAGGCCACAAGCAGGGAGCTGGATGGGAAGTGGAGCTTCCAGGATATAAACTGGTGCCCATATAGGATGCTGGTACTTGCAGATGGAGGATTAGTGTGTTGAGCCACCTCATTGGCCCTGATTTAAATATTTTTTAAAGAAAAATTTCTTTGAGAAGCAAAGCAGCAGTGATCTCATCCGCTGGTTCACTCCTCAAATGCCCGGAACGATCAGGGCTGGGCCAGGTCAAAGCCAGGAGCTGGCACCATACTCCAGATTTTCCATGTGGCTGCTGCCTGTGTAGATTTGCATTGAAGGAAGCTGTAGGCAGCACAGGAGCTGAGGCTGCAGCCCAGGCGCTCTGGGGGGTGTGGGTGTCCTAACCCGGGCTGAATGCCTGCGCCAGCCCTAGATAGATGTAAGTGGGGAGTTTTCACCTTCGATCAAGACTTTAGGTAACTGACTGTTGTAACAGAGTTACAGAATTCCTCATGTACCAAGTTTTCCTTCAGTCTTGGGTACTTGGAGATTTTGGTTCTGCACGCTCAAGTGCATGTAGAATTTGAGCTTTGGATCAGGTCTCGTGCTGCCCTGCTGTGGAAGGTGATTGTCATCTCTCTTGTCTTGCTAATAGGATTATTAGCGTCTCCAGGGCAGGGTGTTGGCCCCTCACATTGGCACATGGCAGGCAGCATCTTTGAAAGTGATGTAAATTGATTTGGCATTATTCCCCCAGATAAACAGACATAAGCCTTTCAGACAACATTTTACTAGAGCTATTTTGAGAGCTGTTCTTACATTAGGAGATGAGTCCTCTAGCCACTGTCTTGTATTTTAGTCTATCAAAGCAGATGCTGTTGAAAGCACGACTTTCAGCGTTGAAATTCTTCTGTTTTGCAGACCGTGCAGGGTGCCCTACCTGCCTGCCTGCCTCCTGTTAAACAACTGCTCTGATGAAGCCACAGTTAAAGTCCCTGTCAGTTCTATGAAAGCCTGTCCCTGTGATTAGGAAATGTGTGATCTGAGCTGACCTTGTGTTATCAGGACTGGCTCTGTTCTGGTCTAGAATGGAGAAACACTGCGGCTCAGCTCTTGACAGCCAAAGTTAGCCGTCACGGTACTCAGAAATGTTATTTATAATTAAGGAACATCTCTTCCGTCCATTTCCTGTCAGTTCTTGACATATGTGTGCTTGTCCCCACCTACTGCTTCACTGTCCCTGATCGTTGATCGTTAGTGCCAGAGGGAGAGGGGAGTGTCGAGCTGAGGGAAGATGGTGCTGTGGCAGGGCAGCTGCATGTGCCTTTTTAGGGTGCTGTGGCCCAGAGGTCTGAGGAGCTGGTGGAAAGCTCCAGACCCTTCAGCAGCACCTTCTGGATGCCTTAAATCTGTGAATATTAATGTTGGGTTTAAAATGAATGCACTTGGCAGGAGGGCTGGGGAGGGAGAATGCGGTTTTGTTTATATTTAAGGGATTTTTGCATCTTGAAGGACACCTTAGATATTTCCTGCTCTTTCCTGTATTTGAGGTGAGGAATTGGGCCTGTAAGGTTCCCACGTGTCCCGCAGTGCAGAGAAGCAGGAACAGTCACTTCCTTACTCTCATGCCAGTGTTTTTCAGAGAGGGCTGGTCAGAACCCTCTCCTGGTGAGGTCGTTGAACCTTTTTCCCATCTTGGTTTTCCTGGGAATTTTCCATGTAAATGTTACCATTCAGGCTGGAGCCCACCTCCACCCTCTGGGTAGCATGGTCCCAGTGCCATAGCCCCCATCTCTGTGTGGCCCCCATCTTGCCCTCCTCCTGGCCTGGGCGATGAGCTCAGTGTCGTAGCCCCCATCTCTGCGTGGCCCGTCTTGCCCTCCTTCTGGCCTGGGCGATGGGCTCGGGGCCAGGTCAGCAGATGGACAGCTGCTGTCATCGGTTTCTGGCTTCCTTCTGACTGCCCAGTCTCTGACTCATTGATTTATCTGGTGTCTCCTCAGAGTTAGGAGCCAGATCAAAGGCATTTGAGATCATCTGTGTGTCTCCATCATCTTCTCCGCCCGTCCCCTTTGTTTCCTTCTGGATGAGGCAAACTGGCAAAACCATGAACCACAGTTCTAGCTCAGGTCAGTGCCAGAGGAAATACAGATGAGACTCAGTCTTTTTGGCCGGGGGAGGGGGTCCTTCACCTCTATGATTACCGCACGCATTGTTTCTGACAATACTAAAGAACGCTGCTCTGCTATCCGCAACATAAAAACTAAGGTGCTTTGCCTCATATTTGTTGGGCTGAAGCAGATGGAGCTCTTGGCTGAATCCCCTGAGTGGCAGTGGCAGTGTTAGGGCGAACCCAGGGGCTGCAAGAGAGGAAAGTGTGAGTTACATTGTGGAAGAGAACTGGGGAGTGTCACACCTTTATAGTGTTTGTCTTAATGTTTTCCAACACTTTACAATATCCATGTTTTTATATTTTAGGGATGTTCCCATGCTTACAGGTTCATAGTAACAGATGGGAAAGATTGAGATTCTTTTTTCTTTTTAATTTAAGATTTATATATTTTTATTGGAAAGACAGATTTTCCATGTACTGGTTCACTCCCCAAGTGGCAGCAATAGCCTGAACTGAGCTGATCTGAAGCCAGGAGCCAGGAGCTTCCTTTTGGTCCTCGACATGGGCACAGGGTCCAAGGCTTTTGGGCTG